>NC_056625.2:92374460-93574460 GCF_002870075.4 Lactuca sativa | reverse complement strand
AAAGCGACACCCTTCCGGGTCATCTTGGTAAGTGGCACGACGATCTTGGAGAAATCCTTAATAAATCTCCGATAATAGCCGGCCAATCCCAGAAAGCTCCTGATCTCGGTGGGCGATCTCGACACCTCCCACCTCATGACTACCTCAATCTTGGCCGGATCTACCAATATCCCATTCTAGTTGACGAGATGTCCTAAGAACTAAACCTCTCGTAACCAGAACTCACACTTGGAGAATTTGGCATAAAGCCTCTCCGATCTCAGAACTCCTAGGATCTCCCTCAAATGCTCCTCATGTTGTCCTCTAGACCTCGAATACACCAAAATATCATCAGTGAATACGATCACCGACCGATCCGACATCGGCCTACACACCCTTTTCATGAGATCCATGAAGGCAGTTGGTGCATTGGTGAGCCAAAAAGGTATCACCACGAACTCGTAATGCCCATAACAAGTTCTGAACGTTGTCTTCTGGATATCTTCATCTCGAACCCTCATCTGATGATAACCCGACCTCATGTATATCTTGGAGAACCAAGACACCCCCTGCTACTGATCGAACAGATCATCGATCCTCTGCAACAGATAAGGGTTCTTGACCGTCAACTTGTTCAACTCCTGGTAATCAATGCACATCCGGTGTGAACCATCATTTTTCTTGACAAAAAGGATCGGTGCTCCCCAAGGCGAGCTAATCGGTCGAATAAACCCTTTCCCTAGCAGCTCCTGAAGCTGCGAGGATAACTCCTGCATCTCTGGCGGTGCGAGAAGATAACGCGCCTTGGCGATAGGTGCTGCTCCCGGAACCAAATCGATATGGAACTCCACTTGCCTCTCGGGAGGCATACCCGACAATTCCTCAGGAAAAACATCCGGGAACTCGCAAACTATCGGAACCTCATCAATTGAACTTGGCCTCCCAGCGGCCACTCGCATGTCCATCACATGGGCTACGAATCCACTGCAGCCCTGCTGCAAAGTCTGTCTCGCCCTGGCAGCCGAGCAAAACGCTAGCCCACAATGGGTTCCCTCGCCATACACTGTAAGCACTCCCCCACTAGGGTCTCGTATCATCACCAACTGACGCACGCAGTCTATAACAGCTCCAAATCGGCTCAACCAATCCATGCCCACTATAACACACACGTCCCCCATTGGAATCGGGACCAGATCTATTGGGAACTCCACACCGAAGATCTCAAGGATACATCCTCGAATCACATCTGTAGCATACACTGCTCGCTCATCAGCTATGGAAACTCACAGAGGTCCACTCAACGCCTCAAGACGGATACTAAGGTGCTGACTAAATGCCAAGGAAACAAATGACCGACTCACACCCGAGTCAAATAACACCAAAGCAGGTACAAAACTCACAAGAAAAGTACCTACGCATATCATCATATAAGCACAATATCTCAAAAAAAAAAGATAAATATAGAATACATACCATCCACAACATCGGACGCTGCGCGGACCTCCTCTGTAGTTAACTGGAAAGCCCTCCCACGAGCCTTCGGAGCCTCGGCCTTCACCGGTCGAACCTTGGTAACCCTAACAGCAGGTGCAGATCCCTGTGCTGACCCCTGATGCAACTGCGGACACTCGGCCTTCCGATGGCAAGTCTAGTTGCAATGAAAGCAAACCATAAATCCCTTGGGGCAATCCTTGGTGATATGCCCCTCCTTTCCACATTTGTAGCAAGCACCCGATCGACAGGCCCCCTCATGACCCTTGCCGCACTTCTAGTAAGTGCAGCCCTTCTGGCCTCCACTCCTCGAATCAGTGGACTTGGTCCGCTTGGCTACCAGCTGAGACTGAGCCGGTCGCCAATCCATCCTCTGAGACTTAGCCTCCTCCCTGGCCTGAGTCTCCAACTCAATCTCCCTCTTCCGAGTATTTGCCTGGAGCTCAGCAAATGTCTGGTACGTCGAGTTCGACACGAACTCCCAAATATCCCTCATTAGAATGCCCAAATATCGGCTCATTTGTGCCTACTCAGTAGACACCTGCTCAGGGCAGAACATCGCCCTCTCATGAAACTTCTGGGTGACCACAGTAACCGAATCATTACCCTGCTTGAGGGTCAAGAACTCCTAAACCAACCGTTCCCTCTCCACTGGGGTAACATACTCGTCTCTGAACATGGTGGTGAACCTCTCCCAGGTCACCACTGAAATCTCTGTAAGAGTGAAGCTCGCTGTCACGAACTTCCACCAATCCTTCGCTCCAAAGCGAAACTGGTTCAAAGCGAACCGTACCCTCAGATGCTCTGAACACGTATAGAAGCATCCCTCAATATCAGCAATCCATCTCATCGCAGCGATCGGATCCTGCGTCCCATCAAACTCGGGTGGCTTCATGTTACTGAACTCCCGGAACAACAACATGTCACCTCCCTGAGGCCTAGCAGCAGCCTCAGCTGCTGTAGCTGCAGTGGCTACAACCTCAGTCACCGCGGCGTACCGCTCATCGATAGTCTCAATCAGTGTGGTCTTGATAGACCCAAACATCTCCGGAATCTCGGCCCTGATCGCTGCAGCCACCTCATCGTGGATCATCTGACGAAACTCCTCGTAACTCATGCCGCTCGCCTTAGGTCTGTGGCGTGTCCCAACCATGATGTCTCTAAAATATAACATAATAATATCAAAGACTCATTCAATCATTCTCACACTCAATAACTCGACCCTACTTGTTTCTTAGTACCCAAAGGATTCTTACTTAGAGTGTGTACAACTCCGGTGTCTTCGGTAGTACGGGCCCTTATACTACTGCCTACACCGCATCAGTATTCACCCTAAGTCCTCCTCCTTGGATCCCAGATCACATGTACTCTATATCTCACTGGCATAGGCTACCCTTCGGTACACCTCTTATCAGCTCCTCACTGCTACGTACTCGCTCTCAAGCATCACATAGCAGCACAATCCTTCCTAGGCTAAGGCATCACAAAATCAGGCCACTCTAGTCCTAATATGAATACCTAGCCAGCTCTAGCATGCATAATATAACATATCATATCTCATAACACATAACGTAAGGGCATACAAGTTCTCCCTCCTCAAAGTCTCAAGAACCTCCCACAGATGCTCCTCATGCTGCTCCCGCGTCTTGGAGTAAACCAAGATGTCATCAATAAATACTATCACAGACCGATCTAACATCGGTCTACTCACGTGGCTCATGAGATCCATGAACGCGGCAGGAGCATTGGTGAGCCCAAACGGAATCACCACAAAATCATAATGGCCATAACGCGTCTGAAACGTGGTCTTCTACACATCCTCCTCTCTGACCCTCATCTGATGATACCCTGAACGCAACTCAATCTTGGAGAACCAAGATACTCCCTGTAGCTGGTCAAAGAGGTCATCAATCATCGGGAGTGGGTAGCGGTTCTTCACCGTTACCTTGTTCAGCTCCCGATAATCTATACACATCTGATGCGACCCATCCTTCTTCCTCACAAACAAAATCGGGGCTCCCCAGGGTGAACTGCTCGGTCTAATGAAACCCTTGTCTAACAGCTCCTGCAGTTGTGTAGACAACTCCTGCATCTCAGGAGCAACCAACCGATATGGTGCCTTCGCTATCGTAGCCGCACCAGGAACTAGGTCGATCCTGAATTCCACTTATCGTTCCGGAGGTATCCCAGGGAACTCCTCGGGATATACGTCCGCTAATTCCTGTACCACAGGTACATCGTCCACCGCCGCCCTACCCGTTTCCCGGGTATCCATAACATACGCAACATATTCTGCACAACCTTGCTGAAGGTAACGCCTAGCTCTCATTGCTGAACATAAAGCTGGTCCTCACTGTGGCCACTCGCCCTGAATCACCAACTCTCCCCCACTTGGTGTCCTGACCCGCACCAATTGTTGCGCGCAGTCGATCACTTCCCCATTAGGGCTGAGCCAATCCATGCCTATAATCACCTTGTTCCCACACAATGGAATCGGAACCAGGTCTACCAAGTAGCGCTCGTCAAATAACCTCACACACAATCTCGAAATACCGTCGATGCCGCACCAAACAGTCGTCGGCAATCTCTACCTCTAGAGGGCAATACAACATGCCCGAAGACTCGGAAAATCTCTTGTTAAGCACAAGAGACACAAATGATCGGGTAGCGCCCGAGTCAAACAATACCAGTACCGGGAAGCCGTTCGCTTGGAACGATCCTAAACATAGCACATATCAATAACATAATCACAACAAAAAAAAGATCAGACGGACAAAATCATACCCGTCACCAAATCAGGTGCAGCGCGTGCCTCCTCGGCTGTCAACTGAAATGCTCGGCTCCATACCACTGGAACCTCTGTCTTGACCTTCCGGCCATCTGTAACCCGCGCTGTCGCTGAGACCGGCGCTGCTGCTGGCACTGCCGCTGACGCTGCTGTCAATCTCGGGCAATTGGCCCTTTTGTGGCCCCACTGATTGCAATGGAAGCAAATCAGGTCTGCCGTCTGTACCGTAGGGGCGGGGGCAGTACAATCCCTGCCAAAATCCCCCACCTTGCCACACTTATAGTAATCCGAACCCGGCCCAGTGCGACAAGCTCCCTCGTGTGACAGACCGCATTTCCCACAACGGTCCCGTCCTGCCTGGCATTTCGGCCTACCATCAGATCCCTTGGGCTTCTTCCCCGAAGCCCCGGTCATCAGCCCTTCCACTGCCTTCCTCTTCTGGATGTACTCCAGATCAATCTCCCTCTCCCTAGCCCAGGAAATCATGGATTCCAAGGTAGGGCAAGCTGAGAAAGATGAGAAAGAGAAGTTTCAGTGCAACATTAAATCCTTAAGAATGATTAGGTTTGCTTTACAATCGGACATGTTTCGATTAGTGAGTTCATGTGCTACAGCAAAAGAGATATGGGATAGGTTAAAGGAATTGCATTCTACTGATGAAGATTTGGAACATCCGATTCAAACCTTGCTGCTTTCTGAATTTGGTGATTTCAAACAAAATCCTGAAGAGAAACTCATTCAGGCCTTTGCTCGCTTTAATCATCTCCTCAGTAAGATGATAAAACATGGGATCGAAAGGAAGGTTATTGAGCAGAAGGTTACGTTCATGAACGGTCTTAGACCTAAATGGATGGCAGTTGTGTCCATAGTGAAAGCACACGTACAACCTTGGATATTCTCAGTCGAATTGAAGGTGTTTCGGACACTGTTGTTCTTCCGAAACAAGGGGGAGAAAAGAAATCCCAAGGAGGAAAACTTAAC
Organism: Lactuca sativa; assembly: GCF_002870075.4. Classification (NCBI taxonomy): domain Eukaryota; kingdom Viridiplantae; phylum Streptophyta; class Magnoliopsida; order Asterales; family Asteraceae; genus Lactuca; species Lactuca sativa. Next base: position 93,569,221 of record NC_056625.2, on the reverse strand, counting down.
AAAACTCAACCTCCACCTTCTCCAGAACCGAAAGCTAATGCTGGACCGAAGAATAATGAAGCTTCGGAGAGTAAAAGTCAAAAGAAAAAGAAGATCATTGGAGAAGATGATGAAGATGAAGAGGATGGTATTGATGATATTGTTACAGGTGCTCCTTCCAAACCCGATCCAAAATTCAAGCCTTCTGAGCAAGAGCTTCGGGAGAAGATGGATCGGTTGGAGAAAGAAATGAAAGAGAAGGAACTTCTTGATAAAAAGAAGTCAATGTTTCCCGAATGGACTATTGAATCGCTCAAGAGGGAAGTCATTGATGAACCGAGTACTCATTGGCTTGAACCTATTTTATCATTCAGTCTTGAGAACTCGAAGGACGCTCAGTTCGACTTTCCAATCAACCGAAAGGCATTTATCTTTCACTGCTTTGCCTCGACTGTTGTCATTCCTTCTCCAGACCCGAAGGTTGATCGGGATCTGCTGGAATTTTATCTGGAATTTGCTCAACCACAATACCTGACTTGGAGCTTGAAGAAAATCACAAAGGTCAGGGTGTTGAAGCCCTCTTCAGCTAGGAAATTTATCAATCTCAAATTCAAAGTGACCCGAGGCTCAGATAGCTCGGTCTATACCATTTCCCTAGCTGACCTTCCAAATCTAAACCCACACGACTGGATACTCCTCAACAATATTCTGCTATGCAATCCTCGGGAGTATCAGCCGATCATCGATCATATCAAGTGAATGCTTGTTTGTTACATTCATCAATTGGTATCAGAGCAGGAGATTGTGTAATGTCTATGGAGGATTCGCAATCCAATCCAATCAACATCTCCAACAATATTGGATCAACAACAAGGATTCCAATCCTATATACTCAGGATTATGAAGTCTGGACACTCCATTTCGAATATTATGTAATAGGTTCAGAGGAATATGGTTATTTAGTCTGTGAAGCAGTCACAGTTGGTCTGTTTGCTGACTCCAACACTTCAAAGATTGACAACACTCAAAAGGAGTACAATCAGCTCGTGAATGATGTGAAAGACATTACTCAAGATGAGAAAGAGAAGTTTCAGTGCAACATTAAATCCTTAAGAATGATTAGGTTTGCTTTACAATCGGACATGTTTCGATTAGTGAGTTCATGTGCTACAGCAAAAGAGATATGGGATAGGTTAAAGGAATTGTATTCTACTGATGAAGATTTGGAACATCCGATTCAAGCCTTGCTGCTTTCTGAATTTGGTGATTTCAAACAGAATCCTAAAGAGAAACTCATTCAGGCCTTTGCTCGCTTTAATCAACTCCTCAGTAAGATGATAAAACATGGGATCGAAAGGAAGGTTATTGAGCAGAAGGTTACATTCATGAACGGTCTTAGACCTAAATGGATGGCAGTTGTGTCCATAGTTGAACCGAAAACGATGAATTCAAGTCTTGATCATTCTGATTGGGTTCAAGCCATGCAAGACGAGCTTAACGAGTTTGAAAGAAACAAAGTATGGCATCTAATTCCAACTCTAAAAGATGCTTCGGTTGTCGGTCTCAAATGGGTATTTACAAATAAGATGGACAAGGAAGGGAATATGAATCGCAACAAGGCTCAGTTGGTGGTGAAAGGATACTGTCAAGAGGAAGGTATAGATTATGAAGAGACCTTCGCTCCAGTTGCAAGATTAGAATCGGTTCGAATCTTTCTTGCTTATGTCGCACACAAGAATTTTGAAGTCTATCAGATGGACGTGAAGTGTGCCTTTCTCAACAGAGAACTTGAAGAAACTTTGTACGTAGAGCAACCGCCAGGCTTCGTGAACGAGAAGCATCCAGATCACTGCTATATTTTGGACAAAGCAGTATATGGCCTGAAGCAGGCTCCCAGAGCATGGTATAAAACCCTCAGTCGATTCTTAAAAATGTCCAAATTTAAACAAGGTTCGGTTGACCCAACCTTCCATCGTAAGAGAGAGGGTAGCCACCTTATGATAGTCCAAATTTATGTTGATGACATCATCTTCGGCTCCACGAGTCCCAACCTAACAGCTGAAATCAAGAAGATGATGGAAACTAAATTTGAGAAGAGCTCAATGGATCCAATTAACTTTTTCCTTGGCTTAAATATTAGACAGGGACCCGAAGGCATTTTTATCAATCAGGAGGCATACACAAAGACGTTACTTTCCAAGTTTGGGATGTTAGGCGATTTAAGGGTGAAGGTTCCTATGGCGTTTGGCACCAAGTTGACACCATCATTGGACAAACCAGCTGCTGACATGATACTTTATCGTCAGATGATTGGATCACGGATGTATCTTACATCCAGTAGGCCGGAAATTATGTTCTCATCCTGTTATTGTGCTCGATTTCAAGCCAAACCCACGCGAACCTCACATGCTTGTAGTGAAGAATGTCTTTCGCTATCTAAAGCGAACCTACTCTCTCAGTCTAGGGTATCCAGCCAATTCAGGATTTTTTGTCCAAACATTCTCAGATGCTGACCTAGGGGGTTGTGGATTAGATCGTAAAAGCACTACTGGAGGATGCCAATTTCTTGATGGCAAATTAGTTAGCTGGCAATCAATGAAATAAACTTGTGTTTCCTCTCTCCACGGTTAAACTTGAATATTTAGCCGCTGCCTCATACAAATCTCAGGTCGTTTGGATACAAAGTAAGCTTAGGGACTATGGGTTGAACATTAAGAAAATCCCACTATATTGCGACTCCGAAAGTGCAATTAGGATTTGTCATAACCTAGTGCAACACTCAAAGACAAAGCACATAACACTACGGTATCACTTCATCAAAGATCATGTGAAGGATTGTAACGTAGAGAGATTCATTTCGTTAGGACCACTGATCAATTAGCATATATATTCATTAAGGCCTTACCTGAAGCAAGTTTCAATAAGATCTTACAAGGCCTAGGAATGATGGAAGCAGAATCTGTACTAAAATCGCCTTCGCTTCATTAAAGGCTAGAAGTGAAATAGAGCGAACGGTCAGTCTATTTCGGGTTCGGTTCACCCGGGAACCGAAATGAACCGAACGATCGGTCTATTTTGGGTTCGATTCACCCAGGAACCGAAATGAACCAAACGCTCGGTCTGTTTCGGGTTCGGTTCTTCTAAACTCGTTCGCTTCTTTTTCATTAAAAGGAATTTTGGTTGTATTCTTTTGTACACTCTTATTCATACTTATTTTTATGTTTTTCATTTCCTATTTTTTTATAAAATCCAAAAGTATATATTTTTTAATGTTTTTCTTCGTGTAAAAAGATACTCTCAATGGTGGAGCTGCAGCAGATATAAATTCTTTTCACTAGACTAGTTATGTGTCCCTAGTTGCATTATGTTGCATGTTGACCAAAGCCTCAATAGATTTTGAGCGAAGCCTTAATAATGTGATAAATACAAATCATGTTTTCCAAATTAGGCTATTACATTCACTCTAATCAAGAGCTACCTTACTCTTCTCAAATTGAGTTTAGAGTTTTCTACTTGGTCCTACTTTTATAGCAGAGGTACATTCGCTACTTAAAACACCTACATCATTTTTCTCCATCTCACTTCATATCATTCATGTAACCCTTGATACTCTCAGCACCTACCACCGAGGTTTATGGTTACACAACACTCTGTGTTTATGATCTTAGTCTCGTGTCACTACATACTAAGTGAAACCCACAATTGATTACCGATAATACATTGACGGTGAACCATTACTATGTTCTAGCTTTCACCAATGAAATCTCTTTTTATTTTGAGTGATCATTTTGAATTGTCTATTACCAAGGCTTTTCTTCCCCAAGGATCCAGTTTTATTTTTTTAGATTTCTTACTGAAAATTGAACACGTCATTAAAAATATTTCTAACCCACTTGTTCAGCAGGCCACATTGGTCTCACAAGTACTTCATTCTCTTTTGGTCTTATATCAAGTACCGAAACTTGAATTGAAGAGAAAGCCAACCTTACAAGCCTCATATCTAAAAGATGCCTTTCATTTCTTCTTCATGAGTATTTGATCGTATTTTAACGGGAATCCACACAGACACTTTGAAGTCTCTCTTGACTTGAAAGGAAGAGATTCGTGCCCGGGATCTACTGTTTTATGTCCTAATCGACATCACAATAACCCATAAAGTTCAATTTATTTCTTTTTCATTCACACTCTATGCTAAAATCTTTGATTTTCCAAAAGTCTGGTTTTATTTTATATGAGCTAATTTTTATAGCTTGGGTTCTAAAAGGCATTATGGTGATTTTCAGTCAATATAATAAGGGTGACGACGGTTCACGTAAATTAAGTGGGTGATGTTTCAGATAAAACACAATGGATGAGTCAGCAATTATCCAATCGTTTCGTCGATTTGAAAAAGGCACTTTCTATGGAAAGGCGCGTAAAAAGTGAAACATCTTTTCTCTCTCCTGCGTCATCATCGGGGTTGCCAACTGTCTACTCCCCATCATATCAGGAAACGTTTCACAAAAGGACGAGATTTTAGGGGGATCTTTCTCTCTCCTACTCTCACGTAAAAAAGTGTTTCTCACGATCAATTTTACTCTTTTACCAGTCTCAAATCTTTTAAAAGAAAAAGGCGATTTCTCTAACTATTCATCATCTTCTTCTCAAGCATCATCAATGAATCCTCATCTGTTCAAGACACCTTTGTTCATTCAACACTTTTGACCACTAAACCCAACCAGAATCTCATTATCGACCTTACGCCTTCAGCCTATGAACCCTACATGATGCAAGTGGTGGAGTGTCTCAAATACTCTGCACTCGTTATCGCTCTATCCCGGGTGGAGGTTATTTCCATGTCTTGCCTCTCTCATATCTACTCCACTGCATACCACGGCAAAGTTGCTGAGAGACTACACTTCGACATTCATAATAAGAAGCCCTCGATTTCCGAGAATCGCTTCTGCAACCTGCTAGGTCTGGCTCATGAACCCACCATGGTAAACCCTGATTCCATCACCACTATTCAATTGTTCTCAATGTGACAATATGAGGTACACTGAAACCCTAACCACAGTGACGAAGTTCAAGAAATCCTGCCTTCGTCCTCAATGGAATGGCCTCTTCACATTGTTGTTCAAAGGTCTTTCTGAGCGAAGCGTTGGATCTGATGGTGCAAGCAAGTCATTTATGACCATGCTTTATGGTTTGTATAATGTTGTACATTTTGATTATGGCTCTGTTTTATGACAACAGTTTGTTCAAAGCTTATTCTCTTCTTCCCGACATTCTAAAGTCTACTGTGGAAGGTTCTGGTCTATTGTCACAAAATGGGTGATGGATCGTCCTCATGTCCCAATCATGGCGGACTCCCTTCTCTCTTCCATTGCAACATTTACACAACGAAGATTATCGTCACAGATACTTCCAAGTTTCTCTTCATTGGATCGATTCCAGAAACCATGTATGCATGTGTGTCTGAGGCCAGTAACGTCATTCAAGAATACAAGAAGCTTCGGTCTTCGAGTCCAAGGGAATTCACTCCTGCTATGATTCACTCTATAGAGGAAGCAGACAAACCTACAAAGAGGGGAAAGAAACGAGAAAAACAAAAGGATGTGAGGGTCATTAAACTAGCTAAGGGGCAAACTCCAAAGAAGTGAAAGTCAGACAAGACTACTCCTTCCCAGCTTAAGCAAAAGAAGATCAAAAAGCCAGCCCGGAGGCTTATTTTTCAATCCTCTAGTGATTCAGACTCTGGGTATGTTCCTCTAGGCAACAAGCCTCCTACTCCTACCGAATCACAAAGCGAAAGCTCTGATGAGGAGGTTTTGGTTCATGGTGATACCCCTCCTCGCTCGCCAACCCCAGAGGTACATGTTCGTTCTAAAGCATCTTCTCCTCCACCTGTTTCCATTCCTATTTCTCTTCCTCCTACTTTCCCAGTTATCACATCACAACCCTCTTCCACTATTCCCATCCCTACACCCATTTTTTTCAACGCTACTACGACCACTACCACGGGAGTTCAGACCAACGTATCTAATACGGGGGCTCATTTTTCTCCACCCAAAACCCCTGTCACTACTAAACATCCATCTCCTACCCGTTCTTGGAGGTGAGGACTTGGAATTCAATTCTACTTACTTCAGTCATTATCGTGTTCAGAGCGACGATGATGATGACGCTCCTCTTACCAAATATCATCTCAAGGTTGTGACCGATAAGCTTGATCAATTACATTCCTCTTCCTCTGCTAATCCATACTCAAAAGCTGCTCTCAAGGCCCTCTTCTCTTCTGCAGTTAAGGAGCATGACACCTCTATCTCCAATGCAGAGAAGGCTATTGATGCCTCCACTTCTCAATGCCTAAAGGATTTGCTTGCTATGGAAGCCTCTAATAAAGACTGCAATGATGCGACAGCAAAAGTTGAAAAACTAATTTCAGAAGCTCAAATCTTTCTAGATTCCCTTCAAGCTACTGCTCAGAAAAATACACATACCGTGAATACTTCAGTTGATTCTCTTAAACGTTCAATGGAGGCTGAGCTTTCACAACTTGGCGTGGCTCGTAAATCCATTGAACCTACTAATGAAGAGCTTCATTCCAAAGTTAATGACCGGTTAACTCAGCTTGAGCTAGAGCTAGCAGTTGAAAACCAAGTCGTGGATGAGCTGGACAAGCGAACCTCTCAGCTCAAAGTTCAGAACTTAAAGATCCATACTGTAACTCAAGAGCTTAATGATCTAAAATCTAAAAGAAAGGTGATTCGCAGCTCTGTTGGTGATGTCTATTCAATCCTGCTTCATCTCATAGACGCCCATAACTCTATCTTAACGATCTCCATTCGCCGTCACTTGGCTGAGAAGCTACGTCTAGCCTTGGATATTCTCAGTCGAATTGAAGGTGTTTCGGACACTGTTGTTCTTCCGAAACAAGGGGGAGAAAAGAAATCCCAAGGAGGAAAATTTGACAACACTCAACCTCCACCTTCTCCAGAACCGAAAGCTAATGCTGGACCGAAGACTAATGAAGCTTCGGAGAGTAAAAGTCAAAAGAAAAAGAAGATCATTGGAGAAGATGATGAAGATGAAGAGGATGGTATTGATGATATTGTTACAGGTGCTCCTTCCAAACCCGATCCAAAATTCAAGCCTTCTGAGCAAGAGCTTCGGGAGAAGATGGATCGGTTGGAGAAAGAAATGAAAGAGAAGGAACTTCTTGATAAAAAGAAGTCAATGTTTCCCGAATGGACTATTGAATCGCTCAAGAGGGAAGTCATTGATGAACCGAGTACTCATTGGCTTGAACCTATTTTATCATTCAGTCTTGAGAACTCGAAGGACGCTCAGTTCGACTTTCCAATCAACCGAAAGGCATTTATCTTTCACTGCTTTGCCTCGACTGTTGTCGTTCCTTCTCCAGACCCGAAGGTTGATCGGGATCTGCTGGAATTTTATCTGGAATTTGCTCAACCACAATACCTGACTTGGAGCTTGAAGAAAATCACAAAGGTCAGGGTATTGAAGCCCTCTTCAGCTAGGAAATTTATCAATCTCAAATTCAAAGTGACCCGAGGCTCAGATAGCTCGGTCTATACCATTTCCCTAGCTGACCTTCCAAATCTAAACCCACACGACTGGATACTCCTCAACAATATTATGCTATGCAATCCTCGGGAGTATCAGCCGATCATCGATCATATCAAGTGAATGCTTGTTTGTTACATTCATGATGTAGCAAAGATGGATCAAGAGATTGCCACTGCTATTCACAAGCGTCCAACGGTTGAACAAATTGGAAGAGATGGCACTGTAAACACGATGATCAAGGGCAAGATTGACACAAAGTTTCACATTGTGATGTTCATTAGGGGAGAAGGTCAAAAATGCATGTTCTCTCTTATTGACAAACACTTGTTCTCTACAACTTGCTTGGAGCATTTATGGAGATCATCCATAGGTGTAATCCGAACAGCGAAGCTGACAAGAAGATGTTTACTGATATGCTTCGTTGGTATATTCAGTTTCGGCAGACACTTCTTGCTATTATTCCTCGGTTGTTTATGGTTTTGAAACAAGTCATGGTCACACAACCGAAGTGAAGGTCTCCCCCCAATTGACGCAAAAGGGGGAGATTGTTGGGATAACGGTGTTGCATTTTGGGCTCGTTCCTTTTAGCCCAGTTTTGTAGCCGGTTTGGGCCTTTCCAACCGTGCATTATTTTATTCTAGGGTTTTAGTATTTAAGGTGCATGCATGCATCCTTAGTTAAATACGCTTTTATTGTTCCTATGATAGTATTGTATACCCTAGCTCGCCTCTACAGTGGAAGTTCTTCATCGAGTTCTGCTGAGGCGTGACTACGTTTGAATCATAAGCTTTATATTGATTCTATTATGTGTTCTTTGCCTTTTTTGATTTACTAGTTTGTTCTTCATTAATATACCTGTGAAAGATCTAAACGATCAAGAGATTTTATCTTATCAAGTTGGATGATGAGTTGAGAAGTGATATAGACCATCAGGTAAGGGTGAGAGGTGGATGATCTGAGAAGCCTTGTTCCCAAATGATGGACCCGTCATCTAGTAGAGTATGGATGACAACCACGGACTATCCTAGACAGTCCAATGGAACACTAGCAGGCTCACAACCTGTAGGTGTTGTGAACGATGTGTTCACCGGTGTACTCTAAAAACCATTGACATCTATAGCGAGGGGACTCTAAAAAACGATGGTGTCAATAAATGAGATAACCCTAGCTGCTATGCTTGAAGGACAATAATGGCAGCTATGCCTCACATAGAATGTCACAATTCTGGCAGTTGCACCTAAGCGATAGAACTAGCAGTTGTGCTTGACAGTGGTGCTATTGACAACGATGGACTTCGTACCTGTTCGTTAGAATAATCCTTAGGAATGAATAAATGAGAAATAGTTGATTCTTAAGGAAGATCCTTAAGAGCAAAGAAGATAATGGGGATGGGTAATTGGGTTAACTGTTTGATGATTAAACATAATAATTATATTATTATGGGTTGAAAACCCTATGTACTCATCAGGTTTCGCAACCTGACCCACTCAGTTTATTTATACCATAGGTGCTGATATGAAGTCACATTACACTAAGAGATTAAGGAGATATAAATCCCTAGTGATAATGAATGTAAGTTTTGTTTATGCTTATGTTTCTGTATTGAAGATGACATCCCAAATGTTTCAAAATGTATAAAAATACTTTTCTTCGGAAATGCCTTGATAACGTATTTATCATGTTTTACTAGGATCAAATTCCGCAACATTTTTATTAAAAGAGGTACTCTGATTTTTATAAAGCATAAACAAAATCGGTCTTTTCTGGCCGTGAAAATGGGGATGTCACATTTGGTATCAGAGCATTAGTTTAAGCGAACTAGGAATATGGATTTATTTCTAGTTGTGAGGAGTGTGTCTTAGGTAATACACCTGAATAGACACAAGCACTAGCTTATGTATGGAAAATGTCTAATATGCTTTTATGCGCTAAATGATTTATGATGCTAAATGTATAATCAGATCTATGGTCTGTTGCCGACCAGATCTGGAAATTTTATGTGTTCAGATTTCTAAACGTTTAATTACGGTATTACAACCGGCATGTAACTTTTCGGAGTAATAGGGAGATTTACACGTCGATCGTAAATAAAATCTTTCCTATCTTAATTCTCGTCACTACACATCGAACGTACGACATGGTGTATAGATCGACATGGTGAGAACTCGAAGAAGAATTCGAAGTGGAAACCCACAGCCCAAACCTCAAGAGTAGGTGCCTGTGCCAGTACGCCAGGCACCTACTCTTGAGGCAGCAATCTGGGTTGAGGTTGGCAAGAAAAGGAAATTTGAGGGAACTTCAAGGTCCAAAAAAAACAACATGTTCTCACAGTTTGGAGGAGGAAGAGGTGAAGCAAAATGGTGTTACAAGTATGGAAGGAAGCATAACGGGGGATGCCATAAGGAAGTGACCTGCTTCAAATGTGGGAATACTGGTCACTGTGCCCCCAAATGCTCAACCAAGGAGGAAGTTTGCCTTAAGTGTAGTGGAAAGGGACACTTCAAGAGAGATTGTTCGATAAGGGCTACAACACCAAATGTACCGCTGAAGCACTATGAGGGATGCGACGAAGAAATGACTTCTTACAGGTGTGGAAGAATCAGTAACTATTCCAAGGACTGTACATAAAGTATGTTACAGATGCAGAGACAAAGGGCATTTGTCTAGGGACTGCCCGAAGAAAAATGAAGCAGCGAGACCGAATGTGGCGCCAAAGCCGAAGGAAAGAGCATTCCAGAGGATCCTTGGCGAAGCTTCTGACAATGCAAGGTTTCAGGAGTGAAGGCTTGATATCCAAAGATCAAGTTATGAAGTAGCCATAGTATCGTAGGGGTAGCCTATTAGAGGAATAGTCTAGGGTGAACTTGAACACCAATGTAATCATTTCAGGAAATAATATAAAACCTTTGTTTTGTTATCTGATTTTTTGAATGATTGTAAGATTTTCTTGCATGGTGACTTGGATAAACTACGAGACAATACATGGGACGAGTATGAGTAGGTGTGAATCGTAATAGAGGGCTATACTACCGGAAGCACAGGACTCACGCTTAGATCACGGAAAGTCACAAGGTTACCAAGAAGCTAGTAATTGATACCGTTTTATTCAAATATGTCGTTACCATCGTTTCGGTAAAGACTAAGAAGATGAATGTTATTCTGACCCTAGTGGTCATATGGAATTGAGTCCAACTACGATGAGTATGTTACGTGGTTCAAAGAACGAAGTTTTATGTAACATCTGACTTAAGTCGGAAGATTGAAATAAAAGATAATCAAAGCAATCGGTAGAGGTATCGCGATGGTTGCTTGTAGCTAGAAATGCTACCTTTTAAGATGCGATTAGAACATGAAGGAAAGTATAGTCTGTTCTGTAAGACTCTAATAGACCTGAGTCTAAGCATTGCAACATACGATGATAGGTCATTAGAATATTACACATCGGTCCATTGTAGTAATAAAATAACTTATCTTAAGTTGTTAAAAAGAAGAAGCAGTCTCCAGTAAGGGTCGAGATTGTGACTTGAAGGTCATAATTTGGAGTCTAACGTGAGATAGGGAGCAAGTGCAAGATCGAGCACCGCCTGCAGTCAGGAAGTCTTAGAGTTAGATACTCATTTGAAGAAACATCAAAGTTACATTTATTACTAAGGATGAAGATATAACATATGGAGTCATCATGTGATCCCTGTTTCGTTGAAGATTTCGGGACGTGATCATCCTAAGGGGGAGATAATTGTAACGCCCGTAGATCCAGGCTACTCAATTTAGAGATAATAGGGGTCGAAAACAACTTTGTGACAAAAGATTATTTAGAATAAATAATCTTAACCAAGTTTTAGAATATGTCTCAAGGGTTCCGTGCATATAAAGAACGTCGAAATCCAAGTTATAACGAAGAAGTTAAGGTTCGTCGAAGTTTTACGGCAAAATCGGCACGACGCCGGGAGACGTAAATAGTGAATTTACGATGGAGGATTTTTTAGCCTTAGAAATATAAACGAAAGTTTTAATATACATTAAACCAAGAACATACAAAAAAATGAACGCCCAAATCTGACTTCGTATGAGGAAGTTATGAATTTTCTAAGATTTGGCTTAACAGTGTACAGCCCGTCACTCGAATTTTAGATCGACCGGTTTTTAGCCTACACAACCTAAATGAGAATTGAAGATCTCATTAATAGGAACTCAATGGTAAAAAGACAGACAAAAACAGAGTATGTATGTAGAAGTTATGAATTTTACGCGGGTGTTTAACAATATAATCTTCTCGTACTGTTAAATTTAAGATGGGTCGAGAATTAGCTGACAGAGTCAAAACGAAAGTTTTATATCTTATTTTTACCTACGTGTGGATATAAAGAACGTCAAAAATGGAACTCTTATGTAAAAGTTACGGATTTTAGAATTCGGAAGTGTGCTGTGCGAAAATGGGTGACGTCGCACAATCTTCGTCATTGCTTTCTCCCCAAGTCTTGCCACCAGATGGTGACATGTGGCACCAAGTTCGGCAATATTTCACCATTTAAATACAAACTCTCTCACCCTCATTTTTTCACACATTTCCCATTCTTTCTTCTCTTTAATCTCTCTTTAGAACCTCTCTCTAGCCCAGAAATCGTCCGAAAAGCCTAGGGAACCTCCCTAGAACGAGGCGGAAGGCCCAGAGTGCTCGACGGCTCCGAGAAGAAGAGCATTTCGGCTTGGGAACACTGCTCCAAGCAAAGACCGGTTTTCTATAAAACCCGTTGTAAGTGAGTTACGCCTACACTATTTTTAATCTAGTTATTATTTAATTATAGTAACGTTATTAGGAACATATAATAAGTACTTGGGCTATTATTATGGGTTATATGATTACTTTTTAACGCTTATATAATAGTTATAATAACTAGACTATTAATTAGTCTCGGCGAATAATAGACCAAACTCTAGTGGTAATAATAGTAGGTTTCGTCGAAGGAAATTATTTTTAAGAAGAGAAACGCTGTCTGAGTTCGGAATCACCACCTTTTCAAGTGAGTGCATGGTCCCTTTCATCTTACACATATATATGAATTATTCTATAAAAATTATGTGTTATGTGTGCATATTATATGTATACTTGCTATCTATGATGGATGAACGATTTTATACAAGTTTTATATGATTTAAACTTTATATGTACTTATATCTACATAATATGTTGGGTAAAACATGCGTAGATGAAATATGAGTTGGATGACGAGTTGAGAAGTGATACAGGCCATGAGGCAAGGGTGAGAGGTGGATGATGTGAGAAGCCTTGTTCCCAAATGTTGGCCCCGTCATCTAGTAGACTATCGATGACAACCACAGACTATTCTAGACAGTCCAGTGGAACACTAGCAGGCTCGCAAGCTGTAGGTGTTGTGAACGATGTGTTCACCAGTGTACTCTAAAAACCCATTGACATGTATAGCGAGTGGACTCTCGAAAACGATAGTGTCAATAAACGAGATAACCCTAGCAGTTGTGCTCGAAGGACAATACTGGCAGCTGCGCCTCAAATAGAATGTCACAATTCTGGCAGCTGCGCCTAAGTGATAGAACTAGCAGCTGTGCTTGACAGCTGTGTCATTGACAACGATAGACTTCGTACCTATTCCTTAGGATAATCCTTAGGAATGAATGAATGAGAAGTAGTTGATTCTTCGGGAAGATCCTTAAGAGTAACGAAGATAATGGGGTTGGGTAATTGGGTTAACTGTTTGATGCTTAAACATAATAATTATATTATTGTGGGTTGACAACCCTATGTACTCACCATGTTTCCCAACCTGACCCACTCAATTTAATTAAATCACAAGTGCTGATATGAAGTCACATTACACTAAGAGATTAAGGAGATATAAATCACTAGTGATAATGAATGTAAGTTCTGTTTAAGCTTTTGTTTCTGTATTGACGATGACATCCCCAATGTTTTAAAATGAATAAAAATACTTTTCTTCGGAAATGCATTAATAACGTATTTATCATGTTTTACTGGGAACAAATTCCGCAACATTGATATTAAAAGAGGTACTCTGATTTTTATAAAGCATAAACAAAATCGATCTTTTCTGGCCGTGAAAATGGGGATGTCACATTGTTGCTCTCAAGTCATTTGGATTCAACATCAATTAATGGATTACGATTTGAACTTTCTTGAAATCCCAATATTCTGTGATAACTAAGTTGCAATCTAGATTGCTAAAAATCATGTCTAACATTCTAAAACCAAGCACATCAACATCTAAATTCACTTTATGAAAGATTGTTATGAGCGTTCACTCATTCGGTTAGAACAGGTTCCCACTGCTAGTAATGTGGCGGATCTGTTCACAAAAGTGTTTAACAAAGCTCGATTTGATGTGCTGGTTGGTTTTCTTAAAATGATTCGTTTTGAGGACTAATTTTTGTTTTATGTATTTTAAATTTGTGCATTTAGTTTCCGTTCTCCCATATGCACAAAGTTAGGGGGAGAAATAAACAAAAACAAAACAAAAAATTTTAAAATCTCAAAAATCCAAAATTAATGTTATTTTTGTTCTATTTTCTCAAAAAAATCAAAAATCAAAAAATAGTATATCATGTTAGCCATGTGTGCAACTGATGTGTTAGGAAGTGACATCAACCGAGTGATAACAGACAATTTTGGTATGTGTAACATACCAACACTGGAATGTCTAGGATTTGCATTCAATGCACTGGTAGGCATGAAAAATTTAAATGGACCAGACTACTTATAGTTGGACAATGAAAGGACTTGAAAAATATGACTTAGATAGTTCCGTTTAGTCTGAAAATACAACACTCAGGTAGATTCAACAGGGAGATATACATGGGAATCTACGGATACACTAAGATAATTTTTATCTAGAATTGTGGTGTAACGTCTCCTTGATGTATGGACGCATCTCCTTAATTCCGATACTAATAGGGCGACTAGGGAATTCCGATAAACTAGGTCTGTAGGAGGTTATTTTCATGCTTTCGTTATGTTAGTCATATGTTGACTCCTCTCCATGATCGGAAGATCCGACCTGGATTACATCATATGAAACTCTTGTTGGGATAGTGTCTAAGGTTGCAACTATATTAGGCAAGTATTTTACCCGGTTGTGCATGGTCCTTTTGGGTTGCCTTCACCATAGCAACTTGACAGGATGATTTATATGAGAAAAGGAATATTATTAATATATTATGAGAATAATATAAGGAATAATAATATTATTATTTGATTAATATAAGTCATAAATTAATTAAGATTTAATTTGGTGACTAAAAGAGATTAATTAAATAAAGGGGTATAAACTGTCCATTGTATGATAGTTTGACTTTGGGCTATAAATCCCTTAAGGATAAAGGGGGGATGAATTCTAGGGCTTTGGATAGGCTTAGATTTCATCCAAGCGCTTATCTATTAGGGTATTGGACTGCTTAAGGCCTAAGTTATCCAATTAGGGTTTAAGGGTGAAACCCTAGGAGCCTTACAAGTATAAATAGACCCCAAGGGTCCAGGGAAATCGACACTTGTGCTTAGAGAAGAAAACCTGGCCGATTTGATCCCCTCTCCTCTCTCCTAAATCATCCACTTGCTAGTTGGTGTTTGTAAGCCATTAAAGGAGTGACAATTGTGACTCTAAAGCTCCAAGAACAAGAAGATCAAGCAAGTAATTCAAGGTAAACTTCTAATTCTGATTTCATATTGTTTTTATAGGCTATTAGCCATTAGAAGTCTTGGATTGAATGCATGTTTAATTACAGAAACCTAGATCCAAGCATTAGGGTTGCATTTGCACATAGGAATGTTCATATGGCTAAAACCCATCAGTGGTATCAGAGCCTAGATTCATTTCTATTGAATTGATGCATTGTTTGCTTGTTTGATGCTTGTTAAATTCAAATTTTATGTTTCTGTCTGATGGACTCAGCGAGTCCCATAGTGGACTCGGCGAGTAGGCTCGACTCGGCGAGTCCATTGGGGTACTCGGCAAGTCCAAGCGTCAGAAAGACGAAACTTTGGGATTTCTTGCTGTTTATCTTTGAGATACTTGCCTTAATCATATTAGATCAATATAAATCCGATTTTATGATATATGTATATATATATATATATATATATATATATATATTCTTGACCTAATTGAAGATATTAATCAATTAATTACATATTTATTTCCTTATATGATAATTGATTAATTATTTTAATTTAATTGGTAAATTGTTTTGCAAGACATCATTAAATAAATTAAATATGGATAATTATGTGACTAATTGTTAGTTTGGATTATTTGTTATTTGATCCTCTATGTTTTCAAAAGATTTAAAACTTGCCCTCAAGTTTTGAAATTTATGTTTTGTGATTAAAAGTTTTAATTTTGACAATTTAAATTTCAAACCCTAGAATTTTACAAGTTTAAAATTCGACCCTATGCTAATATAATATTACAAGATTAATATATATATATATATATATATATATATATATATATATATATATATATATATATATATATATGTATGATTAAAAATGCTAGTCTTACCATTAGTAGGCCTCATTCACAAAGCCGATCTATAAGGTGGGTATAAGGTTGCTGCCTATAAAATGGCGCTTAATGGGTGTACACTCACACTCACCGCTTGCTTGATCGGTGGAGGGTCGTTAGCCGAACAGGTAGGATAGGGCAACCTCATCTCTTCATTAAAAGTATAATATGAAATACAAAGTAACTACATGTTTTCAAAAAAATTCCCAATCTTAGTTACTTTAGGAAAAGTGAATTGGTGCAATCCCATTAAATTACACTTTGCACCCTTGCTAAGAAGTTAGTGGAGCGTGTGTGGTTTACCGGCACACTAATTGGTTCTAAGCAAAGGTGGCAAAGGTTGATTCATTGTTTATCATAGTTCGATGGAGCATGTGTGGTTTGCCGACACATCGAATAGGTGATCGTTACAATGAAGGCACCATGTGAATTTGCATGGTAATTCACACCCACTTTGTGATCCTCGGTATCCCAGTCACAATCGAGAGGGGCATATCGAGATTTAAACATGCCATTGAAAAGTTTCAATGAATCTCATCCAAACATAGGAATTCTCAATACATTTAGAACTTAAAGTTATGTTTTCGTGATGGAGAATTAGTGAATCGTCATTCACTTACCTTCAAATTGTTTGCATGTTAGATTACGGTATCCCTTTTCTAATATGTAAATATTGTTGTTGGATCCTAGCCCTAATTTTTCTTATTGGGTGATAATTAGGGATTCATATTCTAATCTATCTTTGTCCCTTCTATTTATAGATTTCGAACGCTAACATCGCTGCTGCTACTTCATTCACATTGATGAGCCTTTGTCAAAAGGTAACCTTCGATGGGACGAACTTTAGCGAATGGATAAGATACATTCGCACAATTGCTTGCTATGAGGACAAGGAGTATGTCCTAGATGAGAAGCTCGAGAAAGGTACATTGCATCATGATAGCCACCATGAATGCCGAATTCCAAAAGTCCTATGAGCACATGTATCCGTACGAAATACACCAAGACTTGTTGGAGAGATACCACCAAAACACGAGGCAAGAGCGTTATGAAATTTTCACTAACATGAATTCCGCCAAAATGGTTCATGGAGAATCTCTTATCGTGCACCTGCAAAAGATGCAAAGGTATGTCGACCGTCTTCGCAAGTTGAATGTTGACTTTGGGGAAGACTTGGCGATCGACATGGTGCTTCACTCTTTGCCTCCGTGTTACAATCAATTTAGGATGACCTACCACATGAACAAAGAAGAGGTCACCCTAAGTAAGCTCCAAGGTCTCCTTAGGGTTGCTGAAAGCAACCTCAAGGACAAGTCTGTTGCACCCGCTCCCAATCCACCCGCTGCTCCTGTTTTGGCCATAGGGCAAGGAAGAGGCAAGAAAAGGAAGGCTCCATCTAAGAGCCACCGCAAAGGAAAGTACCGAGATGGTTCCTCTTCTAGTGGGACCAAAGTTGATCCTGCTAAACCCTGTCCTAACCCTAAGGAGGCAGAGTGCCATCATTGCCATAAAATAGGGCATTGGAAGAGAAGCTGCCCAGACTACCTGCAAGCCATCAGGGAAGGAAAGATCAAGCCATCTTTCGTAGGTATATATACAATTAAATCTAATGACTCATCCCATTCTATTTCTTGGGTCCTTGATACCGGTTGTGGTTACCACATTTGTTCTGATTTGCAGGGACTAAGAAGAAATAGGGATGTGGAGCATGGAAGAATAAATTTAATCATGGGGAACAGAAGATCAGCGCCTATGACTAAGATTGGAGTACATTCATTAGTGCTTAGGAATGGTTTATCTTTAGATTTGAACAATTGTTGCTATTCGCCAGAAATGGCTAGAAACATTATTTCATTTCATGGTTTCTTTAGACAAGGTTTTAGATTTTCTTTTAATAATGAGAATGGTTCTACTCTTGCTTATCTAAATGGTGTCTTATGTTTTGAAGCAATACCGTGTAATGGAATTTATGAAACTGTTATGATTGTAGATAACTTAAGAAATGATGTTTTATACATTGATTCTTCCAATGGTATGGATAGAGCATCCTTGTGGCATTGTCGTCTTGGACATGTCAACAAGAAGTGCATAGCCCAACTCCAAAAGGATGGAGTATTGGAGTCATTCGACCTTAGGGAAGATGACACATGCGGGTCTTGTTTTCTTGGAAAGATGACTAAGTCACCCTTCAAAAGTACGTGTGAAAGGGGTGAGGGTCTATTGGACCTAATACATACTGATGTATCTGTACCGTTTAGATCAACCACGAAGGATGGGAACCGCTTCTATGTGACTTTTACCGATGACTATAGTAGATATGCGTATATCTACTTAATCAAGCAAAGGTCAGAAAGTTTTGAAAAGTTCAAAGAGTTCAAGAATGAAGTGGAGAATCAATTGGCCAGGAAAATCAAGATGATTCGATCCGATCGAGGAGGAGAGTACCTAAGTCTTGAATTCCACGACTATCTCAAGGAGTGTGGAATAGTTTCACAGTTGACGCCACCTAGGACACCGCAGTTGAATGGTGTGGCAGAAAGGCGTAATCGAACCTTGTTAGACATGGTTCGCTCTATGATGAGTCGTGCTTCACTACCTATCTCTTTTTGGGGGGTATGCCTTAGAGACTTCCGCCCACATCCTTAACCGAGTCCCTACTAAGAAGGTTGCCAAAACACCTCACGAGATGTGGATAGGGAAAGCTCCCTCGTAAGCACATATGAAGGTTTGGGGTTGTGAGGCTTTTGTAAGACGAGATACTCACGACAAACTTGAACCTCCTAGTGAGCGACGTATTTTCATCAGCTACCCACAGAAATCCTTTGGATATCTCTTCTATAGACCGAAGGATAATGTTGTCTTTATTGCGAGGAGAGGAGTTTTCCGAGAGCGAGAACTCATAAGCCAAGGAGACGGTGGGAGGCAAATCGAGCTTGAAGAGATTCAAGAGTCGATAGATGAAGGAACCTCTACCACTGGCACTCAACCCGAGGAGGAAACTCCGGTTGAACCAATTGACGAATCATTACCTCCTAGACGTTCTGAAAGAGTTAGAGTTCAACCCCAGTTTTATGGTTTTAATATTAGTACCGAAGGGGACACGTATATTAGTGATGGTTCACTAATAAACCTTGATGAACCTAGTAGCTATAAGGAAGCCATGGCAGGCCCGGAGTCTGTGAAATGGAAAGAGGCAATGGACAGCGAGATCCAGTCCATGTATGACAACCAAGTTTGGAATTTGGTTGATAACCTGCCCGGACGTAAGACCGTTGGGTGCAAATGGATCATCAAGAAGAAGACCGACGTGGATGGAAACGTACACACATATAAAGCACGATTGGTTGCAAAGGGCTTTACTCAAACTCCCGGAGTTGACTATGATGAGAACTTCTCACCAGTTGCGAAGATAAAGTTTATTAGAGTGATGCTAGCCATTGCCGCATTTCATGATTATGAGATTTGTCAAATGGATGTCAAAACCGCTTTCCTTAATGGGAAGTTGGTTGAGGATGTTTACATGGCTCAGCCAGAGGGTTTTGTCGATCCGAAGCATCCAAATAGAGTGTGCAAGCTTGAGAAGTCCATTTATGGACTTCAGCAAGCGTCTCGAAGATGGAATATTTACTTTGATGAGAAAGTCAAAGAGTTTGGATTTGTACGAAGTGAAGATGAATCTTGTGTATATGTCAAAGCCAGTGGGAGTATAGTAAGCTTCCTAGTTTTGTATGTCGATGACATACTACTCATAGGAAACGACGTCCCGACTCTGCAGGAGGTTAAGTCCTGGCTCGAGAAGTGCTTCGCTATGAAGGATCTCGGAGAGGCTTCCTATATTTTGGGAATAAGGATAGTGAGAGAACGAAGTAAGAGAGTAATAGGACTTAGTCAGAACACTTACTTGGATAAGGTACTAAAACGTTTTAGTATGGAAAACTCGAAGAAAGGAGAATTACCGATACAAAGTAATGCCAAATTGAGTAAGACTCAAAGTCCGAGTACCGAAGCTGAAATAGTAGAAATGAGCTGAGTACCATACGCTTCCGCAATTCGCTCAATCATGTATGCTATGACTTGTACTCGCCCTGATGTAGCCTTTGCTTTGAGCATGGTTAGTAGATATCAAGGGAACCCTGGCAGAGCCCATTGGATAGCGGTTAAGAATATCCTTAAGTACCTTCGGAGGACGAAGGAATGGTTCTTAGTCCTCGGAAGGAGTGATGACTTGAAGGTGCGAGGGTATAGTGACGCCAGCGTTCAGACCGATAGGGACAACTACCGTTCACAGTCGGGCTGGGTTTTTACCCTAAATGGAGCAGCAGTGACTAGGAAAAGTTCCAAGCAGGAAACCGTAGCTGATTCAACATGCGAATCAGAGTACGTTGCAGCGAGCGAAGCGTCGAAGGAGGCAATATGGTTAAAGAACTTCATCGGTGATCTTGGAGTTGTACCTGCCATAAAGGAGCCCATGGAGATTTTCTGTGATAATGAAGGAGCGGTTGCCTTGACCAAGGAACCGAGGGATCATGGTAGATCTTGACATATCGACATAAAATATCACTTTATTAGACATCATGTAGAAGAAGGACAACTCGTGGTGAAGAGGATATCATCAGAAGATAACCCAGCCGATCCGCTTACGAAGGGACTGAGCAGGGTTAAGCACTTGCAGCATGCTAGGAGTATTGGGCTGAAGGATGATATTAGTATAGATTAGATAGTATTAGAAACGTGTAATAGATAAATGTAATTAACATTTGATGATTAAATAAAGGAGTATTATTTATGAGTAATGTTACTGTCTTGTGTTAATTGTTTAACTATTGTTTCATTTTTGCATGTTTTGACTTCCAGAATGATTGAGTTTATTAAGAATAATCGAATCATTCAAATTGTCCACAATCGTTCATATGTTGGAAGTAGGTATGAATGAAGATTGTCATGAATTGGTGTGTAGACTGTCTAAATGGTATTAGACATAGCAAAAGGTTGCTGCAACGTTCATGAGTGCTTATGAACTAGTTTTGAGCATTGGAACAAACTTGCACTTGCTGAAATCACCTTATGGAATGTGATAAAAGGGTGATCGCAAGACGATAATATCATATGGTCTTAAAACCAAGATATATGGTTTGTTGTTTGTTAATTGGTTGTACATTGATAATGCGAAACCGCATCTGTAACTTGATGTTATAAAACGCATTGTTGTGTATAGTTGATTAATGAATAAGTAAATGCATATAAGTCGAAGTTTATCTGTTACTTTTATCCTAAGAAGGTAAAAGCGATATCTCGGCGGCTCAATGATTTGATTTGACTTATGTGTCGGTCCCGGTCAGAACTGAATTGATGTGTTCGATTAAGTTCTATGTCAAATAAATCGGAGATCGAGAAACCAAATGCTAGACAAATTAGTTCCATAGAATTGTCAGCATGATATCTAAACAGAGGACTGTACGATCTCTTATCTGAAGGACAAGATTGATTAGATCAGAGTTTGACAGTGTTTTTGACAGCTACGATTGCTAATTGAAATATACTTGTATATAGTTACCAGACTTATCCAAGTGGGAGACTGTTGGGATAGTGTCTAAGGCTGCAACTATATTAGGCAAGTATTTGACCCGGTTGTGCATGGTCCTTTTGGGTTGCCTTCACCATAGCAACTTGACAGGATGATTTATATGAGAGAAGGAATATTATTAATATATTATGAGAATTATATAAGGAATAATAATATTATTATTTGATTAATATAAGTCATAAATTAATTAAGAATTAATTTGGTGACTTAAAGAGATTAATTAAATAAAGGGGTATAAACTGTTAATTGTATGATAGTTTGACTTTGGGCTATAAATCCCTTAAGGATAAAGGGGGGACGAATTCCAGGGCTTTGGATAGGCTTAGATTTCGTCCAAGGGCTTATCTATTAGGGTATTGGATTGCTTAGCGCCTAAGTTATCCAATTAGGGTTTAAGGGTGAAACCCCAAGGGTCAAGGGAAATCGACACTTGTGCTTAGAAAAGAAACCCTGGTCGATTTGATCCCCTCTCCTCTCTCCTAAATCATCCTCTTGCTAGTTGGTGTTTGTAAGCCATTAGAGGAGTGACAATTGTGACTCTAAAGCTCCAAGAACAAGAAGATCAAGCAAGTAATTCAAGGCCATTAGAAGTCTTGGATTGAATGCATGTTTAATTAGAGAAACCTAGATCCAAGCATTAGGGTTGCATCTTCTTATCTATGCAATTCTTTCTGTATGTTAGTCATATGTTGTCTCCTTTGCGTGATAAGTCCTTATCCGACTTGGAACACAACATATGGATCAATTTATATCTCAATCCCTCTATCCAGTTAGTCAGATGTTTATCCATCTACATGATTGAAAAATCCGACCTGGGTGTAAAACATATGCATTCTAAATCTGACTTCCCTCCTAATAATTGTGTGCTCATCTAAAGTAAGGCGTATTCTGGAAGTTCTTGATTATCGGAGTATGTAAGGAAGCAGGAAACACATTCTAGATCGTCTAAAATTGAACATTCTATAGGTGGACAACAATATCCATGGTCGTCGTCAGCTAAGTGGTATTCTGGGAATATGATCTAGGATCATAGGGTCCAATGTCTTGTCACCTGGTGTATCTCCAAATTTTTCACAATTTTTTATGTTTAAGTGGACCACAATACCGACGATTGACCAGATCTACTCACAAAGGTGGATGTACTGAAAAATGGACTAAGACTGTCCGAAGACATTGATCCCAACATCACAAAAGAAATATTTGCAACGGTGAAAAAGGAATTGGTGTTATTTGATTTTTATTTTTATTTTACTTTATTTTTAAAAAATTGAAAATTCAAATTTAGTCAAAATTAGTTTATTTTAAATTTGTTATATTTTATTTTATTTTATTTTATATTATTTTATATTATTTTAATTTTTTAAGTCCCCAAAATGTTTTATTTTTTAAAATTGGAGTTTTGGGTTTAGATTTGAAGCTCCTTTGTCTCACCACAAAACCAAGAACGGCGGAAACGTTCTGGGGCGGAGGACGTCGTGTATATTATCACAACAATGAAAAGTAGTAAACAAGCAACAACATCATACATTGCATTAATAATATAATTTTAATACAAGTGTGTTCTGTTAAATTATAATATAGACACTAAAGTACAATCAAAATAAAAGATGAGTCTTGATCGGGATCCATCTTCTCTAAACCTTGCATCGGTACCTTTCTATCGCCGACCTAAGGATACAAGTTATTTTGAAAGAGAGTATCAACTTTAAAGCTGGTGAGATCATAAGTATTAGTGTGTCTTAATTTGTAAAACTTGTGATTAAAGACTTGACATTGTTTTGAAAGAAAGCTCGTATAAGTATACCTGTAATGGTATCAACCGTAAAGTATACCTGTAATGGTATCAACCATAGGCATCCGTAGATGTTCATTATCCTCTGTAGCTAACAGTGGCTATAGGAATGGTAAGTCCCACAAATTATCCTTTAGTACTAGGATATTAAATCCAATCTATCTCGTCGATTATGTGATTGTATCACAAGGTAAAGATAGGAATGAGGATTTTATAACGTAATCTATATATATAAAATGTAATAATAACTCATCATATATTATCTATGTAAATGTACTCATGTATATGTAATCATGTAAATGTAATCATGTAAATTTAATCATGTAGATGTTATCATGTAAATGTAATCATGTAGATGTTCTGCGTGTGTTGGTTGTAACGTGTGTTCTCTCTCTATCTAGCAAGTATTGACTCATGAATGAACTGACTCATTTTATGATATTTTGTTCTCATAATAGTTCTAGTATCTTCCTAAACTACCCTATGGTAGTTTAGTAGTAATCTAACTGGTACGTATGGACATGGATGTATACCCTTGCTACCCAAGGGTATTGAATGAACTGGAAGAACCTTTATGACTATATATGTTCCCTTGATACATATATAGGCATGCAATTGATAATATAAAAGTATCAAATAAGTTTGGTAAAACCTTTGAACAAAATTATCATCAAAGAAACGATCAACTTGATGTCAATCTATAAAACTGTTTGAAAGCGTGGGTTTGATAAAACAGTTTAAGTATACAATAACATTTGTTTGAAACACAATTATAAATGAGTTTGAAATGAAGCGTACAAGGTAAAGTGTACAACTTAATAAAGAGTTTTAATCATATAAAATGTTTATGAAAATCATTTGAAGGAAACTGTTTGGTAAAATGGCTAATGAGTAGCAAATCATTTGAATGCTGCTTACTAATCACATGTGATTGATATAGTAACTAGCATAATTCTACTTGTATCCCCCCCCCATAAAACATTTAAAAACAGGTAAAACATTGATTAAGGGGTATGAACTCACTTGTTGTGGGTGATACGGATGAACTGATGAGGTAGGACTGTTAGGTGTCAATTGGAGACATTAGACACACACAATGGTCCTAATTACATATGAAGACATATGTATATAAAAAATTAGTGATTATAACACTAATTAAACATGTATAAACATCCTAATGCGAGGAAAACACTTTTAGTCAAGTTCTAGGAGGCTAATGGGTTGCAACAAAGGAGTGCAAGACCTCTAATGGGATTTTATGGCCAAATGACCATATGTTTTGGAGTTTACGGCCCAGGGGAGTAAACTCCTGGCCGTAAACTCTCAATAAAGTCCCCCCCCCATAAAACATTTATAAAACTCATGTGGTGAATTGCTTCAAGTCTTAAACAAGTGTTTGGGCTTCCTATTAACTCCTTTGAGGAGTTCACGGCTCTGGGACCATATCCCATGGAGATTACGGCCGTAATCTCCTTTGGGAGGAGGTTTATGGTGTTTTCAAGTCCCTAATTTATCAAGGAATGAATCAAGGTAATTTTCCAAGGCTTTAGGAGGATTTATGGCACCATTTGGGACCACTTTATGGAGTTCACGGCCCTGGAACTTCTTGGGCCGTGAACTCCTCTTTCTTGGTGTTCCAAGTGTGTTTGCTAGTCCTAAACCCATTTAGGTACATGCCCAAATTAGTCTCTTGGCGTAGGGAGGGTTTTTAAGGCATTAAGGCACTTAAACATGGAGTTCACGGCCCAAGAACTTCCTTGGCCGTGAACTCACTTTCATCCTTGTTTCTAATTGATTTTGGTGTCCTAAACATTCAATGGTAGTCCCTAGGTTGAGCTCCAAGGCTTTGAGGGACATTGGGACACTTTTGGCCCTTAAAATGGAGTTTACTCTCCAAGTGTTCTTGGGCGGTAAACTCCCAAATCTTGGGGTTTTGGTCCGATTTTGATGTTATATAACACAATCTAAGCTATATAATGTAACTAGATTGAAGTAATAATGATTTGGGATAAAAACCCGAAGATCTGTGAGAGAGAATTTAGCTTTTTCTAGCTGGAAATGTAACTAATGAATTATTTGGTTCAGATTTCTATGTATAGTCCTGAGATTTTTGGGAAGAAAATATTTTATTCCCGGAATGAACTCTAATATCCTAGAGTATTGGAATAACAGTGTTGCACAAAACTCTAGTGCATCCACTCTCCTGATATCTCCTTAAGTGTAAATCCTGAAAAACTCAAACTTATACCCAAATTTTGGAATTTTACTGAAACTGCTCTAACTTCTATTGGCTTGATATGGTTTGTTCAGAATGGAAATTTCGGGTTGTCACATCTGTAACAGCCCGGAATTCCAGGTATCTTTATTGATTTGATTATTTTGTGTTTTGAGAGGGGACTCGGCGAGTTGGAGCTCAGACTCGCCGAGTAGGGTCGCGATTCTGGACGCGGGATTCGGTTGGACTCGGCGAGTCCAGGATATGGACTCGGCGAGTCTGCGCCGTTTAATGAAACCCTAATTTCTCGGGTTTGGGACCTATTTAAAGGGCTTTATGGCCGTCATTTGTGCTCACCAGTCCCTTGAGTGAAACCCTAATCGAGTGTGAGCGTTTGGAGCATAGAAGGAGGCTATTATTGATCTTGGAGGTGTCATTTTGCTAGGAAAGAGGAAATCAGCCAAGGGGAAAGCAAGAGGAGCCATCTTCTGAGGATTTGGAGTCCAGAGCATCTCTATTGGGGTAATATTTCGAGCTATTCTCTTCTATGTTGGTGTTTTCATTGATTTAGTGTTATTAAACCCTTTTGTGGCTAGATCTTGTGCTCCCTTGGACCCCTAAGAGATTTAGACTATAGATCTGGACCCCTAAAGGTCCAGAGTGTCCCTTTGCCCAAGCTTTTTGGGAATCAATGGAAGTTTTGGGTTGGAACCCTTATGCTTTAGATCAAAATGTTCATTATAAGCCATAGGGTGTGTTATGGACACCAAGATAAGGACTTTACGTGGTGAATCAGTCTTGAAAGGCTAGATCTATGAATTGATGGAACAGATCTGACCTTAGAAGCGAGTTTGAGTAATTGCATGGCATGGACTCGCCGAGTCCGATGAGCAGACTCGACGAGTAGCTTGAAGATTGCCTTGGATCGGCCAGTGAGTGATCCAGTCGAGTCACGGGTTGACTCGATGAGTCAGGACGAGTTAGAGAGGGTCGACAGGTGGTCTGAGTCGAGTTGGGACTCGCCGAGTTGTTCTTGAGACTCGGCGAGTTGAGTCGGGGTGGCCCTGTGACTCGCCCAGGTGGAACTCGTCGAGTCAGCGGAAGTACTCGACGAGTAAGAAGTGAATCCTATGGAGTTGGCGGATACGTCTAGACTCGCCGAGTTGCCCTTGTGCACTAACCGAGTCCGGTCAAGTTGACCGTTGACCGTTGACCGTTGACCAGAGTTGACCTATGTTTGACTTCTTAGGGATAGTCAAACTTAGAAGATAAAAGTGTTAATAAGAGATGTATGATGTTATAGGGAGATTGTAGCTCGGCGGATCGAGCACGAGTGACTTCGGGATTTGCTAGCTTTCGATATTCACGAGGTGAGTCTTCTCACTATACTGTACCCGGAAGGGTTTGATTGTGTGACCGGAAGGTCGGATATGATATGTGATATATGTGCTATATGTGATAAGTTAATTTTTATACGTGCTATGTATGTTATGTGGGCCGGAAGGCATTATGTTATGGGCCGGAAGGCGTGTAATGTGGACCGTAAGGTTGGCGTGGGTAGGACCGGAAGGTTTACCCAGCAGGGACGGAAGTCCCCTGAGACACATGGACCAGAAGGTCAGGGCCTGGAAAGGCGTATGTGCGTAAGTTGTATTTTTGGGAACTCACTAAGCATTTATGCTTACAGTTGTTGTGTATGTGTTTCAGGTACTAGCGACGACCGTGGGAAGGCGCCGGCGTGATCTGTACACACTGATAGATGTTTTGTGATCTTGGGATTCATATGAATTGTATTCTGACATGACACTTGGAATGTTTATGCCTTGTTTTGAATGAAAATACTTTATTTTGAAATGAAAATTTTGTTTGAAAATTTACGTTGTTACAAATTGGTATCAGAGCCTTGGTTTGAGGGATTTGGGTGCACTTTCGGGCGTAACTGAACTCAAACCGAGGATTTGAGGAAAACTTTTAAAATAAAGGCATAAACTTTTATAAATAAGTTTGTGGTAAACAAGAAAGAAGCAGTGTGTACGATCAGTCAGCGCCCGAACGGTAAAGATCCCCAAAATACCTTACAATGTTATGTTAAGAGATAAGATATGATATGAATTGTTATGCATGCTAGAAGACTAGGTATTCATGATAGGACTAGAGTGGCCTGATTTGTGATGCCTTAGTCTAGGGAGGTTTGCCGATATGAGATGCTTTGATAGCGTGTGGGTAGATAGTGCATAACAAAAGTAGAGTACTCACTATCCGGGGTTTGGGGAGGAAGACTTGGGATGAATGCTGATGCGGTGTGGTCGGTAGTATTGGGCCCATACTACCAAAGACACCGGGTAAGGGGGAAACCCAAGTAAGAATCCCTAGATATCGGAGACTGAGTAGGGTTGCGTTATCGAGTGCGATTATACTCGATGGAGTCTCTGATAGTTTTATGTTGTATTTCAGAGACATCATGGTTGGACCACGCCACAGACCGAGTACGAGCGGTGTGAGTGACGAGGAGATTCGTCAGATGATTCATGAGGAGGTGGCTGCAGCGATCCGGGCTGAGATTCCGGAGATGTTTGGGTCTATTAAGACCACCTTGATGGAGACTTTTGATGAGCGGTACGCCGCATTGACTGAGGCTGCAGCCGCTGCAGCTACCGCAGCTGTGGCCGCTGCCAAGCCACAGGGGGGTGACTCGTTGCTGTTTCGGGAGTTCAGCAACACGAAGCCACCTGAGTTTGATGGGACGCAGGATCCGATTGCTGCGATGAGGTGGATCGCTGATATTGATGGGTGCTTCTACACTTGTTCATGTCCGGAGCATCTGAGGGTACGGTTCGCTTTGAACCAGCTCCGTCTGGGAGCAAAGGATTGGTGGAAGTTCGTGACGGCGAACTTTACTTTGGCAGAGATTTCAGCAGTGACATGGGAAAGGTTTACCTCTATGTTCAGAGACGAGTACGTTCCTCCGGTGGAGAGGGAACAATTGGTTCAGGAGTTCTTGACCCTCAAGCAGGGTACTGATTCGGTTACGGTGATCACGCAGAAGTTTCATGAGAGGGCGATGTTCTGCCCCGAGCTGGTGTCCACAGAGCAGGCTCGGATGAGCCGGTACTTGGGTGTTTTGAGGAGGGATATCCGGGAGTTTGTGTCAAACTCCACCTATCATACCTTTGCTGAGCTTCAGGCGAATGCCAGGAAGCGCGAGATCGAGTTGGAGACCCTGGCCAGGGAGGAGGCCAAGTCTCAGCGGGTGGACCGGCGGCCGGATTAGTCTCAGCCGGCAGCCAAGCGGACTAAGTCCGCCGATTCGAGGACGGGAGGTCCGAAGGGCCGCACTTGCAGAAAGTGCGGCAAGGGTCATGAGGGGACATGTCGATCTGGTGCTTGCTACAAGTGTGGCAAGGAGGGGCACATCGCTAGGGATTGCCCCAAGGGGTTTATGGTTTGCTTTCATTGCAACCAGACAGGCCATCGGAAGGCCGAGTGCCCTCAGCTTCTTCAGGGATCTGCACCTGCTGCCAGGACAACTGAGACTCGACCGGTGAAGGCCGAGGCCCCGAGGGCTCGTGGGAGAGCCTTTCAGCTGACTGCGGAGGAGGTCCGCGCTGCGCCCGATGTTGTGGCAGGTATGCTTTATTTCATGTATTTATTCCGATGTTGAGATGTTATGCTTATGTTATGATATGCGTAGGTATTTTTCTTGTGAACTCTGTGTCTGCTTTAGTGTTATTTGACTCGGGTGTGAGTCGTTCCTTTGTATCATTGGCTTTTAGTCAGCATATCAGCGTTAGTCGTGAGTCGTTGAGTCGGCCTCTGAGAGTTTCTATAGCTAACGAGAGAGTGATTTGTGCCACGGAGGTTCTCCGGGGATATGTGTTAGAGATTTTCGGGGTTGAGTTTCCGATTGATCTGATTCCTATTGCGATGGGTGATGTATGTGTCATTGTGGGCATTGACTAGTTGAGCTGATTCGGCGCCGTCATCGATTGTGAGCGTCAGCTGGTGACTATACGAGACCCTAGTGGGGGAGTTCTTTCGGTGTACGGCGAGGGTACCCGTTCAGGATCAGCTTTTTGTTCGGCCGCTAGGGCGAGGCAGTGTCTACAACAGGGCTGTAAGGGTTTTGTGGCGTATGTGATGGATACGCGGGAGGTTTCTGAGAGACCGAGATCAGTTGAGGAGGTCCCAGTGGTGCGTGAGTTTCCAGATGTTTTCCCCGAGGAGCTGCCGGGAGTACCTCCTGTGAGGCAAGTAGAGTTTGGTATCGATCTGGTTCCGGGGGCTGCGCCTATCGCTAAGGTGCCTTATCGTCTTGCACCTCCAGAGATGCAAGAGTTGTCCTCGCAGCTTCAGGAGTTGTTGGGGAAGGGATTCATTCGGTCGAGCAGCTCGCCGTGGGGAGCACCTATTCTGTTCGTCAAGAAGAAGGATGGTTCACACCGGTTGTGCATTGATTACCGGGAGTTGAACAAGTTGACGGTCAAGAACCGTTACCCGTTACCGAGGATCGACGATTTATTCGATCAGTTGCAGGGAGCATCTTTGTTTTCCAAGATCGATCTGAGGTCGGGGTACCATCAGGTGAGAGTGCGGGATGAGGACGTCCAGAAGACAGCGTTTAGGACGCGATATGGGCATTACGAGTTTGTGGTGATGCCTTTCGGGCTCACCAATGCCCCGGCTGTGTTCATGGATCTCATGAACAGGGTATGCAGGCCGATGTTGGATCGGTCAGTGATTGTATTTATCGATGATATTCTGGTGTATTCGAGATCTAGAGAGCAGCATGAGGAGCATTTGAGGGAGGTCCTTGAGGTATTGAGATCGGAGAAGCTTTATGCAAAGTTCTCCAAATGTGATTTCTGGTTGCGGGAGGTCCAGTTCCTAGGACATCTCGTTAACCAGGAAGGGATTCTGGTCGATCCGGCCAAAGTCGAGGCGGTGATGAGCTGGGAGGTCCCGAAGTCACCATCGGAGATCAGGAGCTTCCTTGGGTTGGCAGGGTATTATCGGAGATTTATTAAGGATTTCTCCAAGATCGCAGTGCCGCTCACCAGATTGACCCAGAAGGGTGTTGCATTCTCATGGGGTCCCGAGCAGCAGACCTCCTTTAAGACACTTCGCCAAAGGTTGTGTGAAGCCCCGATATTAGCTCTCCCAGAAGGGATGGAGGATTTTGTAGTATATTGCGATACATCGATTTTGGGGATGGGTGCAGTGTTGATGCAGAGGGGTCATGTGATAGCTTATGCGTCGAGGCAGCTGAAGCCTCATGAGACGAGATATCCCACGCATGATTTAGAGTTGGGGGCAGTAGTGTTCGCTCTCAAGATTTGGCGTCACCACTTGTATGGGGTTCGATGTACGATATACACGGACCATAAGAGCTTGAAGTATTTGATGGATCAGCCCAACCTAAATATGCATCAGAGGAGGTGGTTGGATGTGGTCAAGGATTATGATTGTGAGATCCTGTACCACCCAGGCAAGGCTAATGTGGTAGCCGATGCGTTGAGCCGCAGGGCGGAGAGCACTCCATTGCGAGATGTATGTTTGAGATTGACCGTGATAGCTCCAGTATTGGATGCTATTCGTGGGGCGCAGGCCGAGGCTGTGCGACCGGAGATGCAGAAGAGAGAGCGGGTCGTTGGTTTGGTTTCAGAGTTCGTTACGGGTGGATGAGGGCTTATGAGGTTTCAGGGTCGGATTTAGGTACCGATCGTGGGTGGTACGCGTATTACTTTGATGGAAGAGGCTCATCGGTCGAAGTTTTCGATCCATCCGGGGGCTACGAAGATGTATTTGGATTTGAGGAAAGAGTATTGGTGGCCTTGTATGAAGAGGGACATCGCATGGTTCGTTGAGAGGTGCTTGACCTGCCGCAGGGTTAAAGCCGAGCACCAGAGACTGCATGGCAAGTTGCAGCCATTGGAGGTTCCCGAATGGAAGTGGGAACAGATCACTATGGATTTCATCACCAAATTGCCGATGACTGCCAGAGGAGTTGATGCAATTTGGGTGATTGTGGATAGGTTGACGAAGAGCGCTCACTTCCTTGCCATCAGTGAGAGTTCTTCAGCGGAGAAGTTGGTGGAGATATATGTGAGAGAAGTGGTATCTCGGCATGGGGTGCCGATCTCGATTGTTTCAGACCGTGATCTGCGCCTCACTTCCAGATTCTGGAAGAAATTCCATGAGGAGCTGGGTACTAAATTGCATTTTAGTACCGCATATCATCCCCAGACAGACGGCCAGAGCGAGCGGACGATTCAGACGCTGGAGGACATGCTTCGAGCGTGTGTGTTAGATTTCGGGGGTAGCTGGGATGCGTATTTACCCTTGGCAGAGTTTTCCAACAACAACAGCCATCATTCGAGCATTGGTATGCCACCCTTTGAGCTGTTCTATGGTAGGAGGTGTCGGACCCCCATTTGCTGGGGAGAGGTTGGGCAGAGAGTGATGGGCAGTACAGAGATCATGCTTCAGACGACAGAGCAGATTCAGCAGGTCAGACAGAGGTTATTGACCGCCCAGAGCCGAGAGAAGAGTTATGTAGACAGACGCCGGTCCGAGCTTGAGTTTCAAGTCGGCGACTTCGTTCTCCTGAAAGTTTCTCCTTGGAAAGGAGTCATTCGATTCAGGAAAAGGAGCAAGTTGGGGCCCCGGTATGTTGGGCCATTTCGTGTGATTGCAAGGGTAGGCCGGGTAGCCTATCGTTTGGAGTTGCCAGCCGAGTTGGGGCAGATCCACGACACTTTTCACGTGTCGCAGTTGAGGAAGTGTATAGCCGATGAGTCGGCAGTGGTTCCATTAGAGGATATTCATGTGGATGCGAGTCTGAATTATGCTGAGAGGCCTGTGGCCATCAGGGATTGGAAGATCAAGGTTCTGAGGAACAAGGAGGTAGCTCTGGTGTTGGTTCAGTGGCAACACCGGAAGGGATCGGAGATGAACTGGGATCCGGAGCGCGAGATGCGGGAGCACCATCCGGAGCTATTTTCAGAGCGAGACTTCGAGGGCGAAGTCTAGTCCTAATGGGGGAGAATTGCAACAGCCCGGAATTCCAGGTATCTTTATTGATTTAATTATTTTGTGTTTTGAGAGGGGACTCGGGGAGTTGGAGCTCAGACTCGCCGAGTAGGGTCGCGATTCTGGACGCGGGATTCGGTTGAACTCGGCGAGTCCAGGATATGGACTCGGCGAGTCTGCGCTGTTTAATGAAACCCTAATTTCTCGGGTTTGGGACCTATTTAAAGGGCCTTATGGCCGTCATTTGTGCTCACCAGTCCCTTGAGTGAAACCCTAATCGAGTGTGAGCGTTTGGAGCATAGAAGGAGGCTATTATTGATCTTGGAGGTGTCATTTTGCAAGGAAAGAGGAAATCAGCCAAGGGGAAAGCAAGAGGAGCCATCTTCTGAGGATTTGGAGTCCAGAGCATCTCTATTGGGGTAATATTTCGAGCTATTCTCTTCTATGTTGGTGTTTTCATTGATTTAGGGTTTATTGAACCCTTTTGTGGCTAGATCTTGTGCTCCCTTGGACCCCTAAGAGATTTAGACTATAGATCTGGACCCCTAAAGGTCCAGAGTGTCCTTTTGCCCAAGCTTTTTGGGAATCAATGGAAGTTTTGGGTTGGAACCCTTATGCTTTAGATCAAAATGTTCATTATAAGCCATGGGGTGAGTTATGGACACCAAGATAGGGACTTTATGTGGTGAATCAGTCTTGAAAGGCTAGATCTATGAATTGATGGAACAGATCTGACCTTAGAAGCGAGTTTGAGTAATTGCATGGCATGGACTCGCCGAGTCCGATGAGCAGACTCGACGAGTAGCTTGAAGATTGCCTTGGATCGGCCAGTGAGTGATCCAGTCGAGTCACGGGTTGACTCGGTGAGTCAGGACGAGTTAGAGAGGGTCGACAGGTGGTCTGAGTTGATTTGGGACTCGCCGAGTTGTTCTTGAGACTCGGCGAGTTGAGTCGGGGTGGCCTCGCGACTCTCCCAGGTGGAACTCGTCGAGTCAGGGGAAGTACTCGACGAGTAAGAAGGGAATCCTACGGAGTTGGTGGATACGTCTAGACTCGCCGAGTTGCCCTTGTGCACTCGCCGAGTCCGGTCAAGTTGACCGTTGACCGTTGACCAGAGTTGACCTATGTTTGACTTCTTAGGGATAGTCAAACTTAGAAGATAAAAGTGTTAATAAGAGATGTATGATGTTATAGGGAGATTGTAGCTCGGCGGATCGAGCACGAGTGACTTCGGGATTTGCTAGCTTTCGATATTCACGAGGTGAGTCTTCCCACTATACTGTACCCGGAAGGGTTTGACTGTGTGACCGGAAGGTCGGATATGATATGTGATATATGTGCTATATGTGATAAGTTAATTGTTATATGTGCTATGTATGTTATGTGGGCCGGAAGGCATTATGTTATGGGCCAGAAGGCGTGTAATGTGGACCGTAAGGTTGGCGTGGGTAGGACCGGAAGGTTTACCCAGCAGGGACGGAAGTCCCCTGAGACACATGGACCGGAAGGTCAGGGCCTGGAAAGGCGTATGTGCGTAAGTTGTATTTTGGGGAACTCACTAAGCATTTATGCTTACAGTTGTTGTGTATGTGTTTCAGGTACTAGCGAGGACCGTGGGAAGGCGCCAACGTGATCTGTACACACTGATAGATGTTTTGTGATCTTGGGATTCATATGAATTGTATTCTGACATGACACTTGGAATGTTTATGCCTTGTTTTGAATGAAAATACTTTATTTTGAAATGAAAATTTTGTTTGAAAATTTACGTTGTTACAACATCCTTGGGTTTGCAGTCCATGGGCATTAGACCGGGTTTTGGGTCCAGGTATAAATAAAAGGATTCACGGTTGTGAACCTTTTTCAAACTCCTTTGTTGATCACGGCCGTGAACCCTCATCAAATTCTCTTTACATCCATTCTCGATTCGTCATTCTTTTGTGTTTTTCATCCGAAATTGCTTGTTGCATCTTGTAGGTACACCCAACGCAACTCCATTCATGCTAAACTTAACGAGAATCGAACGTGTTTTAAGGGTTTATTAAATAAAAATCGATTTTCGGCATCCGTTGAAGCGTTCATGGCCGTTGAAGTGTTCACGACTGATGAAGCGTTCATGGCCGTGAACCCTATTTTGAACATAAAGTCGATTTTTTCCTTTGATCCAATCTAATTTAAAGCCAAACTTATTGATAAATGAGAAAACTTGTTTTTAATGCTTTAAATCTCTTGTTTTCTCACTTGGCTCTCTTGTTTGCGGCTCGGTTGTTTTTTGTTGATTCACCAGCTGCACATAGCGACTTTAAGTCCATGGTTCATGGACTGAAGATGTGTTGCCTCGCTAATGCCCTATCAGCAAGTCCAGTCATTTACCAAGGATTGATAAAGCAGTTCTGGAGTAAAGCAGTTATACTCAGAGGAGAAGATGATGAAGTCTCCATTGAATCAAACGTCAATGGAAGGAAGATTATAGCGATGGAGCAAATCATTTGTGAAGTATTTCAGATTGATGACCAACCAGGGTTTCCAACCGAGATCACAATGGAACAAACAGGGGACATTATTAAACGAATGGGCTATGAAGGGACGTTTACTCCAACAATCAAAAAGCTATTGCCACCCTACCGGAGGTTCCTAGCTCATGTGTTCATGAGCTACATCTCTGAACAGAGACTCGAGGCTGACGAAATCTCACTACATAACACGAGTGTCATTGCTGCACTCACTATGGGTCTCAACTTCAACTATTCGAAGTACATTCTAAACGACATGGTTGGGAATGTGGAAGGGACGAAAAGAGATAAATTTTTAATGTTCCCAAGATTCTTATAAATGATCTTCAACATTAAGCATCCGGATCATGAAGGAAGAGGAGAACCGTTAGATGTTAAATCTCTGGTATCTAACACTATTGGACTCATGAAGCAGAATAGAAAAGTAAATTTCGTGTTCCAAGGGAAATATCCTCTTGTGAAGTTGGGTCGATTTACTGAAGTTAGTGACACATCTGAGTCTGAGGGTTTCTCTATTAATAAAAAGACTGAAGATGAGGTGATTACTCCTTCCGAGCATGAGGAAGAACCCGTTCCTCCTGTTGCAATTATGGCAGAGGAGCTCGATCAAATGAAGAATGTGGAGGTTCAAAGTGACTATGATGCTGCGGGTAATGACGATGTTGATGATGATGATTCGATGAATATGGAAGATGATGAAGTTGGTTTGGATGATGAAGGAGGTAATGATGAGGATGAGATTGACTTTGGTGGTGACATGTCTGGCTTTGACGATGTCCCATTATTTGATTATGAAAAGAATAATAATGAGTACTGCCCAACGAATGAGGAGCTCAACTGTAACGCCCATAGATTCGGGTTAGTCAAGTTAGAGGCAATAAGTGTCGAATAAGACTTTTTGACCAAATATTATTTAGAATAAATAATTTGAAACAAGTTGTAGTATATGTCACAAGGTTTCCGTACATATAAAGAACACCGAAATCCGAGTTATAACGAAGAAGTTATGACCTGTCGAAGTTTCGCGACGGAACCGGCACGACACCGGGAAGCATAAATAGTGAATTTACGATAGATTGAGATTTAGCCTTAGCAATCTAAACAAAAGTCGTAGAGGATGTTAAACTAAGAACATCGATAAAAATAACGCCCAAATCGGACTTTGTATGAAGAAGTTATGATTTTTTGAAGTTTCAGATTAGCGGTGTACAGCCCGAAATTCGAATATTAGATCGACTGATTTTTAGCCGACATGACCTAAACGAGAATCGAAGATCTCATTAAGAATAGCGTAAAGAGAAAAAGATGGGCGAAAACGGACGTCAGATGAAGAAGTTATGAGGATTTAACGGACCTATCCTGTCCCGGCCTGTTAATAATATAAATTTTAAAATAAATTCAAAAGTAGTTGACGGAGTCTAAATGAAAGTTGTAGAGTACGTTCCCATCTTCGCGTGGATGTAAAGAACGTCGAAAACGGAGCTCGTATGCGAAAGTTATGATTTTTAGAAGTTAAGGGTGAGATTTGCGAAGCTGATGCATGGATTGATGATGTGGCCTAGCTCCCAGCCGCCCGATGAACCCGCTTCGGATGAGTGACACGCCACCCTCACATTACGCCCATCGTCCGAGCTCGAGTACGCGTTGCGTACAGCTGCCCTCTACGGTTCCGAGACGTCTACGATGACCCACCCCCTTCGCGACATGTGTTGTACGACCGAGGTTACGCCCCGCGTCCGAGGACCTGTACGCCCAGTGTACGTCCGAGGACCAGCCTATAAAAGGGCTGCGAAGGCTGCCATATTTTCTCACAAATTCACTCCAACTTTCTCACTCTACTTTCTCTCACTACCCCTAACCCCCTCCTAAGCCTAGGTAACCCCCCTAGCACCCTAAGGAAGCCCCGAGGCTCCCGGAGTCCCGATAAAAAGGGTCTTTTGGTTTCGGAAACGTTGCTCCGAGCAAAGCTCGGTTTTCGTTAAAATTCGTTGTAAGTGAGCTACGCTTACGCAGTTTTTAACATAGCTTCCAAATAATTATAGTAATGTTATTAGGACCTTCAAATAATTATTTGGGCTATTATTATGAGTTATATTGAGTGTTATTTAACGCTTATATAATAAAAATAATAGCCAGACTATTAATTTGTCGCGGTTATCGTTAGACTAAACCCTAGTGGTATTGGTACTAGGTTTTATTGAAGGAAATTGTTTTGAGAGTATCGAAGCGCTATCCGAGTGTCGAGTCACCACCTTTCAAGTGAGTGCATAGTCCCTTTCATTTTACACATACATATGAAGTATTTTAATATAAATTACGTGATATGTGCGCATATTGTATGAATACTTGCTATCTATGCTGGGTGAAAGATTTTTATACATGTTTTAAATGATTTAAACTGTATATGTATTTTATATCTACAAAATGTGTTGGGTAAAACATGGGTAGATCAAATAGTTGTTATGTGAAAACACGATGAAAGACATCAATGTTGACAGTGATCCAGTCATCTAGTGGAGTATAGATGACGACCATGGACGATACTAGACAGTCCAGTGGAACGCTATCAGGCTCGTAACCTGTAGGTGTTTTGAACTAGGTGCTCATTAGGTATTTTGAACTGAGTGTGTTCACTAGGTATTTTTGAACTGAGTGTGTTCACTAGGTATGTTGAACTAAGTGTGTTCACTAGTTACTTTTGAACTATGTGTTTACCAGATGTTTTGGACTACATGTTCACCAGTTATAATCTATAAGCCTCGGTAACGATGGACTTCGTGCCGATTCCTTAGCATGATCCTTAGGAATAAATAAACGAGGAATAACTGATTCTTAGGGTAGATCCTTAAGACCTAAGAAGATAATGGGGATGGGTAATTGGATTGATTGTTTGATTGTTTAAACCTAATAAATATATTATTGTGGGTTGAAAACCCTATGTACTGAGAGATTATTTATATCACAGGTGTTGATATGAAGTCACATTACACTGAGAGATTTAAAGAGATGTAGATCACTAGTGTAAATAAATGTAAGTTCTATTTATGCTTATGTTTCTGTGCTAACGATGACATCCCAAATGTTTTAAAATGAATAAAATACGTTTCTTCGAAAATGTTTTAATAACCTATTTATCGTGTTTTTTTGGGAACAAATTCCGAAACATTTTTATTAAAAGATGTACTCTGATTTTTATAAAGCATAAACAAAATCAGTCTTTTCTGGCCGTGAAAATGGGGATGTCACATAAACTCTTTCTTTTACAATATCGATGATGTTGTGCAACACACAACGGAGATAGGGGGAGTTGATGATGTTTTAAAAGCGACGCCTCCTACAGATGATCAGATGGTCGGTGCCCCAATCAATCTGGATTCAACCTCAAGGATTCCTCCCCTTTCCGGTTGTCACACCTATTTCTATGCCATCTGAGTGTGATACAACTATGTCTTTTTGCCTCCCAGCCTCTGTTGAAAAGAAGACGAGCCGATCTGAGGCCGAGAGTGCTTATTAGTGAACAGGCCCCGCCAATGCAACCTGCTTCTTCAGCTGCTACACCAACCATACTAGCCCAAGTTGATTCTCAAAAAGGTCCAAGTGGTATTAGATCTTCTTATGAAGCTCGGAGCTCTTCAGCTCCTGGGAGTTCTCCTCTAAGATCTGCATATGACGCTGATTCAGAAAGGCTCGCTAGCTTTCTTGCTCAATATGGTACAGACCCTTCACCTTGTGGAAAAGGAATATCAATCGGTGAAGGAAGCACAAGAGATGTAGACCCATCTATTACTGAACTCATGTCGGAGATCGGTGTATTGAAGCAGACAATTACGGAAATATACATTTTGATTAAAAACCTCGACACCTAAGTCGCCGAGCTGAAAGTAGATAATTCTTTAAAGACAACACAAATCTCTAATCTACAAATCCACCTTGGAGCATTAACCGCTTGCTATTTCAACTTAAAGAACACACTTGCACAGGAATTTGGCGACAAAATCAAATCCTCTGTCGAAGGATTTAATACAATCGAGGCTTCTCCTAACGCTCCTGCCCAATCATTTCAGCAAGATCTGCTAGCAGATCCACCACCTATCAAAACCACACGGATTATTGATCGTTTCAAAAAGGAGCCTGCTCAAGCAAACCCTAGAGTTACACTCAAAAAAGCTTAGAAACCATCTGCTCCAAAAAAGAAAGCACAATGGTTCTCCATGAAGAATTCCTATGAAAATCTTCATGGAGACCAGTGCAAATTAACGGTGAGTGATCTTGAGAAAAGGCGGTTCGGTGACAAGTATGGTAACCGATCAGGAATCATAATGTGGGGGTATCACGACAAACTAAAGTTATCGGTGGTGAAAAGACGAATTGGTAATTCGGAGTACTACAAAGATAAGAATGACTTTTGTTCTTGGACGAAAGTTGATCTCATTGAATTCTCAAAAGCTCCATTTCTTAACCCATCCAAGGATCCTCAAGCTACTGCTTTCAAGATGTTCTTAGAGAATCAAGTCAAAAGACAGTTTGCTAAGATGAAACCTATAAATTCATTTGTGAGGAAAGACAAGGACATGCTCGATCCCAGAACCAATGAGCCTATAAAGATAGTGATGTGGCCTCCAACTAAATAGAAGAAAGAGATTCCTATTATTCAATACTATCAATATGGATCTTTGGACAATAGGGAATTTTGGGCATTCGATGAAGCCACAACCACAACATTGATCAATTTTCCACATGGTGTCCACC
Organism: Lactuca sativa; assembly: GCF_002870075.4. Classification (NCBI taxonomy): domain Eukaryota; kingdom Viridiplantae; phylum Streptophyta; class Magnoliopsida; order Asterales; family Asteraceae; genus Lactuca; species Lactuca sativa. The sequence goes on along the minus strand of NC_056625.2, from coordinate 93,529,233 downwards.
GTCTTCTTGACGTGAAGGATCTCCTAAGGTTCAGGGAACAAGACATACAAACCTTGGGTTACCATCAAATTGTGTGCAAATCTGCACTTCTGGAGCCGGCTGCCAAGGAGTTTACAATCATGGTAACTACAATTATTGAAAAGAAAATGTGGCTTGGGACAATGGGAAAATCAGACATGGTGCTGATCGAAAAAGACTAAGTTCATGCTAGCCTCACACCAAGGGGAAGACTATTAGGTCACATTTAGATGGTTTGGGCTAGGCATTTATCTTGTATAGGTCTTGATTAGGGTTTGGTTATGTATTTAGGTGTTTGCGGCTGTTTGTTCACGGTTGTAAGGTGTTCATGAGACGAGATATCCCACGCATGATTTAGAGTTGGGGGCAGTAGTGTTCACTCTCAAGATTTGGCGTCACCACTTGTATGGGGTTCGATGTACGATATACACGGACCATAAGAGCTTGAAGTATTTGATGGATCAGCCCAACCTAAATATGCGTCAGAGGAGGTGGTTGGATGTGGTCAAGGATTATGATTGTGAGATCCTGTACCACCCAGGCAAGGCTAATGTGGTAGCCGATGCGTTGAGCCGCAGGGCGGAGAGCACTCCATTGCGAGATGTATGTTTGAGATTGACCATGATAGCTCCAGTATTGGATGCTATTCGTGGGGCGCAGGCCGAGGCTGTGTGACCGGAGATGCAGAAGAGAGAGCGGGTCGTTGGTTTGGTTTCAGAGTTCGTTACGGATGGACGAGGGCTTATGAGGTTTCAGGGTCGGATTTAGGTACCGTTCGTGGGTGGTACGCGTATTACTTTGATGGAAGAGGCTCATCGGTCGAAGTTTTCGATCCATCCGGGGGCTACGAAGATGTACTTGGATTTGAGGAAAGAGTATTGGTGGCCCTGTATGAAGAGGGACGTCGCATGGTTCGTTGAGAGGTGCTTGACCTGCCGCAGGGTTAAAGCCGAGCACCAGAGACTGCATGGCAAGTTGCAGCCATTGGAGGTTCCCGAATGGAAGTGGGAACAGATCACTATGGATTTCATCACCAAATTGCCGATGACTGCCAGAGGAGTTGATGCAATTTGGGTGATTGTGGATAGGTTGACGAAGAGCGCTCACTTCCTTGCCATCAGTGAGAGTTCTTCAGCGGAGAAGTTGGCGGAGATATATGTGAGAGAAGTGGTATCTCGGCATGGGGTGCCGATCTCGATTGTTTCAGACCGTGATCTGCGCCTCACTTCCAGATTCTGGAAGAAATTCCATGAGGAGCTGGGTACTAAATTGCATTTTAGTACCGCATATCATCCCCAGACAGACGGCCAGAGCGAGCGGACGATTCAGACGCTGGAGGACATGCTTCGAGCGTGTGTGTTAGATTTCGGGGGTAGCTGGGATGCGTATTTACCCTTGGCAGAGTTTTCCAACAACAACAGCCATCTTTCGAGCATTGGTATGCCACCCTTTGAGCTGTTGTATGGTAGGAAGTGTCGGACCCCCATTTGCTGGGGAGAGGTTGGGCAGAGAGTGATGGGCAGTACAGAGATCGTGCTTCAGACGACAGAGCAGATTCAGCAGGTCAGACAGAGGTTATTGACCGCCCAGAGCCGAGAGAAGAGTTATGCAGACAGACGCCGGTCCGAGCTTGAGTTTCAAGTCGGCGACTTCGTTCTCCTGAAAGTTTCTCCTTGGAAAGGAGTCATTCGATTCAGGAAAAGGAGCAAGTTGGGGCCCCGGTATGTTGGGCCATTTCGTGTGATTGCAAGGGTAGGCCGGGTAGCCTATCGTTTGGAGTTGCCAGCCGAGTTGGGGCAGATCCACGACACTTTTCTCGTGTCGCAGTTGAGGAAGTGTATAGCCGATGAGTCGGCAGTGGTTCCATTAGAGGATATTCATGTGGATGCGAGTCTGAATTATGCTGAGAGGCCTGTGGCCATCAGGGATCGGAAGATCAAGGTTCTGAGGAACAAGGAGGTAGCTCTGGTTTTGGTTCAGTGGCAACACCGGAAGGGATCGGAGATGACCTGGGATCCGGAGCGCGAGATGCGGGAGCACCATCTGGAGCTATTTTCAGAGTGAGACTTCGAGGGCGAAGTCTAGTCCTAGTGGGGGAGAATTGCAACAGCCCGGAATTCCAGGTATCTTTATTGATTTGATTATTTTGTGTTTTGAGAGGGGACTCGGCGAGTTGGAGCTCAGACTCGCCGAGTAGGGTTGCGATTCTGGACGCGGGATTCGGTTGAACTCGGCGAGTCCAGGATATGGACTCGGCGAGTCTGCGCTGTTTAATGAAACCCTAATTTCTCAGGTTTGGGACCTATTTAAAGGGCCTTATGGCCGTCATTTGTGCTCACCAGTCCCTTGAGTGAAACCCTAATCGAGTGTGAGCGTTTGGAGCATAGAAGGAGGCTATTATTGATCTTGGAGGTGTCATTTTGCAAGGAAAGAGGAAATCAGCCAAGGGGAAAGCAAGAGGAGCCATCTTCTGAGGATTTGGAGTCCAGAGCATCTCTATTGGGGTAATATTTCGAGCTATTCTCTTCTATGTTGGTGTTTTCATTGATTTAGGGTTTATTGAACCCTTTTGTGGCTAGATCTTGTGCTCCCTTGGACCCCTAAGAGATTTAGACTATAGATCTGGACCCCTAAAGGTCCAGAGTGTCCTTTTGCCCAAGCTTTTTGGGAATCAATGGAAGTTTTGGGTTGGAACCCTTATGCTTTAGATCAAAATGTTCATTATAAGCCATGGGGTGTGTTATGGACACCAAGATAGGGACTTTATGTGGTGAATCAGTCTTGAAAGGCTAGATCTATGAATTGATGGAACAGATCTGACCTTAGAAGCGAGTTTGAGTAATTGCATGGCATGGACTCGCCGAGTCTGATGAGCAGACTCGACGAGTAGCTTGAAGATTGCCTTGGATCGGCCAGTGAGTGATCCAGTCGAGTCACGGGTTGACTCGGTGAGTCAGGACGAGTTAGAGAGGGTCGACAGGTGGTCTGAGTCGATTTGGGACTCGCCGAGTTGTTCTTGAGACTCGGCGAGTTGAGTCGGGGTGGCCTCGCGACTCTCCCAGGTGGAACTCGTCGAGTCAGGGGAAGTACTCGACGAGTAAGAAGGGAATCCTATGGAGTTGGCAGATACGTCTAGACTCGCCGAGTTGCCCTTGTGCACTCGCCGAGTCCGGTCAAGTTGACCGTTGACCGTTGACCAGAGTTGACCTATGTTTGACTTCTTAGGGATAGTCAAACTTAGAAGATAAAAGTGTTAATAAGAGATGTATGATGTTATAGGGAGATTGTAGCTCGGCGGATCGAGCACGAGTGACTTCGGGATTTGCTAGCTTTCGATATTCACGAGGTGAGTCTTCTCACTATACTGTACCCGGAAGGGTTTGACTGTGTGACCGGAAGGTCGGATATGATATGTGATATATGTGCTATATGTGATAAGTTAATTGTTATATGTGCTATGTATGTTATGTGGGTCGGAAGGCATTATGTTATGGGCCAGAAGGCGTGTAATGTGGACCGTATGGTTGGCGTGGGTAGGACCGGAAGGTTTACCCAGCAGGGACGGAAGTCCCCTGAGACACATGGACCGGAAGGTCAGGGCCTGGAAAGGCGTATGTGCGTAAGTTGTATTTTGGGGAACTCGCTAAGCATTTATGATTACAGTTGTTGTGTATGTGTTTCAGGTACTAGCGAGGACCGTGGGAAGGCGCCGACGTGATCTGTACACACTGATAGATGTTTTGTGATCTTGGGATTCATATGAATTGTATTCTGACATGACACTTGGAATGTTTATGCCTTGTTTTGAATGAAAATACTTTATTTTGAAATGAAAATTTTGTTTGAAAATTTACGTTGTTACAACATCCTTGGGTTTGCAGTCCATGGGCATTAGACCGGGTTTTGGGTCCAGGTATAAATAAAAGGATTCACGGTTGTGAACCTTTTTCAAACTCCTTTGTTGATCACGGCCGTGAACCCTCATCAAATTCTCTTTACATCCATTCTCGATTCGTCATTCTTTTGTGTTTTTCATCCGAAATTGCTTGTTGCATCTTGTAGGTACACCCAACGCAACTCCATTCATGCTAAACTTAACGAGAATCGAACGTGTTTTAAGGGTTTATTAAATAAAAATCGATTTTCGGCATCCGTTGAAGCGTTCATGGCCGTTGAAGTGTTCACGACTGATGAAGCGTTCATGGCCGTGAACCCTATTTTGAACATAAAGTCGATTTTTTCCTTTGATCCAATCTAATTTAAAGCCAAACTTATTGATAAATGAGAAAACTTGTTTTTAATGCTTTAAATCTCTTGTTTTCTCACTTGGCTCTCTTGTTTGCGGCTCGGTTGTTTTTTGTTGATTCACCAGCTGCACATAGCGACTTTAAGTCCATGGTTCATGGACTGAAGATGTGTTGCCTCGCTAATGCCCTATCAGCAAGTCCAGTCATTTACCAAGGATTGATAAAGCAGTTCTGGAGTAAAGCAGTTATACTCAGAGGAGAAGATGATGAAGTCTCCATTGAATCAAACGTCAATGGAAGGAAGATCATAGCGATGGAGCAAATCATTTGTGAAGTATTTCAGATTGATGACCAACCAGGGTTTCCAACCGAGATCGCAATGGAACAAACAGGGGACATTATTAAACGAATGGGCTATGAAGGGACGTTTACTCCAACAATCAAAAAGCTATTGCCACCCTACCGGAGGTTCCTAGCTCATGTGTTCATGAGCTACATCTCTGAACAGAGACTCGAGGCTGACGAAATCTCACTACATAACACGAGTGTCATTGCTGCACTCACTATGGGTCTCAACTTCAACTATTCGAAGTACATTCTAAACGACATGGTTGGGAATGTGGAAGGGACGAAAAGAGATAAATTTTTAATGTTCCCAAGATTCTTATAAATGATCTTCAACATTAAGCATCCGGATCATGAAGGAAGAGGAGAACCGTTAGATGTTAAATCTCTGGTATCTAACACTATTGGACTCATGAAGCAGAATAGAAAAGTAAATTTCGTGTTCCAAGGGAAATATCCTCTTGTGAAGTTGGGTCGATTTACTGAAGTTAGTGACACATCTGAGTCTGAGGGTTTCTCTATTAATAAAAAGACTGAAGATGAGGTGATTACTCCTTCCGAGCATGAGGAAGAACCCGTTCCTCCTGTTGCAATTATGGCAGAGGAGCTCGATCAAATGAAGAATGTGGAGGTTCAAAGTGACTATGATGCTGCGGGTAATGACGATGTTGATGATGATGATTCGATGAATATGGAAGATGATGAAGTTGGTTTGGATGATGAAGGAGGTAATGATGAGGATGAGATTGACTTTGGTGGTGACATGTCTGGCTTTGACGATGTCCCATTATTTGATTATGAAAAGAATAATAATGAGTACTGCCCAACGAATGAGGAGCTCAACTGTAACGCCCATAGATTCGGGTTAGTCAAGTTAGAGGCAATAAGTGTCGAATAAGACTTTTTGACCAAATATTATTTAGAATAAATAATTTGAAACAAGTTGTAGTATATGTCACAAGGTTTCCGTACATATAAAGAACACCGAAATCCGAGTTATAACGAAGAAGTTATGACCTGTCGAAGTTTCGCGACGGAACCGGCACGACACCGGGAAGCATAAATAGTGAATTTACGATAGATTGAGATTTAGCCTTAGCAATCTAAACAAAAGTCGTAGAGGATGTTAAACTAAGAACATCGATAAAAATAACGCCCAAATCGGACTTTGTATGAAGAAGTTATGATTTTTTGAAGTTTCAGATTAGCGGTGTACAGCCCGAAATTCGAATATTAGATCGACTGATTTTTAGCCGACATGACCTAAACGAGAATCGAAGATCTCATTAAGAATAGCGTAAAGAGAAAAAGATGGGCGAAAACGGACGTCAGATGAAGAAGTTATGAGGATTTAACGGACCTATCCTGTCCCGGCCTGTTAATAATATAAATTTTAAAATAAATTCAAAAGTAGTTGACGGAGTCTAAATGAAAGTTGTAGAGTACGTTCCCATCTTCGCGTGGATGTAAAGAACGTCGAAAACGGAGCTCGTATGCGAAAGTTATGATTTTTAGAAGTTAAGGGTGAGATTTGCGAAGCTGATGCATGGATTGATGATGTGGCCTAGCTCCCAGCCGCCCGATGAACCCGCTTCGGATGAGTGACACGCCACCCTCACATTACGCCCATCGTCCGAGCTCGAGTACGCGTTGCGTACAACTGCCCTCTACGGTTCCGAGACGTCTACGATGACCCACCCCCTTCGCGACATGTGTTGTACGACCGAGGTTACGCCCCGCGTCCGAGGACCTGTACGCCCAGTGTACGTCCGAGGACCAGCCTATAAAAGGGCTGCGAAGGCTGCCATATTTTCTCACAAATTCACTCCAACTTTCTCACTCTACTTTCTCTCACTACCCCTAACCCCCTCCTAAGCCTAGGTAACCCCCCTAGCACCCTAAGGAAGCCCCGAGGCTCCCGGAGTCCCGAGAAAAAGGGTCTTTTGGTTTCGGAAACGTTGCTCCGAGCAAAGCTCGGTTTTCGTTAAAATTCGCTGTAAGTGAGCTACGCTTACGCAATTTTTAATATAGCTTCCAAATAATTATAGTAATGTTATTAGGACCTTCAAATAATTATTTGGGCTATTATTATGAGTTATATTGAGTGTTATTTAACGCTTATATAATAAAAATAATAGCCAAACTATTAATTTGTCGCGGTTATCGTTAGACTAAACCCTAGTGGTATTGGTACTAGGTTTTATTGAAGGAAATTGTTTTGAGAGTATCGAAGCGCTATCCGAGTGTCGAGTCACCACCTTTCAAGTGAGTGCATAGTCCCTTTCATTTTACACATACATATGAAGTATTTTAATATAAATTACGTGATATGTGCGCATATTGTATGAATACTTGCTGTCTATGCTGGGTGAAAGATTTTTTTATACATGTTTTAAATGATTTAAATTGTATATGTATTTTATATCTACAAAATGTGTTGGGTAAAACATGGGTAGATCAAATAGTTGTTATGTGAAAACACGATGAAAGACATCAATGTTGACAGTGATCCAGTCATCTAGTGGAGTATAGATGACGACCATGGACGATACTAGACAGTCCAGTGGAACGCTATCAGGCTCGTAACCTGTAGGTGTTTTGAACTAGGTGCTCATTAGGTATTTTGAACTGAGTGTGTTCACTAGGTATTTTTGAACTGAGTGTGTTCACTAGGTATGTTGAACTAAGTGTGTTCACTAGTTACTTTTGAACTATGTGTTTACCAGATGTTTTGGACTACATGTTCACCAGTTATAATCTATAAGCCTCGGTAACGATGGACTTCGTGCCGATTCCTTAGCATGATCCTTAGGAATAAATAAACGAGGAATAACTGATTCTTAGGGTAGATCCTTAAGACCTAAGAAGATAATGGGGATGGGTAATTGGATTGATTGTTTGATTGTTTAAACCTAATAAATATATTATTGTGGGTTGAAAACCCTATGTACTGAGAGATTATTTATATCACAGGTGTTGATATGAAGTCACATTACACTGAGAGATTTAAAGAGATGTAGATCACTAGTGTAAATAAATGTAAGTTCTATTTATGCTTATGTTTCTGTGCTAACGATGACATCCCAAATGTTTTAAAATGAATAAAATACGTTTCTTCGAAAATGTTTTAATAACCTATTTATCGTGTTTTTTTGGGAACAAATTCCGAAACATTTTTATTAAAAGATGTACTCTGATTTTTATAAAGCATAAACAAAATCAGTCTTTTCTGGCCGTGAAAATGGGGATGTCACATAAACTCTTTCTTTTACAATATCGATGATGTTGTGCAACACACAACGGAGATAGGGGGAGTTGATGATGTTTTAAAAGCGACGCCTCCTACAGATGATCAGATGGTCGGTGCCCCAATCAATCTGGATTCAACCTCAAGGATTCCTCCCCTTTTCGGTTGTCACACCCATCTGAGTGTGATACAACTATGTCTTTTTGCCTCCCAGCCTCTGTTGAAAAGAAGACGAGCCGATCTGAGGCCGAGAGTGCTTATTAGTGAACAGGCCCCGCCAATGCAACCTGCTTCTTCAGCTGCTACACCAACCATACTAGCCCAAGTTGATTCTCAAAAAGGTCCAAGTGGTATTAGATCTTCTTATGAAGCTCGGAGCTCTTCAGCTCCTGGGAGTTCTCCTCTAAGATATGCATATGACGCTGATTCAGAAAGGCTCGCTAGCTTTCTTGCTCAATATGGTACAGACCCTTCACCTTGTGGAAAAGGAATATCAATCGGTGAAGGAAGCACAAGAGATGTAGACCCATCTATTACTGAACTCATGTCGGAGATCGGTGTATTGAAGCAGACAATTACGGAAATATACATTTTGATTAAAAACCTCGACACCTAAGTCGCCGAGCTGAAAGTAGATAATTCTTTAAAGACAACACAAATCTCTAATCTACAAATCCACCTTGGAGCATTGACCGCTTGCTATTTCAACTTAAAGAACACACTTGCACAGGAATTTGGCGACAAAATCAAATCCTCTGTCGAAGGATTTAATACAATCGAGGCTTCTCCTAACGCTCCTGCCCAATCATTTCAGCAAGATCTGCTAGTAGATCCACCACCTATCAAAACCACACGGATTGTTGATCGTTTCAAAAAGGAGCCTGCTCAAGCAAACCCTAGAGTTACACTAAAAAAAGCTTAGAAACCATCTGCTCCAAAAAAGAAAGCACAATGGTTCTCCATGAAGAATTCCTATGAAAATCTTCATGGAGACCAGTGCAAATTAACGGTGAGTGATCTTGAGAAAAGGCAGTTCGGTGACAAGTATGGTAACCGATCAGGAATCATAATGTGGGGGTATCACGACAAACTAAAGTTATCGGTGGTGAAAAGACGAATTGGTAATTCGGAGTACTACAAAGATAAGAATGACTTTTGTTCTTGGACGAAAGTTGATCTCACTGAATTCTCAAAAGCTCCATTTCTTAACCCATCCAAGGATCCTCAAGCTACTGCTTTCAAGATGTTCTTAGAGAATCAAGTCAAAAGACAGTTTGCTAAGATGAAAACTATAAATTCATTTGTGAGGAAAGACAAGGACATGCTCGATCCCAGAACCAATGAGCCTATAAAGATAGTGATGTGGCCTCCAACTAAATAGAAGAAAGAGATTCCTATTATTCAATACTATCAATATGGATCTTTGGACAATAGGGAATTTTGGGCATTCGATGAAGCCACAACCACAACATTGATCAATTTTCCACATGGTGTCCACCGTCTTGTTGACGTGAAGGATCTCCTAAGGTTCAGGGAACAAGACATACAAACCTTGGGTTACCATCAAATTGTGTGCAAATCTGCACTTCTGGAGCCGGCTGCCAAGGAGTTTACAATCATGGTAACTACAATTATTGAAAAGAAAATGTGGCTTGGGACAATGGGAAAATCAGACATGGTGCTGATCGAAAAAGACTAAGTTCATGCTAGCCTCACACCAAGGGGGAGACTATTAGGTCACATTTAGATGGTTTGGGCTAGGCATTTATCTTGTATAGGTCTTGATTAGGGTTTGGTCATGTATTTAGGTGTTTGCGGCTGTTTGTTCACGGTTGTAAGGTGTTCATGACCATAGACATGTTCACAGTCGTGAACCCGTTTGCGGTTGGTCGTTTCCTATAAATAGTTTCAGAATGTGTCAGATTCACAGTTGGTTAGTCAGACGAGTGTGTGTGTTCCAAGTGTACTTGAAGTTTACGGTTGAATTCAAACTTTTGCATTGTTGGAACTTCCTTGCTTCTAATCCTTTTTTGCTTATTGTTATCTACTTGATTGTGTATTTGATCACTGGTTGGTTCACGTTTGTGGGACTTACATCAATTATGTTTGTGAAGAAGAATGATGGGTCTCATCAGATGTGTATAGATTATCAGAGTTGAAGAAGTTGACATCGAAGAATCATTACCCACTCCCTATGATTGTTGATCTCTTCGATCAGTTGTTTGGAGCATCTTGGTTCTCCAAGATTGATTTGAGTTCAGGTTACCACTAGATGAGAGTCTGGAAGGAAGAAATGGAGAAGATCATGTTTGGAAGTTGTTGTCTTCATTATGTGTTCATGGTGATGTTGTTTGGGATTACCAAAACACCTCCAACTTTCATGGATCTGATGAACCAGGTACGTAGGCGGATGCTTGACCAATTAGTTATTGTTTTCAATAATGATATTATTGTCTACCCCAAATCAAGGGAGCAACATTAGGAGCATCTTAGAGAGCTACTTACCGTACTAAGATAGAAAAGGATTTATAACAAGTTCTCCAAATGTGAGTTCTGGTTACGAGAGGTCCAGTTTTTTGGACACCTTGCAATATGAACAAGATTTTGGTCATGCCAGCCATGATCGAGGAAGTGATGCAGTGGGAGGTCCCGAATTCCCCATCAAATATTAGGAGTTTTCTGGGATTTTCTGGTTATTATCAGAGCTTTATTCATCATATCTCCAAAATTGACGTTCCTCTGGCATGCCTTATGAAGAAGAGTGTGGATTTTCGTTTGGGGCCTGAGCAGCAAGCTGCATTTGACACTCTAAGGAGAAAGTTATGTGAGGCACCAGTGTTGACCCTTCCTAAGGGTATTGATAATTTTGTGGTATCTTGGTAAGCATCGATTACAGTTCTGGGGGCAGTACTCATGAAGCGGGATAAGGTCATAGCATATGCATCCATACAGTTGATGCCTCACGAGGATAGGTATCGGACACATGACTTGGTTTTAGGGGGTCGTGGTTTTCGCCCTCTAGATTTGACAGAATTATATATATATGGTATGATGTACCATTTATGTGTATCACAAGAGTTTGAGATATCTTATAAATCAACACAAATCTGAACATGAGGCAACACAAATTAGTTGATGTGGTCAATGATAATGATTATGAGATTCTTTACTATCCAGGGAAGGAAAACGTGGTCGTCAACGCTTTGAGCTGCAAGGCGGCTGGTGCTCCTGGCTGAGAGCCCTTTTTGAGGATGCTCATTGACTGCCCACTTCTGGAGTTGATCAAGGAGGCTCAGGCCAAGGGAGTCAAGAAGGAAAATTGGAAGAAGGAGAGGATTAAAGGTGATACATACAAATTTTCTACCATAGTTGTGGACATTTGACCCGGTGCAGCTAGGTTTGGGGTCCAATTTCCTAGCAAGGTCTGGCAAACAGTGATGAAAGAGGCGCACAAGCCTTGGTTCTTGATCCCTCATAGAGCCACAAAGATGTATCGAGACTTGAGCCATAGTTATTGGTGCCCATGCATGAAGAGGCATATAGCACGGTATATGGAGATATGGTCCACCTGTTCGATGGTCAAGGCTGAGCAGAAAAGGAAACATGGCCAGCTTCAACCTTTGGATGTGACCTTTTTGAAGTAGGAGCAAATCATAGTGGCTTTCATCACGAAGCTATCGAGGATGGCCAAAGGATTGGGTGCGATATGGGTCATCATCGACTATTTCACCAAGAGTTCCTGTTTTCTTGCCATTCGGGAGAGTTCCTCACCACGGTGTGTCGGTTTCTATCGTCTTTGACCATGATGTACGCTTTACCTCTCGGTTATGGCAGATATTTCATGAGGAATTGGGTACGAGACTACATTTCAGCACTGCTTATCACCCTCATACTGATGGACAGAGTAAACAAACCATTCAGATGTTCGACGAAATGTTGAGGCTTGTGTCATCAATTTCGGTGGGTGTTGGGACTCGTACCTTCCCCTAGCTGAGTTTTCTTATAACAAAAACTATCATTCTAGCATTGGTGCACCGGATTTTGATCTTCTCTATGGAAGGAAGTATCGTACACCAATTTTCTAGGGAGACATCGGCCATAGGGTGATGGGGAAGACTGAGATAATCCTCCAGGCGACGGACCTCTTCCAGCATATCAGAAATTGATTGTAGATGGCCCAGGGTTAAAAAATAATGATCTGAGATAGAGTTTTTGGTGGGAGATATGGTTTTTTTGATGGTGTCACCTTGGAAGGGTTTTATATGCTTTAAGAAGAAGGCCAAGTTGGGCCCCCGATTTATCAAGTTGTTCTAAGTAACAGCCAGAGTAGGAAAGGTGGCCTATCGAATGGATCTACCTGAGGAAGCTAGTCATATTCATAGCACCTTCCACGTTTCTTAGCTTCAACAGTGCGTGGCTATCGATTTGGTGGTGATTAGATTAGATGATATTCTGGTCGATGAGTGCTTAAATTATGTGGAGAGACTAGTGTCGATTCTAGACAGGAAGACAAAGGCCTTACGTAACAAAGTGGTAACTTTGGTCAAAGTCCAGTGGCAACATCAGAAGGATTCAGAGTGGACATGGGAACCCGAGGCAGAGTTGCATGAGCATTACATAGATATATTCATAACATCAAACTTTGAGGACAAAGTCTGAATCAAGTGAGGGAGAATTGTAACACCCGATCCTTGCAGGTAAATTCCTTTCCTTGTCTTTTAAAATGAAATGTTGAATTTTTATCTATGCAGGGCATAGATATCCTTCTACGTGACGTGTAAAAAGAATCTTCGAGACATGGTTTTAATGATCTACGCAGGGCATAAATCATAGTACGCACATCATACTTGGCTAGAGCCCAAATGCTAATTTCAAGATTTTAAGCCCTATTTAAGGACTTAAACTTTGTTGAAACCTTTCTATCCTCAGCCTCCATTAGCTTGAAAACATAACTCTATTTTGGTGCATTATATGCTTAAAATAGTATTTTTGGTTGCTTTTGATGAAACAAGAAGGTGGTGGAGTTCCTTGGAAGCTTGAAGCAACCTTGGATCTGGAAGTCCTTTCCCTTCATTCAACTCCAGATGGTATAAAGTTTATATCTTTATGCTTCCATTGTTAGATCTAGCTTACAAGTTAAAGTGATGTCCTTTTGTCCCATAAATTGGTCCATTTGAGTGTGAGCTCTTCTAGATCTTTTAAACTACATTTCTATATGTATTTGAGGGTATTGAGTCATAAAAATCAGATCTTTTCCATTTCTAACCATCCATGTATGAACTTTTGGCCCATAGAAGTTGTCATGAGATTAGGGTTTGTTCTTGAGCCTTGTTAAGCCATGCAAGTGCATAAAGTTTGGAACTTTATCACTTATGATGTTTACTTCAGCCGGATATGAGAGTTAGATGTGGTGTCTTTCTATATTAAGAACTTAATGGAAAGTTTGGCTTTAGCGTTATTACATAGGGCGTACTTATGGATACGCATCTGTTAGGGTATAAATGTTGTAATAATTCGAAGTGTTAGTTTTGTTACGAAGGATCTTTAGTCTTCGTAAGTTGAGTCTTCGGATGTAATGTTATATTTACTAAGGCATTTTAATGAAGTCTTAATGTCTAGTCCTTAGTATTTTGTTATGCTTTTGTACGCCTATAAATAGGAGTCTGTACTGAGTGAGAACTTAACTTTTCACGTACTCTTTACAGAGAATTCTTTTGTACTCTGTAAAATCGAAAGCATAATATGAGCTAATCAAAGATTATATTTACTCTCGTGTTCATCGTGATTCTTCTTTTTTTTTTTAATTCTTACGTGATTTGGTCTTTAAACTCGATTACAAATCTCATCAATTGGTATCAGAGCAGGAATCCTTTTTGTGATCTGATTTTCATTCGATCAAAAAGGTTTTTGAATCTACTGTTTGATTCAAAAAGTTTCCGTCCTTTTTGAATTTGAAAATTTCATCTAGATCTCAATCTAGGATTTGATTCTGCAAAAATATTTGTTAATCGAGTGTTCGGTGTGTAATTCTGAATTGAATTATACAATTTGATTTTAAAAATTCTCAAAATTTTAGTATCATCTCGAAGCTTTTGTCCGTACATCAATGGCGTCATTCAATCTGAATTCGATGACATCCTTTTCTCATTTGCTTGGATCATCCACAAAAAAATTCCAATGCTTCTTCCAGAATATTATGATCAGTGGGCAGATCATATGGAAGATTACTTGAACTGATTGGATGAAGAGTTATGGAAATGCATCTCAGGAGAAATCAATCAACCTGTACAAGTTCAGCCAATCGGCATGTCTTCAAGCAGTTCAGAAGTTGATAATCAAACCGATCGTTTAAAACGTCTGGAGAAGAAATGCATGAGGGAATTAAGAGGTGCGTTGCCTCCTGTTGTGTACAACTAAGTCAGAACATGCAAAACAGCTAAAGAAATCTAGAACAATCTTAAAGACAAATTTCAAGGAAGTGAAAAGATGAAGATCACATCTGTGAAACAATGCCTGGTAGAACTCAAAGATTTCAGACAGAAAGAAAGTGAGTCATTGAAGCATACTATGATAGGTTCAACGAGTTAATCTATCGTTGTAATCGTTATACTATAATAAGATCACCAATGGAGTACAATTTGATTTTTGTTATGGGACTTCGAAAGGAGTGGAGAAGTGTGAGCATGATGGTGAAAAATCAAAAAAGTTTTGATACTTCGACTTTGAATGACTTGTACAATCAATTAAAATCTCATGAAAATGAAGTTAATGAAATAGCTGAAGAAGCTGTAGCAAGTCTTGGTGGTCCTTTGGCTCTAGTTTCGAAGGTTACAGAAAGATAAAGTGAAAAACTGAAGTCCGATGAAGAAGAAGGTTTTTTAATGAATTCTGATGATGAGGCTGTTGCTTTTTACTCAAACAACAAAGTAAAGAAATTTTTTAAGAAACCTTTTAATCCAAAGAAGTCATCAGATTCGAAGGGTAGCTTTGAGAACAAAAACAAATTGGATGAAAAGAAAATAGAAATGAAGACAAATTCGAAGAGTGAGATGGAGCAAATGAAGATGCTATTGAAAGGTGATACAGGGATCAATTGTCATTACTGCTATGGAGCAAATCATTTGGCTGTAGATTGTTTGTTGAGAAAGAAGGAAGAAAATAAGAGTAAGACAAAGGATGAAGCTTACTACACTAAGAAACTGGAGGAAGTAAAGAAGAAAGCAAAGAATCTGTCATTGGTAGCTCATGGAGAAACTGAATCGGATGGCACATATCAAATATGGTCTTCGGGTTCAGATGATGAAGAAATGAAAAATCCAACTCATGGAGCTATATATGCAAAAATGGAAGAGGATTCAGATGATGAACAGACTGACGAAGTGTGTGGGCGATGCTTCGTTTCGAAGTCTACTGACAAGTCGCCTATGACTACCAAGGTACGTAACATTCTTGAATCTTTTAACATTCCAGTTTCTGCTTATAATTCTGAGTTAGTATCTTTTGATGAAACTGTTATTTACTTTGATTCAATCGTTGTGTCTGCTAGCAATGAAGCCAAAAAGTTAAGTGATCAATTACTAGAGACAAGAAAAATGTTGGATTCAAAAGTCACTAGGATTGATTACTTAGAATTGCAAGTTTCAAATATCATGGAGGATAGAGAAAAATTAGGAAAAGAAATAAATTTGTTGTTAGCTCAAAGAAATATTTTTTGTAATTCAGCAAAAAGATTGTATGGAAAATTAACTGAGTTACATCATTCATGTGAAATTAGTAAGGAACAACATAGAAAATTACTTCCTTTTTTAGCTTATGATAGAGCTAAGGTTGATAGTATTTCATATGATTGTGAAAAAGAAATATCTGATTTTAACAAAGTTCCAGATGATAGGTTTAGATATGGAATTGCAAAAGTCGAAGATTATCTTGATGCTAATGATTTAGTAAAAATTGTAAATGAAACCTTAACTAAATCAGAACAACTTCGAATTATGAAAAAGACTGAGAATTCTACATCTAATAGTGAAACTAAGATTGCTGATATTGAAGATAATTTTGATAATATTAGTGAAATTAGTGATTTAGAAGATGTAGATTGTTCACAGTTGTCTGTCATAAATGTTGCAAATTCATTTAAAGGGAAAGAAAAATGTGAAGATTTATTAATGAAAATTGAAACTAATAAACCTTCAACTTCTAAAGTTTGTGATATGGAATATGTAGAGATACATGAGAGTCAAACTGATGATAGTGACAATGAAGAAGAAAATACAAATTCAAAGAAAAATCAAAGGTTTGAAGAAATTGAAATTCCTCAAGTGGTTGTTGATCAAGTCTATTTGGATACAAAAGAATTTGAGAAAATTCTTAGTGAAAAAGGTGCTCATTATCTTGAATCGAATACTGTTGTTTATACAATTTTTAAATGTACTGATGATATTGTGTTCCCAAATCAAGTCTTCGTAACAACAGGTAATGTTGAAAATATAAAATCTGAATTCAAAAAGATGGTTGTGGAAGACAATATGAAAACATCAAATGAAGGATTCTTTTCAAATCAAAGTACAGTTGAAAATACTCTTACAAAGAATTCATATAAATTTCAACATAATAAACCAAAAAGGGTATGGATTGAAAAGTCAAAAGTTGAAAAGAAAGAAGTTGTCCCAACTTCAAATATGTTTTCAAAGCACAAAGATGTTAAAACTAATAACAAAGTGATAAAATTAAATTCAAAAGAATTTAAAATTCAAGTTGAAAATTTTTCAAAGGAAAATAATATTTCGAAACGTCAAGCAAGGAAAACAATTTTTTGGCAAACTGTTGAACCATCAAAAATGAGATCAACAAATTTTTCAAAAGGAAGAAAAGTTTTTAAAGAAAAATCAAAATCTCAAATTTTTGAAGAGAAAAGTGCTTTGTTTTCAAATAAAAATTCAAAAGTTTTAAATAAAATAAAATCTACAATACCAAGAAAAGTTTTTCAGAAAAAGGTTGAAAATCAAACTTCAAAGTTTCAAAACAAGACATCTTATCATGAATCATATTTTTCAAAACCAAAAGTTGATTATGTTCCAAATACAGCAAAATGTTATAATCCTTTGAAGAAACAAGCTGAAAAAGTCTCATATGCAAAGGGAATAACAACAAAGAGAAATATTGATCATTGGTTAGAAGGAAAAGGAAAGATATACCAATCAAGTAAGTTTTCGAAAGAACAGATACATGAGGCGTATGAAAAATATGCTAATTCTTCAACGAATGGTAGTTTATCATCGAAAGAGTCGAATATATCAGTTAAAGTTTGGCAGCCGGTCACAAGAGTAAAAAGGGAAAAATCACAAACTCAAGATGCGAAGGGTGAAATTAGTGAAAATTTGAATAAAATAAAAACTCATATATCTGACCCTTCGAATGAAAATGTTAGATTTATAGACAGTCTCAAAACCAAAGTATATGATTGGGTTAATGGTTGTACTTTACAATTGAATCACAAACCTAATTTGAATGGATCCAACAAAGCTTGGGTACCTAAATTTTTTCAATGATTGCAGGTACTTTGTGACGAGCAATATGATAACAAGTGGTATATTGATAGCGGTTGCTCACGTCACATGACTGGGAAGAAGGAAAACTTGCGTGATTTTCGAAACCTAGAAAATGGAGGAGTGGTTAAGTTTGGTAATAATCACAAATGCAAAGTCAAGGGTTATGGGAAGATAACGAATGGAAATTTCACTATCAACAGAGTTGCATTTGTTGAAGGTTTGCAACACAACTTGATAAGTGTTTCACAACTTGTTGTGGGCACTGGCAATCAAGTTCTTTTTAATGAAGAAGGAAGTGTCATTTCGAATGTCAAGACTAAGGAAGTATTACTTAAGTCAAAAAGAAAAGGTGATATGTTTACATTGGATATTGTTCCTATTGTAGGCAAACCTGCTGTGTGTTTACTTTCAAAGGCTGCTGCTGATGTTAGCTGGTTATGGCACAGGAGATTATCACATCTCAATTTTCGAAACATCAACAAACTTGTCATACAAGATCTGGTAAGAGGTTTACCCATTCTTAAATATGATAATGGCAGTTTGTGTGCAGCTTGCGAAGTAGGGAAACAACACAAACAAGGTCATCCAATCACAATAGATTTGAAGATTGTTGAACCCCTTGAACTCCTGCATATAGATCTATGTGGTCCTTCAACAGTTGCTACTCTTAACAAGAAAAGGTACATTTTGGTAATAGTAGATGATTTTTCAAGATTCACGTGGGTTTATTTTCTCAGGTTAAAATCCGAAGTTCCACAAATGATGATTGATTTTATCAAAAAGATGGAAGTTTCATTGAAGAAGACAGTTCGAAAAATTAAAACTGATCATGGAACTGAATTCAAAATTCATGTCTTCGATACATTTCTGGTGGAAAAAGGAATTTCGCATAATTTTTCATCTCCTTATACACCACAACAAAATGGTGTAGTTGAGAGAAGAAAGCGATCTTTATGTGAAGCTGCAAGAACAATGTTGGCATTTTCGAATTTACCTCAATATCTTTGGGCTGAAGCTGTTTCAACTGCGTGTTTTACTCAAAATCGATCATTTATTCATAGACGGTTTAATGTTATTCCTTATGAAATCATCAATAATCGAAAACCTAATGTCTAATTTTTCCATGTTTTTGGATGCAGGTGTTTCATAATGAATCTCAAGGATAATCTTTCGAAGTTTCAAACAAAAGCAGATGAAGGAATTTTCTTGGGATATTCACATAATTCAGTTGCTTATAGAGTGTTAAATAAGCGAACTCGCAAAGTGGAAGAAACTTTTAACTTGACATTTGATGATCATTACATTAAAAAGTCTAATCATAAATTTGTGAATTATCCTATTTTGCAAAATTCTTCAAATATAGATGATTCAATTGAAATGAATGATGTTGATTATGATTCGATTTTCGGTATTTCAGATCAAGCAATTGATGCAGAAAGAAATGCAAATGATAATCAAACATCCGAAAATTCGAAGTATAACAATGATTCAATTTCGAATTTGAATTTAAATCCAAATGAACAAGCCGATGATCCAGTGGAGGGGGAGCACTTGGATTCAAATACTTTTGTTGAGGGGGAGCCTTATAGTGAAAGAGATAACATATCAACAAATGTTAGTGTCGAAGAGGAGCAAATTCTTGAAGAAGAACCGATCAATGAACCAGAGCAAAATATAGAACCGGAGTCAATCATCGAGGGGGAGCCCATACTAGAGAATGATACAACTATTGAAGAAGAACATTTTGATGATGCTGATGATTCAAATTCCATAAATGGATCAGAAACAGATGTTATGTTCGAAGATTCACTTTTGGAATTTGATCCTAATTATCCACCATTGGATAAATGGACAAGAAATTATCCAAAAGATCAAATTCTTGGTGATCCACAAGCAGGAATCATGACAAGAGCACAACTTCATGCACGAAATGAGGTACTGAACAATCATCAAGAATTCTGCATGTTTCATGTTTTTATTTCCAAAATTGAACAAAAGACAGTTAAGATTGCAATGGAACACTCTGATTGGGCTGTTGCTATGCAAGCTGAATTGTCTGAATTCGAAAGAAACAAGGTTTGGAGATTAATTCCAAAACCTGATGATGTGTCAGTTGTTGGACTTAAATGGGTTTATAAAAACAAAACTGAAAAAGATGGAAACATTATTCGAAATAAGGCCAGACTTGTTGTTAAAGGATATTCTCAACAAGAAGGAATTGATTACGAAGAAATATTTGCCCCTGTCGCAAGACTCGAGGCTGTTCGTATTTTTCTGGCTTTTGCATCTCATAAAGATTTTGATGTCTATCAAATGGATGTCAAATGTGCATTCTTAAATGGAGAACTCGAAGAAACGGTATATGTTGAACAACCTCCAGGTTTTATAAACTCAGAACATGCTGATCATGTTTATATTTTAGATAAAGCTGTATATGGGTTAAAACAAGCACCAAGAGCATGGTATGCAACTCTAACATCATTTTTGAAACAATCTAAATTTAAACAAGGTTCAGTTGATCCCACTTTATTTCGAAAGAAAATTGGAAATCATCTAATGCTTGTTCAAATTTATGTTGATGACATAATTTTTGGCTCAACGGACCCTGCTTTATCTAAAGAATTCGAAGATTTTATGAAAAGCAAATTTGAAATGAGTATGATGGGCAAAATTAATAACTTTTTGGGTTTGAATATTAGACAAAACAGGGAAGGAATATTCATCAATCAAGAGAAATATACGAAGAATTTGTTGGAAAAGTTTGGAATGACAAATAGCACAAGGTTACGAATACCAATGGCAACGGGCATAAAGCTAACTCCTTCGTTAGATAAATCAACTGTTGATATTACTTTATATCGAAGCATGATTGGGTCTTTATTGTATTTAACTGCAAGTAGACCTGATATTATGTATTCTGTTTGTAATTGTGCAAGGTATCAATCAAATCCACGTGAACCACATCTCACAGCAGTAAAGAATATTTTCTGATATTTGAAAGGCACTACTTCGTTAGGATTGTGGTATCCTTCGAAAACAGGGTTCTTTGTACAAGCTTATTCGGATGCGGATCTTGGAGGATGCAGTCTTGATCGTAAAAGCACAACTAGTGGGTGTCAATTCTTAGATGGAAAACTGGTCAGCTGGCAATCGAAGAAGCAAACATGTGTTTCAATATCAACCGCTGAAGCTGAATATGTTGCTGCAGCTGCGTGTACATCACAAATAATTTGGATTCAAAGTCAATTAAGAGATTATGCAATTAATATGAAAAAGATTCATTTATATTGTGATTCACAAAGTGCAATAAGAATTTGTCATAATCATGTGCAGCATTCGAAGACCAAGCATATTGCTCTTCGATATCATTTCATCAAAGATCATGTTGAAGAACAAAATATTGAAGTTCATTTTGTAAAAACAACGGACCAATTGGCAGATATTTTTACAAAGGCTTTGGATGAAAAATCGTTTCTTCGGATTTTAGATGGATTGGGAATGATTGATGGAAATTCTCTTCAATCTAATAAAAGCGAAGAGTGATGGGTCTGAATCATTTGGTGAATGGATGGAAAGGATGATTCAGTGTTCAGAGGTTACTGTTCATGGTCAACGCTTCGAACGCTTCGCATTCGGAAGTTTTTTTTTTAACAAAATCAGAGATTACTTGTGACAACCCGATATTTCGAGACAATGTAATGTAAAACCAATCAAATTTAGGTCAAAATATAACTTTCCTAAAATCTTATTTGGGTTAAATAAAGTAGTAGGAATCATATCAAGGTTTTCGTACATATAAAGAACCCTAAAATCCGAGTTATAACGAAGAAGTTATGACCAACCGAAGATTCTCGGCAAAACCGACAACACTGATTAAACGAAAAACGCGAAGTTTCAATACAATAGTTTATAGCCTTAAGTATCTAAATTAAAGTAATAGATAACCTCAAACCGTGAGCATACATAAAAAGAACGTCCAAATCTGACTTCGTATGAGGAAGTTATGATTTTTCCAAGATTCGGGTATAGAAGTAGACAGCTAAAAAACTCGACATAGAGCTCGAGATACTTTTGACAAAAACAACCTAAATGAGAATCTAAGGTCTCAACATTAGTAGCGCAATGGCGAAAAGTCTGACGAAAACGGACACCGGATGAAGAAGTTATGGAATTTTAACGGACTTTTCGTGTCCCGGCCCGTTAAAAATAAATAATTAAAAATAAATTCAGAATTTGCCGATGAAGTCTAAACGAGAGTTGTAGATCATGTTTTTAGCTACGCGTGCATATAAAGAACGTCGAAAACGGAGCTCGTACGCGAAAGTTATGGATTTTACAAGTTAGGGGTCCAAAATCCGAGGCTGTCAGGCCCCCACGACGTGGCACAAGCTTGCCACGACCCGGCAAGTGACTGAGGGCGTCCAATCAATGGAAGAGGATAGGTTTGACTCCCCACGACGTGGCCATCACTTGCCACGATGTGGCACACCCCAAAAATGCCCCTATAAATAGATTTCAAGGGTTCCGAGCTCCATTGCTCAGTTCCTTTCTTTCTCGCGCCGAAACTTTGCGTTTAAACCCCGAGACCCTCCCAAAGCCCCGGTTTTCACCTTCAAGTCCCGAAGGAAGGTTTTGTGTTCCCAAGATTCCCGAGAATCCCGAGATTTCCCGCGTTTTCAACTCTTCCTGTCGAAGTTCTGCTCGATTCCTCTCTCGACTACTTCAAATCAACCACTTCAATCAAGTGAGTTCATACCCCTATAATCCACACTTTTAAATGTTTTATAAATATTTTTACATGCTTTTAAGGAGGGGAATACAAGTAAAACACACAATGATTATCGTATGTTATATAAAGTTTCATTATACACTTTTATCAACGGAATCACATGTGATTTATAATTATTATAAAGAAACTTTCGTATGCAAAATGTATCACGATAACATCATATCTTTTGAAATGAAAAGTGTTGTTATTTATATATAAATCAAACACTCTGCTTATACTATATGTATATGTGTCCACCTTTCATACTACAAACATACGATTATTTTGGCACGAAAAACATCAATATTTTGGGATACTTCTTGTTAATAAATCAATCATATGTGATTTATAACTAGTATACAAATGGATTTACTACAAGTTTAACAGTTTTACTAAACATATTACTTCAAATGACTTTCTTAAACGTTTTTACATGATTAAAGCTCGTTATCAAACTGTCTTACATACTGTAAGCTTCCTTTCAAACTCGGTTACAAAGGTGTTTTCAAATAGTGGTTTTCCGTGTACTTAAACTGTCTTATCAAACAAAATACTTTCAATCATTTTATAAACTGACATCAAGTCACAAATTCTTTATTAGACTTTTCAACGGTTTTACAAAACTTCTTTATGCTTTTATATTATAAATTGCATGCCTCTATATGTATAGTTATATAAGAAATGTTTAAAAGACTTAGGAAGGCTATCCACCCTATTTCCTTTTCGCGCCTTGAGATGTGGTCTGGTGGGATATTGGGTATTCGTCCGAAAGTCGTTTAAATATTAGTTATATATCATGTATACATATATGGTCATAAATGTTCCATCAGTTAATTTAGTTCCGATACTCTTGGGTAGCAATGATGTATAAACCTACTTGGACACTCATCAATTACATTCTAGTAAACTATTATAGGAATAGTTTAGAGTAAACAAAACATTTTCCCTACTACAAGAAATTACACCGGAGTCAGTTCATTCATGAGTCTAGACTACATGTTATATGAAAGAATACTCTTACATGAATACTTATACATGAATACTTTTACATAGACATTATATGGCAAATTACTACTACATGTTATTGATGGGTTTTGAGCATTCTAACACTTCCTAAGTGTACATGCAACCCTAATAAACCTTGGATCTATGTTTGTCTAAGATACATGCAAATAATTATTTTTCCAAGGCTTATATCCTAACTAGCATGGCATGGGGAACTTGAATCAAATAAAGCTAGTAGAAACACTTACCTTGTAGTTGTAGTTGATTGCTTGGAGTTTTAGAGCCTAGCACCAATAATGTGGATGCCTCAAATGAAAGTCACAAATCACCACAAACTTGGAACTTTGAGAGAATAGTCACACTTCTCTTGAAATCGGCCCTCACCTCAACATATGTCAACTAGTGTTCACTAGATACAACTAGATTGATTTCAAGAGCCAAAGCCTCCTTTATATAGTGTGGTGGATTAGGGTTACATCCATGTAAACCCTAATACCCATGTCTCTTCATTTCCATGAGATCCATGGGTTAAAGCTCCATGGAGTATCCATGGACTTCTCCATCCAAGCCTAGCCCATTCCAAATAAGCATAAGCCCACACTATATAAATATAGAAGCCCATATTTAATTAGTAATATCTTTGATCACTAAATTAATCCTAGATTAATTATAGATCACTACTAATTAAATAATATGATCTTATATTAATATATTAGAACTTATAATATATTAATAAATCATAACTTGTACTATTCTCAAATATTATCCATAAATTGTTTGGGTGAAGTGCAACCCAAATGGACCATGCCGGGTCGGGTCAAGTACATACCAAATATAGTTATGGACTTAGACACTATATCCAACAGTCTACCACTTGGATAAGTCTAGTAACTATATTTGCAAGTATAACTTCAGGAACCGATCAGCACTCGTAGCTCTTTAAACTCTGTAGAACTTGAACGCGCCATGTAGATAAGTGATCATATAATCCTCTGTTCTAGACATCAGCCGGACAAACACATGGAACATTGTCTTACTTATTGTCCAGCATTTGTTTCCCGATTTCCGATTTGTTTGACATAGAACTTAACTGAACACATCAATTTAGTTCTGACCGGGCCCGGTACATAGGTCAAAACAAAATCATCGAGGGGCCCATATATCAGCTTCTAATCCAAGAAGGAACAGATAAACTTCGACTCATATGTTTGCTCTACCACTCATTGAATTACACACAAAGGCACGTTTTATAACATCGAGTTACCAATGCGTTTACGTACAATCAATGCATAACCAACTCGTAAGTAACAAATCATATCTCTAGGTTTGAAGACTTATATGATATTACCGTCTCACGATCACTCGAGATAAAATTCCATGAAGTGATTCCAGTGAGCGTGGGTTGAGTCCAATGCTCAGAACTTATGAGCACTCATGATTGTTGTAGCCTTGTCCAACACATTAGACCTCTACAACCCATCATGACAGTCTTGATTCATACCTACTTCCGACATATGACCGAATGTGGAGATTTGAATAATATGTTATACCAAAACAAAATTATTCTGGAAGTCAAAACATGCAAAAGAAATATAGTAAAAGATCGACAAGAGATAGTAACACTTTACTCATAAATAAAACACCTTTTATTCATCATCAAATGTCAATTACACTTTACAAATTTCCGGGTTATCTAACTACTAAAACTTATATCATCCTTCAGCCCTATGCTCCGAGCATGCTGGAGATGCTTAACCCTACTCAGTCCCTTCGTGAGGGGATCTGTCGGGTTCTCATCCGATGATACCCTCTTCGCCACGAGGAGTCCTTCTTCAATTCGATGTCTGATAAAATGATATTTTTTGTCGATGTGCCTGGATCTCCCGTGATCCCTTGGTTCCTTGGCTAAGGCAACCGCACTATTGCTGTCACAGAAAATCTCCATTGGCTCTTTTATAGCTGGTACAACTCCAAGGTCTCCGATGAAGTTCTTTAGCCATATCGCCTCCTTTGCTGCCTTGCTTGCCGCTATATACTCTGATTCACAAGTGGAATCAGCCACTGTCTCCTGCTTGGAATTCTTCCAAGAGATTGCTCCTCCGTTTAGGGTAAAGACCCAGCCTGACTGAGAGCGGAAATTATCCCTATCAGTCTGAAAGCTAGCATCACTATACCCTACAACTCTCAAGTCATCACTCCCACCGAAGGTAAGGACCCAGTCCTTAGTCCTTCGCAGGTACTTGAGGATATTCTTTACCGCTGTCCAGTGTTCCTTGCTAGGGTTTTCCTGATACCTGCTAACCATGCTCAAAGCAAAGGCTACATCAGGTCGAGTGCACGTCATAGCATACATGATCGATCCTACAGCTGAAGCATAAGGAAATCGTCTCATTTCTGCTATCTCAGCCTCAGTACTAGGGCTTTGTGTCTTACTCAATCTGGCGTTACACTGAATGGGTAACTCACCTTTCTTGGAATTATGCATGTTGAATCTTTTCAACACTTTGTCCAAGTAGGTACTTTGGCTAAGTCCAATTAGCCTTTTACTCCTGTTTCTCAAAATCTTTATCCCTAGGATATAGGCAGCTTCACCAAGGTCCTTCATAGCGAAACACTTCCCAAGCCAGGACTTTACTTCCTGCAGGGTTGGGATGTCATTTCCTATGAGTAGTATGTCATCCACATACAGTACCAAAAAACTGACTATGCTCCCACTAGCCTTGATATAGACGCAAGATTCATCTTCACTCCTCGAAAAGCCAAATTCCTTGACTTTCTCATCAAAGCAAAGATTCCATCTGCGAGGTGCCTGTTTCAATCCATAAATGGATTTCTCGAGCTTACACACTCTATTCGGGTACTCGTTGCTGACAAAACCCTCTGGCTGACTCATGTAAACATCTTCAGCCAACTTTCCATTAAGGAAAGCAGTTTTGACATCCATTTTCCATATATCATAATCATGAAATGCAGCTATGGCCAACAGAACCCGAATAGACTTAATCTTGGCTACTGGAGAAAAGGTCTCATCATAGTCCACTCCAGGAATTTGAGAGAAGCCCTTTGCAACCAGTCTCGCCTTATAAGTGTGTACTTTACCATCCATGTCAGTCTTCTTCTTGAAGACCCATTTGCACCCTACAGTCTTACGACCAGGTACATTCTCAACCAAGTTCCAAACTTGATTGTCATACATGGATTGTATCTCGCTATCCATGGCCTCTTTCCATTTAGCAGCCTCAAGGCCTGCCATGGCTTCCGCGTAGCTGTTAGGTTCATCCAGACCTACTAGTGTCTCATCACTAATAAGTGTCTCAACTTCCGCAGTAATATGGAAGCCATAATAATGCTCAGGTGCATTCCTAACTCTCGTGGAACGCCTCAGAGGTACAGGCTCATCAACTGGCTCAACAGGAGTTTCCTCCTCAAGTTGAGGGCTAGTGTTCGAAGTTCCTTTACCGCTTGACTCTTGAATTTCTTCAAGATCAATTTGCCTCCCACTGTCTCCTTGGCTTATAAATTCTCTCTCTCGAAAAACTCCTCTTCTTGCTACAAAGACCACATTGTCACTAGGTCTGTAGAAGAGGTAACCAAAGGATTGTTGTGGGTAGCCGATGAAAATACACCTCTCGCTTCGAGGTTCGAGCTTATCATGAGTCTCGCGTCTCACGAAAGCCTCACAACCCCAAATCTTGATGTGGTCTAGCTTAGGTACTTTGCCAGTCCACATCTCGTGAGGAGTTTTGGCAACTTTCTTTGTAGGGACAAGATTAAGAATATGGGCGGCAGTCTCTAAGGCATACCCCCAGAATGAGATTGGTAGCGTAGCTTGACTCATCATGAAACGAACCATGTCCAACAAGGTTCGATTACGCCTCTCAGCCACACCATTCAACTGTGGTGTCCTGGGAGGTGTCAATTGTGAGACAATCCCACATTCCTTAAGATAGTCGAGGAACTCTGAACTAAGATACTCACTTCCTCGATCGGATCGAAGCATCTTAATGTTCCTGCCCAATTGATTCTCGACTTCCTGTTTAAATTCCTTAAACCTCTCGAAAGTCTCTGACTTATGCTTGATTAAGTAGACATATCCATATCTACTGTAATCATCAGTAAAAGTCAAATAATAACGATTAGCATCCCTTGTGGCATGTTTGAATGGTCCACACACATCCGTGTGTATAAGGTCCAACAAACCTTCACCCCTCTCACACGAGCCTGTGAAGGGTGACTTTGTCATTTTTCCAAGTAAGCATGATTCGCAACTATCATCTGACTTTAGGTCAAACGACTCCAAGACTCCATCCTTTTGGAGTTGGCCTATGTGTTTCTTGCTTATATGTCCAAGACGACAATGCCATAATGATGCTTTATCCAAGTTATTATTATTTGTAGAATCAATACACAAAACATTATTTCCCAAGTTATCTACAACAGATACAGTTTCATACACACCATCACAAGGTAATGCTTTAAAATAAAAAACATTATTATAGAAAACATCTATAGAACCAACTTCATTATTAAATGAAAAGGTAAACCCTTGTTTGTACAAAGCATGAAAGGAAATAATATTTCTTGCCATTCCTGGCGAATAACAACACTTATTCAAATCTAAATTAAACCCACTACTTAGCGATAAAGTATAAACTCCAATCTTGGTAATAGGTAAAGCTTTCCTATTCCCCATGATCAAGTTTATTCTTCCTTGCTCCACATTCTCACTTCTTCTTAGTCCCTGCAAGTCACAACAAATATGAATACCACAACCGGTATCAAGGACCCAAGACTTAGAATGGGGTGAGTTATTAGAAATGATAGTGTAAGTACCTTCATGGTTGGGTTTGACTTTCCCATCCTTCACATCCTGCTGGTACTTTGGGCAGTTCCGCTTCCAATGAGATTTTTCATGACAATAGAAGCATTCAGCCTCTTTTGGGTCAAAAGAAGGAGTGACGAAACCTTTCTTGGTTCCACTTGAAGAAGAGCCATCAAGGGTCCGAGCCTTGGTACCCTTCGAGGATCTCTTTCTCTTCCTCCATCGATTTTTCCCAATTTCCAAAACCGGAGTTGAGTTTGGAGTAGGAGTGATAGCAACCGACTTCCCCTTAAGACCTGATTCTGCGGTCTTGAGAAGTCCCTGAAGTTTGCTGAGTGTGACCTCTTCCTTATTCATGTGATATGTCATGCGGAATTGATCATAGCACGATGGTAAGGAGTGCAAAATAATATCTATTGCAAG
This sequence comes from Lactuca sativa, assembly GCF_002870075.4. Lineage (NCBI taxonomy): Eukaryota > Viridiplantae > Streptophyta > Magnoliopsida > Asterales > Asteraceae > Lactuca > Lactuca sativa. The sequence goes on along the minus strand of NC_056625.2, from coordinate 93,500,810 downwards.
ATCCTCAGGGAAGTTCACATTAAGCTTCAGCAAACGATCCACATACCTTTGCATTTTCTGCATGTGGCTCGTGACGGATTCCCCGTCCTTCATCATGGTTGTTATCATGGAGCAGATGATTTCATACCTCTCTTGTCTTGCACTTTGATGGTATCTTTCCATCAAATCTTGGTGCATTTCATAAGGGTAGAAATCCTCATAAGACTTTTGGAGTTCCGCTGTCATCGTGGCCATCATGATACAAGCCACTTTCGTAGCATCCCTTTCATGTGCCCGAAATTCAGCGATCTCCTAAGGAGTTGCAGTGGTCTCATCAATCTCCTTAAGCTCCTTGTCAAGGACATATTCTTTGTCCTCGTAGCGGGTAATCATCCTGATGTTTCTGCTCCACTCATTGAAGTTGGATCCATCAAAGGTGACTTTCCCACACAAGTTCATAAGGGTAAAGGAGCCATTAGGATTAGAGCCAGAAGCATTGTTGGAAGACATCTGAAGAGAAGAGAACAAGATTAGTTTAGATATAAGAGAGTCGTTAATAAAACACCCAAATGTAATATTAAGGCTAGGATCCAATCACAATATAATATAACTTAGAAGAGGTATGTCGTAATCTAAGCTATACCATATTTGAAAAGTAGGTGAATGACGATTCACCAATTTCCACCACGAAAACCGCAATATTTAAGTATTAGGTTTTTGATTGGTTCTTAGAAATTCCTAGATTCTTTGAGATTCAATGAACTTTTCAAAGGCATGTTTCAATCTCTAGTGTGCCCTCCAGGTTTTGTGACTGGGATGCCGAGGATCACAAAACGAGGTGTGAAGTAACCATGCAAATCACTTGGTACCCTTTAAAGTTTATCACTCAATCGATGTGCCGGTAAACCACACACGCTCCATCGATACTATAATAAACCTTTAAGTCACCCTTTACCTACCTTGTTAAGTCCAAGTTAGTGTGCCGGTTAACCACACACGCTCCACCAACGACTTAAACAAAGTGTAAAGTGTAATTTCATGGATTAGCACCTTATTCACATTTTTCCTAAAGTAACTAATATTGGGAATTTAATAAAACATTTAGTTACTTTATAATATTCATCATACTTTGAATGAGAATTTGTAAGTCCTTATCTTACCCGTTCGGCTAACGACCCTCCACCGGTCAAGCAAGCGGCGGGTGAGAATGGACACCCATTAAGTCACCATTTTATAGGCAACAACCTTATACCCACCTTATAGACCGACTTCGTGAATGAGGCGTACTAGCGGTAAGACGACTTTGTTCTTATACATATATATATATATATATATATATATATATATATATATATATATATATATATATATATATATATTTATATATATATATATATATATATATATATATATATATAATTATTAAATCATAATAATATAAGTATAAGGGTTGAATTTTAACTTTTAAAATTCTAAGGGTTGGAACTAAAGTTTTAACTTAACTTTACTTGTTCCAAAACTTGAGGGCAAGTTTTGTAAACTTCCAAAACCTTTCATTTCTTGTAACTTATGAGTTTAATAGAGTAATAAAATGAGGACTTTTCATTTTTCTAACTCTTGTGTTCTTTTAATGGTTTTTTAATCCAAGAGACTTTTGGTTTTCCATAACTTGAGGACAAGTTATGGACTCCATTAAAACACATTATGATCAAGAATTAAACTACCACATAGGTTACAAATAATTCCTATGATCATCTAAACATCATAAGAACAAGATCATGAACACGAACACTTTCATATATCAAAATCACACTTAATCTTTGTAATTTTGATAACCAGTTGTTGTAAATGAGTTAGAAAAGACATTACACCTTCTAAAACAAGTTTTCAAGTACCAAAACAGTTAAGGGTAATGTTTCTAATCCATTTCCAGCAACTAAAGTCCAAAAACTGCACTCTGTCGACCCTACTCGTCGAGTGCATGAACCTACTCGGCGAGTAGGTTGAAGATACAAGTGGACTCGGCGAGTCCCCCCATGGACTCGGCGAGTCCATCAGTCAGATAGCAAGATTTCGACTTTTTCCAAGCATATTGCAACAAGTATCAAACAAACAAGCCTAGGCTCTGATACCACTGATGGGTTTTGAGCATTCTAACACTTCCTAAGTGTACATGCAACCCTAATAAACCTTGGATCTATGTTTGTCTAAGATACATGCAAATAATTATTTTTCCAAGGCTTATATCATAACTAGCATGGCATGGGGAACTTGAATCAAATAAAGCTAGTAGAAACACTTACCTTGTAGTTGTAGTTGATTGCTTGGAGTTTTAGAGCGTAGCACCAATAATGTGGATGCCTCAAATGAAAGTCACAAATCACCACAAACTTGGAACTTTGAGAGAATAGTCACACTTCTCTTGAAATCGGCCCTCACCTCAACATATGTCAACTAGTGTTCACTAGATACAACAAGATTGATTTCAAGAGCCAAAGCCTCCTTTATATAGTGTGGTGGATTAGGGTTACATCCATGTAAACCCTAATACCCATGTCTCTTCATTTCCATGTGATCCATGGGTTAAAGCTCCATGGAGTATCCATGGACTTCTCCATCCAAGCCTAGCCCATTCCAAATAAGCATAAGCCCACACTATATAAATATAGAAGCCCATATTTAATTAGTAATATCTTTGATCACTAAATTAATCCTAGATTAATTATAGATCACTACTAATTAAATAATATGATCTTATATTAATATATTAGAACTTATAATATATTAATAAATCATAACTTGTACTATTCTCAAATATTATCCATAAATTGTTCGGGTGAAGTGCAACCCAAATGGACCATGCCGGGTCGGGTCAAGTACATACCAAATATAGTTATGGACTTAGACACTATATCCAACAGTTATATGAAAGAATACTCTTACATGAATACTTATACATGAATACTTTTACATAGACATTATATGGCAAATTACTACTACATGTTATATGAAAGAATACTCTTACATGAATAGTTATACATGAATATTTTTACATAGACATTATATGGCAAATTACTATTACATGATATATGTCTAAATACGGTTATATCGTTCGCCTTTCTATCTTTACCTTGTGATTCAATCACATCATCGACGAGATAGATTGGAACTTTATCTCCTAGTTCCACATGATACTTTGAGGGACTAACCATTCCGACAACCACTGTTAGCTACAGAGGTAAATGAACAATCTACGGATGTTTTAGGTTGATACCATAGTGGGTATGCATAAGGGACTAACTATTCCTAAACCCAGCTGTTAGCAACAGAGGTAAATGAACAATCTACGGATGTTTTAGGTTGATACCATTTCAGGTATACTTAAGGGACTACTAATAAGAGTTAAACAGGGAAAAACCGTCACATTTTCAAGAGATGCGTACTTTCAAAACAGTCAGGTCTAGGTAAAAGACTGCTTTCAAAACATTCGAGTCTTGGTAGAAGACTACTTTTATACTAGTAGGAAACAAGGGATTTTCTAGAGTTTTTCATACTTATGCTAAAAGTTTCATCATTCATTCATCAGTCTTTCATATCAACTAATCAAATCAATGACATTAAATACTTATGAACTCACCAGATTAAATGCTGATCTACTCTTTCAAAATAACTTGTATTCTCAGGTTACAAATAGACAGGTGCCGATACAAGGTTTAGAGAAGACGGAGCAGTCAAGACTCGTCTTTTATTTTGATAAGTTATCATCATGTCTTGTACTATGAAAGAAAACACTTGTAACTAAAATTATACTATTAATGCAATGGATGATGTTGTTGCTTGTTTACTACTTTACATTTGTTGTGATGCATACATGACGTCCTCCGCCCCAGAACGTTTCCGCCGTTCTCGGTTTTGGGGTGTGACAGATTGGTATCAGATCATTGTTTATAGTGAATTAAGTATATCAACCCATAAAAAGATATACTAACTATAAATACATAAGGGATTAAAAATACTCTGACCAAGAGTTTATACTTTAAATAGTAAAATGTTTAAGTAAGTATACGTGCTGCATTCATACTAAAATCAGTGTCACTAGGACAGTACAAAAGAATTACGATTGTTGGGCAACACAAGTGGGCTTAGAGACATATGGTCAAAACTCGGAAGATATAGCATGATCGCCTATATTATCCGAGGGTTGACTAGCATGTGCCTAAGTTTAAGTGTGTGGTTGCAACAATGCTAAAATCTTACCAACCCTACCTCAATGAGAACAATAGAACATAACAATAAATTTAAAATACTATAGGAGTATTTGGTGTTACTATAAGTACTTTATACTTGAGAATTAAAACGGGATCTTCATTATTAAGTTGATAGTTGCTAAGTGGATACACTAAGGCTACATGTAATTAGGATGTTATAGACTTAGAATCAGTGATAATTTTGCCTTACCCCTATTCTGTGTGAATTTGGAAATAAGGTCACTTATTCGAAGGTCTATCCTGTTTAGATTACACATAGCTGGTATGCACTTCACAAATAGTGATGTAACTAATGAGGGTTTTCTAAATAATTATCTAGATAGTTCGTCTAATAATTATCCACTTACCCTAAATTCTCGCATAGAAATCATAGCTGGACTCCATCCCCTTGACAACCAGTATCTTCCGAATGAAGTCATAGCTGGTTGGTTTGGAGAAGAACCAGAGAATGATCATCCTATCCCCTTGGATGATCACCGTGATGAAGACTTTTCGTATGATGCTAACTCCGAACCAGAGGTTGAGAACCTACCCCGAGCAACTCCCGTTCCAACTCTTAACCCTCGTCCGGCTTTTCATGGCCCGACCCCGAGTGAGTGGAATGCTTGGAAACAGGGAGCCAAGGACAAGATCAGTCTATGCCATTTGATGGCGACCGAAGCTTTTGAAACTTGAACAATGGGGGCTCAGCAGATAGAGTCTTGCCAATCTTGGTCCGCAGACTAGCCTGAAATGAGATTCAAGGCAGGACAGCTCTACATCAGATTGCAAAAGTAGTCGCCTATGCTAGAATGCATACCCTCCACACCATTCATCTAGAAGATGCTCACGAGAGATCAGAGAGAAACCATGAAACCCTACTACAAGCACTGACTGAATCACGAGCCGAAGTCATAGGGCTCCAAGTACACCAGATGGCGTGCGAAAGACACCTACTTGACATGGAACTTCAATTGGTTGAACTAAGAGTTCACCAGAGGAATGACCGTCGCCAGTAGTAGACGCTTTACTTTATTTCCCTTATAAAAAGAGGAATCGTATTTTTCTGTCTATGCGTGATGTGGCATTTTCTATGAAATTATCTTGTACCGTAAGTACTTTAGTTAGGTCTTTATGCTGTCAGGAACTATCTCCTATGGATATGATGTAAGACCTTTACAGGGTCATTTTCCTGAACCTTTACGTCGTGAATATCCAAGATATTGACAGCCGGCTAACTTTTGTGTCATTTCCTTCCTTCAAGTACTCTTATCATACTCTCATAGGAGTCTATCTGAAACCTGCCTTAGTTAAGTCATTGGACCATAACAAGTTAGATACGGAGACATTTCCAAGTCTCTTTCAGTGGTTGGATTTTGTTATTCACCAACCCACGATACCTCAACTTATACAACAAACGTCTTGAGACCATTCTACGAACTTACCTCTACTCATTACTAGGACTGCATCATAGGGATGTAAGTCAAACCTTTACGAACATACTTTCATTCTGTACTAGGACTGCATCATAGGGATGTAGGTCAAACTTTCGAGAACATCGTCGTACTCTTTACATGAACAATCTAAATTCTCAGGATCACAGCTACAGGAGAGCCTACTCCGGAACCACATTAAATGTAATTTGGGCGTTTCGTTGTAATAGACTTATAAACTATCTAGAACTAGTGCAACTAGAGTCTTATCTTTTGCGAGATCCTGTTTGTATAGGAATTCTCGTGCTGCGTATACTGGTCTTTTGTAGTATATCTTATTCGCAGCAATAGTCTTGTGGTAAATCTAAAGTACTGTAACTCTGTTCATGGTTGCACAGTTGTGTTCTGTCTATAATCGTCTATGTTTAATTCTAATGTCTTTAAAGTTTTTGTATGATTCCGACATTATCATACAATCAGATTCAACTTGATCGACGCCAAAACAGCTTCATACGTACATCTCTTTCTTCTAAATCGTTTTTCCAGCGAAGTCGTCATATCAGAACACCGTAGTACTCATGCCAGGAGTAGCACTTAGTTATTTTCTTTTCAAAGAAATCCCCGAAGTACCACTCGTGCAGTACGTCAAGTTCAATCCAAGGATTTATACGATTGATCTATCACTGAGAAATGTATGCATAAGAGTGATATATAATCAAGGTTCTACAGGTTTAGAATTGATGATTCCACTTTAACTTCTTTTCCCGGATGGGATGTGAGGGTAAGGAAGAATCAGTTATTCGACTACCTTTTCAATCTTAATTATATACGACTCGTATATACGAGATTGTGATCGTGAAGCCCTGTATAAATTCTAAAATGGACTTCAGGACGGAGAACTGCCTAGGTATACGAGTAATCACATCGTCATGTGAACAAACTTAGAACCCAGTACGACTCCCGAAAACAGATCGCCCTATAGTTTAAACACCCTCGGAGATACCAGAACAGTACAAACCACTTGACGAACTACACAGAAAGAGAATTAGAAGACTAGGCTTCTCACCCTAGAGAACCCCGGTCATATTCTCGCAGAGATCGATGGATTGCAACGTATGTGCCTCGGATATCGAGGACTCCGTCAAGATTTTCATAGAAATCGTTATCTTTGCCTCGCATAGACAAAATGGTTGAGCAAACGCAAGGAAAGAAACTACTTCCAGGAATGGATCTGGAATCCGAATATCACCAGTTCGAGTGTTAGGGGAGGATGTCCGGAAGACTATCTCCTAAACTCGATGCGAACACTTCGAGTTCGTAGTGATACCTTTCGGATAGGACCAATACGCCCATAGTTTTCATGAGCTAAATAAATAGAGTTACGTCTTTCTTACTAGGATCAGTCATCATTTCTCCATGTAATGACTTACTTGTCTACCCTCGTAGTAAGAAGAAAGCCCATGGTAACATTCCTACAGAGGAACTTTTAGCAAAGTTCTCTAGGCACGAGTTTTGAAATTGAAGAGTCAAATTTCTAAGACACACTGTTAGTAATGTGAGAAATTTTGAGTACTCTTTCAATTTGTCAAAACCGTTGAGCATTTATCGACACCAGAGACGCCGACAGTTTTTCGCCAGATTCTAGGTCTTACCGACCTACTGCCTTAGCTCATTCAGAACTCCTCGCAAGCTGCAGAAACTCGTACGACTTTGACCCAGCAAGGGGTGGCCTTTGACTGGGAAGTTACGTAAGAAAAGGAACCTTTGAGATTCCAAGTGAGTGACCAAGTTCTTTAGGATAACTCACTCGGGGAATGGCTTAATACGCTTCGTAACGCGTGGAAAGCTTAATCCAAGTTAGACAGGACCTCCGAGATTCTTATCAGAATCGGTCCTGTGCCTCACACAAACTAGACCTACTCCGCGAACTCAGTAATGTACTTTCTACTCTTTGCATCTCGATCATGAAACCATACCTTTCCGTTAGGACTCTTGCAAGTCCACTCGTCGAGATCCTCGCCTTCGTAATAGAACCGTAGTGACCCTCGACCGAGAGGTCAAGCGGACGAAGAAACGCCATCGCCAGTTAGTGAAGGTTTGTTGGAATGCCAACCGAGAACCCGTGATCACTTAGGTGCGCTAGAACCAATCGATTAGGAAGTTTCCTCCTCACGACTCGATCATTTGTGAATACTTCCTTGCTTAAATTCTAATTTCAGGACGAAATTCCTTCTAACGGGGGGATGATGTGACAACCCGATATTTCGAGACAATGTAATGTAAAACCAATCAAATTTAGGTCAAAATATAACTTTCCTAAAATCTTATTTGGGTTAAATAAAGTAGTAGGAATCGTATCAAGGTTTTCGTACATATAAAGAACCCTAAAATCCGAGTTATAACGAAGAAGTTATGACCAACCGAAGATTCTCGGCAAAACCGACAACACCGATTAAACGAAAAACGCGAAGTTTCAATACAATAGTTTATAGCCTTAAGTATCTAAATGAAAGTTATAGATAACCTCAAACCGTGAGCGTACATAAAAAGAACGTCCAAATCTGACTTCGTATGAGGAAGTTATGATTTTTCCAAGATTCGGTTATAGCAGTAGACAGCTAAAAAACTCGAAATAGAGCTCGAGATACTTTTGAACAAAAAAACCTAAATGAGAATCTAAGGTCTCAACATTAGTAGCGCAATGGCGAAAAGTCTGACGAAAACGGACACCGGATGAAGAAGTTATGGAATTTTAACGGACTTTTCGTGTCCCGGCCCGTTAAAAATAAATAATTAAAAATAAATTTAGAATTTGCCGATGAATTCTAAACGAGAGTTGTAGATCATGTTTTTAGCTACGCGTGCATATAAAGAACGTCGAAAACGGAGCTCGTACGCGAAAGTTATGGATTTTACAAGTTCGGGGTCCAAAATCTGAGGCTGTCAGGCCCCCACGACGTGGCACAAGCTTGCCGCGACCCGGCAAGTGACTGAGGGCGTCCAATCAATGGAAGAGGATAGGTTTGACTCCCCACGACGTGGCCATCACTTGCCACGACGTGGCACACCCCAAAAATGCCCCTATAAATAGATTTCAAGGGTTCCGAGCTCCATTGCTCAGTTCCTTTCTTTCTCGCGCCGAAACTCTGCGTTTAAGCCCCCGAGACCCTCCCAAAGCCCCGGTTTTCACCTTCAAGTCCTGAAGGAAGGTTTTGTGTTCCCGAGATTCCCGAGAATCCCGAGATTTCCCGCGTTTTCAACTCTTCCTGTCGAAGTTCTGCTCGATTCCTCTCTCGACTACTTCAAATCAACCACTTCAATCAAGTGAGTTCATACCCCTATAATCCACACTTTTAAATGTTTTATAAATATTTTTATATGCTTTTAAGGGGGGGAATACAAGTAAAACACACGATTATTATCGTATGTTATATAAAGTTTCATTATACACTTTTATCAACGGAATCACATGTGATTTATAATTATTATAAAGAAACTTTCGTATGCAAAATGTATCACGATAACATCATATCTTTTGAAATGAAAAGTGTTGTTATTTATATATAAATCAAACACTCTGCTTATACTATATGTATATGTGTCCACCTTTCATACTACAAACATACGATTATTTTGGCACGAAAAACATCAATATTTTGGGATACTTCTTGTTAATAAATCAATCATATGTGATTTATAACTAGTATACAAATGGATTTACTACAAGTTTAACAGTTTTACTAAACATATTACTTCAAATGACTTTCTTAAACGTTTTTACATGATTAAAGCTCGTTATCAAACTGTCTTACATACTGTAAGCTTCCTTTCAAACTCGGTTACAAAGGTGTTTTCAAATAGTGGTTTTCCGTGTACTTAAACTGTCTTATCAAACAAAATACTTTCAATCATTTTATAAACTGACATCAAGTCACAAATTCTTTATTAGACTTTTCAACGGTTTTACAAAACTTCTTTATGCTTTTATATTATAAATTGCATGCCTCTATATGTATAGTTATATAAGAAATGTTTAAAAGACTTAGGAAGGCTATCCACCCTATTTCCTTTTCGCGCCTTGAAAGTCGTTTAAATATTAGTTATATATCATGTATACATATATGGTCATAAATGTTCCATCAGTTAATTTAGTTCCGATACTCTTGGGTAGCAATGGTGTATAAACCTACTTGGACACTCATCAATTACATTCTAGTAAACTATTATAGGAATAGTTTAGAGTAAACAAAACATTTTCCCTACTACAAGAAATTACATCGGAGTCAGTTCATTCATGAGTCTAGACTACATGTTATATGAAAGAATACTCTTATATGAATACTTATACATGAATACTTTTACATAGACATTATATGGCAAATTACTACTACATGTTATATGAAAGAATACTCTTACATGAATACTTATACATGAATACTTTTACATAGACATTATATGGCAAATTACTACTACATGTTATATGAAAGAATCCTCTTACATGAATACTTATACATGAATATTTTTACATAGACATTATATGGCAAATTACTATTACATGATATATGTCTAAATACGGTTATATCGTTCGCCTTTCTATCTTTACCTTGTGATTCAATCACATCATCGACGAGATAGATTGGAACTTTATCTCCTAGTTCCACATGATACTTTGAGGGACTAACCATTCCGACAACCACTGTTAGCTACAGAGGTAAATGAACAATCTATGGATGTTTTAGGTTGATACCATCTTGGGTATACATAAGGGACTAACTATTCCTAAACCCGGCTGTTAGCAACAGAGGTAAATGAACAATCTACAGATGTTTTAGGTTGATACCATTTCAGGTATACTTAAGGGACTACTAATAAGAGTTAAACAGGGAAAAACCGTCACATTTTCAAGAGATGCGTACTTTCAAAACAGTCAGGTCTAGGTAAAAGACTGCTTTCAAAACATTCGAGTCTTGGTAGAAGACTACTTTTATACTAGTAGGAAACAAGGGATTTTCTAGAGTTTTTCATACTTATGCTAAATGTTTCATCATTCATTCATCAGTCTTTCATATCAACTAATCAAAGCAATGACATTAAATACTTATGAACTCACCAGCTTAAATGCTGATCTACTCTTTCAAAATAACTTGTATTCTCAGGTTACAAATAGACAGGTGCCGATACAAGGTTTAGAGAAGACGGAGCAGTCAAGACTCGTCTTTTATTTTGATAAGTTATCATCATGTCTTGTACTATGAAAGAAAACACTTGTAACTAAAATTATACTATTAATGCAATGGATGTTGTTGTTTCTTGTTTACTACTTTACATTTGTTGGGATGCATACATGACGTCCTCCGCCCCAGAACGTTTCCGCCGTTCTCGGTTTTGGGGTGTGACATTACTGTTCAAGTCAACGGTTCGAATGCTTCGTATTTGTACACATTTCAACTAAGGTTAGATTTTTAGTTTGTTTAATTTTTTTTACGAAAAACCTGAAAAATCAAAAATATTTTCTTTTATTGAAAAATCAAAAAATCCAAAAAGATTTTGTTTCAGTTTGTCTTTAAATTTTTTGAAAAATTTCAAAAATACCAAAAATATTTTTTATTTTTTTTCTCTGTTTTAACATGTGTGTTGTGAGTTTTATTAAGCTTCAAATATGAAGGATTCATGCGTTTGGATTTGAAGGAAAGGTATGATCTCTATACATTTTAGATTGGTTAGGATGTCCCTAGAAGCATGCTGATGCATGTTGTCTCAAGACTCGTATGATTCTATGTATGGGAAATGAAAGCCTTGATGAAATTATCTCATGAAAATTTCTTCCCAACAAGGCTTGTATTTGCATAAATCAACAAGAGCTACCTTACTCTTCTCAAATGAGTTAAGTGTTTTCTATTTTGTCCATTATAACAGAGGTACCCTTCGATTCTTATCCAATCTTTTTAATCCAAACAATTCTTACATTCCAAATATTCGAAGCAATTTGTCCTTGAGGTCTTTGATCAAACCAATCAAAACCTAGACAAATCACAACTTTGTGTTTATGATCTAATATCATGAGTCTGTGATAGAAGTGAAACCCAAAATCTTATAAACCTTAAGGAATTGAAGGGGAACTATGTTCTAGATCTTACGAAACATTTGTTTCAGTACCTTTTATACTCCAAATCATATTCATTTCTTTTGAGTGATCTTAATCAAACATTCGAAAACTAAGATGTTTGTTCCCAAAAAGATCCAGCATAAATGTTTTTTTTATGAATATGATTTCAATGTGAGTATATTTTCAAAATCCTAGTTACTTTGAATGTCATTCGCAACCAAGTTGTCACTGACTACACTGGTCATACAACTAATTTTGTTTACAATTCCTCACCTTATTTTAAGGTTGATATGTAACAAAATTTTCGAAGCCACCCCATGTATTCTATAAAAGAAACCCTTCGAAACTTCTTTACAAGTTATCGATTGTAATTTACGGGAAACCACACAAGCTGTTAATTATCTCTCTTGATAATTTTCGAAGATATCTTTGACTGGGATAATATTGTTTTTGTGTCAAAAGAAATTGTTGACATCACAAGTTTTCCAAAAAAAAATTTATTTTGTTTCTCATCTAATTTCTTTTGGAACACAGCACACACGAAATCCTTGAGGTTTGAGTAATACCAACTTAAACTGACGATTTCGAAATTCTGGCAAATGACTTCGCTTTTTAAACCCCAAAGTGAAAGAGCCTAACCTCTATTCCGAAGGCATCCGGCGGTTCCAATTCTTTTGGGGAATACCAAACAGTCCTATCTATTGATGACGCATGGTGTATGATAAGCGTGTAAGGCGTGTTGTACAGTTACGATTGTTACTTTTTGATGAGTACATTCCGGGTTTCAAGGTGCCATGTCAGCAAGCATTTAATGCATCCCGCTTCAAATTCAAATTCTAGGGTTACATATAAAAGGGCAAATCAGAACTCCATAATACTTTACGCGATCAAACCTTCAGAAACATAAAAACTCTCTGTGCAATTCATCTTCTTCACAAGTTCTTTTCTTAAAATCATCTGCAATGGCGACTACTTCATCACCAACAACAGACGAGATCATCAGTGTTCCAATTTTGAAGATCCAGCGTTCAAACTATCAAGTTGAATCGGATTTGTCCAAATATCCAGAAGAACTACAAATGCTGGTGGTTGCTTTACAGAATTATGTTCTATCTAAAGCAATGTTCGAATCATTTGCTGCTCCCATGTCCTGGTTATCAAAGGCAGGTTCCACGGCATCATACAACAAAGAGACTGGGTGTGTTGAATTCACAATGGTCAACGATACAAGAATTAGGGTCTCAAAGCGGTTGTTTTGCAAGATTTTGGGAATTCCGAATACTGGTCCTTATGATGAACTTACTTCTTCACAGGTGGTGTACATGTTCAATGAGATGGGTCACCAACCTCCATTGACACGTATAAGTGATTTCAAGAAGTCGGGGTTACCAACCATTTGGAACTTTTTGTTTGGCATCTTTCTTAGATGTCTTACTGGAAGAACGGTGGGGTTGGATAAAGGAAGGATGGAGGTTTACGCAATGGTAGTTGGGCTATACTATGATTTGCAGGTGGATTATTCTGAGCAGTTATGGACAGAGTTCATCACAAGCATTTCGAAGACCAGTGCCAAATAGGGAATTTATTGTGCAAGATATTGGAGTCTGATAGTCCAATACGTCTATCAGAAGGAGAAGATAGAAGTACCTGATTACGAAGAGAAAGCTGTATTCCACATGTACGGGAGTCCGAAGGAAGTGCATGATGATCCGGCTATTTTTACCTCAGTTGCTCGTATTCTGGATGCTATGCTAAAGAAGGTGGATCCCACGAATAACGTGTTGGTGTCATACTTACAATCCATTGACACAACCGTTCTGACTGGGATGTTACAACAAGAAGCAAAGAAGAAGTCGAAGAAGTCAAAGAAAACAGAGGGTGACTCTTCAGAAAAAGGGGTGAAAGACGACCAACAGAATCAAGCACTAATCGTTACTTCTCAAACTATCGAAGAGGTGTCTCCGGCCTTAACCTCAGTGGCTGATACACCGGTTATCGATGCCTCTCCATCTAAGGAAACGATTCCTTCGAAGACGGGGTTTTTTCGAAGAATCAAGATCAAGCGAAAACCTCAATTGGTGAAGAAAACTCAGATTACTCATCAAGGGGTTACCGTTCGAGAAGTTCCAGCTCCGGTGTCTCCGTCTTCGAAAAAGAGAAGGGCTGAAGATATTGCCAAATTTTTGAAGAAAACCAAATGTGTCGAAGAAGTGGAACATGTGCCTGAGACTCCTGAAGATGAGATTCCAAAAGAAGTAGAAATCTTTCAGTCTACTGAGATTTCGAAGCCTGCAGACATAAAGATTCTTGAACCAACGTCTTTACCACAGGTTACTTCAACAATTGATTCTCCTACATTCCAATCCATTATGGATCAACCCTTCACCACCATCTTCTCTAGACAATCAACTGATCCACCAAATCCATCATCACCTGTTGCTGAAACAATGGCGATTGACGAAGAAACTGACAACGAAGGGTTTGGAGGAACATTCGAAGCTCTTTCATTTGATAAAGCTGAAGAATAATTTCCTGACCATATGTTGATGACGATGAAGCGGTTTAAAATATTGAATTCAAAATTGAATTCTATTTTACAATCTCAAGCGGATACGGAAAGTGTTGGAGTCAATATCATGGAAGTTGATTCTCTTATGAAGGAAATGGAAAGCAGGGTGATGTCGAAGGCTTCAGGGTTAATGCGTGAATCTGAAAGCCACATTATTGAGAAGACTGATCAGAAGGTTACACAGGAGGTGAAAGATTTAAAGATGGTTACGAAGGAGCGTCATGTGCTCTTCGTACAGGAACTGAAGAAGGTTAGAGAAGACGTGAATATGCAGATTCGAGAACTTCGTGAAGAAATGACGAAGGAAGTTCAACATATTCAACAGGGATATGAATCAGCACATCAGAAGATCGATATCATTTGTGATGCGGTTGTTCAGTGTGTCAAGATGTTCGAACAAGTCAATCCTCAAATGATCTCTCTTTCAGCCACCGAAGTTCAACATTTTGGAGAGTTGGTGAACCTGCTGAAGGAACTCAAAGAAATCTCTTCGAAATCCTCTTCTCCGATTATCTCTCAAGAATTTCTTTCTCATAAATTTCTTCATTTCGAAGCCATTCTTCAAAAACATCTTACTCCGTTACTTCGAATCTCAATCCTTTTGCCAAATGTATCAGATGCCCCACCTGCTGTCACAGGGGTGCAAGGGGGAGAAAAGGGTGTTCAAGCAAAGGCTGGGGAACATGAGAAGAAAACAAAAGATTCGAAGGTGGTGGGAAAAGTTTATCCTTCGAAAGTTGTGGTCAAACCAACAATAGTTTCAGCTGCTCCAGTCATTTCAACTGTGACTACAACTGTTCCGATTTGAAGACCTAGTACAAAAGGTATTGTAATTGGGAATGTTGTTTCTTCGAATGTTTCTTCATCAAAAAGTGTAGCTCCTTCGAATGTGAAAGACAAAGGAAAATGAGTCATGATTGAGAAGACTAATAAGGAAATAAAAGCTGAGGTGGCAGCAGAAGTTGAAAGAATGAGGCATGTGGAAAGCATTATGCGACAAAGAGCTCTTGAAGGTTCAAATGTTGATAAAGGAGATCCTTCGAAACTATTCAACTATGAAACTATTGAGTCAAGGGTGATGTTCGATCATATGTACTCGTTTGAGAAGATTCCGAAAAAGAGTTTTGTGGTGACGAATACTGATTTTGGTCAACTTGACTTTCCGATCAATGAGATGATGTTCGTCATGCCTCAGTTTAAAGCAGAAACAAAGACCATGGATGTCGAAGAGGAAAAGAAGATGAAAATCCGATTTCATGCGGTGTTGGCAAAGGCTCAAGAAGAAGTTTGGTACTTGGAGAAGATTAAGAAAGTGATATCCATAAAAAAGGATGTTATTTTCGAAGGCAAGTTGCAGAACTTAAAGTATGTCGTGACAAGCGCAAGTGGAAAGATACAAGAGTTCACTGTGGCGGACTTTCCATTGATGAATACTTACGATCTCATCAATGTAGCCCTGATTCTTAAAGACAAGTCCTTTTCTTTTCTCCAAGAGACTAAACCAGATGTCTTCAGTCTTGGGTGTAGGCATATAAAAATTTTCTTGGAGAATTATTTCGAATGCCTAGCTCAAACTGATGTCGAGCTTGCTACTGTTAAAGGCATCGACATTATAGCACCAATGGCTCCTACGAAGAAGCAAGTTGAGTTGAAGAAGTATGACGATGGAGAAATCTGTTTAAAGCCATTGGGGATAGTCTTTGCAGGAAAAGACAAAGCTGGAAGGGCCAAGAGATTCTTGTTTCAAACTTCTGAAGTGGAAAGATATACAAACTCGCAATATACGAACTTAATTGTTCGTATGAATCATTGCAAGAAGAATTCAGAAGGAGACAAGAAGGAGATAAAGAAAGTTATCTCTTGGTACATGGAAATCCAAAGAGTGCTGATGTATGTTGTTCAACTACTAACTTCATGAAGACTTCGACCTTTATTCCAAAGGGGGAGATTGTTAGGGTATAAATGTTGTAATAAGTCGAAGTGTTAGTTTTGTTATGAAGGATCTTTAGTCTTCATAAGTTGAGTCTTCGGATGTAATGTTATATTTACTAAGGCATTTTAATGAAGTCTTAATGTCTAGTCCTTAGTATTTTGTTATGCTTTTGTACGCCTATAAATAGGAGTCTGTACTGAGTGAGAACTTAACTTTTCACGTACTCTTTACAGAGAATTCTTTTGTACTCTATAAAATCGAAAGCATAATATGAGCTGATCAAAGATTATATTTACTCTCGTGTTCATCGTGATTCTTTTTTTTTTTAATTCTTACGTGATTTGGTCTTTAAACTAGATTACAAATCTCATCAGCATCGTGTATCTTTGTTTTGTCTTGTAATAGCCATTTGATGCTCTATGAAGGGTGTAGAGTTGTTATGTATGGCGTAAACTGGATGATTTTGACTGATGACTTTTGATCGTTGACTATTGACTTTTACCAAGGTTGAATTTAGGTCAAATGGGGTAATTTGAGAAGTAGATTGTGATGGGTTTTATGCATAAGAGCAATCTTATGTGCTCATACAAACCCTAATGCTTAGATCTAGGTTTCTATATTGTACATGCTTTGAATCCAAGACTTACAAACCTAGATTTATCGTATATAATTCGAAATTATCATAAAGAAAACAAATCTAAGCACTTTACCTCTTCCAAGTAGCTTGAATCCTCGTAATCTTCTTGATCTTGAGCTTAGAGTCACAATTGTAACTCCTCTAATGGTTCACAAACCCCACAAGCAAGAAGGAAATAAGAGAGAGGGTGAGAGATGCTAAAATCAGCCCTAGGGTTCTCTTGGAATCAACTGTAGCCAATTTCCATAGCCTAGGGTCTTATTTATACTTGCAGGCTGCTAGGGTTTTTGTCTAAACCCTAATGGACAGCTTAGCCACAAAGCAGCCCAAGGAACCTTCTGGAATAAGGCCTTGGACGACAATATGTGTGACAACCCGAAATTTCTATTATGTACAACTTATCAAGTCAATAGAAGTCAGAACAGTCACTGTTAATTTTCAGACTTTTTGGAATAAGTTTGAGTATTTCAAGAGTTACACTTAGGAGATATCAGGAGAGAGGATGCCCTAAAGTTTATTTTGCAACAATAAACTTTCAAAACATCAAAAAGTTTAAGAGTTTACAACCTAAACAAGAGTTTATGGTCATAAAACCTAATGGGAAGTGGTATAAAAGTAACACTTAGTTATTTTTATCACTTTTCCAACTTTCAAGATCAAATCTCAAACTCTCTCAAGTATCATCCAAAGATTCTTCCAAATCTTCATCAAGTAAGTGTTTCTAACCCTGTCAAGTTAGTATATCACTTAATCTAGTGATTTAACACACTTCTATCTGTTAGATCTTTCCAAAAGGGTGAATCTTCAAGTTTCACCAAGAACACACACTAGTGTTCTTGGCCTTTAGTTACCTTTCAAGCTTCCAACAAGTAAGTACTCCTACCCTAGTGTATTTTAAGGCTTGTTATACTTCTATACATCAAATAAACTCAAGGAAACATTAAGATCAAAGGTGTTTACAGTACAAGAACTCCTTGAACCGTAAACCCTTCTATCAGGGCCAAAAGTGTGCCTTATTCCCTTCCTTCCTTGTGAAACTAGTCTAGTTCCACTCCTTATTTTGTATAGGACTTAAAAACATGAAAATTCCACTTTCCATATGGTTTTACGGTAGTAAACCCAAATGGAAATGGTCTTGGGGCCGTAAAATCCTCAAAGGAGTGTAATGATGCCCTAATCACTTCCTAAGGCCTAACCATCAAGTGGAAATGCTTCAAAGGGCTTGTAAAACCTCAAAACAACTTATGGTCAAAGAGTGTTGAGTTTACTACGATCAGATTTTGAGTTTATGACCGTAAACACATTGGGTAATTGTCATAAAAACCGTAAACTCCAAAGGAGTTTACCCTTGAACCCCAAACACAATAGCAAGGTCCTTTAGCACTTAGATGTTATCCTGATGACTTGTAGCACTTATATAAGGTGTTTTACATGCCTTAGGATGTCTTAACTTTATCTTTTAGTGGTTTAAAGTCTAATTGGATACATATATGTGAGATTATATGTTAACTAGGCTCATTGGGTGTGAACAACTCTTCACTTGTCACCTAGCTATTCTACATCATTCAGTTCATCCAAACCACCAGCTATAGGTGAGTTCATACCCCTTAATCAATATTTTAGATGATTTTAAATGCTTTAATGGGGGTACACAAGTAGAAAACAACATGTTAATGAATCAATCACATGTGATTTATAATTGTGTTTTCATCTAAGTGATTTCACATACTTCAAAATGTGATGCATGAAATGGTTTTCTCTCTTAAAAATACTTTGTTATCAAAGGTATTACTTTTGAAATGTTTATTAAAATGACATCAAGTCATTGTTATTTATTGTTCAAAACTCTTAAATGTCTTACAAAACCATTTTCATCTTCTTGATCAAAACTATATCTATACACTTATGTTCTTATATGTATGTATTGATATGATAGCTTTCATCCTTCATCCAGTTCCCATACTCTTGTGAAGCAAGGGTGTATAAACCTTCTTGGACATCAATTACCTTCCAGTAAACTATTATAAGGATAGTTAGGAGATACAAAACATTATTCCTATTACAAGGAATTACACCAGAGTCAGTTCATTCATGAGTCTATACTAAATGCTATATGAAGATATACACTTACATGGATACACTTACATGGATACTTGTACCTAGATACTATATTATGAGATAATATTACATATCATACGTGTAGTTTAGCTCTGTCTATCCTAGTACAAAAGGATATTATACGGGACTAACCATTCCGGCACCCACCTGTTAGCAACAGAGGTAATGAACATCTACGGATACCTACGATTAATACTTATACTAGGGGTACCTTTACGGGACTAACCATTCCTTCGACCTACTGTTAGCTATAGAGGAAAATGAACACCTACGGACGTTCAAGTTTAATACTTTTTGGCAGTGCGATGTCGTGTTTATCCTAATACAAAAGGATACTACTTATATGGCTATATTTTCCCTATTACTTTTATTTTGTGATACATTCACATAAACGAGGAGGTAGACTATATATTGTTAAATAGTAGTCCTTCATGGGAAAACCCATCTTTGCTACTTTCAAAACACTTAGGTCTTGGTAGAAGACTACTCTTATACTAATAGGAAATATGGGATTTTCTAGGGTTTTCATACTTATATCAAATGCTTCATTCAAAGAATTACATGGCATTGATAACAGTTTTCCAAAATAGGGTAATGACACTTAAATACTTATGAATTCAACAGCTTTATGCTGATACTCGCTTTCAAAATAACTTGTATTCTCATGTCACCAGTAGACAGGTACGATGACCAGGTTTTTGAGAAGACAGAGCACAGACAAGACTCGTCTTTTATTTTGATTTCATACTTTGGTGTATTGTTACTATAGAAGAACACACATGTATTAAAACTTTACTTTTAATGCAATGGATGATGTTGTTGCTTGTTTACTACTTTACACTGTTATGATACTTCACATGACGTCCTCCACCCCTGAACGTTTCCGCCGTTCTTGGTTTTGGGGTGTGACAGATTGGTCTCAGAGCATTGTTTATAGTGAATATAGTATATCAACCTATAAAAGATATACTAACTATAAATACATTGGGATTAAAACACTCTGACTAAGAGTTTATACTTTTAAATAATAAAATATTTAAGTAAGTATACATGCCGGCATTCATACTAAAATCGGTGTCACAATGACAAGAACAAAAGTATTACGATTGTTGAATATCACAAGTGAGCCTGGGGATATATGGTCAGTCTTGGGAGTGGCATAGCCTGATCAACTATGCTGGTCCGAGGAGTGATTAGCATATGCCCAAGAATGGTTGTGATGTTGCAACAAGTCTAAAAACTTACCAACACAACCACAGAGAAATACCATAGGGGTATTTGGTCTTACTGATAAAGATCAGAACTAAATAGATCTTTATTAATATGTCAATAGTTGTTTAGTGGTTACACTAAACAAGTATTGAAGCAACTGATAAAGATCATCTTATAATAATCTTAGCTAGTTCGTCTATTTTTAGTTATTTCTTATATCCCTTTTCTCGCGTAGATATCATGGCTGGATTACACCACGGCGACCCATACTTCCCAAACCAACACAACGCTGGATGGCTAGGGGAAGAACCAGAAGATGATCACCTAATCCCTATGGATGATCACCATGCTGAGGGTTTTTCTGATAGTTCTGACTCAGAGCTTGAAGTCAACAACCTACCTCCGGCTGCTCAAAACCCAAACCTGAACCCCCGTCCCGCATTTCAAGGACCCACGCCTCTGTGGGCCACGAACTTGAATACATTGAGTTAGGAACAGGGCCAGCCTATCCCCTACAACGAAGACAGAAGCTTTTATAACCTCACTGAGGGAGGTTCTGCTGACAGGGTCCTACCTATCATGGTTCGTAGGATTTATCGGAACATGATACTGGTTCAATCAACTATCAATCGAGTCTTGGAGATTGACGCCAACTCTGGCATTAATACAGTCCACATTCGCCAACTAGAGTCTGCTCATGAAAGGACTCTGGTCCGCAATGCAGCTCTACAGAGAGAACTTGCTGAAACCCAAGCTGAGGTTAGGGAACTTCGAGCTCAGCAAGTGAGAGCTGACAGGCATCTGAGGGACATAGAACGCCTACTGTCGGGATCAAGAACTCATGCTAGCAGTTCTCGTCGCCGATAGTATCTCATCGGCTCATCTTTTGGATATAACCTAGTTTATGTAAAAAAAAAAGAACTTTGGTCTAACTTTCTATCTTTGTAAACCTTAGACCCGTTAGGTCTTGATCTAGTCATAGTTCTGTCAAACTTTTCCTATCTTGGTTGATGTAAGGCCTACTTCTAGGCCATTTTTCCCAAACTTGTTACATCTGTAATTCTAGTATTTTGACAGATATCTAATCATATGGAAATTATTATCCAAATGCTATCATCTTCATTCAATCATACCATTCATTGTGTTGTTAGGCTATGGAGAGTTAGTCCATGAGTCATTCTCATTATTCATTTATTCTTATCCACGTTGTCATCTTTTAAACGTACAGTTAAAGGATGCCGCCACGCAGGAATCCCAAGCGCAACTCAAATAACGAAACGCCGATACCACCTCCTCCACCACCTCAACCACCCCAACCACCTCCTCCTTTCGATGCCACTATGTTCCAAGCAGCCTTCACAGCAGCCGTAGTAGTTGCTGTGTCAGCCATCAATACTCCTGTCCCTAGTTGATCGGGAACAGGTGCACATCCCTCCAACCATGGAGAGAGCCATGGGCATCCCCGTGAATGCACCTACAAGGACATTACGAATGCTAAACCCTGGAACTTTAATGGAACTGGTGGGGTTATGGTCTTAAGGAAATGGATTAAAAAGACGGAAGCGATCTTTGAAATCTGCGCCTGCCCGGAGGGCAACAAGGTCAAGCTTGCTACTTGTACCTTCTCTGACAGAGCACTAACTTGGTGGAATGGCCATGTTAAGTCTCTGACTATAGTGGTGGCAAATTCCATCAGCTGGGAAAACTTGAAAGCCATGCTGATGAGAGAGTACTGTCCTCGAGGGGAAATACAAAAACTTGAACATGAACTCTGGGGTCAAGAAATGGTTGGTTCCGACATATCAACCTACATGAATAGATTCTATGATCTGGCGATTTTATGCCCTGACATGGTTGCTCTAGAGAGCAAAAGAATAGAGAGATACATCAGGGGACTTTCGCCACAGATCCAGTCGAGTGTGTTAGCATCCAGGCCTGCTACATTCGACAGTGCCAAGGAGCTGGCACAATCTCTCATAGATCACGGAAAACACCATAACCCAACAATCCCTACACCCGGGCCACAAAAGGACAAGAAGAAGAAGAAGAAAAAGGTGTGGAACAAGAGGAAAAGCGGGGCTTCACAAGAATCCTCCAAGAGACTAAAACTTGTGGCAATCAATGCTGCCACGGTAACCCCCGTCGTCTCTATAAATCCTTTACCGGCAAAAACTTATGCTGGAAATCTTCCTAAGTGCAAAAAATGCAACTTCCACCACCACGGACCTTGCAAGGAGATGTTGTGCTCTAACTGCAACAGGAAGGGGCATACAGCCCGTTACTGCAAGACTCCAATAGCTCAGGCCGCCCAAGTTCCTAACGCCGGTATGGGCCAAGCTTGCTATGGTTGTGGCGAAGTGGGCCACTACAAGAGGAACTTCCCTAAAGCGGGGATGGCTAGAGGAGTAGGAAGAGTTATGGCCTTGGGCCATGAGGAAGCAGTAGCTGATCCTATGATAGTTACTGGTACGTTCCTCCTCGATAACTCATATGCTTGCATACTTTCGACAGTGGAGCAGAGAGAAGTTTCGTAAGTCACAAATTTGCACACCTACTTAAACAAAAACCATGTGCATTAGATAATTCATTCACGGTAGAAATGGCTAATGGGAAAATAGAGAGTACAAATTGCATATACGTAGGTTGTACTTTCACTTTAGATGGCCATACTTTCAAGATAGACCTCATGCCAGTCCCAATTCAATGTTTCGACGCTATCATCGGCATGGATTGGTTGAGTCTTCTTCGCGCCGACATCATGTGCTTTGAAAAAGCAGTTCGTCTTAACCTTCCTAACAACTAAACATTAGTTATCTACGGAGACAAACCTAGTACGGGCCCTCGCATCATTTCGTGTATTCAAGCCCAGAAGTGCTTGCGAAAGGAATACCATGCCTTCCTCGCGCACATCGTCGATACAAATCAAGAGGTGAAAGACATTCAGAAAATCCCTGAAGTACGCGACTTTCCCAACATCTTCCCAGAAGAAGTTTCTGGTTTACCACCACAACGCCAAATCGAGTTCAGAATCGACTTAGTGTCAAGAGCTACCCCCGTAGCCAAATCTCCTTATCGTCTGGCACCGGCCGAGATGCAGGAACTTTCCAGCCAGCTTAACGAACTTCTCAAGAAGGGATTCATTCGACCAAGCTTCTCACCATGGGGAGCACCAGTCTTGTTCGTCAAGAAGAAAGATGGATCGTTTCGCATGTGCATCGACTACAGAGAACTCAACAAGCTTACCATTAAAAATCGTTATCCTTTGCCCCGCATTGACGATTTATTTGATCAACTTCAAGGAGCCAACTACTTCTCGAAGATAGATCTACGATCTGGATATCACCAACTACGAGTGTTAGAGGAGGATGTTCCCAAGACAGCCTTCCGAACTCGTTCTGGACACTACGAGTTTGTAGTGATGCCATTCGGATTAACTAACGCGCCCGAAGTATTCATGGATCTGATGAATAGGGTGTGCTGTCCTTACTTGGTTCAGTTCGTCATTGTCTTCATCAATGACAAGCTCATCTACTCTCGAAGTAAGGGGGAACATATTCAACATCTTCGTAGAGTCTTAGAAACATTGCGGTCAGAGAAGCTTTATGCGAAGTTCTCCAAGTGCGAATTTTGGATCCGAAAAGTCGAATTTTTGGGCCATGTCGTTAGCGAAGAGGGAATACACGTGGAGCCTTCCAAAATCAAGGCCATCGAGAATTGGTCAGCACCGAAGACACCTACAGAAATTCGTAAATTTCTAGGTCTGGCTGGCTACTATCGCAGGTTCATTCAGAACTTCTCCCTCATAGCGAAACCTCTTACAACACTGACCCACAAGGGCGTAGCCTTTGACTGGGAAGAGAAACAAGAAAGAGCGTTCCAAACGCTCAAGCAAGCCTTGTGCACCGCACCGATATTATCCCTCCCCGAAGGGATAGAAGACTTTGTGGTCTATTGAGATGCATCAAATCAAGGACTCGGATGTGTTCTGATGCAGCGAGGTAAAGTCATAGCCTATGCCGCGAGACAGCTGAAGACACATGAGGTTAACTACACCACCCACGATCTTGAGCTAGGAGCTGTTGTGTTTGCTCTAAAGATCTGGAGACACTACATGTCCAGATTCAGATAAGATGTATTTGGATCTTAAAAAGTTATACTGGTGGCCAAACATGAAAGCAGGTATTGCTACCTTCGTAAGTAAATGCCTTACTTGCGCGAAGGTAAAGGTCGAATACCAGAAACCCTCCGGTCTTCTGCTGCAACCGGATATACCAAAATGGAAGTGGGAGCGGATCACTATGAGCTTCATAACCAAGTTGCCCAAGACAACGGGCGGACTTGATTCCATATGGGTCATCATTGACAGATTAACCAAGTCTGCACACTTCCTACCCATCAAAGAAACCTACAAAATGGAGAAACTTACGAGAACATACATTAGGGAGATTGTACGACTGCATGGTGTTCCCATATCCATTATCTCAGACAGAGATAGTAGATTTACTTTTAGGTTCTGGCAGTCGTTACAAAGTTCCCTAGGAACTAGGATGGACATGAGTACAGCCTACCATCCACAGACCAACGGACAAAGTGAGAGAACTATCCAAACCGTAGAAGATATGTTGCGAGCCTGTGTGATTGACTTTGGGAAAGCTTGGGATACTCATTTACCCCTTTTCGAATTTTCCTACAACAACAGTTATCACACGAGCATAAAGGTAGCTCCTTTGTAAGCCCTCTATGGCCGAAAGTGCAGATCCCCTCTATGTTGGGCTGAGGTGGGTGATACCCAATTAGCTAAGGGATGAGCTCCCGAAAGCACTCTCACGGGTCCGAAGATCATTCGGGAAACGACAAAGAAGATCGTTCAAATTCGTGAACGATTAAAAGCCTTTAGAGACCGACAGAAAAGCTACGCTGACAAGCGAAGGAAACCATTGGAATTCCAGGTGGGCGACCGCGTTCTATTGAAGGTCTCACCGCGGAAGGGCTTTGATACGCTTCGTAAAGCGTGGGAAGCTCAATCCAAGATACATAGGGACTTTCGAGATTCTTGCTTGAATCGGCCCCGTAGCTTACAAACTGAATCTACCGAGCGAACTCACTAATGTATATTCTACCTTGCACGTCTCAAACTTGAAAAAGTGTCTGTCCGACGAGAGTCTCGTTATCCCACTCGACGAGATCGAGATCAACGAGAGCCTCAACTTTGTGGAAGAACCAGTAGAGATCATGGACCGAGAGGTCAAGCAAACGAAGCAAAGCCGTATCCCGATAGTGAAGGTTCGCTGGAACGCCAAGCAAGGATCGGAATTCACTTAGGAGCGAGAGGATCAGATGAAACTAAAATATCCTCACCTTTTTGCTTAGTTATTTGTAACTACTTATTTCCTTAAATTCTAATTTCGGGACAAAATTCCTTCTAAGGAGGGGGATGATGTGACAACCCGAAATTTCTATTATGTACAACATATCAAGTCAATAGAAGTCAGAACAGTCACTGTTAATTTTCAGACTTTTTGGAATAAGTTTGAGTATTTCAAGAGTTACACTTAGGAGATATCAGGAGAGAGCATGCCCTAAGGTTTATTGTGCAACAATAAACTTTCAAAACATCAAAAAGTTTAGAGTTTATGACCTAAACAAGAGTTTACGGTCGTAAACCCTAATGGGAAGTGGTATAAAAGTAACACTTAGTTATTTTTATCACTTTTCCAACTTTCAAGATCAAATCTCAAACTCTCTCAAGTATTATCCAAAGATTTCTTCCAAATCTTTAGCTAGTAAGTGTTTCTAACCCTTTCAAGTTAGTATATCACTTAATCTAGTGATTTAACACACTTCTATCCATTAGATCCTTCCAAAAGGGTGAATCTTCAAGTTTCACCAAGAACACACACTAGTGTTCTTGGCCTTCTGGTACCTTTCAAGCTTCCAACTAGTAAGTACTCCTACCCTAGTGTATTGTAAGGCTTGTTATACTTCTATACATCAAAGAAACTCAAGGAAACACCAAGATCAAAGGTGTTTACGGTTCAAGAACTCCTTGAACCGTAAAGCCTTCTTTAAGGGCCAAAAGTGTGCCTTAGTCCCTTCCTTCATTGTGAAACTAGTCTAGATCCACTCCTTATTGTGTATAAGACTTGAAAATATGAAAATACCACTTTCCATATGGGTTTACGGTAGTAAATCCAAAAGGAAATGGTTTTGGGGCCGTAAACTCCTCAAAGGAGTGTAATGATGCCCTAATCTCTTCCAAAGGCCTAACCATCAAGTGGAAATGCTTCAAAGGACTTGTAAAACCTCAAAACAACTTATGGTCAAAGAGTGATGAGTTTATGACCGTAAAATCTTGAGTTTACAACCGTAAACTCATTTGGTAATGGTCATAAAAACCGTAAAATCCAAAGGAGTTTACCCTTGAACCCCATACACAATAGCAAGGTCCTTTAGCACTTAGATGCAATCCTTATGACTTGTAGCATTTATATAAGGTGTTTTACATGCCTTAGGATGTCTTAACTTTGTCAATTAGTGGTTTAAAGTCTAATGTGATACATATATGTGTGACTATATGTTAACTAGGATCATTGGGTGTGAACAAGTCTTCACTTGTCACCTAGCTATCCTGCATCATTCAGTTCACCCAAACCACCAGCTACAGGTGAGTTCATACCCCTTAATCAACATTTTAGATGATTTATAACTATGTTTTTATCTAAGTGATTTCACATACTTCAAAATGTGATGCATGAAATGGTTATCTATCTTAAAAATACTTTGTTATCAAAGGTATTACTTTTGAAATGCTTATTAAAATAACATCAAGTCATTGTTATTTATTGTTCAAAAATCTTAATTGTCTTACAAAACCATTTTCATCTTCTTGATCAAAACTATGTCTATACACTTATGTTCTTATATATATGTATTGATATGATAGCTTTCATCCTTCATCCAGTTCCCACACTCTTGTGTAGCAAGGGTGTATAAACCTTCTTGGACATCAATTACCTTCCAGTAAACTATTATAAGGATAGTTAGGAGATACAAAACATTATTCATATTACAAGGAATTACACCAGAGTCAGTTCATTCATGAGTCTATACTAAATGCTATTTGAAGATATACACTTACATGGATACTTGTACCTAGATACTATATGATGAGATACTATTACATATCATACATGTAGTTTACTTCTGTCTATCCTAGTACAAAAGGATAATATACAGGACTAACCATTCCGGCACCCACCTGTTAGCAACAGAAGTAATGAACATCTACGGATGCCTACGGTTAATACTTATACTAGGGGTACCTTTATGGGACTAACCATTCCTTCGACCTACTGTTAGCTACAGAGGAAAATGAACACCTACGGACGTTCAAGGTTAATACTTTTCGGCAGTCGCGATGTCGTGTTTATCCTAATACAAAAGGATACTACTTATATGGCTATATTTTCCCTATTACTTTTATTTTTTGATACATTCACATAAACGATGAGGTAGACTATATATTGTTAAATAATAGTCCTTCAGGGGAAAAACCATCTTTGCTACTTTCAAAACACTCAGGTCTTGGTAGAAGACTACTCTTATACTAATAGGAAATATGGGATTTTCTAGGGTTTTCATACTTATATCAAATGCTTCATTAAAAGATTTACATGGCATTCATAACAGCTTTCCAAAACAGGGTAATGACACTTAAATACTTATGAATTCGCCAGCTTTATGCTGATACTCGCTTTCAAAATAACTTGTATTCTCAGGTCACCAGTAGACAGGTACGATGACCAGGTTTTTTAGAAGACAAAGCACAGACAAGACTCGTCTTTTATTTTGATTTCATATTTTGGTGTGTTATTACTATAGAAGAATACACATGTATTAAAACTTTACTTTTAATGCAATGGATGATGTTGTTGCTTCTTTACTCCTTTACACTGTTATGATACTTCACACGACGTCCTCCACCCCTAAACGTTTCCGCCGTTCTTGGTTTTGGGGTGTGACAATATGATGGATACCCATCATAATTTCATTCTCCCCTTAGTCCATTAGGTTCTCCAGCCCAAAACTCAACTATCATACATTTGACAGCTTATACCCCTTTATTTAATTAATCTCTTTTTGTCACCAAATTAATTCCTAATTAATTTATGACCAATATTAAATAAATAAATATGATTTCTCCTTTAATCTATTATTCTTATAATATATTAATAAACCACAATATTCTCTCTCTCTCTCCTTAAATTACCTTTTCAAGTTGCTTTGGAGAAGGCAACCCAAAAGGACCATGCACAATCGGGTCAAGTACATACCAAATATAGTTACAGGCTTAGACACTAATCCAACAGTCTCCCACTTGGATAAGTCTAGTAACTATATCTCACATATGACTTCAGAATCCGATCAGCAATCGTAGCTCTTATACTTTGCTGTCAACTCTGATAAGCATATTGTCCTTCAGATAACGAATCTTATAATCCTCTGTTCTGGATATCATGCTGACAATGCTTATTGTCCATCATTTGTTCCTCGATTTCCGATTTGTTTGACATAGAATTTAGTTGAATACATCAACTTCATTCTGACCGGGCCCGGCACATAAGTCAAACTAAATCATCAAGTGGCCAAGATATCACTTTTATTCTCATAGAATAAAACGAACAGATCAACTTCGACGCATATGCATCCATTATTTACTAATTGAATCATGCAAAACAATGTGTTTTTTAACATCAAGTTACTGATGTGTTTACACATTATCAATGCATAACCAACCAGCAAACAACAACCATATCTCTAAGTTTTAAGACTATATGATATTATCGCTTTGCAATCACTTAAGGCAAAACACCACGAAGTGATACCAGCAAACTCGGGTTTATTCCAATGCTCAAATCATATTCATAAGCACTCATGAACTTTGCAGCAAACCTTTGATATGCCAAAACCTTTTAGACAATCTACAAACAATTCATGACAGTCTTCATTCATATCTACTTCCAAAATATGACTGATTGTGTACTGTTCGAATAATCCTATCATTCAGGAAGTCAAAACATGCAAAATTGAAACTATAGATAAATAACCAACACAAGATAGTATCTTTACTCATAAATAACACAAATTTATTTATTCATCAAATGTCAAGTACAAACTATCTATTACATGTTTCCTATCTAATCCAAACTTATATCATCCTTCAGCTCAATGCTCCTAGCGTGCTGCAAGTGTTTGACCCTACTCAGTCCCTTCGTAAGGGGACCTGCTGGGTTTTCTTCTGATGATACCCTCTTCACAACGAGTACTCCCTCTTCTACCTGATGTCTGATAAAATGGTATTTTCTGTCGATATATCGAGATCTACCATGATCTCTTTGTTCCTTGGTCAAGGCAACCGGTCCTTTATTATCATAGAAAATTTCCATCGGCTCCTTTATGGATGGCATAACTCCAAGGTCTCCAATGAAGTTCTTTAACCATATAGCCTACTTTGACGCTTCGCTCGCCGCAATGTACTCTGATTCGCACGTTGAATCAGCTACGGTCTCCTGCTTGGAACTTTTCCAAGTCACTGCTCCTCCATTTAAGGTAAAGACCCAGCCTGACTGCGATCGTTAATTATCCTGATCCGTCTGAAAACTAGCATCGTTGTACCCTTGTACCCTTAAATCATCACTCCCACCGAGGACTAGAAACCATTCCTTGGTCCTTCCTAGGTACTTAAGAATATTCTTAACTGCAATCCAATGGACTCTACCATGCTAAAAGCGAAGGACACATCAGGGTGGGTACAAGTCATAGCGTACATGATAGAGCCTACTACGGAAGCATAAGGTACTCGGCTCATATCAGCTATCTCTGCCTCTGTACTCGGGCTCTGAGTCTTACTCATCTTGGTATTGCTTTGGATTGGCAACTTCCCTTTCTTGGAATTTTCCATACTAAAACGCTTTAGTACCTTATCCAAGTATGTATCCTGACTGAGTCCTATCAGTCTCCTTACCCTATTTCTTACTATTCTTAATCCCAGAATATAAGCAGCCTCTCCGAGGTCCTTCATAGAGAAACATTTCCCAAGCCAGGACTAGACCTCCTGCAAGGTTGGGACATCGTTCCCTATGAGCAGTATGTCGTCGACATACAATACGAGGAAGCTCACTATACTCCCACTTGTTTTGACATATACACAAGATTCATCTTCGCTTTGCAGAAAGCCAAACTCTTTAACTTTCTCGTCAAAACAAAGATTCCATCTGCGAGACACTTGTTTCAATCCATTAATGGATTTCTCAAGCTTGCATACTCTATTTGGATGCTTCGCATCAACAAAACCCTCTGCCTGATTCATGTAAACATCCTCAGCCAACTTTCCATTAAGGAAAGCGGTTTTCACGTCCATCTACCATATTTCATAATCATGAAACGCAACTATTGCAAGCATTACCCTAATAGACTTTATCTTCGCAACTGGTGAGAAGGTCTCATCATAGTCAACTCTGGGAGCTTGAGTAAAGCCCTTCGCAACCAATCGTGCTTTATAAGTATGCACGTTCCCATCCATGTTCATCTTCTTCTTAATGATCCACTTGCACCCGACTGTCTTGCGACCCGGTACATTATCAACCAAATTCCAAACATGGTTGTCGTACATGGACTGAATCTCACTGTCCATTGCCTCTTTCCATTTAGCAGACTCTGGGTCTGCCATGGCTTCCTTGTAGCTGCTAGGTTCGTCCAAATTTACTAGTGTACTATCACTAATAAATGTATCGCCTTCAGTAGTAATATGGAATCCATACAATTGGGGTGGAACACTAGCCCTAGTGGAACATCAAAGAGGTAAGGACTCGTCAACAGGTTCAACAGGAGTTTCCTCCTCAGGTTGAGTGCCAGTGTCAGAGGTTCCTTCATCGCTTTGATCTTGAATCTCTTCAAGTTCAATTTGCCTCCCACTGTCTTATTGGCTTATCAATTCCCTTTCTCGGAAAAATCCTATTCTAGCAACGAAGACAACATTGTCACTCGGTCTATAGAAAATATAACCAAAAGACTTCTACGGATAGCCGATGAAATAACACTTCTCACTACAACGTTCGATCTTGTCGTGAGTCTCTCGTCTCACGAAAGCGTCGCAACCCCAAACCTTAATATGTGCCAACGAGGGAGCCTTCCCTGTCCACATTCCGTAAGGAGTCTTAGTAACCTTCTTGGTGGGAACTAAGTTAAGGATATGGGCGACAGTCTCTAAGGCATACTCCCAGAAAGCTATCGGTAACGAAGTCCGACTCATCATAGAACGAACCATGTCCAACAAGGTACGATTACGTCTCTCAGCCACACCATTCAATTGTGGCGTCCTCGGAGGCATCAATTGCGAAACAATTCTGCATTCTCTTAGATAGTCGTGAAACTCAAGACTTAGGTACTCTCCTCCTCGGTCTAACCGAAGCATCTTGATTTTCCTGCCCAGCTGATTCTCCACTTCATTCTTAAATTCTTTAAACTTTTCAAAGGTTTCCGACTTTTGCTTGATTAAGAAGATATATCCATATCTGCTATAATCGTCCGTAAAAGTCACATAGAAGCGGCAAGCATCTCTTGTGGTGGATATATTGGGCCCACCACATCGGTGTGTATGAGATCCAATAGACCCTCAACCCTTTCAAAAGTGCTAGTAAAGGGTGACTTGGTCATCTTTCCAAGTAAACAAGATTCATACCTTTCATCGTCCCTAAGGTCGAATGACTCCAACACTCCATCCTTTTGGAGTTGGGCTATGTGTTTCTTGTTGACATGGCCAAGGCGACAATGCCACAAGCATGCTTTGTCTAGACTAGTAGACGAATCAATATTCAAAAACATTATTTCCTAAATTATCAACAACCATCACAGATTCATAAATCCCATTACAAGGTAATGCATTGAAATAAAAGACACCATTCAAATAAACATTAATAGAACCATTACTGTTATCAAAAGAACATCTGAAACCTTGTCTAAACAACCCATGAAATGAAATAATGTTTCTTGCCATATCTGGCGAATAATAGGTATTGTTTAAATCTATCCCTAACCCATTACTCAACACTAAAGAATAAACACCGACTTTGGTCATAGGCGACGATCTTCTGTTACTCATAATCAGGTTCATCTTTCCATGTTCCACATCCCTACTCCTTTTAAGGCCCTACATATCATAAAAAAAATGTGGTAACTACACCCTGTATCAAGAACCCATGAAGTAGCAAATTATTGGTTACTAGATTTAATAGAATACATACCTGCAAAGGTGGGCTTAATCTTCCCATCCTTTATGTCTTGCAGATACTGAGGGCAGCTTCGTTACTAGTGGCCCTTTTGGTGATAATAGAAGCACTCTGCTTTCTTGGGATTGGAGGAGGGTTTAGCAGGGCCTACTTTGGTCCTACTTGAGGATGAACCATCACGAGGCTTCCCCTTTTGGTGGCTCCTACATGGAGCCTTCCTCTTTCTACCATTTCCTTGACCTATTGCCATCACAGGAACGACCACAGAAGGGGATGATGCAACGGATTTGTCTTTGAGGTTGCTCTCAGCAGTCCTCAAGAGTCCTTGGAGCTTGCTCAAGGAGACCTCTTCCTTGTTCATGTAGTAAGTCATCCTAAACTGGTTGTAGTAGGAGGGAAAGGAGTGTAGGATTATGTCGATAGCCAAATCCTCATCAAACTTAACATTAAGTTTGAGAAGACGATCAACTTACCTCTGTATTTTCTGCAAATGAGAGGTTAGGGATTCTCCACTCCCCATCTTAGCGGTAATCATGTTAGTAATTATCTCATAGCGCTCTTTGTAGGGTCTAAAAGGTGTTGCGTCTTGGGCTCGTTATTTAGTCCATTTAGTCTCCGGATTGGGCATGTCCATCCGTGAGTTATATCTAGTGTTTTGTATTTATTGGTGCTTGCATGCATCTTAGTACGTAAGATTTTGGAAGTCAATTACTCTGAAAGATTTGATCTTTATCGTTTGTGACCCTAACAGCCTCTACAGCGGAAGTTCTTTATCGAGCTCTGCTGAGGCTTGAATCTATTGAATCATTCGACATATTTTGATTCATTCTTGTGTTTTATATTACTGTTTGTCATTTTTGTGATTAACCTGTTAGAAGATCTAAACGATCAAAGAGTTTCTTAACTCATCAATTGGTATCAAAGCAGGAGACTGTGTAATTCATACACATCTCTTCTGTGAAAGAAGTAATTAGGGTTTATTTCGTATTTACTGATATTTATTGAGCCGTCACTCCATAATTGACGTATCTCAGTATTTATTCATCTTGCCCTAATATTACGTTTTACAAGTCTGATCTTACAACAGGTTAAACGATCAAGCATGGACGATTCTCAATCCAATCCTATCAACATCTCAAACAGTATAGGATCTACAACTAAGATTCCAATTCTCTACACTCAAGATTACGAGGTTTGGGCGCATCACTTTGTTGACTACGTCATTGGATCTGAAGATAATGGGTATTTAATATGGGAAGCTATTGTGTCTGGACCATTTGCTCATTCAGGAACATCCAGCATTATTAAAACTCAAAAGGAGTATAATGATTTGTTAAAAGATGTGAAAGATGTTGCTCAGGACGAAAATGAGAAGTTTCAGTGCAACATCAAGGCATTGAGACTGATTCGATTCGCTCTTCAATCTGACACGTTTAGATTGGTAAGTTCCTGCAGTACTGCTAAAGAAATCTGGGATCGGCTGCGAGAGCTGTATTCTACAGATGAAGATCTGGAGCACTCAATTCAAACCTTGCTTCTATCTAAATTTGGAGAGTTCAAGCAAAATCCTGATGAGTCTGTTACACAGACGTTTGATCGCTTCAATCATCTTCTCAGCAAGATGATCAAACATGATATTGAAAGGAAGCTTATTGAACAGAAGGTCACTTTTCTGAATGGTCTAAGATCTGAATGGAGAGCTGCTGTGTCAACAGTTAAAGCACACGAGTAGTTCAAATCATACTCACTGGCGAAACTAGTGGGAGTTCTGAAATCCCAAGAAAAGATTGTGCTGCAAGAGAAAAGCGTGGTTTCTAGTCTGAGGTCTCTGGCGCTTCTGTCCAAGGGTAAAAGTGTAGAAGAAGATGAAGAGAATCTTAATATGGGAGATCACGATCTGACAGCCGAAGACTATGCTTTAATGGTGTCAAATCCTAGAAGGTTTATCAAGAAAAAGTTTCCTTCCAACAAAAATCGTAATTGGCAGGGAAGCCATAGCTTCGAAAGAGTGAAAGATGAACCGAAGGTTGAGGAGTCGAAAAAGGAAGCAAAGGGTGAAGCTGACTCTGGTGTCAGTTCCTTCTACTGTGGGGGAAAGAATCATTACGCAAAGGATTGTGTGCTGAAGAAGATGGCAGAGAAAGACGAAGAGAAAGATGAAGAAGCAAGCCTTATGAAAAGACTAGAAGAGATAAAAAGGAGGAAGGCTGCTACTAATTCTTCTATGAATGCTCTTATTGTGCAGGTTTCGGCAGAGGATGACGAGTTCGGTGGCGTACAGGTGTGGTCGACCAACTCAGAAGATGATGAGGTGAGAAAGCCTTCTCATGGAAAGGCTTATGTCGCAAAAGGTGGTGAAACCGGTGGATGATGTCTGATGGTGACCGATGTATCTCAGATGAGGGGATACAACACTGATGGTGGAAATGAAGAGGCCAAGGAGCGAGAGGACTTATGCTTCACAGCAAAACCTCTCAGTGTGCAGATCAGTGAACTTGATGAACTAATCAAGTAGGTACAATTTGTTTTTGTTTCGTTTAAAATTCCACAAAAATCATATGTAAAGGAATTAAATAACTTGAATTCAAGACTTTCAAATCTAGATAGTTGTTTAACTTAAACACGGGTCACAAATTCTAATCTGACTGACCAAATAAGCAGGGTGTCATCCAAGAGTGAGGAGCGAAGGATGTGGATTTAGCAGAAGGAGTCGGAGCTAATTAAGTCTAGAGATGAAAACATTTATTTGCAAAGAGACAATTTGAAATTGTTAAAACAAAGGAATGTTTTTTGTTTGATCGCTAAAATACTTTATGCTAACATTACTCAACTACATCTAAATTGTGAAATAGGGCAGAAGATACATCGCATGATTCTACCCTTCCTTGAGTTTAAGGAGGATGAAATCGATGCCGAAGCATACAACTGTGAAAGTGTTGTATCTTCCGATGATGTTAATCCTACTTATATGTATGGTCTGGACAAAATAGAATCTTTTACAAAGTCCAAAGACCATAAGGACATGCTTAAAAATCTTTTGGATGAAAATGATAAGCTGAAACTCAGGACCGAAACCATACAAAAATTCGACTCATTGAGTACCAATTTAAGTTCAGAAAACAAAATTGATGCTAAAAACGCATCTGAACTTAATGAGGACGATGATATGAGTGAAATTTCTGTAGAGGTTGAAATCACCTGTTCTGAGTTTGTCAAGAGCGAACCCGAAAACCACAAAAACTTGATTTCTGAAAATTCTGTGGAATTCGCTCGTTTGTCCAAAACTAAGTCCCCAGCCCTTAAAGAAAAGGCCGTTGTGTTTCAGAAGGTTAGAACTACTCCCACTCAGGTATATAAGGTCACAGGAGTAACCGAACATCAAACAGCCGAAATCATTGCCATAGTGAACGAAGATAATGCAGATGGTTGTGATGAGTTTTTCTGGTCAGCACCCATAGACAATGCAGACGAAACGGTTGGTCTGTCAGAGCGAACATCCTGGAAGACCAAAGGTAGATATGTGCCAGAGCCGCTGAATAAGCCTACCAACTTCGACGTACCAAGTACAAGTGGCATAAAAGAAATTCCTGTAGAAGAAGTCACCTCCACAAGAGAAACCTCATCTATGAAGAGTGAACCGGTTGCCAAGAGGCTGAAACAAAAAGCTAATATCCATAGACAACCAAAATAGGTGAAAAATCAAAAGCAGCAGAGAAACCTGAGATACAAAAAAAATCTCTCAGAGCGAAAGTAGTTTTGGCGCTCTCAAAACCCTCATTACTCTTACCATGATAAATATTCTAAGTTAGAGAGAAAGACTTTCGGGCCACACGAAGAACAGAACCGAAAGGATAGGTTCGGTCCCGAAAGCAACAGCAATCGAAAAGCTAGTTTCGGTCCGCCAAATAATAACACGCAAAGACCTGATTTCAGTCCATCAAGCTTTTATAATAAAAGACCAAGTTTCGGACCGCCAACCAACAACACCCAAAAATCCAAGTTCGGCTCATCATCAAGCGGCTACCGAAGGTCCAGGTTCGGTCCTTCTAATGACCACAAACGAAAGGGTCATTTTGAACCCCAAGTCAGGAAATACTCTCATTCTAATTTCTTTTCCTCTAATTCTTCTCATTCTCAATCTTCTTCTAAACCCAATTCTGTTCCTACACAAAATTCAAGATCATCAACGAACTTGAAAGGAAAAAGGAAGATTTCCTCAGCCAAGGAAGACCGAAAGCAAACTAGAGTCCATACCCCAGAATCTGAATCCAAAAAGCATGCAACTAATCCTAATAAAATCAAATTGTTTACCATTAAAAGAAAAGATGAAACAACCTTAATAAAACGAACATATCTTGTTGATGTTTCTCTTACTATTATTGTTCATGTGAAAGGCTCACGTGGACCCAAGAAACTTTGGGTTCCTAAATCTGCTTAATTTTTGCAGGTTATTAGTGACGAGCAGTTTGATGAAGAATGGTATATTGACAGTGGCTGCTCGCGTCACATGACAGGAAGGAAGGAAGAGCTAAGGGAGTTTCGATCACTTCAAAATGGTGGCAATGTCAAGTTCGATAACAACTCCTATGGAACAATAAAGGGTTATGGGATGATAACCAATGGAGACTTCACAATAAGAAAGGTGGCATACGTAGAAGCATTGCAGCATAACCTCATCAGTGTATCTCGACTGGTGGGAGGTACCGGTCTCAAAGTTTCATTCGACGACGAAGGCTCAGAAATTATTGAAAAGAAATCCAACAAGGTCATTCTCAAATCAGATCGAAAAAGGCGAAATGTTTCCTCTGAATCTCAGACCAATCAAAGGGAATCCAGCCATATGTCTTTTGTCCAAAGCTCATTCAGACGAATGTTGGTTGTGGCACCGAAGGCTCTCACATCTCAACTTCAAAGACATCAACAAACTTGTCACCGGAGGTCATGTTCGGGGTCTTCCATTGCTCAAGTTTGATCGTGAACACTTGTGCGCTGCATGCGAAATGGGGAAACAAAGTCGTCAAAGTCACCCTTCAATTGTAAACACGAAAGTTATTGAACCACTTCAGTTGCTTCACATCGACTTATGTGGTCCATCATCAATAGAGAGCATTGGCGGTAGCAAGTATATTCTTGTTATTGTTGATGATTTCTCATGTTTTACATGGGTATTCTTTCTGAAGCACAAATCTGAGGCCACTCCTAAGCTAAAGATGTTTATCAAGCAGGTTGAAGTGCAACTGAGAAAAGTCGTTCGAAACATCAGGAGCGACAATGGACTGGAATTCAAAAACAAAGAATTTGAAGACTTCTTGGCAGAAAAAGGAACCAGTCATAACTTCTCAGCCCCTTATACGCCTCAACAGAATGGTATTGTCGAAAGGCGAAACCGATCCTTGTGTGAGGCGGCCCGAACTATGCTAAGTTTTGCTTCTTTTCCCTTATATTTAGGGGCTGATGCTATTGCTGCAACATGTTTTACGCAGA
The DNA here is from genome assembly GCF_002870075.4 of Lactuca sativa. Lineage (NCBI taxonomy): Eukaryota > Viridiplantae > Streptophyta > Magnoliopsida > Asterales > Asteraceae > Lactuca > Lactuca sativa. Next base: position 93,462,805 of record NC_056625.2, on the reverse strand, counting down.
ATAGATCTTATCTCAACAAGCTTTTCTCTCTTACTCCTTATGAGATCATCAATAACAGGAACCCGAATGTAAAATTCTTCCATGTGTTTGGCTCTAGGTGCTTCATCTTCAACTCCAATGAACATCGTAACAAGTTTGATGTTAAAGCTGACGAAGGAATTTTTCTGGGATATTCTCTTACTTCAAAGGCATACCGGGTTTTAAATAAACATTCTAGAAAGATTGAAGAAACCTATTATGTGAAGTTCGATGATAATTTCGTCAAGAAACTAAAGACTGCTGAAGAAGCAATTGGAGAGATTTTCTCTGAAACAGTTCAAGTCACAGCCACAATTGCTAATTTATTTGATCAAATCGTAGACTTATTCGATGAACCTGAGAAAGACACTCTCTCAGAAGCAAAGGCGGCAGACAACAAAGTCGATCGTCTGAAGCAGATTGTCGAAGATGGAGCCAATCAAATGGGAGAAGCAGAACCAGTTCTAAACGAACCTCCTCAGCACAACACTTCAGTTGAGGGGGAGAATCAATTTTCTTCAAATCAACCAGACTCACAGTTTCAGGGGGAGAATTCAATCCCTATAGCACCCAAAAGTCTTGTAACAACCGAAAGCTCGGCTACACCCGAAAGTCCAGTAGCACCCGAAAGCCCGGCTACACCCGAAAGTCCAGTAGCACTCGAAAGCCCGGCTACACCTCAAAGTTCAGTAGCACCCGAAGGTCCAAATCAACCTGAAGATCCAATTGATTCATCATCTGTCGATGGGGAGAATTCTGATATGTTCTATGATGATGATATTCAATCTGAGATGGAAGAAATGGTCAATGCCGAATTGGATCCATCCTATGATCCAAACTTTCCTCCGATCACCAAATGGACAAGAGATCATCCTGTATCCCAGATAGTGGGTAATGTATCTGAAAGGGTCCTAACCGATCTCAAGTGAAGGCAAAGCAAACCTCCCTATTCTCCAAAGTAGAGTTATGCATGTATAGTTTCTTCATATCCAAAGTTGAGCCAAAGACCGTCAATATTGCTCTTGATCATTCTGATTGGGTCCAAGCAATGCAAGATGAACTCAATGAGTTCGAAAGAAATAAAGTTTGGCGTCTGATTCCAACACCAAAAGATGCCTCAGTTGTTGGTCTCAAATGGATATTCAGAAATAAAATGGATAAGGAGGGAAATGTGATTCGTAATAAAGCTCGTCTTGTGGTGAAAGGATACTGCCAGGAAGAAGGAATTAACTATGAAGAAACATTTGCTCCGGTAGCAAGGCTGGAATCTGTTCGAATATTTCTTGCCTATGCTGCACACAAGAACTTCAAGGTCTACCAAATGGATGTGAAATGCGCCTTTCTGAATGGAGAACTTGAAGAAATGGTTTACGTGGAGCAACCTCCTGGTTTTGTGAATGAAAAGCATCCAAATCACTGCTACATTCTAGACAAGGCAGTTTATGGTCTGAAACAAGCACCTAGGGCATGGTATGAAACACTAACTAAGTTCTTAAAGATGTCTAAATTCAAACAAGGTTCAGTTGACCCAACCTTCTTTCGTAAAAAGGAAGGTAACCACCTTATGATAGTTCAAATCTAAGTCGATGATATCATCTTTGGCTCAACGAATCCTAGCTTGACAGTTGAATTCAGAAAGCTAATGGAGACTAAATTTGAAATGAGCTCAATGGGTCCGATTAACTTTTTCCTTGGTTTAAACATAAGACAGGGACCCGAAGGCATCTTTATCAACCAAGAAGCATATACCAAGACTCTTCTTGCTAAATTCGGCATGATGGGAGATTCAAAGGTCAAAGTTCCAATGGCGTTCGGCACCAAGCTTACACCATCCTTGGAAAAACCGGCAGTCGATATAACACTATACCGCCAAATGATTGGTTCTCTGATGTACCTAACAGCTAGCAGGCCCGATATAATGTTTTATGTGTGTTACTGTGCTAGGTTTCAGGCAAATCCTCGTGAACCACACATGCTAGCAGTGAAAAACATACTCCGATATCTGAAGCGAACCACCTCTCTCGGTCTCTGGTATCCCTCAAACTCAGGTTTCTTTGTTCAAGCCTACTCAGATGTAGACCTTGGAGGATGTGGTTTAGACAGGAAAAGCACCACATGAGGATGTCAATTCCTCGACGGGAAGTTGGTGAGCTAGAAATCTAAGAAATAAACATGTGTTTCACTGTCTACAGTCGAAGCAGAATATATAGCAGCAGCTTCTTGCACATCTCAAGTGATTTGGATCCAAAGCCAACTCCGGGATTATGGACTTAATATGAAAAAGATCCCACTATATTGTGACTCAGAAAGTGAAATTAGGATCTGTCATAACCTAGTGCAACATTCCAAAACCAAACACATTGCATTGAGGTATCACTTCATTAAAGATCACGTAGAAGATGGAAACGTAGAGATTCATTTTGTTTGAACTACTGATCAACTGGCTGACATCTTCACCAAAGCTCTTCCTGAAGCAAGTTTTAATAAAATTCTACAAGGGCTAGGTATGATGGAATCAGAGTCAGTACCAAAATCTACTTCTCAAAACTAAAAGTTGGAAGCGAAATGAACCGAACGTTTGGGTTCGGTTCACATGAGTGCTGAAATGAACCGAGCGCTCGGGTTCGGTCCTATTCACTTGTCTTTGCTAATCACTTAAAGGTAGTTTCTTTGGTTGTAAACTTTTTGTACCCTTATTTCTAAATTATTTCTCTCTTATTTTCCAATTCTTTTTCTTTTTCAAACATTTTTTTTGAAACCGAAATGAACCGAGCGTTCGGTCTATTTCGGGTTCGGTTCCAAATTTTTTGTTTGTTTTATTTTTGTTTTTCTCTTTGAATCAAAAACTCCAAAAATATTTTTTGTTTTGTTCGTTAATTTTTTTTATTTATTATTTAATTTTTTTATCATTTGTGGTTAATCAATGGGGCAGGTATTGGTCTCACATCTTTTAATAGTTAAGTGTTCCTAGAAGCATGCTGTTATATGTTGTCCAAAGCCTCAACTAATTCTGAATAAAGCCTTACTGACGTGGTATATACAAATCATGTCTTCCCAATTAGGCTATTATATTTATTCTAATCATGAGCTACCTTACTCTCTTCTCACATGAGATAAGAGTTTTCTGTTTGGTCCTTATTTTATCAGTAGAGGTACTTTGGTTTCTTTACACCATTTCTACTATTTTTCTCCATCCTATACGCTTCATACACGTAACCCTTGAGACTCTCAGCAATTACCACTGAGGTTTATGGTTACACAATTTCTGTGTTTATGATCTTTAGCTTCGTGCCACTACGTGCTAAGTGAAACCCACAATTCAATACCTACTATGCATTGACGGTGAACAGTTAAATTTGCTTTAGTTTTCACTAATGAATCAACGAATTCACCCATGGGGCTGTACCTTGAAATCTCTGAATTTTCTTTTTGTGTGATTCTTATGAAATTGTTAATTACCATAACATTTCTTCCCATAGAATCTAGTTTCAAATTTTTTTCTCTCTGAGATTTCACCTAAAAGTATTTTCAACATGCCACTTACAATCTCTTCACACCTACTTGTTCAACAGACCACATTGGTCTCACAAGTACTTCAGTCGATTTCTGTCTTATGTCAAGATCAGGAATTTTAAACTGAAGCGCAAGCCTCCTAAATTAGCCTTATTAAAAGATGCCTTTCAACACTTCTTAATAAGTGTCTGATCGTACTTCAACGAGAAACCACACAAACACTTTAAGGTCTCTCTTAACTTTGAAGGAAGAGATTTGTGCCCGGGATCCATTGTTTCATGTCTTTATTGACATCACAATTTTCCACATATGAGTTGCTTTATTTCTTTTTCTTTTACACTCTATGCACGAAAATCTTTTTGATTTTTCATAAATCCGGTTTCGTTAATTACAAGCTATTTTTGGCTATGGGATTTAAGGTTATAAAATAGATGTGGCTCACAATGTTACACGTGGTTATTTTTGCGCTATGACGACAGCTCACTCTAAAGGGATAAGTTGTTGACTCAGCCGAAAGTCTAATCACTTTAATATTTCAAACGATGCTTGATGGGAAGGCGTGTGAAGCGGTACCATTTTTGACATTTCAAACGGCGCCTGATGGGAAGGCCTGTGAAACGGGACAGTCTTTCTCTCTCCTGCGTAATCATCGGGGCTCTAAATTGTCACACGTCAATCACCTAAGGAAACGCTTCGCATTTTCCTTGAAGATTTGGGAACAAATTTTTCTCTCTCTTCTCATCACAGTATAAAAGGTAACTTCTACCGTTATTTACCTCTTTACTGCACCAAATATTCAGAGAGCAAGAAAAGATTAGTTTCTCCTACTGTTCATCATCTTCCCCAAACTCTTCTCTTCAATGGCGGATTCCTCTTCAGTTCATGCTACTTCTCAAATTCTGCCCATCCGTCCTCAACAAAGCCTGATCATCGATCTCACTCTACAAGCTTACGATGCGTTCATGTTTCCAATCGTGGAATGTCTCAAGCATTCGCCACTGGTTCCAGCACTTACCAAAGTCGACACTGTTCCAATGTAGTGTCTATCGCAAATCTTCTCCACAGCCCATTATGATAAGTCTGTCGATCGAATCTTCTTCGACATTCTTGATCACAAGGCCTCCATCTCCAAACAGCGATTATGTTCGCTTTTAGGGTTTGAAACTGATGAGTCTAGGGTTAACCCTGAATCCATCCTTGTGGGACAGTTGTTCTCCATGTTTTATAACATGGGTTACACTGAAGTGCTGACGACGGTCACAAAATTCAAGAAATCTTGCTTACCTCCTCAGTGGAGCGGCTTCTTCACAGTTTTGTTCAAGGGGTTATCAGAACGCAGTGCAGGTTCAGACGGGGCAAGTCGTCTGTTTATGACCATTCTTTATGGGCTGTACCACGACATCAACCTTGATTATGGGTCGTTTTATGGCAGCAGTTGATTCAGAGTCTAGTGTCTACTTCTCGCCATTCAGAGATCTCCTATGCCAGATTCTGGACGTTGGTCACAAAGTGGGTGATGGACAAGTATCACATTCCCATTGTTGTTGATTCTCCACTCTCCTCAATCAGAACCTTTCACACTACAAAGATAATCGTCTCTGATTCATCTAAATTTCAGTTTGTTGGCTCAATTCCTGAGTCAATGTATGGGTGTGTTCCAAGCAGCAGCTGCATCATCAAAACTTACAAGGAGTTTCGTTGCTCTGGTCCCAGAGAGCTCACTCCTGAAATGATTCAGTCAATCCATGATGCTGATAGGCCTGCTCCCAGGGGAAAGAAAAATGACAAGGGAAAAGACAAGAAGGTTGTCAAAGGAGCGAAAGGTCCTTCTCCGAAGAAACACAAACCTACCAAAGCAGCTCAATCTCCTCCACCAAAGAAGAGGAAGACTCTACCCAGGCGAAAGCTTATTCTTTCCTCCTCCTCCAGCGAATCTGAGGAAGAGAGTTCAGACTCTGAAGGGTCCCTTCGAGGTAACACTCCTCCACGTTCGCCAACACCTGAGGTACCTGTTTCCACTAGACCTGTCTCTCGTCCCCCAATCTCCCTCTCTATTTCCATTCCCCCCCATAACCTCCACTACTCACATACCACCCACCTCTATCCCTGTACCACCTCCTATTTTCACTGAAGCAACCACCACAACCACAGCTGGAGTTAGAACCAACGTATCTGATACGGGGGCTCCTACTACAGCACCCGAACCCATTCCCACTACTGAACATACATCCGTACCCGAACCTACTTCCACAACCGAGCCTCCACCCTCACCCTCATCTCCTGCTCACTCAACAGATAATGAAGAACCTTTTCTTGGAGGAGAGGACATGGCGTTTGACTCGGTCTATTACAGTCCGTATCAAATGCAAAGCGATGATGATGATGATGCTCCAATCACCAAGAAGCATCTCAAAGAGCTTCATGAGAAAATCGATTCTCTCATTGCTTCCTCCTCTTCTTCTTCATGATCTACTATCTCAGAGGCTGCTATTCAGGGGCTTGTTGATATGTTTACTAAGGCTCATGAAGCCTCTATCAACTCTGCCACTGCTGCTATCGATGCCTCTACCAAGGCGTGTGCTGCTGCGACCAAAAAAGTCGAAAAACTATTTGTTGACACTACTTCTATTTTGCAGTCTTTACAGGAAACTGTTGATTCCAATGAAAAGAAGCTTGACTCTCTTGTCAACTAGCTGGCCACTTTAGTTGTCTCCGAACTTGAGTCCTTTACCAGTCTTCGTCAATCCCTCAGCGATGACAACAAATTGTTTCAGGCGACTGTTGAGGAGCGCCTGACTAAGTTGCAAGAAGATCTAGCTTCAGAGAACTCAGTGATGGATGCTCTTGCTCGCAAGACCACTGCTCTCAAGGTCAAGAGTCTTCATCTTTTCCAATCTGAAAAAGAAGTTGTGTAACAGCCCGGAATCTCAGGTATTATTAAAATTATGTTTTTGGGGTGATTTAAAAGGGGACTCGGCGAGTTGGAGCCTAGACTCGCCGAGTAGGATCGCGGACTTGGTCGCGGGTCCGCGACTGGACTCGACGAGTCCAGATATGGACTCGGCGAGTCGACGCTGTTCAGCAGAAACCCTAACCGTTCAGGGTTGGGACGTATAAAAGGGGTTCATTGGCCGTCATTGTTCGTTTTTGCCTTCTGAGAAGAACCCTAAATCGATTAAGTGCAGCAGGAGCAAGGATCTTAGGCCATTGTTGGTTATAGAAGAGTGGGTGTGCAAGGAAGAGGGAGGATTGGCTAAAAGAGCAGCAAGGGGGTCACATTCTGAGGTTGGGAATACAGAGAACACATCATCCAGGTAAGAATTCGTGTTTGCTCTGTTATTTTGATGTATTTATGAAATTAGGGTTTATAGAACCCATTTAGTGATTTGATGAAGAAATGCCTTGTTACCCCACGATTATAGTCTTGTATTAGGACCTTTAAAGGTCCAGAAGGTCCCATGCATGTGTACTTCGGGACGAGACCTATCCCAGGAAGCAGTTACTCGTCTGCATGGCATGGACTCGCCGAGTTGTTCTTCAGACTCGGCGAGTAGCTTGAAGATGTGCTGGGACTCGCCGAGTTGTTCATCAGACTCGGCGAGTGGAGTCGGGGTGGCCCCGCGATTCTTCCACGAGGACCTCGTCGAGTCGAGAGGTATACTCGACGAGTAGAAAGGGAATATTCAGGAATCTGTGAGGACGACTAGACTCGCCGAGTCGCCATGGTACTCGCCAAGTCCAGTCGAGTTGACCGTTGACCGTTGACCAGAATTGACCTAAGTCTGACTTCTTAGGGATAGTCACACTTAGATGATATGAGTGTTAATGAGTTATGTAATGTTATAGGAGGGTTGTAGCTCGTTGGTTGTGCGCGAGTGATTTCAGGAGTTGCTAGCTTTCAGCACTTACGAGGTGAGTCTTCTCACTATACTCCACCCGGAAGGGTTTGACTGTGTGACCGGAAGGTCAAGTATGTTATGTATTATGTTTATATGCTATAAGTGGTAGGTCAAGTGTTGAATGGATATGTATGCTATAAGTGGTAAGTTAAGTGTGATATGGATATGTATGTTATATGTGGTAAGTTAAGTGTTATATGTACTATGTATGATATGTGGGCCGGAAGGCAATATGTTATGGGCCGTAAGGCGATTATGTTATGGGCCGGAAGGCGTTGTAATGAGGACCAGAGGGTCAGGGCCTGGAAAGGCGTATGTGTGTAAGTGTATATTGGGGAACTCACTAAGCATTTATGCTTACAGTTGTTGTGTATGTATGTATTTCAGGTACTAGCGAGGACCGTGGGAAGGCGCCGGCATGATCGATACACACTGAAGATTGTCTTAGGATCTTGGGAGTTTGAATAATTGTATTGACCGAATAATTAAACTATTTATGCCTTGTATTAATGGAAAATATTATGTTTTAAAAATGAAAAATTTGTTTGAAAAATTTGAGTTGTTACAATTGGTATCAGAGCCTTGGTTTGAGGGATTCGGGTGCACCTTCGGGGGTAACTGAACTCAAACCGAGGATTTGAGGAAACTTTTCAAATAAAGGCATAAACTTTTGTAAATGGTTTTGTGGTAAGCAAGAAAGAAGCAGTGTGTACGATCAGTCAGCGCCCGAACGGTAAAAGATCCCCAAAATACCTTACAATATTATATGATATGAATTGTTATGCATGCTAGAAGACTAGGTATTCATGATAGGACTAGAGTGGCCTGATTTGTGATGCCTTAGTCTAGGGAAGTTGCCTATATGTGATGCTTTGCTAGTATGCGGGTAGATAGAGCGTATCAGAAGTAGAGTACTCACTATCTGGAGTTTGGGGAGGAGGACTTGGGATGAACATTGATGCGGTGTGGTCGGTAGTATTGGGCCCGTACTACCGAGGACACCGGGTCAGTGGGAGGCCCAAGTAAGAATCCCTGGATATCTGGGACTGAGTAGGGTTGCGTGTCGAGTACGATTATACTCGGTAGAATCTCTGATAGTTTTATGTTGTATTTCAGAGATATCATGGTTAGACCGCGGCACGGGGCGAGTACGAGCGGTGTGAGTGACGAGGCTATTCGTCAGATGATTCAGGAGGAGGTGGCGGCGGCGATCCGGGCTGAGATCCCAGAGATGTTTGGGTCTATCAAGACCACCCTTATGGAGACGTTCGACGAGCGGTACGCCGCATTGACTGAGGCTGCAACCGCTGCAGCTACCGCAGCTGTGGCCGCTGCTAGGCCACAGGGGGGTGATTCATTGCTGTTCCGAGAGTTCAGCAACACGAAGCCACCAGAGTTCGATGGGACGCAGGATCCGATTGCTGCGATGAGGTGGATCGCAGATATAGAGGGGTGCTTCTACACTTGTTCATGCCCGGAGCACCTGAGGGTACGGTTCGCTTTGAACCAGCTCCGTCTGGGAGCCAAGGACTGGTGGAAGTTCGTGACGGCGAACTTCACTTTAGCAGAGACTGCGGCAGTGACATGGGAGGGGTTCACTACCATGTTCAGGGATGAGTATGTTGCCCCGGTGGAGCGGGAACGATTGGTTCAGGAGTTCTTAGCCCTCAAGCAGGGTACTGATTCGGTGGCGGCGATCACGCGAAAGTTCCACGAGAGGGCGATGTTTTGCCCCGAGCTAGTGGCCACAGAGCAGGCTCGGATGAGCCGGTACTTGGGTGTTCTGAGGAGGGAGATCCGGGAGTTTGTGTCAAACTCCACTTACCATACTTTTACTGAGCTTCAGGCGAATGCCAGGAAGCGTGAGATCGAGTTAGAGACTCAGGCCAGGGAGGAGGCCGAGTCTCAGCAGGCAGACCGGCGACCGGCTCAGTCTCAGCCGGCAGCCAAGCGGATCAAGTCCGCCGATTCGAGGACGGGAGGTTCGAAGAACCGCACTTGCATAAAGTGCGGTAAGGGTCATGATGGGGCGTGTCGAGCCGGCGCTTGCTACAAGTGTGGCAAGGAGGGACACATTGCTAGGGAGTGTCCCAAGGGATTTATGGTTTGCTTTCATTGCAACCAGACCGGCCATCGGAAGGCCGAGTGCCCTCAGCTTCGTCAGGGATCTGCGCCTGTTGCCAGGACTACTGAGACTCGACCGGTGAAGGTCGAGGCCCCGAGGGCTCGTGGGAGAGCCTTTCAGCTGACTGCGGAGGAGGTCCGCGCTGCGCCCGATGTTGTGGCAGGTATGTTGTAATTCATGTATTTATGCGCGTAGGTACTTTCCTTGTGAACTCTGTGCCTGCCTTAGTGTTATTTGACTCGGGTGCGAGTAGGTCCTTTGTGTCCTTAGCCTTTAGTCAGCATATCGGCGTTAGTCGTGGGTCGTTGAGTCGACCTTTGAGAGTTTCTATAGCTGACGAGAAGGTGATTTGTGCTACGGAGGTTCTTCGGGGATGTGTACTAGAGATTTTCGGGGTTGGATTCCCGATTGATCTGATTCCTATCGCGATGGGGGATGTCTGTGTCATCGTGGGCATGGACTGGCTGAGCCGGTTCGGCGCTGTCATCGACTGTGAGCGTCAGTTGGTGACTATACGAGACCCTAGAGGTGGAGTTCTTTCGGTGTGCGGCGAGGGTACCCGTTCGGGATCAGCTTTTTGTTCGGCCGCTAGAGCGAGGCAGTGTCTACGGCAGGGCTGTAAGGGTTTCGTGGCGTATGTGATGGATACGCGGGAGGTTTCTGAGAAACCGAAGTCAGTTGAGGAGGTTCCGGTGGTGCGCGAGTTTTCAGATGTCTTTCCCGAGGAGTTGCCGGGAGTACCGCCTGTGAGGCAAGTAGAGTTTAGTATTGATCTGGTACCGGGGGCAGCGCCTATTGCTAGAGTGCCCTATCGTCTTGCACCCCCAGAGATGCAAGAGCTGTCTTCGCAACTCCAGGAGTTGCTGGGAAAGGGATTCATTCGGCCGAGCAGCTCGCCATGGGGAGCACCTATTTTGTTCGTCAAGAAGAAGGATGGTTCACACCGGATGTGCATTGATTACCGGGAGTTGAACAAGCTAACGGTCAAGAACCGTTACCCGTTGCCGAGGATCGATGATTTATTCGATCAGTTGCAGGGAGCATCTTGGTTTTCCAAGATCGATCTGAGGTCGGGTTACCATCAGGTGAGAGTACGGGATGAGGATGTTCAGAAGACAGCGTTTAGGACGCGATATGGGCATTATGAGTTTGTGGCGATGCCTTTTGGACTCACCAATGCCCCGGCTGTGTTCATGGATCTCATGAACAGGGTATGCAGACCGATGTTGGATCGGTCGGTGATCGTATTTATAGACGACATTCTGGTGTATTCGAGATCGAGAGAGCAGCATGAGGAGCATTTGAGGGAGGTCCTTGAGGTATTGAGGTCGGAGAAACTGTATGCAAAGTTCTCCAAATGTGACTTCTGGTTGCGAGAAGTCCAGTTTCTAGGACATGTGGTTAATCAGAAAGGGATATTGGTCGATCCGGCCAAGGTTGAGGCGGTGATGAGTTGGGAGGTGCCGAAGTCACCCTCCGAGATCAGAAGTTTCCTTGGGTTGGCAGGGTATTATCGGAGATTTATCAAGGATTTCTCCAAGATCGCAGTGCCACTCACCAGATTGACCCGGAAGGGTGTTACGTTCTCATGGGGGCCCGAGCAGCAGGTCTCCTTTGAGACACTTCGCCAGAGATTGTGCGAAGCCCCGGTATTAGCTCTCCCAGAAGGGATGGAAGATTTCGTGGTATATTGCGACGCATCGATTTCGGGATTGGGTGCAGTGTTGATGCAGAGGGGTCATGTGATAGCTTATGCATCGAGGCAGCTGAAGCCTCATGAGGCGAGATATCCCACGCATGACTTAGAACTGGGGGCAGTAGTGTTCGCTCTCAAGATTTGGCGCCACTACTTGTATGGGGTTTGATGTACGATATACACGGACCATAAGAGTTTGAAGTATTTGATGGACCAACCCAACCTAAATATGCGTCAGAGGAGGTGGTTGGATGTGGTCAAGGATTATGATTATGAGATCCTGTACCACCCAGGCAAGGCTAATGTGGTAGCCGATGCATTGAGCCGCAGGGCGGAGAGCACTCCATTGCGAGATGTGTGCTTGAGACTGACCGTGATGACTCCTGTATTGGACGATATTCGTAGGGCACAGGCTGAGGCTGTGCGACCAGAAATGCAGAAGAAGGAGCGGGTGGTGGGGTTAGTCTCAGAGTTTGTCAAGGATGGTCGAGGCCTTATGACGTTTCGGGGTCGAATTTGGGTGCCGTTCGTGGGCGGTACGCGTGTTACGTTGATGGAAGAGGCTCATAAATCGAAATTCTCGATCCATCCCGGTGCTACAAAGATGTATCTGGATCTAAGGAAGGAATATTGGTGGCCCTGTATGAAGAGGGACGTGGCATGATTCGTTGAGAGGTGCTTGACCTGCCGTAGGGTTAAGGCGGAGCACCAGAGACCGCATGGCAAGTTACAGCCATTGGAGATCCCCGAGTGGAAGTGGGAACAGATTACTATGGATTTTATCACCAAATTGCCGAGGACTGCTAGGGGAGTTGACGCAATTTGGGTGATCGTGGATAGGTTGACAAAGAGTGCGCACTTCCTTGCCATCAGTGAGAGTTCTTCGGCGGAGAAATTGGCGGAGGTATACGTTAGAGAGGTGGTGTCTCGGCACGGGGTGCCGATCTCGATTGTGTCAGACCGTGATGTGCGCTTTACTTCCAGATTCTGGAAGAAATTCCATGAGGAGCTGGGTACTAAATTGCATTTTAGTACCGCATACCATCCCCAGACAAACGGTCAGAGCGAGCGGACAATTCAGACACTGGAGGACATGCTCCGAGCGTGTGTGTTAGACTTCGGGGGTAGTTGGGATGCGTATTTACCATTGGCGGAGTTTTCCTACAACAACAGCCATCATTCGAGCATTGGTATGCCGCCTTTCGAGCAGTTGTATGGTAGGAGGTGTCGGACTCCCATTTGCTGGGGAGAGGTGGGACAGAGAGTGATGGGCAGCACGGAGATCGTGCTCCAGACGACAGAACAGATTCAACAAGTGAGACAAAGACTATTGACTGCCCAGAGCCGACAGAAGAGTTATGCAGACAGGCGCCGATCCGAGCTTGAATTTCAAGTCGGCGACTTCGTTCTCCTGAAGGTCTCTCCTTGGAAAGGAGTGATTCGGTTCAGGAAGAGAGGCAAGTTGGGGCCCCGGTATATTGGGCCATTTCGTGTGATTGCAAGGATAGGTCGGGTAGCCTACCGGTTGGAGTTGCCAGCGGAGTTGGGTCAGATCCATGACACTTTTCATGTGTCGCAGTTGAGGAAGTGCATAGCCGATGAGTCGGCAGTGGTTCCATTGGAGGATATTCAGGTGGATGCGAGCCTGAATTACGCGGAGAGACCAGTGGCTATCAGGGATCGGAAGATCAAGGTTCTGAGGAACAAGGAAGTACCTCTGGTGTTGGTTCAATGGCAACACCGTAAGGGATCAGAAATGACTTGGGAACCGGAGCGCGAAATGCGGGAGCAGCATCCGGAACTATTTGCAGAATGAGACTTCGAGGGCGAAGTCTAATCCAAGTGGGGGAGAATTGTAACAGCCCGGAATCTCAGGTATTATTAAAATTATGTTTTTGGGGTGATTTAAAAGGGGACTCGGCGAGTTGGAGCCTAGACTCGCCGAGTAGGATCGCGGACTTGGTCGCGGGTCCGCGACTGGACTCGACGAGTCCAGATATGGACTCGGCGAGTCGACGCTGTTCAGCAGAAACCCTAACCGTTCAGGGTTGGGACGTATAAAAGGGGTTCATTGTTCGTTTTTGCCTTCTGAGAAGAACCCTAAATCGATTAAGTGCAGCAGGAGCAAGGATCTTAGGCCATTGTTGGTTATAGAAGAGTGGGTGTGCAAGGAAGATGGAGGATTGGCTAAAAGAGCAGCAAGGGGGTCACATTCTGAGGTTGGGAATACAGAGAACACATCATCCAGGTAAGAATTCGTGTTTGCTCTGTTATTTTGATGTATTTATGAAATTAGGGTTTATAGAACCCATTTAGTGATTTGATGAAGAAATGCCTTGTTACCCCACGATTATAGTCTTGTATTAGGACCTTTAAAGGTCCAGAAGGTCCCATGCATGTGTACTTCGGGACGAGACCTATCCCAGGAAGCAGTTACTCGTCTGCATGGCATGGACTCGCCGAGTTGTTCTTCAGACTCGGCGAGTAGCTTGAAGATGTGCTGGGACTCGCCGAGTTGTTCATCAGACTCGACGAGTGGAGTCGAGGTGGCCCCGCGATTCTTCCACGAGGACCTCGTCGAGTCGAGAGGTATACTCGACGAGTAGAAAGGGAATATTCAGGAATCTGTGAGGACGACTAGACTCGCCGAGTCGCCATGGTACTCGCCGAGTCCAGTCGAGTTGACCGTTGACCGTTGACCAGAATTGACCTAAGTCTGACTTCTTAGGGATAGTCACACTTAGATGATATGAGTGTTAATGAGTTATGTAATGTTATAGGAGGGTTGTAGCTCGTTGGTTGTGCGCGAGTGATTTCAGGAGTTGCTAGCTTTCAGCACTTACGAGGTGAGTCTTCTCACTATACTCCACCCGGAAGGGTTTGACTGTGTGACCGGAAGGTCAAGTATGTTATGTATTATGTTTATATGCTATAAGTGGTAGGTCAAGTGTTGAATGGATATGTATGCTATAAGTGGTAAGTTAAGTGTGATATGGATATGTATGCTATATGTGGTAAGTTAAGTGTTATATGTACTATGTATGATATGTGGGCCGGAAGGCAATATGTTATGGGCCGTAAGGCGATTATGTTATGGGCCGGAAGGCGTTGTAATGAGGACCAGAGGGTCAGGGCCTGGAAAGGCGTATGTGTGTAAGTGTATATTGGGGAACTCACTAAGCATTTATGCTTACAGTTGTTGTGTATGTATGTATTTCAGGTACTAGCGAGGACCGTGGGAAGGCGCCGGCATGATCGATACACACTGAAGATTGTCTTAGGATCTTGGGAGTTTGAATAATTGTATTGACCGAATAATTAAACTATTTATGCCTTGTATTAATGGAAAATATTATGTTTTAAAAATGAAAAATTTGTTTGAAAAATTTGAGTTGTTACAAGTTGCATCTCTTCGATCTGAGCGTGCGGTTATTTCCTCGTGTGTTTCGAATGTCCACGCCGCCCTTTCCAACATCCTTGAAGCGCATGATCCGATCCTGAATTACTCCTTGAGGCGCACTCTCGCAGAGAAGCTTGCTCCTGCCCTTGCCCTACTCAGCAAACTTGAAGGGCTTCTTGAGTTAGTGGCCCATCCGAAACAAGGGGGAGAAGATCTATCTCAACCGCCTCCCACTTCTACAGAAACTAAAGCAACCGAACATCCTCCAGCAGGTCAACCCTCAGGTTCGGGTGTCAAAGACAAAGGAAAGAAGATTGCTGAAGATAGTGATGATGATGATAAAGAGACCATTGTTGATCTCTTAAAGAAACAAGGCCATGATAAAGATGCTGACATGAGCGCTCGCGTTTCCAGAGAGTTCCAGGCGAACGAACGAAAAATGAAGGAGGCTCATGACCTTCTTGAGAGTAGGAAAACTCTTTTTCCTCTGTGGACTCTCGAGAAGCTTTTAAAAGAAGCAATTGAAACTCCCAGCATCCTGTGGCTCGAACCAATGATTTCATTGGATCGAATCAATTCTGTCGATTCTCAGTTCGACATGCCACTGACCTGAAAAGCCTTCATTTTCCATGCTTTTGATAACGTTGTTGATGTTCCTCATCCTCATCCAAAGGTTGATAGGGAGCTTGTCGAATTCTATCTGAAGTCTGCTCAACCACAGTATCAAACATGGAGCGCTCAGAAAATCATCAACGTTCGGGTCCTCAAGCCATTTCGTGAGGGAAACTTCACGAACGTTCGGTTCAAAGTGCTGAGGGGTTCTGCTAAAACCGAACACGCGATATCACTTGTTGATCTTCCCAACCTGAATCCACATGATTGGATTATTTTACATAACATCCTCCTCACCAACGAAGCAGAGTATGGTCCAATTATTGATCACTTCAAAAGGATGCTCGTATGCTACATTATGGAGGTTGCCAAGATGGATCAGGAGATCGCTAGCATCTTCAAGAAAAAGCCTACTATCTCTCCTGTTGGCTCTGCTAGTGATTTGAACATGATGCAGATGGGAAGGATCGACCCGAAGCGGAATTCTGTCATGTTTACAAGGAACGAAGGCCAAAAATGCCTGTTCTCCTTGGCAGATAAGCACCTTTACACCACTGCATGCTTGGAACATGTTTTGGCAATCATTCATCGATGCAAGCAAAATTCAGCAGATGACAAGAAGTACTTTGATGACATGATTCAGTGGTACATTCGCTTCAGACAGACCATCCTTGCTCTCATCCCACGTCTGTTTGATACCACTAAGAAAGTTCCTGCAGCTAGACCCAGCAAGCCTAAGTGATAGTCTCGCTCCAATTGACGCAAAGGGGGAGATTGTAGGTTCTAAAAGGTGTTGCGTCTTGGGCTCGTTATTTAGTCCATTTAGAGTCCGGATTGGGCCTGTCCATCCGTGAGTTATATCTAGGGTTTTGTATTTATAGGTGCTTGCATGCATCTTAGTACGTAAGATTTTGGAACTCAATTACTCTGAAAGATTTGATCTTTATCGTTTGTAACCCTAACAGCCTCTACAGCGGATGTTCTTTATCGAGCTCTGCTGAGGCTTGAATCTATTGAATCATTCGACATATTTTGATTCATTCTTGTGTTTTATATTACTGTTTGTCATTTTTGTGATTAACCTGTTAGATGATCTAAATGATCAAAGAGTTTCTTAACTCATCACTCTTACCTCGCGCTCTGGTGATAACTCTCTAGCAAATCCCGATGCATTTCATACGGATACATGTCCTCATTGGACTTTTGGAGTTCGAGGTTCATGGTGGCCAGCATGATGCAGTAAACTTTCGTAGCATCACGCTCGTGGGCCTCAAAGGCGGCCAGCTCTTCAGGAGTAGCAACATCTAGGATGATCTTTTCAAGCTTTTCATCGAGGACATATTCTTTGTCCTCGTAGCGTGTGATCATGCGAATATACCTCATCCACTCGTTGAAGTTTGACCCATCAAATGTCACTTTCTAACACAGGTTCATCAACGAGAATGACCCAGAAGCATTGTTGTTGTTGTTTGCAGACATCTAAAAAGAAAATGAACAAAGTTTAATTAGAAATGAATCCCTAATTAAACACCCAAATGAGAAATTAGGGCTAGTATCCAACAACATTTTTTACAACTTAGAAAGGGATGTCGTACGCTAAAAGTAAATAATTTGAAGGTAAGTGAATGACGATTCACTAATTCTACCATGAAAAATGAAAAAGAGATTTAGGTTTTAAATGTATTGAAAACTCCTAGATCTTTGAGATTCATTGAACTTTTCAATGACATGTTTAAATCTCGATATGCACTTCAAATTTGCGACTGGGATACCGATGATCGCAAACAAGTTGTGAATAACCATGCGAATCAGCATGGTGTACTCAATGTTTCTATCACAAAATCAATGTGTCGGTAAACCACACACGCTCCATTGATAACTTTTTTTATTTTTTTTCCCAAAAAATATAAAATATATGAATATATTAGAGTGTATTACGTTGTTGGTGTTTGTGTTTATATTTTTATTTTGATTCAAGTAAAAAAAATGGACTAAAATTAGAAATATATATAACTTTTTTTACTTAATCCAAAATAAGAAAAGTGGACAAAAATTATAAATATAAATATAACTTTTTATTTACTTGAATCAAAATAAAAAAAAAAAAGTTAGAAAAACCATAAATAACCAAAATTATAAAAAAAAAATTAGAAAGCCAAAAAAACGCAAACACCAAAATTGTAATATACTCAAATATATTCAGACATTTTATACTTTTTGGAAAAGGTAAAAAAAATTATCAAATTGATGAAACATAAAATAGTAAAACATTAAAAAATATTACGAAAAAAAATATAAAAAATAATATGATTTTTTAAAAAAATACGAAAAAACCAAATAAAAAATGAAAAGTATAAAATTTATTAATATATTAGAGTATATTACAATTTTGATGTTGGAGTTTTTGTTTTTTGTTTTTCTATTTTTAATTACTTGAATCAAAATAAATAAAACAACAAAAGAACAATAAATAATTAAAATTATAGAAAAATAGAAAACAAAAGGTAAATAATGATAATGATAAATGCAAACATAAAGTCACTAACGATATTAACTATGAAGCATCCAAGTAAAAAAATATGAACCGTAATGACATAACAATAAAAAAAATATTAACGCTTCAATTCATAAATAAAAAAAATTAAAGAAAAAACGGATTCGACATGCTTTGTTGAATTTAAGTTTATTTAGTTGAATCAAAATAAAAAAAATATATATAAAAAAAACCATAAATAACTAAAATTATAATATAAAAATAGAAAACAAAATGTCAAAAAAAAAGTTATCAAATTGTTGAAATTATATATATATATATATATATATATATATATATATATATATATATATATAAACTTTGAAATTTACAGAATTACACAAACAGCCCTTGAGGTTTGTAGTATATTGAAAAATTGGTATAAGGGTAAAATAATTTTTTCATTAAAATCAAATAGTTAAAAAGTTAGATATAACGGCAGGAGGATCTTTCATGTAATTTTGTAAACCACAGAGACCAATGACATGACATTTTGCCTGAAAGTCAAAGTGCGATATTTTGCAAACCAAAATAAACAGAGAAATAAAATTGCAAAAATGATCCTTGTGGTATGCATTTTTTTGGTGATTTAGTTCAAACTCTAATTTTTTTTTGACTTCGTGGTCATTTTGAGCTAGTTTCATTGTATTTTTGGTCTCTGAATAGTAAAATGACTGTGATACCCTTCAGTTATTTATTTTTCATTTCTTTCATTTTTTAAAAATCTATATATTTATTTATTTATTTAACTAATTAAAAAAATTAAAAATTTCTCTCTCTCTCCAAAGAAAAAGTCAAAAGAACAAATGCCCCACCCGCTTCTTCTTCCCCAACCCATCTTGTTTATCTTAAACTTCACTCATCTAATCCACAATCTCGTGAAGCCTCACTCTTCTTCTTGTGCTTCTTTTCTGGCGAACCAACGCAATTACCTCACTCTCCTCCATCTTTGTTGTCTGCTATGCACGGGAATCCATCCCACCCATTCTTTCTCCGACATGAACAACCCTAAGGTTACCAGAGCAATTTTTAGATGTTGTATTACTAGCAACACTGATGTGTACTAAATCAGAGCATAGATTCCAAATCAAAGTTTTTAGTTTAGTTTGAATCTGAACCTGCATTGGAGCCACCACTTGCAACCTAGATTTGATGACGATTTCCCATTGCAAGATCTTGGTGTATTTCACCATCAGAGTAACTCAAACCGAGAAATAGAAGCGAGAGTAATGACGAGGGGTGGTTGACGGGGATGTTATAGCCGGCCAGTGGGAGCGACGGCGGTGCAGGTAGGTGTGTACGTGTATGTGTGTGTGTGTGTGTTTTTTAATCATCTACAATTCTTTTAGCTCGTTCAAGCTCTTTCTAGGCTAAATGGAGCTTTGTCTACTTCAACTACAACCTCAGTGTCCATAAACATTAAAGCTACAGGATTTGGTGGGTCTAAACTCTAGTACCCAAGTTCAACTTGCTCTTGGAGTGTAGATTCGAAATCGGAGTTTGTTTAGTTCGAATATGCACTGATCGTCGAATTAAGTAGCTTTTTCTAGGAGGGTGTTCAATCCATCATCATAAACTCATAGTGGGGGAAACAATGAAATCAATTAGGTTTTAGTCTATTGATTATTGGTGTGGGTTCTCTTGGATATGAGTATCTCAGGAAGGAATGAGGTTTGCGAGTTTAAGGGAGGAAGACCAAAAAGAAAAAGAAAAAGAAAATGGAGAGAGAGAGACTTTTACTTTTTTAATTAGTTAAATAAATAAATAAGTATTTAAATTTTAAAAAAATGAAAGAAATAAAAAATAAATAATCCAAAGGTTTACAGTTTTTTTATTATTCAAAGGGACCAAAAAACACAATGAAACTAGCTCAAAATGACTACGAAACCAAAAAAGTCAAAGTTTGAATTAAAACCTCAAAAAAATACATACTACATCGACCATTTTTGCAAATTTGAAGTTATGAAAATTTGTCTAGTAAATATGTGTGTATTTTTATGGTGGTTGGGTTGTTTAAAGTTGTCGGCTTTTAAAACATCTAAAATTGTAATTGTATTTCTTTATTTCATCCTTGTTTTAGCGATTTGCTAATAGTGATGATTGTTTTATTTATAATATTTTACGGTTTTAAAAAAGAAAAAAAATTCAATTTTTACACGTAAAAAGTATAAAAATTTGTAGAAATATCAGAAAACAGTAAACATGTTTATGTTGTGTATCAAAGATTTCAAGTTTCAATTTCAAAAAATATTGGTATTAAGGCTCTAAATAACATATGAACAATGTCAAGCCTTAGGATTTTTATTAACCTTGACTAGCCACATTGTTTGTAAGACGTAATTTAATAGTCAATTTTATATATAATTAATATTTATATAGATTTTCTACTATTATTTATTTTTAAAAGAATATAAGACTTAAGGAGGTGACATTTTATTAAAATTTAAGAGTAAATACAGATCTTGAAGTAATAACCACAACTTTTTAAAACTTTAGATATTAAACTATTAGGCATCATTTCCTTTTAAAATTTCTTTTTCTTGTTGCAAAAATAAACAAATGTTTATATGGAGGGGGTGAAGGGGAATTCGGAGAGAATATATGTAGTCTAAATGAGATATCACACCTTGAAGGGACCTGTGGATGGGGTGTAGGTAGGGGACTGACGTTGTCCTTAAACAAAGTCACTAGTGATATTATCTGATCCGCATTAATTGTTTTACATTTTGCAGTACCTTACGAAGTATTAGTAGTACCCCAGGCCATGAGTATGTGTTACACGACTCTTAAAACACACACATGGTCAAAAGGTGTGGATAGCAAATTGGCATCATGGAACTTGTACGGGGTCAGCTGTCGGTTTTCATAATTAAGGGTCCTGCTATTGCTATCCCCGATTTTTTAGGTGTTATAAAATTTAGAGAAAATTTCAAAATTTGTCTGTGGTTTGTTTTTATCCATGAGTTATTAAAATTAGACAAAAATTTATAAATGCTCTTTATGGTTTTATGGTTTTGTGTTTTCGTTGCTATTTTTTTGTCATATATGGATGATCCAGGTAATTTTAATTTTCCTATGAATGGTTTGTGTGGTTATATTTTTTGCAATTTTAATCTAAATTACTATTTTACCCCCAAGTAACTATTTTATTAATTTTTACTAGATGTAAGACCTGTGTATTACGCAGGTTTATTAAAAAAAATCTCAAAACGTAAACATTAAACATTTTTTGATGTACAATTACGAATAAATACAACCGAAATAATGAATAAAAAGTAATTCAATATATAGTAATAAAAACCTTTTGCCATATTTTAAAATTTTCCATTTGTTTTTTTTTAATATAACAATAGATGTCTTATTGCTAAGTTACTATCATTGTCTAATATTTTTTTTTTTACAAAAGTGGATGTTTTGTTCTTAAGTTTATAATTGTTAATAGAAATTAATATGTAAAATAGTTTAAAGATACGAACAACCTTATTTATGTCCACGTTAGTAATAAAATGATGATGTTGTATAATTAAATATAAAATTGAATAGAGTGAAAAAAATAAAATATGTTTAGCATAAGATATTAAGAAATGTGTACAAAATAAAATTAATAAAAGACGTCAATGTTATTAGAAAAAAAAAATAAGATGTTAAGATTAGTAAAAATACAACATATAAATTAAATTATCAAATGAAATGATGTGTAATTATTTGGAAATTACAATACATGTTATTGCTAATTAATACATATAAATAACCTAAATATCTTTTTGCAATTTAACTGATATATGTCATTACTTGGAGAAAAACGATATACTTAACTGATACATTGATACATGTCATTATTTGGAAATTATAGTTCATGTTATTGGTAATAAAAATAAATAATCTATAAAAGACTTTTTATGATTTTCTTGTAGCCTTTGTTTTAAGATTTTACCAACTCATTTTTTTTGGCAAACAGTGCCAAAAAAATCATCAACAATTGTAAAACAATTAATGATGTGTTTCGATTAAAGTAATATATGGGATTTGTAAGGATTGAAATTTAGACTCATGCATAATCTTTCCTAGTTTGGTTTTAAAAAAAATGATGGTTTTAAATTCCTGAATTTCTTTAAAACGGTATGTGGGGTCAGAAACCTTCACGTTCCACAAGAATTTTAAAATCAACTCAAAATGAATTCTAGGTTTTATAATTTGTGACACCATTATCCTTTGCCTCACACCTATCGTCTTTCTCAATCCTTTTAGTTCTTTATCGAAGCTTAATCAAACCACCATCTACATCTTGCTCTCGACTCCTATAAATTTAACCTTTCACTTCCTAACAATCTTTGTGTCAGTCTCCTCCCTTATTAGTTGACTGCAATAGACCGACCACCACTATTTATTGACAATCATTTCGACCGCTCTCACCCTGGATTGTTTGTTTATGAAATTAAACTTCTCGAATTACGCATCGACACAGTTACATACCTACACACAAAGAAAACAGTATATAAAGATACACAAAATAAATTTAAAGCAAATTGACCAATATGCTCCTACACTGTTTCTTTATGAGATTAAAATTACTCGAATTTTCTATAAACACAGTTACATACATACACATAAAAAACAGAAGCAAATTGATGAATATGTCCCTGTATATAATATTTTTCCATCCACTTACCTGAGTGATGCTTGACTTAACCATGCATAAAGTTTATACAATGATTAAAGTTTTATGTAAAAAAACAGTTAGAAGTTGAATCACATAGTAAGATGTCAAAAGTGGAATGATAACTCTTTATTTTCTCAGAAAATGCAGAAAACCCATATAATATCTTGCTTGTTAATTACACAATTTTGTTTTTGCTTGTGTGATGAGTTCTATACTAATTCAGGTCAAGTTCTGAATTATTAGAGGACATAATATACAAGTGTTTAATGGAAAAACTTTACTATTCTTCTTCAGACCAAGACCACTAGGACCAATACCACGAGGAGGTTTCTTTTCATATCTTCCTTGAAAGCACTTGTGTCTATTTCCCTTTTCACATACACACAAAATCTCAAAAGTAATAAATAAATGTGTTTGGTTGGAATCAAAACCGAATGCTCAAATCCAAATAATATTAGTGAAAAAAAAGAAACTTTTAACTTTTGTATGCTTTTTAAATTTTTTTATAGTGTCGCAAATAAACGAATATGCCCCTACAAATAGACGAAAAGCTAAATCCTTTATTTATCATCAATCCAAAGAATCTCACATAAGAATGTATTACATGTAACATAAGTAGGGGCATATTTTTGTTATAAATACGTACTCAAACAACACAAAAATGCTCATATTTTCAGCTGTGAAGGCTTTGTCTCATTGTCTGTGCTGAGTATTTCAAAGGAAGAATATACCTCTGCATTGTTTCTTTCTAAGCCTTGCTCGAATTACACATTAACAACCAATAAACTCTTCTTGCTACTAGTTCAATAAACTATTCGATGCTACCGTCATCAGTGAAGGCACAATGTAAGTATAAGTGTATAATGAATCAATTATAAGTGTATCAATGATAAATATTATTCACATGTAGGAAAAAAAATTAATATAATTAAGGTATTATTTTTGTTATAAAGAGATACTCAAACAACACAAAATCACTTATATTCTCAGTTGTGTAAGGTGATATTTCTGTTATAAAGACATATTCAAAGGACGAATATGCCCATGCAATATTTCTTTATAAACCTTACTTGAATTACACATTGACATCCAATAAAATATTCCTGCTACCGGTTCCATATCGTTCGGCCAAACCATTATCAGTGAATCAACATGAAGTTGTGTAGGTGAGAGTATGACAGATCATGAGCAATAGAGAGTAGATGATACAATCAATTAAAAACACACACAAAATAAAATAAAGACAATACATATTCGATGCTACAATTATATGTGAAGGCATAGTGTTGAATCCGAAAAAACAATACACACAGTCAGTTAAACATAATCAAAACCAATAAAATGAAGACAAAAGAAAATTTAGATTGTTAATCTCACCAGATTTTTATTCTGACATGTTTTTTAAAGGTGCAAAATTCAATTGGTGATGATGATGTTCATCCTCGTCTAGTCCATTTGGAAGTCCTCCTAGGCCCACTACTTCCAACTGAAAAAAAAAACATTTATAATGTATGAATAATTAAATATGCAACAATTTAATCAAATGTCACATTGTTTTTATAAACAAATAATTTGCACTCACCTTGAAATATTATGAGCAGACTGGGCATTCATGTGTTTCTTCTTTCTTTAGCAAAAACCAACAACATCATGCTCATCCTCTTTAACATAAAAATTACATAAAATGAGATATTATATGATAATGATACGACTAAAGTCTCCAAAACTACAGAAAAATAAGACTCACCCCCTTCTACACCAGGGCAACCAACAATTCTTTGGTCATAATAAGATTTCACAATAGCAGGAGCTTCCTACAGCCAAACACAAAACTAAACATGAGATCAAAGCTTCACCAAAACTTCTGATTAGTGGCTTTCATGATTGATTTATACATGTTAGGGTTATGAATTATGATATGTTTGTTATATAATGTAATCAGTAACTTAAGTTTAAGGTTAAGAACCACCTAATGGGAAATATAAAACAAACAGGGCCCACATACACAAGTTTCATAACATATTTATAAATTTACAAACCTTGGTATTCTGCATAACACGAAGTTGTAGATACATCTCTAATTTTATTTTATGGTTCTTTTGAAAGTTATAATGCTTTTTCCATTTTTTCTTTCTTTCCCACGATGTAAATACATCTCTAATTTCCAAATCTGCTGATCAATATAAACAATGGAGAAGCCCCAGATTGAATTTTGGAGTCAAATCCATAAATTCTCAAAAATTCAATTAGAAAAATTATACAAAATTATATGCTGCATTGCAACTAAGGTTATGGAGATTGTAGAGTCTATGAAGTAGAGAAGCCCCAAATTAGAATTTGGAGTCAAGTTGATGGGCTCTCCCAATCACAATCAAAAAATACAATCAAAATCGTTTGCTAAAAGTGCAATAATGTTAAGTCGACTGCAGAGTGTAGACATGTTACCAAAACACAACCAAATTCTTGTTAAATTTAAGTGCAAAACTTTCAATGATTAGTTCTCCTACAGAAATTGATAAAGCATTATTATGGTTTAGGAATCTGATCATTGTATATAGAAAGAATGCAATAGATCAAGTAGTATACTTACTCGGTTCTTTTGTTGTGAACAATGCATAATTATTCATGGGAGAGAACTGCACGCCATTCCTCCTCTGATTTCACAACAGAACCCATTGAAATCTAATTCAGAACCGTGAAACCCTAGTTTTAGTGATATTTGGGGACATCAGTGAAGGAAGAGCAATAGCTAAAAAGAGTAAAAACCACGATTTTGTAGTAGAGAAAGAGAAAGAGGGAGAGTCTGATTAATCTTAAGTAGCTATGTCCGATTGTTGCATATGAAACGGTGAAATCTTTAAATGGTTTAAAATCTTGGCAACATTCGTATTGTACGTTATCTTTGATTTTGGGAGAAAATTTGATGGAGGAATAGAAGGTTTATTTTAAATTTGAATAGGCATCTGGTTTCCAAAATCAAGAAGACGATTTTGGAGCCAATGGAGGCGCGATTAGGGGAAACGTGATTTGACTAACGTATTTGCTGAGAATAAAGTGTGGAAGGGAAATATAGGGAATTCAGTTAGATGATATGAGCGGGAAAAATCGATTGGGGGGGGGGGGGGGGGTCTAAGGGATTGCCACGTGGCAGAAATGCTCTTATTTATTAGATTACGAGATTTTCTATATTTTAGTTTATATTAATTAATTAGTCTATTTTAATTTAAGTAAAAAATACCTTCTTAAACCTGAAACCCGCACCCACCCTTACATTTTCTACTAGCTCCCACCCCCATTAGCTTCATATCCCCTCGTCTCACCCCTTTATCGTAATCAATCCCGAAAAATATATAAAAAATACGGATTAAAGAAGACTTCAGATAATACAAAACAATTGGTTATAAAAAGAGTAAATTACACGAATGGTCCCTATGGTTTAGGGTGTGACATCCCCAAAATCTCGGCCAGAAAAGACCGATTTTCATTTATGCTTTTAAATATTTTCAGAGTAAATCCTTTTGATTTGAAAGAGTTGCGGAATTTGTTCCCAAAAACAAAACATGATAAAACTTTGTTTACCGAAGCATTTCATAAAAGAAATGTATTTTCATTATAATCAAAACTCGGGGTGTCATGTTCCGATACAGACCAATAAGCATAAACGAATACATTACAAGTCATATAACAAATATAAACATATGCAGACTTGTAAACAAAACAACTTGATGGTTCATCCATCTCATGCCCTTCCGCCACTACCTGTAATACAATTTAAAACTGAGTGGGTCAGGCTTGGGAGCCTGGTGAGCATATAGGGTTTTCAACCCACAATAAATATCATATTTAATTTTCACCAACCAACAATAACCCAATTACCCATTCCCGTTATTCTCACTTTAATGTCCCTAAAACAACTAACATAAGGGACCTAGTATAAGAATATTTCATCGGGGCGACAACACATGCTTCGGGGGTACCTCAGCAATATAAGTCAAATAAGGCAACCATGAGGGGGATGGAGTACAGCGAATGAACACCCAAGTTCGTTAACACCTACAGGTGGCGAACCTGCTAATGTTTCCACAAGACTGTCTAGAATAGCCAGTGGTCGTCATCTAAACTCCGCTAGATGACTCAATCAAACAACAACGAGGCCTCTCATCTGTTTATTACACACCAACCGTCTACCCATGTTCTACCCAACACATTAGTAGATAAAAATATACATTTGTATACATAGTTTAAAGAAAACCTGTATAGCATGCTTTATTCAACACATATATCACAAAACAGATGAGGCACACACACACATAACACATATCTCATAAAGAAATAAGCAGATCTATAAGATAGAAGAGAGTGAATACACATTCACACATAACACAACCAAATATATACACATAGCACGTATTTTTATATAAAATACTTTGTATTATTGTATTAGAAGAAAATAACTACACACTCACTTGATCAGAAGATGATCGGACAGCACTACGGCTTATAGAAGTAGTATTCCTCAGTAGATCTGGAAGATCTCCTCGAAAATCGAACTTCTCGCGGGCAGAGCTTCGACTCTGGAACCGCACTTCTCGGGATCTTCGGGATCTCGGGACTTGCTTCGGGCTAGAGTATGATACCGGGACTTCGGGATAGCTTCGGGGGTAAAAATGCAGAGCTTCGATGCGAAAATGAGAGGGAATTGGCAAAAATACCTGGAACCCTCGCATCCTATTTATAGGAGGCTGGAGCCTCAGAGTACGCAGGGCGTACTACGTTACGCGGGGCGTACTGCCCAAAACGTCATTGCTTACGTATCCGAAGTGCTCGAGTGCGAGTGTCGACATCCCTCGGAGTACGTGGGGCGTACTCGAGTACGCGGGGCGTACCTCGGATCAGATCGGTGACTCCTTCAGATAATGCTTCCGAATTTCCAATTAAATTTAAATACAAAATATTAAATAAACTTCGGAAATTCATAACTTCTTCATACGAACTCCGTTTTCGACGTTCTTTATATCCACGCGAAGGTGAGACTACGCTCTACAACTTTCGTTTAGACTCCGTCGGCTAATTTCGAATTTATTTTTATTATTTATTTTTAATAGGCCGCGACAGAAAAACTTCGTTATAAATTCATAACTTCTTCGTTTGACGTCCGTTCTCGCCTAACTTTTTATCGCTTTGATACCAACAACGAGACCTTCGATCCTCGTTTAGATTGCTTCGGCTAACAACCGCTCGATCTCAAATCGAGTAAAACAGGTTGTATACTGCTAAGCCTGAACTTCGATAAATCATAACTTCCTCATACGAAGTCAGATTTGGGCGTTCTATATATATTCGGAAACCTCGTTTTAACTACTACAACATTATTCAAAGATATTAAGTTTATTTTACACTTAAATTTTGACGCTTATTTTTATTCTTATTTATTCAAACCACATAATTAAGCAATTAAGCACAAAACACACAATACTCAAATAATACAATCTTATTATTTCAAAATGGGTTACAAAGGTTAACTTAGACTATTACATTGCTAAAAATGGCAAGCCCGGAAACACAGGCGTTACAATTCTTTCCACCTTAGAATGATTTCGTCCCCGGAATCACACATCGACAAACAAATGCGGATAGCGACTCAGCATGTCACTCTCCGTCTCCCAGGTGAGATTCGGCCCATTCGCGTGTTTCCATCGGACAAGCACTAACCCAACCATTTTGCGTCGCAACTTCTTAGTCTTTCGGTCAACAATTGCCTCTGGTTCTTCAATCAACCTTTTGTTCTCATCAATTCTCAATTCAGAAATTGGAATTATATTGGGAACTTCTCCCGTGAACTTCCTCAAATAACACACATGAAAGGTGTTGTGAATTCCATTCAGTTCTTCAGGTAATTCGAGCTTGTAAGCTTGGTTCCCAACCCTCTGAAGAACTTTAAACGGTCCAATAAACCTTGGACTCAACTTTCCCCTTTTACCAAATCTTATAAGTCCCTTCCACGGCGAGACTTTAAGCAAAACCGAATCTCCAACCTCAAAAGTCATCGGTCTTCGCTTCTTCTCAGCATAGCTCTTTTGACGATCTTGAGATGCTAACATTCTTTCCCTGATTATTTTCAACTTTTCAGCAGTTTGATGAACCATCTCCGGTCCCATAAACTGCTTTTCCCCAGCCTCAAGCCAACAAGACGGCGTACGACACTTCTGTCCATACAAAGCTTGATAAGGTGCCATCTTAATGCTCGAGTGAAAACTATTATTATAGGAAAATTCTACCAACGGTAAATGTTCATCCCAATTACCTAGGAATTCCAAGGTACATGCTCTCAGCATATCTTCAAGTGTTTGTATTGTTCTTTCACTCTGACCATCAGTCTGCGGATGGTAAGCTGTGCTTAAACATAACTTGGTACCCATTTCCTCTTGTAGACTTTTCCAAAACCTTGAGGTGAAACGGCTATCACGATCCGATACAATCGTTAACGGAACACCGTGAAGCCTCACAATTTCCTTCACGTAAGAATTCGCAAGCTTTTCCATAGACCATTTCTCCCTGGCCGCTATGAAATGCGCACTCTTAGTGAATCGATCAACGACCACCCAAATCATGTCGTGACCATTCTTTGTTCTGGGCAGTTTAGTGACAAAATCCATAGCAATGTCTTCCCACTTACCCATAGGCACAGGCAATGGTTCTAAACTCCCGTAAGGTTTCTGATGTTGTGTCTTGACTCTCGCACAAGTCACACACTCGGCCACATACTTTGCAACATCAAGCTTCATCGTCGGCCTCCAGTAGTAGGGTTTCAGGTCCCTATACATTTTAGTGCTACCTGGATGAATTGAGTACATGGTTTTGTGAGCTTCTTCCATCAGAAGATCCCTAATTCCTCCTGACTTAGGTACCCAAATACGATCTTTGAATACCTTCAGTCCATGACCGTTAGTACCAAACACCAACGTTTTACCCAAACGTTCCTCCTTTCAGTCATTTTTCTCAGAAGCTTCCTCTTGAGCTTTCTTTATACTTTCCACAATAGTCGAGACAACTTCAATTCTCAACGCTCTTGGCCTCTTCCTTTCAAGATTGACTTTCCGACTGAGAGCATCAGCAACAACATTAGCTTTACCGGGGTGGTAAAGTATCTCGCAGTCGTAGTCTTTAAGTAATTCTAGCCAGCGTCGTTGCCTCATATTCAATTCTTTCTGATTAAAGAGATATTGGAGACTCTTATGATCAGTGAAAAGTTTGCACTTCGTGCCATAGAGGTAATGCCTCCATATTTTTAGAGCGAAAACTACCGCTGCCAACTCCAAATCATGAGTCGGGTAATTCTTTTCATGCTCTTTCAGCTGTCGAGACGCATATGCTATCACCTTTTCTCTTTGGGTCAAAACACAACCCAATCCAACCCCAGACGCATCGCTATAAACAGCGAAGTCTTCAACTCCATCGGGTAAAGAAAGTATCGGTGCCTCACATAGCTTCTTCTTTAACTTCTCGAATGCTTCTCTATGCTTATCACTCCAAGCATAAGTAGCTCCTTTGTGGGTCAAAGCTGTCAATGGGCTAACGATCGAAGAAAAGCCTTGGATAAACCTTCGGTAATATCCGGCTAATCCTAAAAAGCTTCGAATCTCCGTGGGACTTTTCGGTTGTTCCCACTTCGTCACAGCCTCGATCTTCGCTGGATCAACCATTATCCCTTCTTGGTTGACCACGTGACCCAAGAATTGGACCTCACGAATCCAAAAATCACATTTGGAGAACTTTGCATAAAGCTTCTCCTCCTTCAAAACTTCAAACACTTCTCGCAAGTGTCTGCCATGCTCCTCCTGGCTTTTCGAGTAGATCAGAATGTCGTCTATGAAAACTATCACGGATTTATCAAGGAAAGGATTACAAA
The DNA here is from genome assembly GCF_002870075.4 of Lactuca sativa. NCBI lineage: Eukaryota > Viridiplantae > Streptophyta > Magnoliopsida > Asterales > Asteraceae > Lactuca > Lactuca sativa. The sequence goes on along the minus strand of NC_056625.2, from coordinate 93,432,440 downwards.
CCCTATTCATCAAATCCATGAATGCTGCTGGAGCATTGGTTAGTCCAAACGACATAACCAAGAACTCGTAGTGTCCATGTCTAGTTCTGAATGCAGTCTTCTCGATATCTTGCTCTCTTACTTTTAGCTGATGATATCCTGACCTAAGATCGATCTTCGAGAAATAGCTCGAACCTTGCAATTGATCAAACAGGTCATCAATCCTCGGCAACAGATATCTATTCTTTATTGTTGCCTTGTTCAGCTCTCTATAATCGATGCACATTCTCATACTTCCATCTTTCTTCTTTACAAATAACACCGGAGCTCCCCAGGGCGATGAACTAGGTCTAATGAAACCTTTGTCCAATAATTCCTGAAGTTGCATCATTAACTCCTTCATCTCCGTCGGTGTTAATCGATAAGGTGCTTTTGCTATTGGCGTGGTTCCTGGTAACAAGTCTATTCTGAACTCCACTTGTCTATCAGGTGGTAATCCAGGAAGATCCTCGGGGAACACTTCCGGAAAATCACACACCACCGGAATACTCTGCATCACCTTCTTTTCTTTCTTAGCATCAATCACGAATGCTAAATATGATGTACATCCCTTGGTCAAACACTTTCTGGCTTTCATTAGAGAAATGATTCCAGAATTTACTCTGCGTTTGTCCCCATACACCATAAACGAATCTTTACCAGGCGGGTTTACTTTAACTATCTTTTTCTTGCATAAAATTTCGGCATCATTGGCGCTAAGCCAATCCATTCCCAACACGATGTCGAAACGATTAAGATCGATGGGCAATAATTCCTCGTGAAACTTATTCCCATTAAGGTCGATCAAGACGTTTTTCATACGATGGCTAACAGGTACAAACTTGCCAATAGCTACTTCGACTAATAAAGCATTATCTAGTCTATCAATAGGCAAAGCTAGCTTTCTACCAAACTCATGCGAAATAAAGGAGTAGTTGGCTCCAGAATCAAACAATATATGAGCAGGTAATTCGTTTACGAGAAAGGTACCTGAAGCGACATCAGCTTCATCTTTCGCAGCCTCAAGTGTCATCTGGAAGGCCCTCGCCTTCGGCTTTGGTGGAATGTTGGGCCTAGCTGCCTCCTTCTTCTTCGGATAGTCTTTCAAAATATGCCCCTCTTCATTGCAACCAAAACACATCCTTTTGTTGTTCAGACATTCATTGGCAAAATGTCCAACCTTTCCACACTTGTAGCAGGTCACATCCTCGCTACATTTCCCAAAGTGCTTTTTCTTACACTTATCACACCACTTTGCTTCACCTCCTTTTCCTCCAAACTTTTTCGAATCAGATTTCGAAAATTTGCTCTTCTTACTGGAACCAGATGTTCCTTCAAACTTCCTTTTCTCACCAACCTCAACCTTGACAGTGGTTCTCCCCTTGATCATGTTCTCCACAGACTTGGCAGCCCAGATAGCTGCCTCTAGAGTAAGTGCCTGACGTACTGGCACCTCGTACTCCCATGGAAGTCCCTTCGCATACCGGTCCACCTTTGTCAGCTTGTCTGGAACGATACGCAAGGCAAACTCCATCTTATCAGTGAAGTTATTGGTGTATTCATCAACTGACATGCTACCTTTCGTTAATGTCAGAAACTTGTTCTCCAACTCCAACAGATTTTGAGCCGAGCAGAACTTGCGCTTGAACTGCACCAAGAACTCTGCCCATGACAATTGCAGTGGCTCATTAGGGCTTAAGGTCTTCCCTAGAGTGTTCCACCAACGAACGGCTCCACCTCGGAATTGTCGCACAGCATAGATAGTCTGCAACTTACCTCTACAGCCACATGTCATAAAGGCTAACTCCATTTCGGAGATCCAATCCATAACCCCAATCGGATCCTCCTTTCCATTGAAGGTCGATGGTTTACAAGTCAAAAAGTCCTTGTACTTGCATCCCATTCCATCATTCCTTCCATCACGGTTATCTTGCCTAACTATTGGTGGGTTGGCTGGACCAACAGACCCACTGAAGTTTCCACCTTCCGAGTGCCCTTCATTTAGTTCAGGCTCTTCCACACGAATCGACAGTTCTTCACGATTTTGTTGAAGCAACCGTCTAGTTTCATCCATCTGACGATCCAACATCGTCTGAATCATCAATTGCACACCAGCCATGGTTATTGGCTCAGGTGCTGCTGCTACGACAGGTATTGGCTCAATCACTGGTGGTTGATTCCTGTTTTCGTCAGCATTTCCAACTCCACTTCTTGTTCTCACCATTTTGATCTACACACCAAATAAGGTGAAATTAGATCCTCAATCATGATAGATATTCAAATCATCCTTATCACTCCGAAACGTTTACATGCTAGTTCTAATATCGTAGACGTACGCTTAGAATCCTACACACATAAGGTTTCTAGATCCGGTCGGCAACAGACCATAGATCCGAACAAATAATATCATATATGGCAACATATTACATTTAGCACATAAAGCATTTTAGGCAACTTTCCTAAAATAAACTAGTGCTCGTGTCTAAATCACAACAGACACACATCTCAAAATTTCACTTAGCATTCTAAGTTTAAGTCTAGAAATCCTACAAATTCCTAGTTCGCTTAAACTAATGCTTTGATACCAACTGTGACATCCCCAAAATCTCGGCCAGAAAAGACCGATTTTCATTTATGCTTTTAAATATTTTCAGAGTAAATCCTTTTGATTTGAAAGAGTTGCGGAATTTGTTCCCAAAAACAAAACATGATAAAACTTTGTTTACCGAAGCATTTCATAAAAGAAATGTATTTTCATTATAATCAAAACTCGGGGTGTCATGTTCCGATACAGACCAATAAGCATAAACGAATACATTACAAGTCATATAACAAATATAAACATATGCAGACCTGTAAACAAAACAACTTGATGGTTCATCCATCTCATGCCCTTCCGCCACTACCTGTAATACAATTTAAAACTGAGTGGGTCAGGCTTGGGAGCCTGGTGAGCATATAGGGTTTTCAACCCACAATAAATATCATATTTAATTTTCACCAACCAACAATAACCCAATTACCCATTCCCGTTATTCTCACTTTAATGTCCCTAAAACAACTAACATAAGGGACCTAGTCTAAGAATATTTCATCGGGGCGACAACACATGCTTCGGGGGTACCTCAGCAATATAAGTCAAATAAGGCAACCATGAGGGGGATGGAGTACAACGAATGAACACCCAAGTTCGTTAACACCTACAGGTGGCGAACCTGCTAATGTTTCCACAAGACTGTCTAGAATAGCCAGTGGTCGTCATCTAAACTCCGCTAGATGACTCAATCAAACAACAATGAGGCCTCTCATCTGTTTATTACACACCAACCGTCTACCCATGTTCTACCCAACACATTAGTAGATAAAAATATACATTTGTATACATAGTTTAAAGAAAACCTGTATAGCATGCTTTATTCAACACATATATCACAAAACAAATGAGGCACACACACACATAACACATATCTCATAAAGAAATAAGCAGATCTATAAGATAGAAGAGAGTGAATACACATTCACACATAACACAACCAAATATATACACATAGCACGTATTTTTATATAAAATACTTTGTATTATTGTATTAGAAGAAAATAACTACACACTCACTTGATCAGAAGATGATCGGACAGCACTACGGCTTATAGAAGTAGTATTCCTCAGCAGATCTGAAAGATCTCCTCGAAAATCGAACTTCTCGCGGACAGAGCTTCGACTCGGGAACCGCACTTCTCGGGATCTTCGGGATCTCGGGACTTGCTTCGGGCTAGAGTATGATACCGGGACTTCGGGATAGCTTCGGGGGTAAAAATGCAGAGCTTCGACGCGAAAATGCGAGGGAATTGGCAAAAATACCCGGAACCCTCGCATCCTATTTATTGGAGGCTGGAGCCTCAGAGTACGCGGGGCGTACTACGTTACGCGGGGCGTACTGCCCAAAACGTCATTGCTTACATATCCGAAGTGCTCGAGTGCGAGTGTCGACATCCCTTGGAGTACGCGGGGCGTACCTCGGATCAGATCGGTGACTCCTTCGGATAATGCTTCCGAATTTCCAATTAAATTTAAATACAAAATATTAAATAAACTTCGGAAATTCATAACTTCTTCATACGAACTCCGTTTTCGACGTTCTTTATATCCACGCGAAGGTGAGACTAAGCTCTACAACTTTCGTTTAGACTTCGTCGGCTATTTTCGAATTTATTTTTATTATTTATTTTTAATAGGCCGCGACAGAAAAACTTCGTTATAAATTCATAACTTCTTCGTTTGACGTCCGTTCTCGCCTAACTTTTTATCGCTTTGATACCAACAACGAGACCTTCGATCCTCGTTTAGATTGCTTCGGCTAACAACCGCTCGATCTCAAATCGAGTAAAACAGGCTGTATACTGCTAAGCCGGAACTTCGATAAATCATAACTCCTCATATGAAGTCAGATTTGGGCGTTCTATATATATTCGGAAACCTCGTTTTAACTACTACAACATTATTCAAAGATATTAAGTTTATTTTATGTCACACCCCCGAACCAGACGGCGGAAACGTCCGGGGGCTGTCGTGACTCAATTGAATACCATAACATTGAATATATATGAAACGTAACAACATTCGTCACCATGCATTAATATAGTACAACCAGTAGAGTTACATGAAGTACATTGTTTAAACATTACATTCCCAAAAATAAATTGTTCGATTCGTACATCAATAAACTGCAAGCCATCACTGAATATGATTTCCTTTGGTTCACTGGTTCCCTGAGAATACAAGTATTTTGAAAAACGTCAACATATGAAATGTTGGTGAGTTCATAAGCGGTATTTGAAAAACAATGTTTCGTGTCGTTTGAAAACCACCAGAAAATCCGATATTTTCTGAAAAGAAAAGCTTTTGAAAACGTTTGTGAAGATCCATAGGTATGCTTGTTTGTTTATATACTTGTAAAAATTGTTCATTGAAGTTGTATGCATTTCGAATCTGTATGTATTGAAAAACCCTAGGAAAACCCGATGTTTTCCTAATTCTTTGAATTCCATAAATTTACATTGAAACCATTGCAACGCGTGAAGTTATCAATACCAGGCGACGTTGGATTATTTTTGAGCATGATTATTTGCTACAAACACGCGTTACACAAACGACTAGTCTATAGCTATACTAACGATCCCGTAGGCGTCGCCCGTACTAATCACGTTATCCAACCGCCCTGACTACGTGTAGTCCCACATCCGAAGAGAAAGAGGACACGAAGACCTCGATGACTCCATTAACCGGTTGGGGATAAAAAGGTACGAGGGGTCCCAGACCCGCCTCGCATAAAAAGGTAGACTCTACTAGCAATACCAAAGGACCCTTGGGGCCCAGTAGTATACAAGCCATTGAAAGTCCATTTACGTTGTGTCAGATCGGTAAAACCCAACACTTCGTAAGATAGAGGTCTTCGGGCCTTAAGATCAGGTCATTGGGCTAGCTAGGCTCAACAAACAAGATTTTACACTTTTGGGGCCCAAAGATGGTGCGTAGACGTCTGTGCACACTCGCATGTATATTGAATTCCCAAACGTTATTTGTATGAATCGTAGTGTCGTAGTGTCATAGTGTCGTCGTGTTAGTAGTTTCGGATTTTTATTGGTTCGAGACCGAACCAATTCGTTTAACAACGACTTTTGGTATTGTAATGTATTGTATTTCGTCGATAGTCGCGGTGCCATCATTTGATCAAATTGCATGTATTGAATTAGCCTTGTAATTTTTCTGGTTTCAGCCCCTCATTGTTTGTAAAATTTACTTTTTCAACCCTTTATTTAAATACTTTCCGGTTTGGTCCTTAAATCAATTTTCTTGACATTTTAACACCAAAAATTATTGAAATTGATATTTTTCAGCATATTTTTCAATGAAAACAGTTTAAGTCCCTGAAATTTCAGTTTTCTCGGTTATAACCCTTCTTTTTCGCAATTTTGACAATTTTGGCCCAAATTGTAAAATTTTTGCAACTTTGGTCCTTTTTAAATTTAAAAAGCATTTTAAACCTTTGAAAAGGACTTGGACCAATTATAGTCCACTGTTTTACAGAAAAACACAGTTTTGGCCCTCCAAAACAGAAAATTACGCATAATGGGCCTCATTGGGTCGAAAATGTCATTTTTAGCCCATTAAGCTTGAAATTTATGTTTTTAATCCTCTAAATGAGTATATTTCCAGAAATTGTTTTATTGAAACTGTTTTGACACACCTCATCCATCAGAATTCGTGATATGTCAATTTGGGCCCTTAATTTTGTATTTTTCACATTTTAGGTCCAAAAATTGTGTTTTTAGCCCAAAGAAATTGTTACTAAGCCATTTAGCTATTTTTCTAGAAACACTTTGTATGTAGAAATATATTTGATGCTAAAATCATTTAACATAAGGTATATCTCGGTTTTGAGGGGTTTTATGGCTAGATCCAACATTTTAACACACAAAAGCACACATATAAGCATGGAAATCATACAAAGCATACAATACACATATAGATCTACACTTTCACTTGTATCCCCCCCCCACAAAACTCATAAAAACAGAAAATAGGGGGTATGAAGCTCACCTTGGGTGTGGGGGTTCGGTTTTGCAAGGAAAATGGAAGGAAAATGAAGTGATTTTCGGCCTTAGCACCCTTCCTTGGTAGATCTCGAGTTTGGTGACTTCTAAGGTGTATGATCACAAGTTGGAATAGATTTAGAAGAGGTTTTTGATGGAATGAAATAGCTAGATCATATATATAAGTAAATACTTACCTAAGATGGTGATTAGCTTGAAAGATCCTCTTGAAAGCTTCTAAAAATCTCGAAATTATGAGGAGGAAAGGAGAGAGTTTTCTTGAATGTTCTTTGAGAGAATTTGTGAAATGTGTGTGTGTTTGAGATGTGGCCGAGAGTGAGAGAGAGAGGAGAGGATAGAAGTGATTTTGAAGTGATGCTTTCTTGGAAATATGAGTTGTGTGCATGGAAACCCAACAAATAAAAGTGAGGTGGCAACCCCAAAGTCAACTCTCCCTTTTTCCTTGGGCTTGGGCCGAGAATGGAGAGGGAAGAAAGGATTTTTGGGCTTTTTGCCCCTAAGCCCAATATTAGAGTTAGTTTGGGTGTTTATTGGCCTTATAAAATAAAATTGTGATTTTTATGCTTTAATAAGCTAGATTAGGTTAATCATGGATCAAAGCTTTTAATTTATTTCATTCTAGGCCCAATATGGCCCATAATATTGAAATAAATGAATGTGGGTCCAATTAGAGCCCAATTAGGGTTCTAAGCCCATGATAGTCTAATTGGAAGCTTATTGGTCCATGTGGATCCAATATGGGAGTCCTAGTCCAAAATGGACTTAAACAAGGACTTCTAGGGTTTCCAATTGTTTGATGACTATTTGTAGTACTTGTATGATGTATTTGATTGAAGTTTTTGATGTCATAATCATAGGTGTTACACATGTTCTTAAGTTTTTGATTCACATTAGCTTGAATGTATAGATTACATGACACAAAATTTCCAGTTGTGACATCATCCCCCCGTTAGAGGGAATTTCGTCCCGAAATTCTGTTTGAAAGCTAGATTTGAGAATGCTAGAATAGGTGAGGGTACTTCTGCTTCATTTGATCTTCGTGTTCCCAAGTGAATTCTGGCCCACGCTTTGCGTTCCACCGTACCTTCACGATCGGGATGCAACTTTGCTTAGTACGCTTCACCTCCCTGTCCATGATTGCGATTGGCTCTTCGACGAACAGGAGATTCTCATTGATTTCGATTTCGTCAAGAGGAATGACAAGGGTTTCATCTGATAGGCACTTCTTCAGATTAGAGACATGAAACACGGGGTGTACACCGTTTAGCTCCACGGGTAGTTGTAGTCTGTATGCTACTGGGCCTATTCGGGCGACGATTTCGAGAGGTCCAATGTATCGCGGGTTCAGCTTTCCCCGTCTTCCGAAACGTATAACCCCTTTCCAGGGTGAGACTTTCAACAGTACTCGGTCACCGACTTGGAATTCTAAGGGCTTTCGCCGTTTATCGGCGTAGCTCTTTTGTCGGTCACGCGATGCTTGTAATCGAGCTCTGATCTGGATGATCTTTTCTGTGGTTTCGCGAATGATCTCTGGTCCCGTTAGTGCCCTGTCCGACGTATGCGTTCTTGCTAGCTGGGTGTCACCTACTTCAGCCCAACATAACGGTGATCTACATTTACGCCCGTACAGTGCTTCGAAAGGAGCCACCTTGATGCTCGAATGGTAACTATTGTTATATGAGAACTCGATCAACGGTAGGTGGGTATCCCAAGACTTTCCAAAGTCTATCACACATGCACGAAGCATGTCTTCAAGCGTTTGAATGGTTCGTTCACTTTGACCGTCCGTTTGTGGGTGATATGCGGTGCTCATATCGAGATGAGTTCCCGTTGCCTTGTGGAGTGATTGCCAAAAGCACGATGTGAACCTACTGTCCCTATCCGAGATGATAGATTTTGGCACTCCATGGAGTCTTACGATTTCTCGTAGGTACAAACGTGTCAGTCTCTCCATCTTGTAGGATTCTTTGATTGGCAGGAAATGGGCAGATTTCGTCAGTCGGTTGATTATTACCCATATGGTGTCCAATCCGCCCGACGTCTTGGGCAGCTTGGTCACGAAATCCATAGAAATCCCCTCCCATTTCCACTCAGGGATTGCCGGTTGCTGTAACAATCCGGAAGGTTTCTGGTATTCCACCTTTACTTTGGCGCACGTAAGGCACTTACCAACATAGGTCGCGATTTCCGCCTTCATGTTAGGCCACCAGTAGTGTTGTTTAATGTACAAATACATCTTGTCCGAACCAGGATGAATGGAGTATCGTGTCTTGTGGGCTTCCTTCATAACGGTCTCCCTAAATCCTCCGATTTTTGGGACCCAAATACGGTTCATGAAGTAGTATACCCCATTCTCCCTTGCTTCAAGGTTCTTTTCCATCCCGCGTAATGCCTCGCTAATTCTATTTTCCGTTCTCATAGCCTCTGGCTGGACTGATGCAATTTGAGTGGCCAGATGAGACTGAATGGTTATCGAGTGCGTTTTCGTACGGCGATTAGAGTACTCCTTCCGACTTAATGCATCAGCTACCACGTTGGCCTTGCCTGGATGGTACTTGATCTCGCATTCGTAGTCGTTTAGTAACTCCACCCATCTTCGTTGTCTCATGTTCAACTCCTTCTGATTCAAGATGTGGTGGAGGCTCTTGTGGTCCGTGAAGATGGTGCACTTTGTACCGTACAGGTAGTGCCTCCAAATTTTTAGAGCAAAGACCACGGCTCCTAGTTCTAGGTCATGGTTCGTGTAATTTACTTCGTGCGTCTTTAGTTGGCGGGACGCATATGCTATCACTCTTCCACGTTGCATGAGAATGCAACCTAAGCCCTGATTCGACGCGTCACAGTAGACTACAAAATCTTCCGTTCCTTCAGGTAGGGATAGTACAGGAGCACTACAGAGGGCTTGCTTCAAGGTTCGAAACGCAATTTCTTGTTGGTCTGTCCATTTGAATGGCACGCCCTTTTGCGTAAGCAAGGTAAGCGGCTTGGCAATCTTAGAGAAGTTTTGGATGAATCTCCTATAGTAGCCTGCTAGGCCTAAGAACTGACGAATTTTTGTGGGCGTAGTCGGAGTTGCCCATCCTTCCACAACTTTGACCTTAGAGGGATCCACATGAATTCCGTCTTGGCTAACTACGTGGCCTAGGAAATTCACACTCCGTAGCCAGAACTCGCACTTGGAGAGTTTGGCATAAAGCTTTTCCGATCGCAGAGTGTCTAGGACTTGTCGGAGATGTTGGCCATGCTCCTCTTTGCTTCAAGAATAGACGAGGATGTCATCGATAAACACAATGACGAAGTTGTCAAGGAACGGTCGACATATTCGATTCATTAGGTCCATGAATGCGGCAGGTGCATTTGTTAGACCGAAGGGCATTACGACGAATTCATAATGTCCGTAGCGAGTTCGGAAAGCGGTTTTAGGAATATCCTCTTCTCGGACATTGAGTTGGTGGTATCCGGACCGTAGATCTATTTTAGAAAAATAACTAGTTCCTTGGAGCTGGTCGAATAGATCATCGATTCGTGGGAGTGGGTAGCGGTTTTTAACAGTGAGTTTATTTAACTCTCTGTAATCGATGCACATTCTGAAAGATCCGTCCTTCTTTTTGACAAAGAGCACCGGAGCTCCCCATGGCGAGTAGCTAGGTCGGATAAATCCCGTGTCCAGAAGCTCACTGAGTTGGCTGGACAATTCCTGCATTTCAGCAGGAGCCAACCGATATGGTGATTTAGCGAGAGGAGTTGCTCCTGGAACGAGGTCGATTCGGAACTCAACCTGTCTCTCTGGGGGTACTCCTGGAAGATCTTCAGGAAACACGTACGGAAATTCACACGCTACCGGAATGTCTTGGATGTTAGTTTCTTCTTTGGTCTTGTCCACTATGTGAGCCAAGAACGCCAAATTGTTCTTTCGCATATGTTTTTGTGCTTTGATGCACGAGATGAGACGAAGATTCGTACTGGGTTTGTCTCCGTAAATTACTAGGGTTTCGTGATTCGGGAGACGAAGGCGAACGGCCTTCTCGTGGCACATAATCTCAGCATGGTGGGGGCTTAACCAATCCATGCCGATAATCACATCGAAACTCCTAATTGATACTGGCATTAGGTCTATTCGAAAAACGTGTTGGTTGAGGGTTAGGGTACATCCGATGTAGATTTCCATAGTAGGATTCGGTTTTCCCATTGGCCATTTCCACCGTATAGGTTTCATTTAGCTTTTGGGGTTGTTGTTTTAATAAATGTTTAAACTTCTCGCTTACGAAACTTCGCTCCGCTCCCGTATCAAATAAGATGCATGCATAAGTGTGGTTTAGGAGGAACGTACCGGTCACAACTGCGGGGTCGTGAACTGCATCATTCTGACCCATAGTCAGTATTCTTCCTGCTCCTCTATTTCCTGAATTGTTGTTGTTAGGGCAATCTCGACGGAAGTGCCCCGTCCTTCCACACCCGAAGCAGGTGTGGCTAGGCCCTGCATTATTGCCGCCGGCATTGGTGTTGTTGTTATTGCGGTAGTTGTTGTTGTTCTGATTGTTTCCCTGACTCTGATTCTGAGGAGGATAAGTCCTGCAGAACCTTGCAGTGTGTCCCCTTCGGTTGCAACTGGTGCAATGGAGTTCTCTGCATTCGTCGTGATGATGGAGGCCGCATTTATTGCATTTGGGAAGATTACCGGAGTAGGGTCTTGAAGCATTTGAAGCAGCTGAGGCTGGAGCATGTGGTGTGGCTGGAACCGGTGCGGTGACAGCGTTAACTGCCACCGTTTGCTGCTTTTTAGAGGTCTCGGGGCCCTGACGCCCCTTTCTCTTGTTGTTCCACCCTTTCTTGCCATCACCCTCCTTTTTCTTCTCAGTCTCCACTGGCTTCTCGCCCTTCTTGTTGTTATGATCATATAGCCTCTTTGCCAATCTCTTCGCACTGTCAAACGTTTCAGGGTTCGCAAGTATCACATTCCCCTGAATGGGGGGTGTCAGTCCCCAGATGAATTGTTCGATCTTCTTTCCTTCTGATGTGATCATACCCGGGCACAACAGAGATAGTTCGCTAAATCTCGATATGTAGGGATCGATGTTCGCATTCTGCACAGTGAGGTTCCATAGTTCCTGCTCCATCTTTTGTATTTCGCCTTGGGGGCAGTACTCAGCCATTAACATTTCTTTCATTTCTGCCCATGGGATAGAGTTGGCGACAGGGAGCGTCATAGCTTCCACGTGGCCGTTCCACCAAGTGAGTGCTTGGTCCACAAAAGTGCAGGCCGCGAACTTCACCTTCATCTGCTCGGGGCAATCGCATATCTCGAACACCGACTCTACCTTCTCGATCCATCGCTTCAGAGTGATCACCCCTCCAGTGCCGTTGAAAGTCCGGGGTTTAGCGTTTGTGAAGTCCTTGTAGGTGCACGTTTTAGTGGGTCCTTGATTCGCCCCGTTGTTCGAACTTCCGGATCCTTGCCCGTTGCCTCCTCCGTTGTTCCCTCGGTGAAGTTGTGCCATAGCTGCTGTGACCGCAGCAGACACGGCTGCCTGGAAAGCAGTGGTGTCAACTTCGGGCGGGGTTGGTTCGGGATTTCCGCGAGTAGCTCGGCGAGGCATCTTTCTGTCATGAAACGGAAAGATGTTGAGTGTACGTGGTTTCTGTGAGGTTGTGATCCTACTAACTAGGTGTATGGTACGAACCTAAACATTACTACCATCGGGCATACAATCATAACGTCTCAACACATAATAACTGGTAATATCATAGCAAAACACACAAAAGTTCATTAATATTATCCGCATGTAATACAAGAAAATTTGCTCGTAAGAGCATACATAAGTGACACTAATCTGACAGCATAACGGCTCCATGAGTAGTGTAGTCACCTAAACATAGAGCCGAAGTACATAACATAGTTCCTAATGACCTACTATGATAAGTCTATCCCTAACTGCGATGAGCTGCGTGTGGAGGTGGTGCCGAGGTCATATGCCGAAATGTTGCGCCAGTAGCTGCGCCATCTCTGCCATGTCTCCAATAACCTCATCCCTCTCATGCTCTGCTTGCACTTCCCGAGCTTCCATAGCATACAGCTGTTGTCGCAGTGCGGCGATCTCAGCTTCGAGGGAACCGTTCTCTCTTGGGGGGTTCACTGGTGGAGCGGGGTGATCTGGCTGTGCCTCGTTCTCGCATGGCGGGACGGGGTCCTGATCCCCGACCTGACCTTCCTCGTCGTCGTCGTCGATCTCTCCAAATTCGTAGTCAGTGTCTACATACTCGTCGGGTCCGACGTCGTGTGCTTCCCCTGGATTCTCTCCCGGTTCATCCCCAAGCATCCTGTGAGCTACTAGGACCTGATGAAACTGGTGATGGGTTTTGAGCATTCTAACACTTCCTAAGTGTACATGCAACCCTAATAACCTTGGATCTATGTTTGTCTAATTATCATGCTAAGTTGAATTCCAAGGCTATATTCCTATCTAGCATACATGGGGAACAATTTAACTTGAATAATAAATAGAATAACTTACCTTGTTGTTGCTTGTGTTCCTTGAAACCTTGTGAGCCTAGCACCCCAAATGTGATGCCTCAAATGCTTCACACAACAACAAATGCTCTTGGAAAGACTCTTGAGATAATACACACTTCTTAAAATCGGCCAAGCCCTCTAGTTTCTTAGTGTAGCCGATTTTAGTGGAGAATATGCTTCTTATATAGTGTTGACACATCTAGGGTTACACCATGTAAACCCTAATGTGTCATGACTCTTCATTTCCATGACCCATGGGTTTGTAACTCCCATGGAGCATCCATGGAGCATCCTATGGGTAGAACCCAACTTGATAATCCATGGAGCCTCTTAGCCCACTATACAAGATATGGATGATTTACATAATCAACCCATATATTTAATTAGTTCTCTTTTGACCACTTAATTAATTCTAAATTAATTATTGATCAAACTAATCAAATAATATTATTAATATATTAGAACTTATAATATATTAATAATCTCCAAGTGTTATTTCTCTCATTTAGTCTATCCAATTGCATGGTGCCATGCAACCCAAATGGACCATGCCGGGTCGGGTCAAGTACATACCAGAAATAGTTATGGACTTAGACACCTTATCCAACAGTCTCCCACTTGGATAAGTCTAATAACTATTACTGCAAGTATGACTTCAGGAACCGATCGGCAATTGTAGCTCTTTTCAAGGTTTCTCGGAACTGAGAAGATGATGGTACGCCATTTAAGATAAGTGATCATATAATCCTCCGTTCTAGATATCAGCCGGACAAATACATGGAACACTGTCTTGCTTATTGTCCAGCATTTGTTTCCCGATTTCCGATTTGTTTGACATAGAACTTAATTGAACACATCAACTTAGTTCTGACCGGGCCCGGTACATAGGTCAAAACAAAATCATCGAGGGGCCCAGATATCAGCTTCTAATCCAAGAAGGAACAGATAAACTTCTGTTGGATTAATGTCTAAGTCCATAACTATAATTGGTAAGACTTGACCCGACCCGGCATGGTCCATTTGGGTTGCATACCATCATGCACTTGGATGAGAGAAATAAGACACTTATGGTTATTAATATATTATAAGTTCTAGTATATTAATAATAAGAATAATGAGATTATTTAATTAGTATTGATCAAGAATTAATCTAGGATTAATTAAGTGATCAAAAGAAGACTAATTAAATATATGGGTTGATTGTGTAAATCATCCATACTTGTATAGTGGGCTAATGCTCCATGGATAATCAAGTTGGGCTAAAACCCATAGGATGGTTCATGGATGCTCCATGGTGTATTTGAACCCATGGATCCAAGGAAATGGAAAGTCATGACAATTAGGGTTTGCCCTAATTGTAACACTATATAAAGATATTATTCTTGGCAAAATCGGTCACTAGAGAGACTAGTGTGTATGAAGAAAGGGCTAGCCGATTTTGATAAGTGTAGAATTCTCTCAAGCTATTCTAAGTGTTTTGATGATTGTGATTCCATTTGAGGTGTCACACTTGGGGCACTAGGCACTCAAGCTTCATGAAGACTTTCTACATCAAAGAGGTATGTGTTCTATCTTGCTATAGTTATTGTTTTGTATGCTAGATTAGGATAACACCTTGGAAGTTCTTATTTGCATGTATAATAGAGAAAACATAGATCCAAGGTATTTACGGTTGCATGTACACTTAGGAGTGTTAGAATGCTCAAAACCCAACAGTGGTATCAGAGCCTAGGCTTGTTTTCTTGTTATACCTGCAATAGAAGCTAAAAAAACGAATCTGGTGCTGTCTGGCCATCAGACTCGGCGAGTCCATCAGGAGACTCGACGAGTCCATGCCTAAAAAGTGATGAATTCGATCCAACTCGCCGAGTTGGTTCATGCACTCGACGAGTTGGACCCCCAGACAGCATATTTTCGAGTTTTTTTGGCTAGAAATGGACTAGGAACATTACCCTAAGTTGTTTTTGATCTTATAAACTTGTTTTTGATGTGGTAATGTTCATGCTAATCCATTTTCAAAGATAATTGTCAATAGATTCATGTTTTGTATTAGTTTAAGGTTTAGACTAATTACATGAAAAAGTTTGATTTGAATTATCTTGTTCTTATGAGTTGCTTAGATTAATAGAAATGTTGAGTGAAATAGTTGTTTTCAATCCATTTTAATCTAAGAGTTGAGTATAAAATGTGTTTGTGTAACTTGTCCTCAAGTTACATGAAGAGTCACATTAAAGACTCATAAAATTCATAAGAGTTGGCAATGGTTACAAAATGAAGAGTCTTGTGTCATTGAATAATTTTTTATGACTCCATAACTTGTCCTCAAGTTATGGAAGTTCAAGAGTCACTTCATTAAAGAAAAATTTGTAACCATAATTAAATCCATAAGTTATAAAATAAAGAAAAAGTTAGTTCTTTTATTAGTTTAAAGTCTTCCATAACTTGTCCTCAAGTTATGGAACTTGAAGAGTTTTTGGATTAAAACTACTTTAAACACATAAGTTATGGAATTAATTAGTTTTGAATAGTTTCAAAACTTGCCCTCAAGTTTTGGAATTTGAAAAGTTTTCAAGTATGAATACTTTAATTCCAAGTTAGCCCTTAGAATTTTAAAAGTTAAAATTCAACCCTTATACTTTATAATATTATAAGTTAATAATATATATATATGTATAAGAGTAAAGTCAGTCTTACCGCTAGTACGCCTCATTCACGAAGCCGGTCTATAAGGTGGGTATAAGGTTGTTGCCTATAAAATGGCAACTTAATGGGTGTCCACTCTCACCCACCGCTTGCTTGACTGGTGGAGGGTCGTTAGCCGAACGGGTTTGACAGGACTAGAATTCTCCCTTCATTAAAAGTATTAATGATAATACTAAGTAACTAAACTCATAATAATACCCAATCTTAGTTACTTAGGAAAATGTGAATAAGGTGCTAATCCATGAAATTACACTTTACACTTTGTCTAAGTCGTTAGTGGAGCGTGTGTGGTTAACCGGCACACTAACTTGGACTTAACAAGGTAGGTAAAGGGTGACTTAATATTTATCATAGTATCGATGGAGCGTGTGTGGTTAACCGGCACATCGATTGAGGGGTAATTTATTAAGGGTACCAAGTGATTTGCATGGTTACTTCACACCTCGTTTTGTGATCCTCGGCATCCCAGTCACAAAACCTGAAGGGCACACTCGAGATTGAAACATGCCATTGAACAGTTCAATGAATCTCAAAGTTCTAGGAGTTTCAAAACCAATTAAAACCTAATAATACATTTCGTTTATCTTGGTGGAAATTGGTGAATCGTCATTCACCTACCTTCAAATATTTTATAGCTTGGATTACGGCATACCTCTTCTAAGTTATAAAATAGTTTGTTGGGTCCTAGCCTTAATATTTCATATTGGGTGTCATTTTAAGGACTTAAGATCAACTATCTTGAATATCTCCCAAAACATGTCTGGTTTAGACATTTATGATCTTCCCAAATCTCTTGAAACAAGGTTTCCTAATGAAGATGATGTCCCATGGATATCATACTTTTTTCTCCTCCTCCAATTATTCTCCCTAACCCACAAGCTCTTGAAAAGTTTAAGGTCACTCAAGCCCTATTGACAAGGCAAGGTCTAGGTGTGGACACATCTTGGAGATGTAGTCACATATTGACAAGCCGGGAGAGTTGGGTGTCAAAGTCTTGAGAAAGTTGGTGGTTCAACTACTTTCTAAGTCACATAGTGAGTTCTTTTGGAACACCTATGACACAGACTATGACAAGACCCTTAATGATCTTATCTATTTGTTAAGATCAACTTCCTAAAACTTTATGGACATTGACAATGATGACATTGGATATCCAGTAAAGCATTCTCTTCCCAATGGAAAGGGATCGGCCATAGTCAACTCGGTTGACCAAATGGTAAAGAGAAAAAGCTAAGTCTGTGATAGTCCCGTGTACCATTATTAAAGGGTCCATTGCCAAAGGAAGGGGCATTGGTTGCGAAGCTGCCAAATTTACCTAAGGATGTTAAAGTCAATAAGTTTGACTCTACTTCAGGTAAATTCCACTATCTAACTCTGTTAAGTTTCTATTCTGAGATTCTTGATACATGATGTGACTGGGTCACATGGTGATGTTTTAAGAATGAAAGAAAAGTGAAGAAACTTAAAGAAAGAATATGCTGAATCTGATGGCGTAGATGGATTTCTATCGCATAGTTTGAAGATCGGATTCTTGAGCTACTTCTCAGGAGTTATGAGATATTGCTTAGGAATAGATAACAACAAGTTTTCATATGGATTGTAAGGATAAGTTTTTTCGCAAAGTTTTTAAAATAAAAGGAAAATTTTTGATTTCATTTATTTTAAAATATCCTTACAATGGCATTTGAGGAAAAATTGTTGCTTATAAGATTCCATTAACAGCAAGAGTGGAAATATGATATTGATTCTTTCATTTGTGGTAATGTCTAAATTTACCAAATAAGGAAAGATTCTCATCGCCCAAGTTTCAAGTGGACCGGAACTTGGAATCATGCAAGTTGTATAGCATGATGAACGAGAACTTTCAAGTATTTGAAAAATTAAGACTAATTACTTGTTCACATGGATGTGTGAGTCAAGTAAAGGACTTAGGGATCGAGTACACATTCTTGTGCACTGATTAAGTCCACCACAAAAGATCGATAAGAAGAATAAAATTAGGCAGAAGGATAAAAGTTTCTCAAATCTGAAAAGATGGGAGAGTACTTAAGTATCAGTTTTGTGATCATCTTAATGATTAAGAAACCATATCACAATTAGTTCTCTAAGGAAATCTTAGTGCATTCTTTTGACTAAGAAGAGGGATCTTGAATTGTTGAAATGGTTAAATCAAGAAGATGAGTCATACTTCGTTCCAATACAAGTCTTAGAGTCATACTCTAAGATTGTATTTTGAGTGACATGTCTTAAAGAAGGTTTAAAACACTTGTCAAATGTAAGAGTAAAAGTTTTCTACTCTTGTACATTTGAAATTGGTAAGTTGTGATGTTTTGGATAAAACAAAGACCAACTAAGGCCAATTGTGTGAAGTGTTTGTCTTGATTAGAATCCACACTATCTCTTGGATATTTGACAAGGGAGTCTTATAGGTCAAGAGGACAGTGGGAGTCTTAAAGGTCTTGAAAGTCTCAAGAACTAATCAAGAATAAAACCTAAAGTTCTTCTCTAGCACACAATTTGAGGTTTATAATCTATTGTGTTGACTTATTCTGTGCCCATTCCAGTTAAAGTTGGCTTTGCATATGAGTTCTTAGAGTTCTCAATTAGTTGCACAACAACTTGGAAGCAATGGTAGGCCCTTGAGCTGCCAGGTGGCAAGAAATTAAGATTGAGTTCAGTCCATATGAGTTTGGATTTGTCATTATCCTTGTCTTGTGACTATGATTTTGACAATTCACATGGATAAGAACACATACACCAGTAAATCTAAGTGTCATAAGGTTTCTCTCCGATTCATGAAAAATGATGGTGAGGAAACACTTTCACTAAGTAGATTTTATCTAGATAGCAATTGTGATATTTGCATTCTCAAAGTCGTTAGTGGAGCGCGTGTGGTTAACCGGCACACTAACCTGGACTTGTGAGAAGTGGCAAAAAGGTCTAACTATTATGATTACGACATCCCTCTTCATAATTGTTTAGATACACAAGTGTGCTATCTAAGGGAAGGTGTATGATTTTGATAAAGTCTTATCAAAACAATCTAGTATCAGAAATCTGAACTTTGGTAAGAAAGTCGGCTGATTTCTGAGTACATGTCAAAGCTAGTGGGAGCATAAGTGTTATGCTAATAATCATCATGTTAGTGGGAGCATGATAATTATGATAAGTATTGCAAGTTAGCAATGTTAATTATAGAAAACAAAAGGTCTCAATTGGGAAAAGTTGTTTTGCTATAATTAAGGGAGAGGAAATTATACTTCATCTCAAATCTATAAGCTTAGATCATGAGGTTTTAATCATTTAGTCAAGGATATATATATGAATTTCATGTTGGAATGACTCAACATAAGGAAATTCTGTATATGAGTCCATTATTTGCGTTCTAAAATTCGATTATGATTACGGCATCCCTTTTCATAATCTGAATTATGAGAACTTGGCAAATTGAAATGGACATGTTATAGCAAAAGACTGGTTTAGTCTTTATGTGAGACATCATGAATCGTGTCCCATATGCTTCGGATATAGGATCGATTACATGTGCTATAATCATCCGTTCTAAAATTTTCAAAAATGCCTGGGGCATTAAGAAGGGAAAAGGTTTAGAACAGGATATGACTAAAAGGATTAAACAATTGTCGAGAACAATCTAAGGTTTACCAAAGATTGGTTGCTCAAGGACAGTTGGAAGTATAGTGATAATTCTGGAAGGACCATATTGACATAATCTGTAAGGAGGCAACTCTTGTTCAGAAGTAATAGTCAAAATGGAATCTGGAAATGTTTCAAAGTTAGGATTTTCAAATCTGTGTAAGATTAAGGAAACTTAATGCAAGAAGGATGTTTCCAAGAAGTTGATCTCCTTTGGAATGCTCTGTAATGTTTGTTGTCAAGTCTTTATGACTTTGTGCATAATCATTACGAGAGGATCAATGCATATAAGTTTAGAATCTAACAGATTTCAGTAAATGGCATGAATTTGGAATTCTTGCATTTGCAGTAAGGATTTGGGAGTGTGAAAAGAGAATCATTGAAGTTATGTTCAATTGATCTAGTTCACAAAGTAAAGATCATAGACAAACATAGTATGCATACTTGGTGTGTGGCATGACTAGTGTTTAGAAAACATAGTGTACATGCTTGGAGCATGGGACAACTATTGTTTTAAATTCAAGAATAAAGTTGATAGCTGAAACAGTATACAATGAATAATGTGTAATCATATGGTGATAAATAAAAGGTGTTTTATTTATGTTCAAAGGGTTGATACCATATTGGATTCTATTATTATTGTGTTTCACTTTGCATGTTTTGACTTCCCGAATAAACTGGGTTATTCTTCCGGAATGACTAAGTTATTCAAACCATCCACAGTCGGTCATATGTTGGAAGTAGATATGAATTAAGACTGTCATGATGGGTTGTAGAGGTCTAAGGTGTTGGACAAGGCTACAACAATCATGAGTGCTCATAAGTTCTGAGTATTGGATTCAACCCGCGCTCATTGGAATCACTTCATGGATTTTATCACGAGTGATCATGAGACGATAATATCTTATATTCTTCAAACCTAGAGATATGAGTTGTTACTATGAGTTGATAGTACATTGATTGCACGAAACCGCATTTGGTAACTCTGTGCTATAAAACGTGCCTTTGTGTATGATTCAACAAGTAGTAGAACAAGCCATATGAGTCGAAGTTTATCCATTCCTTTTACCTTCGGGATTAAAGCGATATCTGTGGGCCCCTCGATGATTTGATGATGACAAATGGAAGTGCTCGGCCGGGCCAGGACTGATTTGATTTGTTCAATTAGTCAGTCGTCATAAATCGGAAATCGGGAAACAACAAATGGACAGAGAGAATGATTATAATCCATGTCTCAGTCCATATGATATCTAGAATGGAGGAATATATGATCCCTTATCTAATGGACAAGTCACTGACAAAGGTCAGAGTTCATCTACAAGGTCAGAGTTCGACAGAAGCTTTTGAGAGCTACGATTGCCGGTTGGTTCCTGAAGTCATACGCAATAATAGTTTTAGACTTATCCAAGTGGGAGACTGTTGGATTAATGTCTAAGTCCATAACTATAATTGGTAAGACTTGACCCGACCCGGCATGGTCCATTTGGGTTGCATACCATCATGCACTTGGATGAGAGAAATAAGACACTTATGGTTATTAATATATTATAAGTTCTAGTATATTAATAATAAGAATAATGAGATTATTTAATTAGTATTGATCAAGAATTAATCTAGGATTAATTAAGTGATCAAAAGAAGACTAATTAAATATATGGGTTGATTGTGTAAATCATCCATACTTGTATAGTGGGCTAATGCTCCATGGATAATCAAGTTGGGCTAAAACCCATAGGATGGTTCATGGATGCTCCATGGTGTATTTGAACCCATGGATCCAAGGAAATGGAAAGTCATGACAATTAGGGTTTGCCCTAATTGTAACACTATATAAAGATATTATTCTTGGCAAAATCGGTCACTAGAGAGACTAGTGTGTATGAAGAAAGGGCTAGCCGATTTTGATAAGTGTAGAATTCTCTCAAGCTATTCTAAGTGTTTTGATGATTGTGATTCCATTTGAGGTGTCACACTTGGGGCACTAGGCACTCAAGCTTCATGAAGACTTTCTACATCAAAGAGGTATGTGTTCTATCTTGCTATAGTTATTGTTTTGTATGCTAGATTAGGATAACACCTTGGAAGTTCTTATTTGCATGTATAATAGAGAAAACATAGATCCAAGGTATTTAGGGTTGCATGTACACTTAGGAGTGTTAGAATGCTCAAAACCCAACAACTTCGACTCATATGTTTGTTCTACCACTCATTGAATTACACACAAAAGCACGTTTTATAACATCGAGTTACCAATGTGGTTTCGTACAGTGAATGCATAACCAACTTGTAAGTAACAAATCATATCTCTAGGTTTGAAGACTTATACGATATTACCGTCTCACGGTCACTCGAGATAAAATTCCATGAAGTGATTCCAGTGAGCGTGGGTTGAGTCCAATGCTCAGAACTTATGAGCACTCATGATTGCTGTAGCCTTGTCCAAGACCTCTACAACCAAACATGACAGTCTTGATTCATACCTACTTCCGACATATGACTGACTGTGGAGGTTTGAATATGTTATACCAAACAAAAATTATTCTGGAAGTCAAAACATGCAAAAGAAATATAGTAAACGATCGACAAGAGATAGCAACACCTTACTCATAAATAAAACATTTTTATTCATCATCAAATGTCAATTACACTTTACAAATTTCGAGATTATCTAACTACTAAATCTAATATCATCCTTCAGCACTATGCTCCGAGCATGTTGAAGATGCTTGACCCGAGTCAGTCCCTTTGTGAGGGGATCTGCCGGATTCTCATCTGATGATACCCTCTTTGCCACGAGGTGTCCTTCTTCGATCCGATGTCTGATGAAATGGTATTTTCTGTCGATGTGTCTGGATCTCCCGTGATCCCTTGGTTCCTTGGCTAAGGCAACAACACTTTCACTATCACCGAAAATTTCCATTGGCTCTTTAATAGCTGGTACAACTCCAAGATCTCCAATGAAGTTCTTCAGCCATATCGCCTCCTTTGCTGCCTCGCTAGCTGCAATATACTCTGATTCACAAGTAGAATCTGCCACTGTCTCTTGCTTGGAACTCTTCCAAGAAATTGCTCCTCCGTTTAGGGTAAAGACCCAGCCCGGCTGAGAGCGGAAATTATCCCTATCAGTCTGGAAGCTAGCATCACTATACCCTACAACTCTCAAATCATCACTCCCACCGAGGGTAAGAACCCAGTCCTTAGTCCTCCGTAGGTACTTGAGGATATTCTTTACCGCAGTCCAGTGTGCCTTGCCAGGGTTCGCCTGATACCTGCTAACCATGCTCAGGGCAAAGGCTACATCGGGTCGAGTACACGTCATAGCATACATGATCGATCCTACAGCCGAAGCATGAGGTGTTCGACTCATTTCTGCTATCTCAGCCTCAGTGCTAGGACTTTGTGTCTTACTCAATCTGGTGTTACTCTGGATGGGTAACTCTCCTTTCTTGGAATCCTGCATGCGGAATCTCTTCAGCACCTTATCCAAGTAGGTACTCTGACTAAGTCCAATTAGTCTTTTACTCCGATCTCTCAAGATCCTTATCCCTAAAATATAGGCAGCTTCACCAAGGTCCTTCATAGCGAAACACTTCCCAAGCCAGGACTTTACTTCCTGCAGGGTTGGAATGTCGTTTCCTATGAGTAGTATGTCATCCACATACAATACCAAAAAGCTAACTATACTCCCACTAGCCTTGACATACACACAAGATGCATCTTCACTCCTAGTAAAGCCAAATTCCTTGACCTTCTCATCAAAGCAAAGATTCCATCTGCGAGGTGCTTGCTTCAATCCATAAATGGATTTCTCAAGCTTACACACTCTATTAGGGTACTCGTTGCTGACAAAACCTTCTGGCTGACTCATGTAAACATCTTCAGCCAACTTTCCATTAAGGAAAGTGGTTTTGACATCCATCTGCCATATTTCATAGTCATGAAATGCAGCTATGGCTAACAAAACCCGAATAGACTTAATCTTGGCTACCGGAGAAAAGGTCTCATCATAATCCACTCCAGGAATTTGAGAGAAGCCCTTTGCAACCAGTCTAGCCTTATAAGTGTGTACTTTACCATCCATGTCAGTCTTCTTCTTGAAGACCCATTTGCACCCCACTGTCTTACGACCTGGTACATTTTCAACCAAGTTCCAAACTTGATTGTCATACATGGATTGTATCTCGCTATCCATATCCTCTTTCCATTTAGCAGACGCGGGGCCTACCATGGCTTCCTCGTAGCTATTAGGGTCATCTTGACTTACTAGTGTCCCATCACTAATAAGTGTCTCACCTTCTGCAGTAATATGGAATCCATAGTAATGCTCAGGTGCACTCCTAACTCTCGTGGAACGCCTCAGAGGTACAAGTTTGTCAATTGGCTCAACAGGAGTTTCCTCCTCAAGTTGAGGGCTAGAGTTTGAAGTTCCTTCACCACTTGATTCTTGAATTTCTTCAAGATCAATTTGCCTTCCACTGTCTCCTTGGCTTATAAACTCTCTTTCTCGAAAGACTCCTCTTCTTGCTACAAAGACCACATTGTCACTAGGTCTGTAGAAGAGGTTACCAAAGGATCGCTGTGGGTAACCGATGAAAATACACCTCTCGCTTCGAGGTTCGAGCTTATCATGAGTCTCGCGTCTCACGAAAGCCTCGCAACCCCAAATCTTGATGTGGTCTAGTTTAGGTACTTTACCAGTCCACATCTCGTGAGGAGTTTTGGCAACTTTCTTTGTAGGGACTAGATTAAGGATATGGGCGGCAGTCTCTAAGGCATACCCCCAGAATGAGATTGGTAGCGAAGCTCGACTCATCATGGAACGAACCATATCTTAACAAGGTTCGATTACGCCTCTCAGCCATACCATTCAACTGTGGTGTCCTGGGAGGTGTCAATTGTGAGACTATCCCACATTCCCTTAGATAGTCAAGGAACTCTGAACTAAGATACTCACCTCCTCGATCGGATCGAAGCATCTTAATGTTCCTGCCCAATTGATTCTTGACTTCCTGTTTAAATTCCTTAAACCTCTCGAAAGTCTCTGACTTATGCTTGATCAAGTAGACATATCCATATCTACTGTAATCATCAGTAAAAGTCAAATAATAACGATTAGCATCCCTTGTGGCATGTTTGAATGGTCCACACACATCCGTGTGTATAAGGTCCAACAAACCTTCACCCCTCTCACACGAACCTGTGAAGGGTGACTTTGTCATTTTTCCAAGTAAGCATGATTCGCAACTATCATCTGACTTTAGGTCAAACGACTCCAAGACTCCATCCTTTTGGAGTTGGCCTATGCGTTTCTTGCTTATATGTCCAAGACGACAATGCCATAATGATGCTTTATCCAAGTTATTATTAGTAGTAGAATCAATACACAAAACATTATTTCCTAAGTTATCTACAACAGACATAGCTTCATACACACCATCACAAGGTAATGCTTTAAAATAAAGAACATTATTAAAGAAAGCATCAATAGAACCAACTTCATTATTAAACGAAAAGGTAAACCCTTGTTTGTACAAAGCATGAAAGAAAATAATATTTCTTGCCATTCCTGGCGAGTAACAACATTTATTCAAATCTAAACTAAACCCACTACTTAGCGATAAAGTATAAAATCCAATCTTGGTAACAGGTAAAGCTTTCCTATTCCCCATGATCAAGTTTATTCTTCCTTGCTCCACATTCTCACTTCTTCTTAGTCCCTGCAAGTCACAACAAATATGAATACCACAACCGGTATCAAGGACCCAAGATTTAGAATGGGGTGAGTTATTAGAAATGATAGTGTAAATACCTGCATGGTTGGGTTTAACTTTCCCATCCTTCACATCCTGCTGGTACTTTGGGTAGTTCCGCTTCCAATGAGCCTTTTCATGGCAATAGAAGCATTCAGCCTCTTTTGGGTCAGAAGAAGGAGTAATGAAACCTTTCTTGGTTCCACTCGAAGAATAGCCATCAAGGGTCCGAGCCTTGGTACCCTTCGAAGATCTCTTTCTCTTCCTCCCTCGACTTTTCCCGATTGCCAAAACCGGAGTAGAGTTTTGAGTAGGAGTGATAGCAACCGAGTTCCCCTTAAGACTTGTTTCTACGGTCTTGAGAAGTCCCTGAAGTTTGCTGAGGGTGACTTCTTCCTTGTTCATGTGATATGTCATGCGGAATTGATCATAGCACGATGGTAAGGAATGCAAAATGATATCTATTGCAAGATCCTCCGGGAAGTTCACATTAAGCTTCAGCAAACGATCCACATACCTTTGCATTTTCTGCATGTGGCTCGTGACGGATTCCCCGTCCTTCATCATGGTTGTTATCATGGAGCAGATGATTTCCTAGCTCTCTTGTCTTGCACTTTGATGGTATCTTTCCATCAAATCTTGGTGCATTTCATAAGGGTAGAAATCCTCATAAGACTTTTGGAGTTCCGCTGTCATCGTGGCCATGATGATGCAAGCCACTTTCGTAGCATCCCTTTCATGTGCCCGAAAGTCAGCGATCTCCTGAGGAGTTGCAGTGGTCTCATCAATCTCCTTAAGCTCCTTGTCAAGGACATATTCTTTGTCCTCGTAGCGAGTTATCATCCTGATGTTTCTGATCCACTCATTGAAGTTGGATCCATCAAAGGTGACTTTCCCACACAAGTTCATAAGGGTAAAGGAGCCATTAGGATTAGAGCCAGAAGCATTGTTGAAAGACATCTGAAGAAAAGAGAACAAGATTAGTTTAGATATAAGAGAGTCCTTAATAAAACACTCAAATGTAATATTAAGGCTAGGATCCAATCACAATATAATATAACTTAGAAGAGGTATGCCGTAATCTAAGCTATATCATATTTGAAAGGTAGGTGAATGACGATTCACCAATTTCCACCACGAAAACCGCAATATTTTAGTATTAGGTTTTTGAATGGTTCTTAGAAATTCCTAGATTCTTTGAGATTCAATGAACTTTTCAAAGGCATGTTTCAATCTCGAGTGTGCCCTCCAAGTTTTGTGATTGGGATACCGAGGATCACAAAATGAGGTGTGAAGTAACCATGCAAATCACTTGGTACCCTTAAAGTTTATCACTCAATCGATGTGCCGGTTAACCACACACGCTCCATCGATACTATAATAAACCCTAAGTCACCCTTTACCTACCTTGTTAAGTCCAAGTTAGTGTGCCGGTTAACCACACACGCTCCACCAACGACTTAATCAAAGTGTAAAGTGTAATTTCATGGAATAACACCTTATTCACATTTTTCCTAAAGTAACTAAGATTGGGAATTTAATAAAACATTTAGTTACTTTATAATATTCATCATACTTTGAATGAGAATTAATAAGTCCTTGTCTTACCCGTTCGGCTAACGACCCTCCACCGATCAAGCAAGCGGTGGGTGAGACTGGACACCCATTAAGTCACCATTTTGTAGGAAACAACCTTATACCCACCTTATAGACCGGCTTCGTGAATGAGGCGTACTAGCGGTAAGACGACTTTGTTCTTATACATATATATAATTATTAAATCATAATAATATAAGTATAAGGGTTGAATTTTAACTTTTAAAATTCTAGGGGTTGGAACTAAAGTTTTAACTTAACTTTACTTGTTCCAAAACTTGAGGGCAAGTTTTGTAAACTTTCAAAACTTTTCATTTCTTGTAACTTATGAGTTTAATAGAGTAATAAAATGAGGACTTTTCATTTTCCCTAATTCTTGTGTTCTTTTAATGGTTTTTAATCCAAGAGACTTTTGGTTTTCCATAACTTGAGGACAAGTTATGGACTCCATTAAAACACATTATGATCATGAATTAATCTACCACATAGGTTACAAATAATTCCTATGATCATCTAAACATCATAAGAACAAGAATATGAATATAAACACCTTCAAGAATCAAAAATCACATTTAATCTTTGTAATTTTTGATAACTAGTTGTTGTAAATGAGTTAGAAAAGACATTACAGCTTCTAAAACAAGTTTTCAAGTACCAAAACAATTTAGGGTAATGTTTCTAATCCATTTTCAGCAACTGAAGTCGAAATTCTGCACTCTGTCGACCCTACTCGCCGAGTGCATAAACCTACTCGCCGAGTAGGTTGAAGATACAAGTGAACTCGACGAGTCCTCCCCATGGACTCGCCGAGTCCATCAGTCAGACAGCAAGATTTTCGACTTTCTTCAACTTTTAAGCACAAATAACAAACAAACAAGCCTAGGCTCTGATACCACTGATGGGTTTTGAGCATTCTAACACTTCCTAAGTGTACATGCAACCCTAATAACCTTGGATCTATGTTTGTCTAATTATCATGCTAAGTTGAATTCCAAGGCTATATTCCTATCTAGCATACATGGGGAACAATTTAACTTGAATAATAAATAGAATAACTTACCTTGTTGTTGCTTGTGTTCCTTGAAACCTTGTGAGCCTAGCACCCCAAATGTGATGCCTCAAATGCTTCACACAACACCAAATGCTCTTGGAAAGACTCTTGAGATAATACACACTTCTTAAAATCGGCCAAGCCCTCTAGTTTCTTAGTGTAGCCGATTTTGGTGGAGAATATGCTTCTTATATAGTGTTGACACATCTAGGGTTACACCATGTAAACCCTAATGTGTCATGACTCTTCATTTCCATGACCCATGGGTTTGTAACTCCCATGGAGCATCCATGGAGCATCCTATGGGTAAAACCCAACTTGATAATCCATGGAGCCTCTTAGCCCACTATACAAGATATGGATGATTTACATAATCAACCCATATATTTAATTAGTTCTCTTTTGACCACTTAATTAATTCTAAATTAATTATTGATCAAACTAATCAAATAATATTATTAATATATTAGAACTTATAATATATTAATAATCTCCAAGTGTTATTTCTCTCATTTGGTCTATCTAATTGCATGGTGCCATGCAACCCAAATGGACCATGGCGGGTCGGGTCAAGTACATACCAGAAATAGTTATGGACTTAGACACCTTATCCAACAACTGGATACCCTGCTGCTCTTCCTCAGGCTCCTCCTCCTCTAGCCACCCGTTGTTTCCCTGATTAGGGAAATAGGGGTCTTGAGGGTGATGAAAACCAGCCATGCTGTCTGCGCGAGTATGTAAATATGCTAACATTATTCCTAGGTGCTATGACTATTGTACAGACTAAGCGAACGTTCTCTTTTTGGTGATAAAGGGTATAGTTTTAGGTTCCCTAGCTATCCCGATCTCATCAAGACGTGTGTTAGTTTTACTTTGGAGAGAATGTAGTTGATCAGGCTACATTCACTCCTTGGTATCACTAAGAACAGTCCCGAATTAACCGAGATACCAGCGTTATTGTGTTTGATTCGGCGTTATGTTCTTATTCCTAATGCAAGCAAGTGTGTTTTATTTACTTGTTTTGTTCAGAGTTATGTTAGTCCCTCTTTTTGGTTTATAGTTGCATATCAATGTGTGGCTCGACATGCTAGTTCACTATAAACAAAGCTCTGATACCAACCTGTCACACCCCCGAACCAGACGACGGGAACGTCCGGGGGCTGTCGTGACTCAATTGAATACCATAACATTGAATATATATGAAACGTAACAACATTCGTCACCATGCATTAATATAGTACAACCAGTAGAGTTACATGAAGTACATTGTTTAAACATTACATTCCCAAAAATAAATTGTTCGATTCGTACATAAATAAACTGCAAGCCATCACTGAATATGATTTCCTTTGGTTCACTGGTTCCCTGAGAATACAAGCATTTTGAAAAACGTCATCATATGAAATGTTGGTGAGTTCATAAGCGGTATTTGAAAAACAATGTTTCGTGTCGTTTGAAAACCACCAGAAAATCCGATATTTTCTGAAAAGAAAAGCTTTTGAAAACGTTTGTGAAGATCCATAGGTATGCTTGTTTGTTTCTATACTTGTAAAAATTGTTCATTGAAGTTGTATGCATTTCGAATCTGTATGTATTGAAAAACCCTAGGAAAACCTGATGTTTTCCTAATTCTTTGAATTCCATAAATTTACATTGAAACCATTGCAACGCGTGAAGTTATCAATACCAGGCGACGTTGGATTATTTTTGAGCATGATTATTTGCTACAAACACGCGTTACACAAACGACTAGTCTATAGCTATACTAACGATCCCGTAGGCGTCGTCCGTACTAATCACGTTATCCAACCGCCCTGACTACGTGTAGTCCCACATCCGAAGAGAAAGAGGACACGAAGACCTCGATGACTCCATTAACCGGTTGGGGATAAAAAGGTACGAGGGGTCCCAGACCCGCCTCGCATAAAAAGGTAGACTCTACTAGCAATACCAAAGGACCCTTGGGGCCCAGTAGTATACAAGTCATTGAAAGTCCATTTACGTTGTGTCAGATCGGTAAAACCCAACACTTCGTAAGATAGAGGTCTTCGGGCCTTAAGATCAGGTCATTGGGCTAGCTAGGCTCAACAAACAAGATTTTACACTTTTGGGGCCCAAAGATGGTGCGTAGACGTCTGTGCACACTCGCATGTATATTGAATTCCCAAACGTTATTTGTATGAATCGTAGTGTCGTAGTGTCATAGTGTCGTCGTGTTAGTAGTTTCGGATTTTTATTGGTTCGAGACCGAACCAATTCGTTTAACAACGACTTTTGGTATTATAATGTATTGTATTTCGTCGATAGTCGCAGTGCCATCATTTGATCAAATTGCATGTATTGAATTAGCCTTTTAATTTTTCTGTTTTCAGCCCCTCATTGTTTGTAAAATTTACTTTTTCAACCCTTTATTTAAATACTTTCCGGTTTGGTCCTTAAATCAATTTTCTTGACATTTTAACACCAAAAATTATTGAAATTGATATTTTTCAGCATATTTTTCAATGAAAACAGTTTAATTCCCTGAAATTTCAGTTTTCTCGGTTATAACCCTTCTTTTTCACAATTTTAACAATTTTGGCCCAAATTGTAAATTTTTTGCAACTTTGGTCCTTTTTAAATTTAAAAAGCATTTTAAACCTTTGAAAAGGACTTGGACCAATTATAGTCCACTGTTTTACAGAAAAATACAGTTTTGGCCCTCCAAAACAGAAAATTACGCATAATGGGCCTCATTGGGTCGAAAATGTCATTTTTAGCCCATTAAGCTTGAAATTTATGTTTTTAATCCTCTAAATGAGTATATTTCCAGAAATTGTTTTATTGAAACTGTTTTGACACACCTCATCCATCAGAATTCGTGATATGTCAATTTGGGCCCTTAATTTTGTATTTTTCACATTTTAGGTCCAAAAATTGTGTTTTTAGCCCAAAGAAATTGTTACTAAGCCATTTAGCTATTTTTCTAGAAACACTTTGTATGTAGAAATATATTTGATTCTAAAATCATTTAACATAAGGTATATCTCGGTTTTGAGGGGTTTTATGGCTAGATCCAACATTTTAACACACAAAAGCACACATATAAGCATGGAAATCATACAAAGCATACAATACACATATAGATCTACACTTTCACTTGTATTCCCCCCCACAAAACTCATAAAAACAGAAAATAGGGGGTATGAAGCTCACCTTGGGTGTGGGGGTTCGGTTTTGCAAGGAAAATGGAAGGAAAATGAAGTGATTTTCGGCCTTAGCACCCTTCCTTGGTAGATCTCGAGTTTGGTGACTTCTAAGGTGTATGATCACAAGTTGGAATAGATTTAGAAGAGGTTTTTGATGGAATGAAATAGCTAGATCATATATATAAGTAAATACTTACCTAAGATGGTGATTAGCTTGAAAGATCCTCTTGAAAGCTTCTAAAAATCTCGAAATTATGAGGAGGAAAGGAGAGAGTTTTCTTGAATGTTCTTTGAGAGAATTTGTGAAATGTGTGTGTGTTTGAGATGTGGCCGAGAGTGAGATAGAGAGAGGAGAGGATAGAAGTGATTTTGAAGTGATGCTTGCTTGGAAATATGAGTTGTGTGCATGGAAACCCAACAAATAAAAGTGAGGTGGCAACCCCAAAGTCAACTCTCCCTTTTTCCTTGGGCTTGGGCCGAGAATGGAGAGGGAAGAAAGGATTTTTGGGCTTTTTGCCCCTAAGCCCAATATTAGAGTTAGTTTGGGTGTTTATTGGCCTTATAAAATAAAATTGTGATTTTTATGCTTTAATAAGCTAGATTAGGTTAATCATGGATCAAAGCTTTTAATTTATTTCATTCTAAGCCCAATATGGCCCATAATATTGAAATAAATGAATGTGGGTCCAATTAGAGCCCAATTAGGGTTCTAAGCCCATGATAGTCTAATTGGAAGCTTATTGGTCCATGTGGATCCAATATGGGAGTCCTAGTCCAAAATGGACTTAAACAAGGACTTCTAGGGTTTCCAATTGTTTGATGACTATTTGTAGTACTTGTATGATGTATTTGATTGAAGTTTTTGATGTCATAATCATAGGTGTTACACATGTTCTTAAGTTTTTGATTCACATTAGCTTGAATGTATAGATTACATGACACAAAATTTCCAGTTGTGACATTTTACACTTAAATTTTGACGCTTATTTTTATTCTTAATTATTCAAACCACATAATTAAGCAATTAAGCACAAAACACACAATACTAAAATAATACAATCTTATTATTTCAAAATAGGTTACAAAGGTTAACTTAGACTATTACATTGCTAAAAATGGCAAGCCCGGAAACACAGGCGTTACATAGGGTGATTTGCGCATTTGGCCCCTAACTTACTTTTTTAACTCGGAAGGTCCCTATTGTTTGTTTGTGTTACACGTTTGGTCCCTGACTTACCTAAAAAGACTATTTTGCCTTTGATTTTTTAATTTATTTAAATAAACATACCCCCTCACCTTACCTTACCTACCCACCATTTTTCCCTATTTAAATAAAAGTCTTTTTAGGTAAGATAGGGACCAAGCTGGTAACAAAAGAAAACAGTAGGGACTATGCTTGTAACAAAAACAAATAGTAGGGACCTTCCAAGTTAAAAAATAAGTTAGGGACCAAGTGTGCAAATTACCCCAAACCATAGGGACCATTCGTGTAATTTACTCTTTTAAGAACAAAAGCAAAAACCTAAATTACATGAAAAAACAAATCATTCAAAGAAATAAATGATTTGATGAAAATTTTGCTAATGAAATCGTTAAAATACTGCTTGAGTTATTTAAAACTAATTATTTTTTATATATAGTATATCAAACTGCTACTTCACTTAACAAGTAGATTTGATCAATATAACGAGTTCAAAAGTATTTTTGGTTTTCTATGTAGTATAAAAAATAATTAAAATCATTTAATAAAAAATAATTTAAAAAAACGTTGTTTAAATGTTAAAATATCTTTAAAACATGATAATAGCTTAAATATTTACAGTTTAGATTTATTTTATAAACTAAAACTTTTAAGACATATTATATATTTAGAACGTGATACAATTATTAATATAATTACATTAAAAAGTTTAGTTCTTTTCCAAATGCATATATTGTCAATAGGATTATGTTAGCTATTCGTGTAATTATTGCTTCTACATAAAAAATTTCTAAATTACAATTGTTAAAAATAATATTGAAACATCCCAAAAATACAGTCTGGAAATTTTGTTTAAAATTAGTAATAAAACCATATTCATCAATCGTCATATAAGAATCATAAAGAATGTATCTCAAAATATCTTAACAACTGTCAAATATATCAGAGTATAAACATCCCAAGCTGAACAAATGGTGTGTGCACTCAATCTTCCCGAGCTCCTCTTTTGAAACTGAGTACCTGAAACCAAAACTGAAAACCGTAAGCATGAAGCTTAGTGAGCTCCCCCAAACTACCACATACCATACAATAACATATAAAGCATCTACTGGGCCTTGCCCACTGCATCGGACTGAAGTCCGGAAACTAACCAGGGCGTTGCCCTCTGCATCGGACCGAAGTCTGGAAACTGCATCGGACTGGAGTCCGGAACTAACCAGGGCCTTGCCCTCTGCATCAGACCGAAGTTCAGAACTAACTGCATCGGACCGAAGTACGGAACTGATTGGGACCTTGTCCCCTGCATCGAACCGAAGTCCGGAACTGAATGAACATAACATAACATAAACATATCAACAAGCATGAATACATATACTGCATACTGCATCGGAAAAGAGTCTGGAACAGATAACACAAAACATGCTTGAATCACAAAGACATCAAGCACTCTAACTACTGCATCGGACCGAGGTCCGGAACTAACTGAACATAGCATAACATAATCATAGCATATAATGTAAACACATATACTACATACTGCATCGGACCATAGTCCGAAACACACAACTCATACCATGTTTATATCACAAAGACACCAAGCATACTGAACTACTGCATCAGACTGAAGTCCGGAACTACTGCTAACTAAACGGGCCGGCATTGTGGCCGTAGACCCGTTCCTACTGGAAGGAAACTCACCTCACACTGCTAACGTCCTGTAGATACAATCCCACACTGCTAAAGTCCCGTAGACTCAACCCTGGCTGCTAGATGACAAATTCCCGATCTGTCAACATCAAAATAACACCCAATTAATAATTGGGTTCCACTACATAACTATAAATACATACTTTGGATAATTACTACATTACCCCAAGCTTGGCTTACCCAAGCCCAAGGCCCAATCCATAGGCCCAAATTCAACTAGGGATCAAAGCCCAACACATGGCCCAATTTTCCAAATTGGGCCCAAACCTCTACATGGGCTTCCCTTAAGGCCCAATTGTTCAGTCCAGTCCAACATGTCTCATTCTAAGGGCCCAATATCATACAAATATCTAGGCCCAACTATGGACCATCTATTGCCCAATTTTCCAAATTGGGCCCAATCCTTCATATGGGCCTTACCCTAGAGCCTAATTAATTACTCTAGCCCATTTGATTATTCTTGGATTGCCCAACACAAAGCCCAAGTGAAATTAGGGTTTCACATAAAATGATAATTTGGGTTAAGTGTTTCTCACTTAACCCTTTAAGGGCTTAACCCACTAAGGACTTAATTCATTAAGTCCATTATTGCTTAGATTAATTTATGCCAATAATTATTATTTAATATTTCACTTATTAAATAATTCTCGAGTGTGTCCTGATAATTTCTCAAATATTAGCATTTTCTCAATTAGCCCATTAAGGACTTAGTCCATTAAGTCCTTTATTCTACTAGATAAATGGCATGGAATAATTTGGGCTTAATTCACAATCCAATCGCAATGGCCCAAAAGTGGGTCGAATAGGTCTAAGGCCCAATGCTCATAATTAGGGTTTTCTAAACCCTAATTAGGGTTTTTCACCCAAACACGACCCATTAGGCCCAAAACTAATCTGTAAGCCCGTTAGGGTTTTTGCTAGGTCAATTAGGGTTTGCTGGCGGGGCACCACCCACTACCACCCCAGGTAGTGGTGGTTAATGGTAGCTCACGGTGGTGGTTATTATTACTTTCATTATTCAAAGTTTATTACATTTTACAAGCCAAAACCCGATTAACCTCACATACACACACTAAACTAAACTAATCACACACACAACCACTCTAGCGGTGGTCGTCGGTGGCTCGTGGCGGCAGTGGCTTTCCGGCCAACATAAACACACCAAACAACACACATCTTACAACAGACAAAACACCCATACACTTTCTTGCTTGCCAACAAATCCAGCAATCGTCCCGGTGGCGGTTGGCGACGATAGAACCATGGAGAGGCAGCATCGGCGGAGCAGCAACCATATCGGCAATGGCGGCGGCTGCTAGCGTTTCACCACAGCAGCGTCAACGTAGCAGTGGGACGATGGCGTCGATCCTCAGTGGTCGTAAGGCTCTAAAAGCGGCGGCTAGGGGGGCAACATACCGTCATGACGTCGTCAACAACACCAACGACGGCGATCCAAGGGCTGACGGTACCCACAACCGTCACACACAGTGTCAAATCACCAAAAAAACGAATGATGGAAGAGATAGGTAACGGTTTAAGCTTATCGAGGGCCTTCCCGACGTTCACAGCTTGATCTTCGTCTTTCTCG
Source organism: Lactuca sativa (assembly GCF_002870075.4). Classification (NCBI taxonomy): domain Eukaryota; kingdom Viridiplantae; phylum Streptophyta; class Magnoliopsida; order Asterales; family Asteraceae; genus Lactuca; species Lactuca sativa. Next base: position 93,396,861 of record NC_056625.2, on the reverse strand, counting down.
GTTCCCTTCCATCGGTCTCAGCAATCTTCCAATGGTACACAGCGTCTCCGACAGCAGGTTTCGTTGGTAGCGCTTCAATGGCATGATGGCCGCTAAGCAGCTTGGTCTGATCAAAGCAACGAAGATGATGGCGGCTGGAAGGGGCATGCGTGGCGGCAGCTTCATAAGGATAGGGTTAGGGTTGCTGTATCATTAAAATGAGAGGCAGGGAAGGGTACCGGGTTTAAACCCGTGTCCCATCTAAACATGTGTCCAATATATTAACATTAGTCCCTCCTCTTAAAACCTTTTTCAATTCAAATCCATAATTTACCCCTTTAGTCCCTGACTCCAAAAGTCTTTTCAATTTAAGTTCATAAATTACTCTTTTAACCCCAACCATCTAAAATCTCTTCCAATGAAGTCCAGAATTTACGCCTTAGCCCCCGCTTCCATAAATTATTCTCAAATTGAATCTAACACTTACAGTTTAGCCCCTACCTTCATAATATATTTTCAACTTTAATCCAATTTTACCAAACGTACCCTGACTTCGATAATTATGACTTTTAACTCCTCGAAACTAACGCCTCGCTCAATTATTATTCATTTTAGGGCTTCTATACATTTATCAACTTTATCTATTTATTCATTTAATAAACGGGGTGTTACAACTCTCCCCCACTTAAACTAGATTTCGTACTCGAAATCATTCCTTATCATACCTTACACGCTAACTACTCAAGTAACATGGCCATAAACCTGGGTACACCCTAGCCTTCTCAGGGTAGCTGTAACCAACCCTCGCGACAAGATCATATCTATTCCGGTTGATATCTGCTGCCTTGAGATGGTCTAATTCCCTGACAGACCACTCATACCAAATTATTATCGATGAAACCAGCCTTCTTATCACTCAACTAACTACTCAACTTCTGCTAGCTTGAAAATTCCCACTACAAAACAGGTTCACAAACCCAATTATCCTTGTAGATCACTTATACTTGGCCAATGCTCAGCTATTTCCACTGTGAGTGACTTGTCATTTCCCAATAAACCAGCTATCCTGTCTGTACTTGCAACTTAGGGCACAATTACTAACATTGCCCAAGAGTTGTAACTGCCTGAAACACTGAGCTGTATGAACACTGAACTGCCCGAAACACTGAATTGCCTGAAACTGTATGCTATCACATGGCTGCTTCCTGACATCTACCGAGGCCTACCTGGTCTCAATTTTCCGCCAATCATCTGAAATACCGGGTTCCGGCCCGGCTGCGGAGCCAAAAGACTCCCACTTAGTCGCTTCACACGACTTCTGAACAAGTTCCTTCTCTAGAACTAGCTGCCACTATTTACCATGCCACTGAGGCTCTAATAACTTTCTGATCTAACTGATCGACTCCATACGTCAAATCCTGACGTCACCAAACCCAAGGCTAAAAGTGATTGCTACATGACCATTGGTAGCCTCATGTAATAAATGACCATAAGCAGTCAACTGCTTCCTTGCTCTCGTCTTTATAGTGGCGCTTCCATAATCTTATCACTGGCTTAACCAGGTCTAATACGTCAGGCAAATTCCGAAATCCAATTCGTGGATTTCCATTTCCCCACTGCTACACCTGAACTGGTAGGTACTATTGTTCTTTCCGCGTCCTAATAACGCACTCACACTATCTACCAATCTAGTGAAGGCTGCGGGTACACCCATAGACTCACATCACTGTAGTACTATCTGCTAATCTTGTGAATGCTACAGCTACACCCGCAAACTTACAACACTCTAATACTATCTGATTGCTAGTTAATGCTACGGCTACACCCGCAGACTTACAACACTCATATACTATCTGGCTGCTAGTGAATGCTACGGCTACACCCGCATGCTTACAACACTCTAATAATGGATCGAACACGCGCTTGCCTCGCACTCAGCTGAACTCGTGTCCTGATTGGAATCCTAAAGCTGATTCCCTAAGGCGTGCTAGTAACATCACGGGAACGCGATCTCCTTATTGGCAAGCTTTTCCGAACTTCCATCTCATACTATTCTCAAACCATACAGCTGCTTGGGCTATCTTCCTTCCCTCCAATAAAGATGCAAAACTTATCCTAGTCTCAAAACTGCTCCTGCTTCTGAATCCTTGGGCGATTCTGCCGCACTTTGATTCAGCTAATGCCCTACAACACACAAAACTGGATGAATTCCCAATCCTTCTCACCACCCCTGACCAATCTGTTAGAAACCACACTTACCATTGGTAGTGTTTTCAACACCAGCTAATCCAAAATATCACACAACCTCTAAAAAAATCCGAATAAATATCCGGTAATAACCCGCTAGACCCAAGAAGCTCCGAATCTCAATTGGAGACCTAGGAATCTCCCACTGCATCACAGCCTCTATCTTGGCCAGGTTGACTAGAATACCCTTTTGATTGACAAGGTGCCCAAGAAATTGCACCCCGTGCAACCAGAACTCACAATTGGTCAACCTTGCAAAAATTCTCTCCATCCTCAAAGTCTCTAGCACCACCCTCAGGTGCTTCTCGTGCTGCTCCTCAGTCTTGGAATAAACCAAGATGACGCTGTACTTTCCCAATCCTGTAATCTGGGGAATTGCTCTATCACTATTCGCTAATGCTTCTCGGCATGCAATTGGAATTTGACATCTCTTGAAAATATAATCCAGAAAAAATCCGAGGGTAACTAAGGGCCACACTTACTCCAACCCTCGAAACGAAAGGCTCCCTTGTGCAGTTTCCCGCAAGTGCTGCACCGAATCTGGTCCTGCTGGTCTCTCGAAAGCTAATCTGAAATCTACAGTCTCCTCCCGAGACCCCTCACTATAAGCAACTGATTTGGTTTCCCCCTTCCTAACGTGCTCCAATTCCATATCCCGCTCTCGAGCTATAGCAGTCATATCATTCAGGGTCTTGCACCCCGAGATACTCACAATCTCCCTGCTATCATTCTACAGTATGTTCTGATAACTTACCTTCTTCATTTCCTCATCTGCTGCATACTATGGTACCATACAAGCTCTTTCCCGAGACTTGGTAGCAACCTCTGCCACAGTCTCAGTCGTCTAGTGGAGACCTAACAACTCTTGCGCCTCAATCGCCCGGGCACGCTCTGCCCAGAATCTGGTCTAAAAGCCATCACATGACATAGCATCAACCACATCATCACTCAACTCACTACCAACCTCTTGCTATCAATCTCGTGCTCTATTCCTCAGGAGATAGGAAGTAAGTCAGATCTTGTCTCCTTTTGAGAAAATGTCTGGTACGAAAAGCGTTGGTGACATCTGCCAACCATCTGCTAGTAACAATGGGGTCCCTAATCCCCATGACAATCTGAAGCCTCACAAACTCTGAATTCCCAAAACATCAACGTACGGGTCTTTATCATGACTGCTACCTCAGTGCATACTACACTCGACCTCTCATCACAAATCTCTATAATGCCCTCCTTGATCACACTAAGGATCACATGAGTCTGGTCAATGATATTGTGCGTAATTCTCAAATGGAATGAACTCCCTCATCTGGTCATCGATCTGCCCGGCTCCAGAGTCCGAGCCTGATCCCTCGTCGACACCAGAACTACCATATGGTATACCACGAAGCGTCACAATACTCGACAACATGTGATCACTAACATCACAATACTCATCCAAACTCGAGGGATCTCACACACTATAAGTTCCCTGGATTCATCTTAGCCTTCCTTGATTCGAGTACGGATCCTCTGCTTTCAGTAGTACGGGCCCATACTACCTTCCACATCTATCCGTACTTTCCTCAAGAACTGCCTTGACTCCACCAAGTCACTCTACTGTTACTGATATCTGTTACTACCTTCTTAGGCTTGCCCTAGGGAACTTCTGACTCCACCCAAACCAGTCCTCAGCTGCAGAAGGCCTCCTTGTAATGCCAATTAGCCACCACCTGAATACCATCACATGCAATGAGGCTCAGATAATCCTTCAAGTAAAAGACTCGTCCCTACAACGGTTAGACTCAAACAAGAGCTGCGCAGTAGGGCCAAATCTAACACTCTGAGATTACTCAACCCTGATCACATGTGATGTGACGTATTCACCTAATGGCTAACTCCCATCACTCAGAGTCCCACAAAGCACAAAGCAAGCAGCATTCGGATAAAGGAAACATACTCATGCAAAACTATTCTCATAACAAGAAACTGTACTAGCATACAATGCTAAGCGCATACTATCAGGCATAACCTACACATGCTATCCTACTACTATCTACTCAATACTAGCATGAAATTCTTATTAAGCTGAAACACATAAAGCAGGCACATAAGGCATCCCCCTAGATCCTTAGTCCTATACTAGCATGCTGTTCTACTGAAACTGAAACTGAAACTGGAACTAAAACTGAAACTGAAACTGATGATCATAAACTTGTATGGGTAATTTGGGAGTACTTACTTGAGCTCGGCTGATTGCATGCACCACACCCCTTTTCTCTTTTCAAAGTTCTTTTCTTTCTATAAATTGTTTTTTCTTTTCTGAAACTCTTTTCTTTTTAAAAACTTTTTACCACTTCCTTAGTTTGAGTTCAGACACACTCGGGAGTGCACCCGAATCCCTTAAACCAAGGCTCTGATACCAACTTGAAAGATCCCAAAAATACAGTTTGAAAATTTCATTTAAAATTAGTAATAAAACCATATTCATCAATCGTCATATAAGAATCATAAAGAATGTATCTCAAAATAACTTAACAACTGTCAAATATATCAGAGTATAAACATCCCAAGCTGAACAAATTGTGTGTGCACTACAATCTTCCCGAGCTCCTCTTTTGAAAACTGAGTACCTGAAACCAAAACTGAAAACCGTAAGCACGAAGCTTAGTGAGCTCCCCCAAACTACCACATACCATATAATAACATATAAAGCATCTATTGGTCCTTGCCCACTGCATCAGACCGAAGTCCAGAAACTAACCAGGGCGTTGCCCTCTACATCGGACCGAAGTCCGGAAACTGCATTGGACCGGAGTCCGGAACTAACCAGGACCTTGCCCTCTGCATCAGACCGAAGTCTAGAACTAACTGCATCGGACCGAAGTCCGGTGCTGATTGGGACCTTGTCCCATGCATCGGACCGAAGTCCGGAACTGACTGAACATAACATAGCATAAACATATCAACAAGTATGAATACATATACTGCATACTGCATCGGAACAGAGTCCGGAACACATAACACAAAACATGCTTGAATCACAAAGACATCAAGCACTCTAACTACTGCATCGGACCGAGGTCCGGAACTAACTGAACATAATATAACATAATCATAGCATATAATATAAACACATATACTGCATACTGCATCGGACCATAGTCCGAAACACACAACTCATACCATGTGTGTATCACAAAGACACCAAGCATATTGAACTACTGCATCAGACTCAAGTCCGAAACTACTGCTAACTAAACGGGCCGACATTGTGGCCGTAGACCCGTTCCTACTGGAAGGAAACTCACCTCACACTGCTGACATCCCGTAGACACAATCCCACACTGCTGAAGTCCCACAGACTCAACCCCAGCTGCTAGATGACAGATTCCCGATCTGTGAACATCAAAATAACACCCAATTAATAATTGGGTTCCACTACATAACTACAAATACATACTTTGGATAATTACTACATTACCCCAAGCTTGGCTTACCCAAGCCCAAGGCCCAATCCATAGGCCCAAATTCAACTAGGGATCAAAGCCCAACACATGACCCAATTTTCCAAATTGGGCCCAAACCTCTACATGGGCTTCCCTTAAGGCCTAATTGTTCAGTCCAGTCCAGCATGTCTCATTCTAAGGGCCCAATATCATACAACTATCTAGGCCCAACTATGGACCATCTCTGGCCTAATTTTCCAAATTGGGCCCAATCCTTCATATGGGCCTTACCCTAAAGCCCAATTAATTACTCTAGTCCATTTGATTATTCTTGGATGGCCCAACACAAAGCCCAAGTGAAATTAGGGTTTCACATAAAATGATAATTAGGGTTAAGTGTTTCTCACTTAAACCATTAAGGGCTTAACCCACTAAGGACTTAATTCATTAAGTCCATTATTGCTTAGATTAATTTATGCCAATAATTATTATTTAATATTTCACTTATTAAATAATTGTCGAGTGTGTCCTGATAATTTCTCAAATATTAGCATTTTCTCAATTAGCCCATTAAGGACTTAGTCCATTAAGTCCTTTATTCTACTAGATAAATGGCATGGAATAATTTGGGCTTAATTCACAATCCAATCGCAATGGCCCAAAAGTGGGTCGAATAGGTCTAAGGCCCAATGCTCATAATTAGGGTTTTCTAAACCCTAATTAGGGTTTTTCACCCAAACACGACCCATTAGGCCCAAAACTAATCTGTAAGCCCGTTAGGGTTTTTGCTAGGTCAATTAGGGTTTGCTGGCGGGGCTCCACCCACTACCACCCCAGGTAGTGGTGGTTAATGGCGGCTCACGGCGGCGGCCACCACCTCACGGTGGTGGTTATTATTATTTTCATTATTTAAAGCTTATTACATTTTACAAGACAAAACCCGATTGACCTCACATACACACACTAGACTAAACTAATCACACACACACAACCACTCTAGCGGTGGCCGGCGGTGGCTCATGGCGGCAGTGGCTTTCCGGCCAACATAAACACACCAAACACCACACACCTTACAACAGACAAACACCCATACACTTTCTTCCTTGCCAACAGATCCAGCCACCCTCCCGGTGGCGGTTGACGACAGCAGAACTATGGAGAGGCGGCATCGGCGGAGCAGCAACCATATCGGCAATGGCGGCGGCTGCTAGCGTTTCACCACAGCAGCGAAAACGTAGCAGTGGGACGATGACGTCGATCCTCAGTGGTCGTAAGGCTCTAAAAGCGGCGGCTAGGGGGCAACATACCGTCATGACATCGTCAACAACATCAACGTCGGCGATCCAAGGGCTGACGGTACCCAAAACCGTCACACACAATGTCAAATCACCAAAAAAACGAATGATGGAAGAGATAGGTAACGGTTTAAGCTTACCGAGGGCCTTCCCGACGTTCACAGCTTGAGCTTTGTCTTTCTCGATTCCCTTCCACCGGTCTCAGTGATCTTCCAATGGTACACATCGTCTCCGGCAGCAGGTTTCGTTGGTAGCGCTTCAATGGCATGATGGCCGCTAAGCAGCTTGGTCTGATCAAAGCAACGAAGATGATGGCGGCTGGAAGGGGCATGCGTGGCGGCAGCTTCATAAGGATAGGGTTAGGGTTGCTGTATCATTAAAATGAGAGGCAGGGAAGGGTACCGGGTTTAAACCCGTGTCCCATCTAAACATGTGTCCAATATATTAACATTAGTCCCTCCTCTTAAAACCTTTTTCAATTCAAATCCATAATTTACCCCTTTAGTCCCTGACTCCAAAGTCTTTTCAATTTAAGTTCATAAATTACTCTTTTAACCCCAACCATCTAGAATCTCTTCCAATGAAGTCCGGAATTTACTCCTTAGCCCCCGCTTCCATAAATTATTCTCAAATTGAATCCAACACTTACAGTTTAGCCCCTGCCTTCATAATATATTTTCAACTTTAATCCAATTTTACCAAACGCACCCTGACTTCGACAATTATGACTTTTAACTCCTCGAAACTAACGCCTCGCTCAATTATTATTCATTTTAGGGCTTCTATACATTTATCAACTTTATCTATTTATTCATTTAATAAACAGTGTGTTACAAATATTTAAGATCTACAATGTCACATGAAATATTAAATGGATTAGCTATTTTGTCAATTGAAAAACATTTAGCAAAAGAATTTGATTATTAAAATTTTATTAAAAAATTTGCATCTTAAAAAGCTAGAAAAATTAACTTATGAAACTTTTTGTAAAGAATTTCCATCTTAATAGGCTAGAAAGATTAACTTAATGTCCTAGATATATTCACAAAAAATATAAATACATAATAAAAGAAAACTAACTCCGCCATTTATAAAATTTTAGTTTATTATTGTCAGGCCCATGCTCGAATAAAAATGATGAAAAAGTGAAAATCAATGTTGAACCTTTCCCATTGGATGATTACATTTCTATGCCTAAAGCCAATGAAATTGACTTAACTGACAGTTTCAAGTCGAAATTTCATAGTTGGGTTATAGTTTCATCATTTCATAATGCATTTCAAGCTAATATCCGAGGACCCAAAAGGTATTCGGGACCTAAATTCTTCTAATTGATCACATGTACTATGTGATGATCAATATGATGAGAATTGGTACATTGATAGTGGATACTCGCGTCACATGACTGGGAGGAAGGAGAATTTGAGAGATTTTCAAAAGTTGGACAATATTGGAATCGTGAAGTTTGGGAATATCAACAAATGTAAAGTCAAAGGATACGCCAAAGTGGTAAATGGAAAATTCATGGTGAATAGAGTTATGTATGTCGAAGGCTTAAACATAATTTGATTAGTGTTTCGCAACTTGTTGTGGGCACTGGAATTCAGGTTCTTTTTGATGATGAATGAAGCATTATCTCTAACAAGGAAACAAAGGATATTCTTCTAAAGTCAAAATGAAAAGGAGATATGTTCACTCTTGAAATCAAATGTACTGCTAGAGTTCCCTCTACGTGTTTATTTTCAAAATCTACCTCTGATCTCAGTTGGTTATGGCATTGACGTCTATCCCATCTTAATTTCAAAAGTCTTAACAAACTTGTTTTAAACGATCTTGTTCGAGGCTTACCTATCTTAAAATTTGGTAAAGATTCGTTGTGTTCTTCTTGTGAATAGGGAAAACAACATCGACAAGGTCATCCAATTGTCATAGATTCCAAAATCATTGAACCTTTGGAAATTCTTCACATTGACCTATGTGGACCTTCGACTGTTGAGACTCTCAATAAGAAGAAGTACATATTAGTCATTGTTGATGATTTTTCAAGGTTTACTTGGGTTTTGTTTCTTCGATAGAAGTCTAAAACTGCTCAAGTGATGATTGACTTTATCAAGAACATAGAGTTGAGTTTAAAGAAGAAAGTTTGAAGGATTAAGAGTGATAATGTATCAGAATTCAAGAATCGAATTCTAGATTCATTCTCGACTGAGTTGGGAATATCACAAAACTTTTCCCCTCCTTACACACCATAACAAAATGGTGTTGTCGAAAGGAGGAACCATTCTCTATGTGAAGTTGCACGAACCATGCTTACTTATGCGAATGCCTCAATATCTTTGGGCAGAAGCTGTTTTGACTGCTTGTTTCACACAAAATCGTTCTTTCATTCATCGTTGTTTTAATATTGCACCTTATAAAACAATAAACAAAAGAAATCCTAATATTAAATTCTTTCATGTTTTTGGGTGCAGATGTTTCATCATGAATCTCAAGGATAATCTTTCTAAATTTCAGTCGAAAGTTGATGAAGGAATCATCTTGGCATATTTCACAAACCTCTATTGCATATAGCATGTTGAAAAAATGAACGAGGAAGATAGAAGAAATCTTCAATCTTACATTCGTTGACTATTACATGAAAAGAGTCGAACATTCGTTCGTTCAAAATCCTATCATTACTGAAACAAATGATGAATTTGAAATCCTAAATTCTTATCATATTGATTATGATATGATTTTTGGAATTCTAGATAGGAGCATTGATGTGAAAACCATGTTGATGATAATCATGTTCTTTAAGCATCGAAACGTTTTGATTATTCGACTGTTATAAGGGAAGAAAATGACACACATACATCAACTTCAAGAGTGAATGTCGAAAGAGTATCAGTTTCGACTGATGATCAAGTGGAGGCGGTGACCTGAGTTCGACTTTACACGATGACAATCATGATTCGACTGTTGAGGGGGAGCTTATGCGAACTACAACTCAAGTCGAAGGGGAACGTGTGCTGGACCATGTTGATGTCGAAGGGGAACATCACAACTCAAATCCATTGGTCAAAGGGGAGATAAGTGGATCGAATCTTGATAATATCAAGTTCAAACTAATGATTTTCATGATATCACTGACAATATCTCGAATGAAGGAGAAAGTTCAGAAGAAGATGATATTTTTGAAGACGTGCCTTCAGATTTTGATCCTGCATATGCACCGATGGATAAGTAGACACGAGATCATCCAAAGGAACGAGGTCTTGGTGATCTAAATTTTGGAGCCTTGACACGAGCCCATATTCGAGCTAAACATGAAGTGCTTAATGTTCATCAAGAATACTCTATGTTTAACATGTTCATTTCGAAACTAAAACCAAAAACAATAAAGGTTGCATTAGAACACTCTGATTGGGTTGTTGCAATGCAATCTGAACTGGCTGAATTCGAACGAAATAAAGTTTGGAGGTTAATTCCTAAACCAAAGGATGTTTCGTTAATTGGTCTAAAATGGATTTTTAAAAATAAAACTGATAAACATGGTAATGTGTTTCAAAATAAACAAGATCAGTTGTAAAAGGTTACTATCAACAAGAAGGTGTCGATTATGAGGAAACTTTTGCCCCTGTTTCAAGACTCAAAGTGGTATGAATTTTTCTTGCTTATGTAGCGCATAAGGATTTTGATGTTTATCAAATGTATGTCAAATGTGCATTCCTCAATGGAGTTATGGAGGAAACGGTCTATGTCAAACAACCACCTAGTTTTGTCAATGATAAGTATCCTAATCATTGTTATATTTTAGATAAGGCAGGCTATGGGTTGAAACAAGCACCTTGTGCATCGTATGTAACTCTTACCAATTTTTTGAAAATTGATAAATATAAACAAGGGCCAGTTGATCCCACGTTATGACATTATTTTTGCTTCGACTGATCCTTTGTTGTCTAAGGAATTTGAGGAGCTCATGTAAAGTCAGTTCGAAATGAGTATGATGGGAAAATCTAATAATTTTATGGGTTTTCATATTCGTCAACACAGGTAAGGCCTCTTTATTAATCAACAAATATATGTACGCAACCTTCTTGAAAGGTTTGGAATAACGAACAACACTAAAGTGAAAGTACCTATGGATGTTGGCACTCATTTGAATCCTTCGTTGGCTAAGCCTATTGTGGAGTTAACGGTGTATAGAAGCATGATCGGTTCACTTTTGTATTTAACTGCAAGTCGACTTGATATTATGTTTGCTATATGTAATTGTTCCAGGTACCAATCGAACCAAAGAGAACCCCATCTCAATGTTGTTAAGGATATTTTTTGCTACCTCAAATGAACAGTTTCGTTGGTATTATGGTATCCATCGAAGATAGGATTATTTATACAAGCATTCTCTGATGCGGATCTAGGTGGATGTCAACTTGACCAAAAAAGCACAACTAGCGGATGTCAATTATTGGATGGAAATCCTGTGAGCGGGAAATCGAAAAAGCAAACGTGTGTTTCGATTTCGACTGTAGAAGAAGAATATGTGGCTATTAAAGCATGCACATCAAAAGTCATTTGGATTCAAAGCCAACTGTGAGACTATGCAATCAATATGAAGAAAATTCATTTGTATTGTGATTCACAAAGTGCCATTCCCATCTTCCATAATTCGGTACATCATTCAAAACCAAATCACATTGCTCTACGATATCACTTCATAGAGGACCATGTAGAAGACGGGAACAGTGAGGTTCACATTGTAAGCACAATGGATCAACTTGTAGATATTTTCACAAAACCTTTAGATGAAAAGTCATTCTTAAGGATTTTGAATGGATTGGGAATGATAGAGGCAAGTTTTGTTCCATGTTCTTCTTGATAGAATTGTTGTCGATTCATTTGTGTTTTCTAGAACCGTTTAGAAGTTACTCTTTCCATTCAGAGTTTGCATGCGTTCACATTCAAATTCCCTCTGAACCATTTTCTTAATTGACTTTTAGCGAGAAAAGTTTTTCGATGACCAACATAATTGGGGGTTGCTATCTACTAGGTCGAACGTCTCTCGGTAACATTTTAAAAGTTTGTTTTTGTTTCTTCTTTTTCAAATATCAAAAATCCAAAAAGATTTTCTTATTTTGTATTTGATTTCCAAAAAAAAAATCAAAAAGATTTTCTTATTTTTGTATTTGATTTCCAAATACAAAAAAATTCAAAAAGACTTTATTATTTTTGTATTTGATTTCCAAATACAAAAAATTCAAAAAGACTTTCTTATTTTTGTATTTGATTTCCGAAAACAAAAATACAAAAAGATTTTATTATTTTTTTGGACTTTTTTTCTAAAATCCAAAAAGATTTTCTTATTTTTACATCATATTCTGTTTAACGGTTCATGTCTCATTGTAACACCGTGCTGCTGTGGTCCATGCTCAACGATCATATCCATCAATGGGACAGGTATTCATTTGAACTGATGTACTAGTTAAACGTCCATAGAAGCATGATGTTGTATGTTGACCACAAGCCTCATAGACTTTATGTGTTTGAAGCCTTAATGGAGCTCTCACTATGAAAGTTTCTTCCCAATTAGGCTATATTCACATTAGTCAAAGAGCTACATTTCTCTTCTCATATTGAGTAAAGAGATTTCTGCATTGTCCATATATTTCGAAGAGGTACAATGAGTTCTTAAACCCAATCTTTTTCTCCAAAATTTCTTTCATAGTCACACACTTCACTGCATATCCTCGACATCTTTGGTCGAAACCTACCAGAATATAGATATGACAACACTCTGTGTTTATGATTCTAAGTCATTCTTCCGTGATGATGGTGAAACCCAATAACCCAAACTATAAGTGAATTGATGGTGAACATTTTTGTTCAAGACTTTAATGAAACCCCGTTTTAGTACCTTTACAATATTCAAAATCATATTCCATTCGACTTGCGTGATCTTGATGGAATGGTCTAAAACCAAGACATTTTTGCTCAACAAGATCCAATACTTTTTTTTGGAATATGATTTTTGTCTGAATATCTTCCTTATTTTTTGTTATTTTAAATCATATCCAACCATACTTGTTGTTGACTACACTGGTCATTCAAGTAATTTTCTTCAACTGAATCACACTTATGTTAAGGTGTGTTTTTGAGCAAAATTAAGCCTACCTATGGAAAAGAAGCCCTTTGATGCTCATCAATGAGTATTTGATTGTAATTCACGGGAAACCACACACGTAGTTCGCCATCTCTCTTGATGTCGAATGAAGAGATCTTTGCCCGGGATCCAACTACTTTCGTATCAAATGAAATTTGATATCACATAACCCACATTTTATAAATTGCTTCTATCTCAATCTTTGGCACAAAATTGCATTGGAATCCTTGAGGTTTTGGGTACTACCAACTAGAAACTTAGATTTTTCAAGGACTGACATATGATTTCGCTTTCAAAACCAAAAGTGAAAGAGCCTTACTTCTATGCGAAGGAATGATGTTCTCTTTGTTTCGAAACAATAATATGTTCTTGGATCACACTTCGAAAAATGTGGCAGTTCTTATCCAGTTCGGAATAGTGAATGAGCCGATGGACATGACGATTCAAGATTTTCACGGGATTCAAGGAAAATGTGTTAATCAATTTTATGATGTGGAACTTTTTACGGTGTCAGTTAAGTAAACAACACAATACATGGCAGTGTAATATTGGTTACCGGTTCAAAATAAAAAAATACCATCGATTATAGATGGAAATTGGTGATTTCATTCTCAAACATTATGCTCTCAAATCAAATTTCCCAAAATCACCAACTATTGATCATATTCAACAAACTTTGCAATCACTTCAATGGTTGCTCTTCAAAAAACTGTTGATCCAATAACCACAACTAATGAAGATGAAGTCATACAACATATGATGAAGATTTATAATACTAATCATCGATTGTTTAGGAATGTTGATTCAAACCCTAAATAACTTTGATCTATCCACATCATTGTCTTCTTCATTCCCGGTTCCAATGTCATGGATTTCTTTTGCTGGTTCCACTGCGGTGTTCAACAAAAGCACAAAATTCATCACATTTCAACTGAAAAATTCAAATATGAGAAAGCTTACAAGAAAGAATTTTGCCCAAATCATGAAGTTGCCTGTCTCAGGTACATCTTATGAAGTTTCTACTGATCAAGTTCATCACCTGTTCAATGAAATGGGGCATCAAACAGTTCTGATAGGAATAAGTCATTTTGAAACATCGAGTCTTCCCTGCATATGGAGTTTTGTCTTTGGAATCCTGTTACGACGCTTGATAGGTCGAAGTTCAGGGTTAGACAAAGTTGAACTGGAAATTTATTCAGTTATTGTTGGGCTGTATTATGGTCTGGTTGTGGATTATACCACACATCTGTGGGAGGAATTTAGAGGAACAATTTCTCACACTAATCTGACTAATGGTGTTTCATTTGCTCGTTACTGGAGGCTGATTCTAAAGGAGGTCTATCAATAACAGGGAATTTTGGTTTACTTCTGATGTCGAAACTGCTGAATTTTTTACTATGGCTGCTCCAAAGGTTGTTGTAGATGATCCGAGTATATTTCCTACTGTTTCTCGTATTCTCAATGCGATGCTTAGGCATGTTGATCCTCAAAATCCACTTCTTGTATATTATTTGTCTTCAATTGATTCTAGTGTTTCTATTGGTGTTCTTCCATCGAAAGGAGCTGAGGGTTCTTCGAAAGATTCTCAAGTTCTAAAGAAGAAGAAGCAAGCTGAGAAACCAACAATTATGGAGGATGAGGTTACAAAAGAAATTATTCCTTTGAAATTAGGCATTCTCAAGCGTACCAAGAAACGAAAAAGGAAACCTTGTGATTTCCTAGTCAGGCAATCTATTCAAGAATCGGAAGTCGAAGCTACTGAGCAAATGCAAGTTGAGTCTTCACGTACTCATTCTTCTCATAAGGGTATCAAGAAGATTCAAAAGCCTTGATTCAATATGAGAGGTGTCTTGTTTATAGAACTAGTTCTTCTTGTCTCCCTTGCCTCAAAGAAGTGTTAAGCCTTGGATATGGCTCAGAAGTTGCAAAAGAAGAAACAAAAGCACCAGGATCTACTTGACCAAGTGACTATCGGAACTGATAATAACAGTGATAGTGGATGATCAAATATTCACATTGAAGATTCAATTATTAGGTCACCTCGAAGGGATTCTCCTCTCAAGTCGAATTTCGAGGCGACAGGGGATCGTGATGTCACTGTAAACGTATCTAATATGGATATAAAAATCAATTCGAATGATCAAACAACAACATTCATCCCTGAGAAGACTACGGTCATACCACGCTGGGTTTCGCATATTGAGTCCAATACGAAGGAGGTTTAAACTCCAGGCATCTCTGTAGAATTATCTGATAAGGACACAAATATCAAAATGGGTGAAGAGGTGCAAGAAAAAAGAATCCTTTTTTACTTTTACTTTTAAAGCATCAACCATTCCTACATCAACCATCATTTCATCCACTGTCGAAACTTCTACAGTTGAAACCACCACAACTTTACCACCTATTTCATCACCTATCACATGTTCAATTCCAATTTCAACCATCTCACCAACTTACTCAACAATCATGCATGAACCAATTACAACTTTGTTCTCTTCTCAATCTACTAAATTTGAGAGACTGATCCATGAAGAAGAGTCGAATGATGATGAAATCATGGTTTCATTTGCTGAGCTACAATTCAATCCTAAAGAGGAAATTGTTCCATATGACATGATTATGTCAGGTAAACAATTCAAAACCTCAACTCTAACACTAATTATCTTCTTCAAATACAAGATGATACTAGGGAAGGAATTTAGCGATCAAGTTCGAGATGGAGTATTTGTGGAAATATCAAGAGAATTCTAAAAGCTTTGAATATGAGATTCAAAATCTGCGTGATGTATTAAAGGAGCATCATGACATTTTTGTTGCAAAAGTGACGCAAATGAAGGAGTCTGTGGACCTTAAGGTTGCCGAACTCAAATCGTAGATGTCCAAAGAGGTTGAAAAGATGGGGAAAAATTACACTATGTTGCATAGCAAATTTGAGGTTGTTGCGATTGTTATCACAAAGTTGGATGATTTCAACATTGAGTATTTGAACATGCTTGATCGAAGCAAAATCGGAGAAGGATTCTCAGGTGTTCGCAAAGTTGGAAGAGTTTTTATCCAGTATCAAGGAGTCTATTTAGAAAGTTGGCCTTTTGAATAAATCATTACTTTCTCAAGAGTCAATTTCTCAATTGATTTCGAGACCAATATCAAAGTAGAGCTTGATCTCATCCTTGAGTTGGTTCTTCGATTTCCAACAAATGTTCCACATGCGATGCAAGTGTCACAAGGGGGAGAGAAAGGATGTAGAGGAGTTGGTTCATCGAAAGATTCTGAGAAAGGGATTGCTATTCCGAAAGTAAGTTCGACTCAAATTCCAACTTCGCTTCCCATATCACTGACCATAACTTGTACAACAACAACAACAAGACCACTGCCAAAAGGGATCACAATAAACGAAGGAGCTGGACTTTCAAGTGCAAGTTCAAGTTCAGTGCCACCAACTTCGAAAGATGATCAAAGAAATAAAGGGAAAGCAATCTTTGTGGTTCTTTCAAAAGAAGAGAAGAAAAAGCAACAAGCTCTTGAAATCGAGAAGCAAAGGCAAATCAAGATTTAATGAATTAATTAAAAGTTAATTAATAGATAATTATTAAATCTAGTTGTGGTTTATTTTAAATTTAAATTAATAGTTTAATTTTCGAAATTTATATAAACCTTAAAGTTTTAAAAAGTTTAAAACACACCTTATATATGTATGTGTATATATATATATATATATATATATATATATATATATATATATATATATATATATATATGTTATAATCAAAAGTTAAATATTATATATGTATAAGAATTGGTCAGTCTAATCGCTAGTATGCCTCATGCATGAAGCTAGTCTGTAAGGGGGTATAAGGAACTGCCTATAAAATGGTAGTTGAACGGGTGTCCACTCTCACCAACCGCTTCCTTGATTAGTGGAGGGTCGTTAGAAGAATCGATTTGATAAGACAAATTAATCTCACTAAAAGTATAATGTTATTAATAAAGTACTAGAACATTATTTTATAAAATATTCCCAACTCTAGTTACTTTAGAAAAAATGTGAAAAGTATGCTAACCCATGAAATTGCACATTAGGCTTTATAAGTCGTTAATGGAGCACCTGTGGTTAACCAGCACACTAATTAGGACTAATAAAGAGTCGTAATGGGTATCTCATTATTATCATTGTTGATGGACCATGCATGGTTTACCGGCACATCAATAAATATTGATAAAGACAATGAGGTTACCAAGAAAATTTGCATGGTTATTCATATCTTGTTTGTGATCCTCGGTATCCCAGTCACAAATAGAAGAGCATAATCCAAGATTAAAACATACCATTGAATAGTTTCAATGTATCTCAAAATAATTAGGAGTTTCACTTCGTTCGTTTCGTCTTTTGGTTGAATTAGTGAATCGGCATTCACTTAACATTATGAAATTCATACTTGGATCTCGGCATCCCATTTCTAAGTTGTGAATCCTCATAGTTGGATCCTAACCTTAATATTTTATCTTTTGGTTATTGTATTGAGGTATCTTGAAATTTAACTAAAACTATCTTTCTTTTCAGATGTCTACTCTTGGAAACACTTATGCTTCATCTTCCTCCAACCACAACTTCTCTTTGCTCAACAATTGCTCTAGATTCGTTATGGATGGTTCTAACTAGAACGATTGGATGCGCAATATCAAAATGGTGCTTTGTTTTGAGGATAAAGAGTATGACCTTGAAAAGGAGCTCGAAGAGATTGATGAAACCAAAGCCACTCCCAGACAATATTATTCCTACAAGAGGCACTATGATGATGCAACCAAAGTGGCATGCATCATGGTGGCATCCATGTCCCCAGAACTGCAAATATACTATGAGGACTATTGGCCCTTTGAGATGAACAAGGAACTTATGGAAAAGTACCATAAGCGAGCTCATCAAGAAAGTTTGAAGTAGTCAAGTCACTCATGGCTTGTAGGATGAAGGAAGGGCAGTTGGTTGTTAGTCATGTGCAACGAACGCAACGCTGCATAGAGTGTTTGGTCAAGCTCAACGTGCAATTTGATGAGGAATTAGCCATATACATGGTCTTGAACTCATTGTCGATAGTTATGGTCAATTCATCCTAACTTACCATTTGAACAACACCGAGCAGATATTGGCCCAATTGCATAACTCGTTACTGACATCAGAGGCAGGAATGAAGGGTAAAAGTATAGCCTACACTCCTGCTAGTGACCCTGTCTTGGCTATTGGACAGGGAAAGGGGTAAAAGAGGAAAGGTCCTCCTAAGCAAAATTGGAAGGGCAAGACCTAAGCTGGGTCATCTAGCAGTGGCCCAAAGGCCAAGCCCATTGTTGTGATTCCCCATGTTTCCGATCTAAAAGATGCCAATTGCTTTTATTGCAATGTGTCACACCCCCAGACCAGACGGCGGAAACGTCCGGAGGCGGATGACTTCATTGTGCAGTATCATAACAATTGAATATGCATGAAACAGAGCAATCCAAACATCATACATTGAGATAACCAACTTACATAGTTTACATATTGTATTTGTTCTTCGAGTTATAGAAAAGTTGCATAAGTAGAAAAGAATCCAAACTACAGCTAATTGGTCTTGCATCAGCGTCCCTTGTTACCTGCTTACTAGATCCTTGAGAATAAAAGGCGTTTCGAAAAGTGTCAACTAAAATGTTGGTGAGTTCATAAGCATTTTTGTATCAAATCGTTTACACTTGTTTAGAATCGTTCTCGTTGTCCTTTCAGAAAATCAGATATTTTCTATGAAATCGTTTGAAGTCTTGCCTTGAAAATCATGGATATATGTGTGCATGTCATTAATTTTGTTCATCCTTATAAGGAGTGATTTTGAAAAGTAGTGTGATTTATAAAAGCGAGCTGTGTCCAAGAATAGTTCTTTTGAATAGTAACAATCAACCGTTTAAAGAAAAATCACTTAATTTCAAAAAGGAAATATGGTTGAAAATCATGTTCCCCTTATCGAGTAAAATTGAGTGTGTGCGTTCTAGTTTATCGTTACCGAAATCGTAAAAGAATCATTTTCCCTAGAAAATCCTATATTTTCTGCTACAAAATAATCGTAAGTTCTGGTTTATCGTTATCGAAATCGTAGAAAATCGTTTTCTCTAGAAAATCCTATATTTTCTGCTATAAAATATTCGTAAGTTCGGGTTTATCGTTAACGAAATCTTAGAAAATCATTTTCCATTAGAGTCCTACGCTTTTTACTTTGTAAATTAGCAGTATTTCGACTCTATGCTCGTTCGGAGAAAGAATCATGGCAATTATGGACATTTTATATGGTGAAAAGAAAGGACAGTCAACGCAACAAATGCGGACCATCACCTATCACGTATAGGACAGTCAATACAACGTGCCAAATTTTATTTATGAGTTTTTCCTTACATAAATTTCTAGTTAATATAACATATTCTAGTGAGTCGTTATAACCATACTAATCATGACGGAGTGCATGTTTTGGCGTTTCTCAGGCGCCCTCGGTTTGGAAAAGACATTTGTCACCCTAGACTGGCCTGTCTAGCTGTAGCGAATAATGAAGGTGCGGGATGTCAACCCCGTATAGATCTATACACAAATCCCCGCTGTCCCTCCAGGAGACTATGGCTATAACTCCTTACACGACTTAGACGTACACTAATATTTTTATATTTAGGTACTTTTGAGATTTGTCTGACTAGAATATTAACAACCTTTTGGGCAATCGTTAGAGATTCATTATTTGTTAGATAAATAATGAAACTCGTACTATTTGAATAGAAATATCGTTCTCGTTCCATATCGTTGATTGTACTCGTTAACTGGGTGCTCATGTTCGTTCCTTTTCGTTTCTTGGAAAATGAGTCATTTTAGTGAAAAGAAAAAGTGTCAAGTTAAAATTTCTATAAATTTATAACTGCCGGTTATGACACACATTTTCTCTTTTATGACATATAGAACATTACTTGTGTTCTTGGAGGTTTTATGACAGCAGCTTATGACATGCAAATATTTCTTTCATAAAGGATCTACTTGTATATTTTCTTGACACAAACTTATATGTTGAATATTTATAAAATACACCCTGATAGTTTGCAAAATAGTCAGAAAGTTTCTATTTTCGAAAAATCACTAGAAATGGTGTCCACTTAGTAAGATCGCTTTTATAACTTTTTATCTTTAGACATGAAAGCATAGATAAAGTGGTTAAGTTGGACACACTCAATAGTTAGGAGGCTCTTTTGTTCAATGTATCCTCTATTCTTTGTGAAATTTAGAAATCCTTCGTTCATGAGTATATTACTAAATAATAATCTAATAATATTTCACACACATACAAACATATGTATATATGTAATCATTTAAGAGTTTAGGAAAGATTTGACTTGTACTCTCCCCCAAAAACATTAAAACATGGAAAAACGAGGGGTATGAAGCTCACCTTGAGTTAGTTGAGGAGTTGTTTGGAGTTATGGAGTGAAGATCGCAAGCTTAAACTCTTGATGAGATGAGGAACTTCCCTAGGAGGGATGCTTTCCTAAGGTTGATCATCAAATATTATGAATAAAATAATATGGATTCATCTTTGAAATATTATAAAATATTAGATGGGTAGAGGAATTTTACCTTAAAATTTCTTAGGAAGAAGTTGAGAAATTTCCTTTAAGCAAGATCCCCTGTTCTTGCTTGGAGATGAGTTTTTGAGAGAAAATAGGAAAAGTGAGAGAAAAAGTGGAGTCTAAACTCCCTCACTGTCGTTGCTTTGGAGTATAAGGAAAAGGAAAATGAATCTTTGATACATGGGTATCTGGTAGTCCTTGCATGGATATTTTGTGGGTAAAGCATGGAGTACTGTGATTTGCATGGGAAATGAAGAATTTCATCAAATAACAAAGTCAATCCTTTTGTCCTTTTCTTGATTTAGGATAAGGTTTTCCTAAATCCTAAACTTTTTATTTTATGTAAATATAATTTAAATAATTAAATTTGGCATAAAATAAAGGTTTTAGGGGTCTTAGTGAAGAAAAACACGAGTTTGGTGGGATTCCCGACCTCAAAATACCCCAAAATGAAGAAAATGTCCGGAATAGTCCAAAATTCGGGGCTAAATAGTGAATTCCGGAGCTCTAGAGCAATTTCCGAAGTTGTAGCTCAAATTCCGAAGCTAAAATGTGAAATCCGAAGCTTCTCTTAAAATTTCGGAGCTGTAGTTCAATTTCTGGAGTGGAGCTTCCTACGTGCGAGGGTCCGAAGTGGCGAGCATGGGTGTTCCGGAGTCACAGCCAAGTTCCGAAGCTCTTCTATTTCCGGAGTACTCCCTTCGGATGCGAGGCCAGCTGATCTGGGCCGAGGTTGCGAAGCGACTAACAATTCAGAAGAACATGCGAGATCTTGTCCGGATGAGAGGCTTCCCCTTTGTCCATCAGAAGGTCCGAAGCACATGGGTGTTCCGAAGGTGAGAACCTTCTGATTCCTTAGAAGGGTGTTCGGACTAAGAGGGTTCCAGGGCGAAGAGGGTTTCGTACTAAGAGGGTTCCGGACCAAGAGGTTCAGGACCAAGAGGAGTCCGGACCAAGAGGGTTCCGGACCAAGAGTTTCCGGACCAAGAGGGTCCATTTGGGGTTTCCTCTTCTGGTTTTGAGCTGTTTTCGACTAAGGAAGGTATTTAGGGAGATTTGAGAGAGATTTGAGATACGTGGAGAGATTTAGGAGAGATTTCACATACTTGGAGAGATTTGGGAGATATTCACTATTCTTGGAGAGATTTTGCATACTTAGGGAGATTTGGGAGAGATTCACTTTTCTTGGAGAGATTTCGCATACTTAGGGAGATTTGGGAGATATTCACTTTTCTTGGAGAGATTTGGGAGAGATTCACCATACTTGAAGAGATTTTGCATACTTAGAGAGATTTGGGAGAGATTCACTATTCTTGGAGAGATTTCACACACTTAGAGAGATTTGGGAGAGATTCACTATTATTGGAGAGATTTTGCACACTTAGAGAGATTTACTATACTTGGAGAGATTTTCATTCTAACACTTTATGGCTCCTTAGGAACTCATATTAAACACTTAGGTGTGTTATCACAAGTCTCAAAATAGTCCTTGATTACCTGAGGACGGAATTTCCTAGCCAAAAGTGCTAGTTGTGACATCATCCCCCCGTTAGAGGGAATTTCGTCTCGAAATTCTTTCGAAGGGTAGGGTTATGAATGCAAAAATAGGGGAGGGTACTTTTGATTTATTTGGTCCTCACGTTCCCAAGTGAATACCAGTTCACGCCTAGCGTTTCACTTGAACCTTCACCATCGGGATGTGGCTTTGCTTTTTTGTTCTTAACATTCCCGTTCATTGTCTCTATAGGCGGATCAATGATTAGGAGGTTCTAGTTCGGGTTTTGACTATCCTTCTTGTGGTTTCGTCAGTAATCTTGGGTCTAGGGAGTATGCTATTTAATGTTTGTCATCTTGCCGGCTGGGTATCTCCCATCTCAGCCTAACAACGGATGATCTGCACCCCTAGCCACACAGAGCCTCGAGGGGTGCAACTCCTATGCTGGAGTGGTAGTTGTTGTCGTATGAATACTCGATTAGAAGCAAGTGGGCATCCAACATCATCAATGTCCACTACACATGCTTCTCTTCGGGGTGTGGGTTCGTGTTTACCTTGACCTCAACAGGTGAAATATTCTAGAGTTTCGGTGGTCTGACACTTGTGAGTGTGGAACACATAGAAGGAGAAATATCCTAACCTGGGTCTTTGGTTAATCGAAGACTATGAGTTACCGGGCCCTTTCTTGGCGACACCTTTTGAATGGTCTTCTAGGAATCGGGATCCTGGTGTCTTAGAAGTAGAGTTTTCTAGGTCTTAGGAGTTGGTACCCTGGTCACCAAGGTTGAGTTTGTGTGATGTAGTTGACCTTATGAGTCTTTGATTATCATGGGAGTTTTCTCCCTAGGGTCTTTCCAAATAATGGTAGGTCGGCCTTGGCCAGTTCCTTGCTGTTGATTAATCGTGTCTCCAATTCGGGGTAGGGAGTATCGATCCTTGAGGATGGGCTTTGTTTGGCTTAATCGTAGTCGATGGTGCCTATGGCGATTTTGTTTTTCTCCCCTTATGAGTTAGATAGGTGCCCCTGCGTTCAGTGACTCGGTATAACGTTTCCTTTGTGTAATATGCCAATCTTATGATCAGAAACTATTCGTTCTGGTGACTATGCTAAGTAGTGTCGGGTGTTAGGTCATTGCGGTGATTCTAGGAGTCAAGGTGATTCTACCTCTACTTAGCACATGGTTGAGGTTTTCTAAGATATTTTGGGAATCTCTAGAGGAATGTTAGAAGCTTTTTGGATCCGTTTCTATGCCCTTTGCTCCTTGATTTTCAATCTTTGTTGGGGCTAGGGAAGGGCGTGGTATTCCTTATGCCAAAACTTAGGCATCTGGTAGATAGGGATTTCGTCGCTATCGACTGAACAAGTTTTGTTATTCGATTGCACAAGACAAAAGTCTATTTGCAGAGCTCGGGGTTTGTAAGGTGAGAATCAAGCCTATTCGTGCCAATTGATGGCATTTGACTTCTTGTTATTATGTCGATTCGAGGAGCACTGGTTGCTAGAAATGACAGGGTGTTCTATGTTCATGTTTTTATCATTTCTAGTTTCGTTTTCGTTGTTACCATTGGGTCTATCTCGTTTCTACTAATTTGGTGTTCTATTGTTTGTGTTCTTATCATTGCTAGTTTCGTTTTCGTTGTTACCATTGCATCTATCTCGTTTTTGCTCATTTGGTGTTCTAGTGTTTGTATGCTTATCGTTGCTAGTTTCATTTTATTTGTTACTCTTGAGTCTATCTCGTTTCTACTTGTTAGGTGTTTTAGTGTTCGTGTTCTTATTGTTGCTAGTTTCATTTTTGTTGTTACCATTGGATCTATATTGTTTCTACTTGTTAAATGTTCTTGGCGACACGAGGATGCTTGTTATAAGTCGAGGGAATTCATAATCCGACTTCTGTCAAGTTTTTCCACTATAGATGGATGTGACCTAACTGTATATACTTAAGATCTTAGGATCTTTGGAGATGGTTGCTTGTGGGGTTCTGTCCTACTCGTTATTCAGCCCAGGGGCAGAAGGTAAGACGGAATCGCACGTTCTTAGTTCGCGGAATCTTAACCACACGTGATACTAACGTTTATATGGGACCATCATGGTCCATTTGTAAGGATTCGCCAGCTTCTCCTTGATTTACGAATTTGCTCGACTGGGGGAGTAGTTTTTGATTATGTTTTCAATTTTCAAGACCTTTTCGTGAAAATTCGCTACATAAAGTTGATCGTTCGAAACGTACCAGAAATCTCGGTAGGGTTTTCTTGTCGTCAACTCCTGTCTAGTCGTTGACTCCTTTGTTAATCATCTCTATTGGACAATCTCTCCTGAGATGTCCTATTGCACCGCACTTGTGGAAAACTTGACTTACTTCTGGGTTGGGAATTGGGGTGACGCATAGGGTCGGGGCCCTATAGTAGCGGGAGATGTGCCCCACCTTGTTCCTCCTTTTGCCATAAAATGTCTGATAGGCTCCCCAATGGTGGTAATTGCACTTGTTGCAGGGTGTATTGTCCCAAAGGTATGATTGTCTCGATGGGGGAGGAGTAAGGTTAGTATGGGTAGGTACTGGTCCTACTTGTTGCCTTTTAGTAAAACTTTGAGTCGAACTACCTCCTTTTTCGTTCCCGAACTTTCATTTCTTGTTCTTAGGTTTAGGTTTTTGAGTGCATGGGTGAGCTATTCTTCGTTGGTTTCCTTGGTTATTGTTATGGTCGAAGTTACCGATGTTGTTTGCAACTTCGTTTGTGTGTTGGCGTTGAAGTATGACATGACGGCTGCCACAACCGCTGTTACAGTGGCTTGGAAAGTGGCGGAGTCTATTCGTAGGACTGGTGCATGGTCGGGATACTGGTTACCTTCATGAGAAGACATAACTCTGTTGCACATGAAAAGTGAGCTTCTGAGTACTCATAGTTATTTCCATGTAAGTTCACTCGTATAATCCTAATGTACTGGTGTTAATCGGTTCAACCTACATCCCCATGATGCAGTTATAGTGGAGGGTGGGAACATGTATTATCTGACGTAAGGTCCGTCAAAATAGCACATAGTTAGCAATATGGTTAACGAATTTCGGTTGTATGGATTCTTGGAGGATGTACTCCTCTTGATTTACTACTAGTGGTTGTGGTTAAGGGCATTATGAACCTAAGGCGAGTAGTGTGGTGATCCTCTTTTGGCGCACAATGTGCTTGTCCATTACACTTATATTAAGGGTGCCCTTTTTGTGTTCCTTACACTGTTAAGGTTGTCCTAGCCTCGATTTCTATGAGCGGTGGTCTTTAAATGACCATCTCCTCTTTTAAGGAGTGTGCATTGTGACAACCCAAAATTTCCATTTTGTACAAACAATATCACTTCAATAGAAGTTATAACAGTCACAGTAAATTTTTAGACTTTTCCGTATAAGTTTGAGTAATTCAGGGTTTACACTTCAGGAGATATCAGGAGATTGGATGCACTAGGGTTTTGTGCAACTCTGTTATTCCAAAACTCTATTATATTACAGATCATTTCGGGAATAAAATATTTTCTGCCAAAAATCTCAGGACTATATATAGAATTCAGAACCAATTTCATTCATTATTTACATTTACAACTAGAGAAAAGCCATTTTCTCTCTCACGGATCTTCGGGTTTTCATCACAAATCGTGAGTATCACTCTCTAGTAATGTTATATAGCTTATAATGTGTTTAGTAACATAGATTACATAGTAAAGCAACTAGATTTAGGAGTTTACTCCCCAAGGTGCTCTTGGGCGGTAAACTCCCGAAATGGTGCCTAGTCCCTTCCACTTGTTAAATAAAGAACTTAGGCTTGTATATAGGTGTATTTAAGACAAGAAAACACCAAAGAAAGACCAAAGTTTAGGTGTTCATGGCCTAAGAAGTTCTTAGACTGTGAACTCCAAAAACAAGGACCAAAGAGTGCTTTTAACACTCCTAAAGCTTTGTATTTACTACTAGTTAGTTGAGGGACCTTAAAACATCATAAACCCCTCCCAAAGAGAGATTACGGCCGTAATCTCTAAGGGAAAAGGCTCTTGGGCCGTAAAAATGAAAGAAGGGCACCAATGTGTGCCTAAGGCCTTCATTAGCCTTAGATAAATGTATAGAACCTATCCTACATGAGTTTGGGACTTGAAAGCACAAAAATATCCACTTCCATATGAGTTTACGGCAATAAACTCAAAAGGAAATGGCCTTTGGGCCGAAAACTCCTAAAAAGAGTGTTTTGATGCCCTAAACCCTTCCAATGATTAAACCACCAAGTCAAATTGCTTATGGAAATCATTTAGGACTTCAAAACACAAAATGACACTAAGTCTAGGAGTTCACGGATGTAAACACAAGGGTTTGCGACCGTAAACTCCTTGTGTGGGGTTATATGGAGAGTAAACTCAAGTATGAGGTCCCTTGGAACCCTAAACTCACTAGCCTTGTCCCACAACAACTTAGATGCAATCCTTAGGGCTTATAAAACTTATATAAAGCATTTATTATGTTCTAGGATGTCTTAACATTATCAATTAGTAATTTAAGACTAATTGGGTGTATATATGTGTGATTATATGTTCATTAGGATCATAGTGTGTGTACAAGTCCTTACGTGACACCTAACAATCCGACACCGTTCAGTTCATCCAAACCACCATCTACAGGTGAGTTCATACCCCTAAATCAACGTTTAAATGATTATAAATGCTTTAATAGGGAGGGGATACAAGTAGAAAGCAGAATGTTATTAAATCATTCATATGTGTTTTATAATTGTGTTTTCATTCAGCAGATTTCACATACTACAAAATGTGATGCATGAAATGGTTTTCTATCTTAAAAATACTTTGTTATCAAATGTATTACTTTTGAAATGTTTATTAAAATGACATCAAGTCATTATTAATTATTGTTCAAAACTCTTAGATGTCTTACAAAACCATTTTTACCTTCTTGAACAAAACTATACTTATACACTTATGTTCTTATATATGTATTGATGTTATAGTTTTCATCCTTCGTCCAGTTTCCCACACTATTGTGTAGTGAGGGTGTATAAACCTACTTGAACAACCAATTACCTTTCAGTTAATTATCATAGGGATAGTTAGAAGATACAAAACTTTATTCCTATTACAAGGAATCACACAAGAGTCAGTTCATTCATGAGTCTATACTAGTACATTACCTGATACATGAGTACGTTTACATATGCTTACATGATACATGAGAACGTTTACATATGCTTACATGATACATGAATACGCTTACATGAATACATTACATGAGTACCTTTACGTTGATACATTTACCTGTGTATACTTACATGAATACTTGTATCTCGATTCGCGAGGATGATTTATTAGTACCTTCTGTGTAAATTGTCCTGCCTATCCCAGTTCAACGGAATATCTAGACGGGACTAACCATTCCGAATCCCAGCTGATTAGCACCAGTGGTTGATGAACATCTACGGATGCCTACGGTTAATACTTATACTATGAGTACCTCTACGGGACTAACCATTCCTCGAGCCTACTGTTCGCTACAGAGGTTGATGAACATCTACGGATGCCTACGATTATTACTTATACTAGGAGTACCTTTACGGGACTAACCCTTCCTCCGACCTACTGCTGCTACAAAGGACAATTGGACAATCTTCGAATGTTCATTAGGTTATACATTTCTCTTACCACGATGTCGTGTTAGCCCTAGTACCTCGGGATAACACTTACATTAGTACATTTTCCTATTTACTTTATTTTGTGATATATTCACATAAACAAGGAGTTAGACTAAGTACTTTTAGTAGTAGTCAATAGAAGGGAAACACTATCATTTTGCTTACAAAAACATTCAGGTCTTTGTAGAAGACTACATCTCATACTAATAGGAAATAAGGGATTTCCTAGGGTTTTTCATACTTATATCAACATTTTCATTTAAAGATTTACATGGCATTCATAACCGCTTTTCAAAAACAAGACAATGACACATAAATACTTATGAATTCACTAGCATTAAGCTGATACTCTCTTTCAAAATAACTTGTATTCTCAGGTCACCAGCAGACAGGTACGATGGCCAGGTTTTTGAGAAGACGGAGCACAGACAAGTCTCGTCTTTTATTTTGATTGTATATTATTGGTGTCTTATTACAATGAAAGAACACACATATATTAAAACTTTACTTATAATGCAATGGATGATGTTGTTGCTTATTTACTACTTTACACTGTTGTGATACTGTACATGACGTCCTCCACCCCGGAACGTTTCCACCGTTCTTGGTTTTGAGGTGTGACATATTGGTATTAGAGCTTTGTTTATAGTGAATATAGTGTATCAACCAATAAAAGATATACTAACTATAAATACATAGGGATTAAAACACTTTGTCTAAGAGTTACCCTTTTAAATAATAAAATATTTAATTAAGTATACGTGCCTGCGTTCATACTAAAATCGGTGTCACAATGACAAGAACAAAAAATATTACGATTTTTGAATATCACAAGTAAGCCTGGGGATATATGGTTAGTCTTGGGAATGGCATAGCCTAATCAACTATGCTGGTCCGAGGAGTGATTAGCATATGCCCAACAATGGTTGTGATGTGACAACAAGTCTAAAAACTTACCAACACAACCATAAAGAAATACCATATGGGTATTTGGTCTTACTGTAATTATCTTAGTCAGTTCATCTATTTAGCTATTTCTTATATCCCTTTTCTCGCGTAGATTATAATGGGTGGATTTCACCATGGCAATCCGTACTACCCAAACCAAGGCAATGCTGGTTGGCTAGAGGCAAAACCAGAAGATGATCACCAAATCCCTTTGGATGATCAGCATGCTGAGGGTTTTTCTGATAGTTCTGACTCGGAGCGTGAAGTCAACAACCTACCCCGAGCTGCTCAAGACCCAAACCTGAACCCCCGTCCCGCATTTCAAGGACCCACACCTCTATGGGCCACTAACTTGACTATATGGAGTCAGGAACAAGGTCAACCCATTCCCTACAACGGAGACAGAACATTCTACAACCTCGCAAAGGGAGGTTGTACCTTCTCTGACAAATCACTAACATGGTGGAACGGCCATGTTAAGTATCTGACTTTGGTGGTGGCGTATTCCATCAGCTGGGAAAAATTGAAGGACATGCAGATGAAAGAGTACTGTCCTCGAGGTGAAGTACAAAAACTCGAGCAAGAACTCTGGGGTCTACAAATGGTTGGATCCGAAATCACAAACTACACAAATAGGTTCTATGATCTGGCAAACCTATCCCCTGATATGGTTGCTCTCAAGAGAAAGAAGATAGAGAGATATATCTGGGGGCTGTCGCCCCAGATCCAATCAAGTGTGTTAGCTTCCAGGCCTATCACTTTCGATAGTGCCAAAGAACTGGCCCAATCTCTCATAGATCACAGGAAACCTCAGAACCCAACAATCCCTGCACCCGTACCACAAAAGGTCAACAACAACATGAAGGGGTGGAATAAGAGGAAAAGAGGGGCTTCGCAGGAATCCTACAAGAGACAACAACTTGTGGCAAACAATGCTGCCACGGTAACTCCCGTTGTCCCTGCGAACCCCTTACCAGCAAAAAATTATGTTGGGACTCTCCCGAAGTGCAACAGATGCAGCTTCCACCACCATGAACCTTGCAAGGAGATGCTGTACTCTAACCGTAATAGGAAGGGGCATACAGCCCGTTACTGCAAGACTCCAATAGCTCAGGCCGCTCAAGTTCCTATCGCCGGTATGGGCCAAGCTTGCTATGGTTGTGGCGAAGTGGGCCACTACAAGAGGAACTTAACTAAAGCGGGGATGGCTGGAGGAGTAGGAAGAGTTATGGCTTTGGGCCACGAGGAAGCAGTAGCTGATCCTATGATAGTTACTGGTACGTTCCTCCTCAATAACTCATATGCTTGCATACTTTTTGACAGTGGAGCAGAGAGAAGTTTCGTAAGTCAGAAATTTGCACACCTACTTAAACAAAAACCATGTGCATTAGATAATTCATTCACGGTAGAAATGGCTAACGGGAAAACAGAGAGTACAAACTGCATATACGTAGATTGTACTTTCACTCTAGATGGCCATACTTTCAAGATAGACCTCATGCCAGTCCCAATTAAATGTTTCGACGTTATCATCGGCATGGATTGGTTGAGTCTTCTTCGTGCCGACATCATGTGCTTTGAAAAAGCAGTTTGTCTTAACCTTCCTAACAACAAAACATTAGTTATCTACGGCGACAAACCTAGTACGAGCCTTCGCATCATTTCGTGTATTCAAGCCCATAAGTGTTGGCAAAAGGAATACCATGCCTTCCTCGCACACATCGTCGATACAAATCAAGAGGTGAAAGACATTCAGAAAATCCCCAAAGTACGCGACTTTCCCGACATCTTCCGAGAAGAACTTTCTGGTTTACCACCACAACGCCAAGTCGAGTTCAGAATCGACTTAGTGTCAGGAGCTACCCCCGTAGCCAAATCTCCTTATCGTCTGGCACCGACCGAGATGCAGGAACTTTCCAGCCAGCTTAACGAACTTCTCAAGAAGGGATTCATTCGACCAAGCTTCTCACCATCGGGAACACCGATCTTGTTCGTCAAGAAGAAAGATGGATCGTTTTGCATGTGCGTCGACTACAGAGAACTCAACAAGCTTACCATTAAAAATCGTTATCCATTGCCTCGCGTTGACGTTTTATTTGACCAACTTCAAGGAGCCAACTAGTTCTCGAAGATAGATCTACGATCCGGATATCACCAACTACGAGTGTTAGAGGAGGATGTTCCCAAGACAGCCTTCCGAACTCGTTATGGACACTACGAGTTTGTAGTGATGCCATTTGGATTAACTAACGCGCCCGCAGTATTCATGGATCTGATGAATAGGGTGTGTCGTCCTTACTTGGATCACTTCGTCATCGTCTTCATTGATGACATACTCATCTACTCTCGAAGTAAGGGGGAACATATTCAACATCTCCGTAGAGTCTTAGAAACATTGCGGTCGGAGAAGGTTTATGCGAAGTTCTCCAAGTCGAATTTCTGGGCCATGTTGTTAGCGAAGAGGGAATACACGTGGAGCCTTCCAAAATCAAGGCCATCGAGAACTAGTCAGCACCGAAGACACCTACATAAATTCGTCAATTTCTAGGTCTGGTTGGCTACTATCGCAGGTTCATTCAGAACTTCTCCCGCATAGCGAAACCTCTTACAACACTGAGCCACAAGGGCGTAGCCTTTGACTGGGAAGAGAAACAAGAAAGAGCATTCCAAATGCTCAAGCAAGCCTTGTGCACCGCACCGATACTATCCCTCGTGGTCTATTGCGATGCATCAAATCAAGGACTCGGATGTGTTCTGATGCAGCGAGGTAAAGTCATAGCCTATGCCTCGAGACAGCTGAAGACACATGAGGTTAACTACACCACCCACGATCTTGAGCTAGGAGCAGTTGTGTTTGCTCTGTAGATCTGGAGACACTACCTGTATGGTACAAAAAGCACGATCTTTATAGACTAAAAGAGTCTACAACAAATTTTCGACCAGAAGGAGCTCATCATGAGACAACGACGGTGGGTCGAACAACTCAATAATTACGAGTGCGATATTCGTTATCACCCGGGTAAAGCCAATGTTGTAGCCGACGCCCTAAGCCGGAAAGAATATGCTGCTCGTAGAGTCAAGTCTTTGACTCTAACTATCCATTCACACTTGTCCACGCAAATTAAGGAGGCTCAACTCGATGCTTGGAAGTCAAGGGTAGCGGAGCCTTATACCTCATGGATCGAATCCGGACACCGAAACACGGTGGCTTCAGAGACTTGGTCATGACCAAAGCTCACAACACTCGTTATTCCCTCCACCCAGGTTCAGATAAGATGTATCTGGATCTTAAAAAGTTATACTGGTGGCCTAACATGAAAGCAGATATTGATACCTTCGTGAGTAAATGCCTTACTTGCGCAAAGGTCAAGGTCGAATACCAGAAACCCTCCGCTCTCTTACAGCAACCGAAAATACCAGAATGGAAGTGGGAGCGGATCACTATGGACTTCATAACCAAGTTTCCCAAGACAACGGGTGGACTTCATTCCATATGGGTCATCGTCGACAGACTGACCAAGTCTGCACACTTCTTGCCAATCAAAGAAACAGACAAGATGGACAAACTTACAAGAACTTAAATTAGGGAAATTGTAATATTGCACGGTGTTCTATTATCTATTATCTCGGACAGAGTTAGTAGATTCACTTCAAGGTTCTGGAAGTCATTACAAAGTTGCCTAGGAACTAGGCTGGACATGAGTACGACCTACCATCCACAGACCGACGGGCAAAGTGAGAGAACTATCCAGACCTTAGAAGATATGTTGCGTGCCTGTGTGATTGACTTTGGAAAAGCTTGGGATACCCATTTACCCCTCGTCGAATTTTCCTATAACAACAGTTATCACACGAGCATAAAGGCAGCTCCATTCGAGGCCCTCTATGGCCGAAAGTTCAGATCCCCTCTATGCTGGGCTGAGGTGGGTGATACCCAGTTAGCTAAGGGACGAGTTCCCGAAAGCACTCTCACGGGTCCGGAGATCATTCGAGAAACGACAGAGAAGATCGTTCAAATTCGTGAACGATTGAAAGCCTCTAGAGACCGACAGTAAAGTTACGCTGACAAGCGAAGAAAACCGTTGGAATTCCAGGTGGGCGACCGAGTTCTACTGAAAGTCTCACCCTGGAAGGGCTTGATACGCTTTGGAAAGCGTGGGAAGCTCAATCCAAGATACATAGGGCCTTTCTAGATTCTCGCGAGAATCGGACCTGTAGCTTACAAACTCAACCTACCACAGGAACTCAGTAACGTACATCCTACCTTCCACGTCACGAACTTGAAAAAGTGTCTGCCCGATGAGACTCTTGTTATTCCACTCGACGAGATCGAGATCAACGAGAGCCTCAACTTCGTGGAGGAACCCGTAGAGATCATGGACCGAGAGGTCAAGAAAACAAAGCAAAGCTGTATCCCGATAGTGAAGGTTCGCTGGAACGCAAAACGTGGACCTGAATTCACTTGGGAACGAGAGGATAAGATGAAACTGAAATACCCTCATCTTTTCTCTTAGTTATTTGTAATTGCTTATTTGCTTAAATTATAATTTCGGGACGAAATTCTTTCTAACGGGGGAATGATGTGACAACCCGAAATTTCCATTCTGTACAAACAATATCACTTCAATAGAAGTTATAACACTCACAGTAAATTTTCAGATTTTTCCGTATAAGTTTGAGTAATTCAGGGTTTACACTTCAGGAGATATCTGGAGAGTGGATGCACTAGGTTTTTGTGCAACTCTGTTATTCCAAAACTCTATTATATTAGAGATCATTTCAGGAATAAAATATTTTCTGCCAAAAATCTCAGGACTATATATAGAATTCTGAACCAATTTCATTCATTATTTACATTACAACTAGAGAAAAGACATTTTCTCTCTCACGGATATTCGGCTTTTCATCCCAAATCGTGAGTATCTCTCTCTAGTAGTGTTATAAAGCTTATAATGTGTTTAATAACATAGATTACATAGCAAAACAACTAGATTTAGGAGTTTACTCCCCAAGGTGATCTTGGGAGGTAAACTCCCGAAATGGTGCCTAGTCCCTTCCACTTGCTAAATAACGAACTTAGGCTTATATATAGGTGTATTTAAGACAAGAAAACATCAATGAAACAACAATGTTTAGGTGTTCCTGGCCCAAGAAGTTCTTGGACCGTGAACTCCAAAAACAAGGACCAAAGAGTG
Source organism: Lactuca sativa (assembly GCF_002870075.4). NCBI lineage: Eukaryota > Viridiplantae > Streptophyta > Magnoliopsida > Asterales > Asteraceae > Lactuca > Lactuca sativa. The sequence goes on along the minus strand of NC_056625.2, from coordinate 93,362,833 downwards.
CTTTTAACACTCCTAATGCTTTGGACAATTACCTAGATTTACTCCTAGTTATTTGAGGGACCTTAAAACATCATAAACCCCTCCCAAAGAGAGATTACGACCGTAATCTCTAAGGGAAAAGGCTCTTGGGCCGTAAACATGAAAAAAGGGCACCAATGTGTGCCTAAGGCCTCCATTAGCCTTAGATAAATGTATAGAACCTATCCTACATGAGTTTTGTAACATCCCAAAAATACAGGCCAAAAATTTCATTTTTAAATACGTCATTATAAAACCAACAGTGTAATAAAACATCCGTAATATCATGTCATGTCAAAACCAAAGTAGAAATAATCAAACGTGTTATCATAAAATAATATCAGAGTGCAATCCCCAAGATCTCATGTGCGGAAAACCATAGTGTGATGCGCTACGATCAACCTGACTCCTTTCCTTTAAACACGAAGTACCCGAAACCAAAAATGAAAACTGTAAGAACGAAGCTTAGTGAGTTCCCCCATCATACCACATACCACACAATCACATAACATACATACTGCCAGACATTTCTTGGGTGCCCGACCTACCCGGTACGGCCTTTCAGGGGTGCCGACCTACCCATGCGGCCATTTTGGGGTGCCGTCCTACCGATGTCAAGCCATTCTGGGGTCCTGACTACCCTTCGGTCCTAACGAACGAACCTCAGGGACTATTTCACCCCCTACTACTACTACTATCACATATCATAACATAACGTATTATCAGACATATCTAGGGTGTTTGAACTACCCTTCGGTCCTAATAACCGAACTCGGGGACTGCTCCCCTCCTACTACCTTAAACTCATATAACAGGTCATGATAGCATATAAACATAACATCACATACTGTCAGACGTATCTGGGGTGTCCGACTACCCTCCGGTCCTAACAACCAAACTCTACTACTATCACATATAACATATCATGCTAGCATATAACATATCAGGTAGTAGCAAACCTAGATGATATCACAGTGAAAATCATTTATCATACGTCTCCTACTGGTGGGCCGGCATTATGGCCTTAGAACCACCGCTACTGGAAGGTAACTCACCTCACATTGCTGAAGTCCCGAAGACACAATCCCACACTTGCTGAAGTCCCGCAGACTTGACCCCAGCTGCTGGCTGACAGATTCCCGAACTGTCAACACCAAAATAACATCCAATTAATAATTAGGTCCCAATAGATAACCATACGTATATTCTTTGGGTAATTACTACATTACCCCTGGCTTGGCTTATTCAAGCCCAAGGCCCAATCCATAGGCCGAAAGTCAACAAGGAAATCAAAGCCCAACACATGGCCTAATTTTCCAAATTGGGCCTAGGCCTATACATGGTCTCATTCTGAGGCCCAACATCATATAATCATTCAAGCCCAAACTATGGCCCATCTATGGCCCAATTTTCCAAATTGGGCCCATGCCCCTTACATGGGCCTTACCGTAGGCCCATTAAATTATTCTAGTCTAATTACTTGACTTTGGATGGACGATTAATAACCCGATCATCAAGGCCCAAAAGGAAGGCCCAACAATAAACCCAAGTGAAATTAGGGTTTCACATAAAATGATGATTAGGGTTAAGTTTCCTACTTAACCCATTAAGGACTTAATCCATTAAGTCCATTATCGCTTAGATTAATCTTTGCCAAAGTTTATTATTTAATATTTCAAGTTATTAATAATTCATGTGCGTGTATCCCGATTAATTCTCAAAATTAGGGTTTCATTGCATTAGGTTTTTCCAAACCCTAATTAAGGTTTCCAACCCACATTAGTCCATTAGGCCCAATAGCTAAGTCATTAGATCCATTAGGGTTCACTAAGCCCATTAGACACATGTTTGGGCTTTAATGTCAATTAGGGCTTTATTGAGTCCATTAGAGTCCATTAAGCTTTCTTGGGCCCATTAGGGTTTCAGGCCTATTAGGGTTTTAGTTCCTTTTCCAAACATCCCCAAACTAGCAATCCCAACACAACTAAGGACACCGCCACCCGACACGGCGGCAGGAGGCGGCAGCCACCACTTAAAGGTGGTGGTTTTAAATTTATTTTCATTATTCTTCTTTATAGTTACATTTTACAATGATAACTCCAATAATCAACCACAAACACACTAATACAAACACATATAGACAATGACATAGCGGCGGCCGACGGTGGTGAATGGCGGCTGCCACCACCTCATGGTGGTGGCGGTGGGGTCTATCTTTAGATCTCCAGCCTAGAATGCTCCATTAGCCTTATAACATCACAAAAAATGAACAAAAACACCACAACACGCCCACAACCACCTTTCGCGGTGGCTTGTGGCGGCAGAAAAAGCATTCCTGGCGACAACCACCATGGTTGGCTGCCATGGTGGTCTTCTTGTGTCTTACAGCCAATATTTCACGCACAAATTGAAACACGCACCTCTACACGCCTGTCGCTCGGAAAGAGAAGCCAACCACCCACTCCTGACATGATACCACCACTTCCAACGACCGAATAGGCGGCTGGTGATGCTGGAACGAGCTGAGGTGGAGACCAAGAGCCATCGTCGTCGACAACAATGGTCCTGACGTCGAACCCACAAGGAGAAATGAAGAATTGAGATGTTGTTGGCATACTGAGGGTCTTCTGGTTGCTCATGGCCCGCGCGACGTCGTCTTAAGCTCCAATCTCCAGTCTTCATCGCACCTCTTGGCTGTTCACGACGTTGCCGGCAGCGGGTGGCGTTCCAATGGAAAGTAGCGACGACAGGAGGCTCGGTCTTGTAGTGGAGGCTCGCGAGTTCCTTAAGGGGGTAGCGGCTGTAGATGCTCCCTTCAATTTAGGGTTTGTGTTCATCCACGATGGGGAAGGGGAAACGGGGGTCACCGGGTATATCCCGTGTCCTCATACAACTTTGATACACTTTTCCAGGATCGGCCACTCCTCACAGATTTTGTTTTCAATTTAAGTACGAATTTTACCCTTTGGCCCTTGCTTCCATAAATTCATTTCTAATCCGATCCCTAATTTACCATACAACCCCTTAGCCTCGAAATTCTCTTTAAGTGAAGTCCTAGAAGTTAACATTTAGTCCCTACCTTCAATAATACTTACAAATTAAGTACGGATTTTATACTTTTAACCCCCAATATCTCAAAGTGTGACAAATAGCTCCTCGAGACCATCCTTTTATACATAATTATTTATTTTAGGGCTACGAGTTCTTCATTTATTTATTTATTAATCTAATAAATAAACAGGGTATTACAACTCTCCCCCACTTAAATTAGATTTCGTCCTCGAAATCATTTATTACCATTCCTTGCTCGCCCAACCACTCTAGTAGCATGGTCACTAATCTGGGCATGCCGTAGCATTCCCAGGGTAGCGATGACCAATCCTCGTAAAGCCCTAAAATCCACAGGTGCCGAATTCCTTGCAACAAGACCACATGTACTCTGTTCGAAATCTGCTGTCTCGAGATGGTCTGAATCCCTGGTAGACCACTCATACTAAATCATTACCGATGGAACCAGCCCGCTTATCCCTCAACTGACTACTTAACTTCTGATAGCATGTTGTTCCCACCATAAACCTAGGTCACAAACCCAATTACCTTTGCAGATCACCTATTCTCGGCTAAAGCTCAGCTATTCCCGGTGTGGGTAACTTGTCACTCCCCAATAAACCAGCTATTCCGTGCACATATGCAACTAAAACACACATACTATCACTGCCCAAACGTTGAAACTGCTCGAACACTGAACCGCCTGAAGCAGTATACGCTGCTACATATCTGCTTACCAAAAGCTACCAAGACCTCCTGGGTCTTAATTCGCTTGCCAATCCTCTGAAATACTGGGTTTCCACCCGACTGCAGAGCCAAAGGACTCGCTACTTATTCACCTCACACGACTTCTGAGCGAAATCCTTCTCTGGAACTAGTTGCCACTAGTTATCATGCCACTGTGTCTCCACTACTTTCCGATCTAACCAATCGGGTCCATGCGTCAGATCCTGAAATACTCAAATCCAGGACTAAAAGTGATTGCTACCTAAGCAATGGTAGTCTTACATCACAAACGACCTTAAACAGTCCATTGCTTCCCTGATCTCATAACAGTAATAACGTCCCTACCGTCTCATTACTGGCTTAACCAGGTCTAATCCATTTGGATAAATCCGAAATCCGATTCTTGGATTTCCATATCCTCAAAGTTGCACCTAAGCTGGTGCGTACCGCTGTTCATTCCGCGCCCTAACAACGCGCCCAATCTATCTACCAACCAAGCGAATGCTACGGCTATACTCGCAGACTTACATCACTCAAGTACTATCTGCCAACCTGGTGAATGCTACGGCTACACACACAGACTCACAACACCCTAACACTATCTGCCAACTTGGTGAATGCTACGGCTACACCCGCAGACTTACAACACCCACATGATAACTGAATGCTAGTGAATGCTACGGCTACCCCCGTAGTGTTACAACATTTTCCATACTAACTGACCACTAGTGAATGCTATGGCTACCCCCGTAGTCTTACAACACTTCCCAAACTATCTGACTGCTAGTGAATGCTACCACTACCCCCGTAGTCTTACAACACTTTCCATACTAGGTCAAACACGCACTCGACCTAACATACAACTGAACAAGAGTCCTAACCGGAATTCAAATCTAGTTCCCGAAACCTGCTATCATGTGAACCCACTGTATCAGTACCGTACCCATGCCCGTGATCAAAGCGTCACAGTAAACCATGAAATCATCTACACCTTCTTGCAGGATGAGAATCAGTGCCTCGCACAACTGCTGTCTGAGAGTATTGAAGGCTGCCTGCTATTCAAGCCCTCAACAAAAGGCCACCGACTTCTTGGTCAGTCAGGTCAAAGGAACCGCAATTTCGTAGAAATCCCATACAAATCTCTGATAATAACTCGCTAGACCCAGCGGACTCCGAACCTCAGATGGAGACCTCAGAATCTCCCACTGCATCACGGCCTTTATCTTGGCCGGATCAACTAGAATACCCTTCTGGTTGTCAAGGTGGCCAAGAGATTGCACCCCGCGCAACCAGAACTCACATTTGAAGAACCTTATAGAAAGTCTCTCCCCCACTTAGATTCGACTAAGTCTTCATGGCATGCGAGAATTGAAGGATTCCCAATCCGTGTCGCTTTCTAATATCCCACCGATGACAAAATGTGCTTACCAATGCTAGCGTTTAATCACCAATTAAACCTTAAGATCGCCCATCCTCTGAAATCTTGAAGAGTGCTCTTGTAATCCGTTCCATTCTGACACCTCAATTCATCTCCCAGGCTGACCACTGAAGACCTTAATCTTCACTCTGGCTGATGAATCCTCGTTCTCATTTCCAATCTTGCAGTACCACTGGACTCTGACCGAGCACAGCCCATGCGATAATACAATTCTCTTGAACATGCTATGACCAACCACTTTTGCATCTAACACCCGTGACTAACATTATCCTTTTCATGTCACCAGCTCTGTCCTAGCAACGGTAGTGCCTTGAACTCCAAAATTCATCCATAGACAATTGCTGACCATACTTGAACAAGGATAGAACCTCTGAACGCTGACTTCATTGGAGAACAATCACTCCAACCCTGATCGAGTATCCTTAAAATAATACTCCTGCATAGATTCTGACAAAGATCCGAAATGATAACGGTGTGCGAGGACCCCACTCCACAAGATACGTCCCTCTGTAGGTTCATCAAGGACCTTCAGGCATGCAAGATGCCATATACGGTCCTTGATAACCGAACACTAGCAGAAAACTGACTCGAGATCCGACTTATCCAAACTCACTCGCAATCCCAAAGCGATACGTATTCCCAATATCCATCTAATAAGATGACATACCCGCAACATCTGGAGGAATACTGATCCCCTTCTGCTAACATTACCAATCCTGCTACCCTGTAGCAGCCTGAACGCTTGGAGTGACAAACTCCCTCATGTACTTTCTCTGCACTAACTCAAGCCCCGCTGGCCTTTCACCCGATGATCAGAAGTCATGCGTCTCTTCCCGGGACCCTCTACTATACGCACCTGGCACGCATCTCTCTTTCCAGGGTGCTCCCAAATCGATCCCGCATTTGCAACTCTTGGGAATCGTACCCTTCAGGGTCTGACACCCTGTCACGCTCACTAGCTCGCTTGCCAATGGTTAAGCTGCAACAACTGGAACATCCTCTGTCCCCAAAATGGGTCATAAATCTTCCCTGAAGCTTCTTAGATTCTCCAAGACTCTCGCTGATTCGAGTATGGATCTTGTGCTTTCAGTAGTACAGGCCCAATACTACCTTCCACACCTATCCATACTTTCCTCAGCAATCCTCCCACATCCTCCAAGTCACTTCCTCAACTAGTACACCCAAGTCTAACTGAGCCTCACTACTGAATCACTGAAATATATCCTAGGCTTCCCTAGGATCCCGAACTCACCCAATCCTTAGCTGCCGAAAGATTCCCAGTAATGTCAACTAGCTACCTCATGAATATAGCCACATGCATCAGAGATCAGATAATCCTTCAAGTAGCAGACTCATCCCTATAACGGTTGGACTCAGACAAGAGCTGCGCAATAGGGTCAAATCTATCACTCTGAGATTATCCAGCCTGTGCCACATGTGACTTAGCATATTCACTTAATAGTTAGCTCACATTACTAAAAGTCCCACAAAGCACAAAGCAAGCAGCATTCAGACAATGGAAACTCTAACCATCATATTTCAATCAAATCATTCTATCCTCTAATCAGGAATCTGTACATGCAATTCAAAGGCTCATACGATCAGGTATAACCTAAACAGGTTATCCTATCACTGACTGATATGTACTAGCATGGAAGTCTACAAGCACATACAATAGGCATATAAGGCATCCTCCTAGATCCTTAGCCCTAATCTAGCATGCAGTTCTCATAATCATATCATATGATATCATAACATGTATGGTTATCTTGGGGAAAACTTACTTGAGCTCGGCTGATTGCACGCATCACACGCTTTGTTTTTCTCAAAGTTCTTTTCTCTTTTCAGATTCTTTTCAAACTCCTTTTATAAAATGGTTTCATTTTTGAAAACTTTCATACCAAGCCCTTAGTTTGAGTTCAAACACACCCGAGAGTATGTCCGAATCCCTCAAACCAAGGCTCTGATACCAACTTGTAACATCCCAAATATACAGGCCAAAAATTTCATTTTTAAATACATCATTATCAAATCAACAGTGTAATAAAACATCCGTAATATCATGTCATGTCAAAACCAAAGTAGAAATAATCAAACGTGTTATCATAAAATAATATCAGAGTGCAATCCCCAAGATCTCATGTGCGGAAAACCATAGTGTGATGCGCTGCGATCAACCAGTCTCCTTTCCTTTAAACACGAAGTACCTGAAACCAAAACTGAAAACCGTAAGCATGAAGCTTAGTGAGTTCCCCCATCATACCACATACCACACAATCACATAACATACATACTGCCAGGCATTTATGGGGTGCCCGACCTACCCGGTACGGCCTTTATGGGGTGCCGACCTACCCATGCAGCCATTCTGGGGTGCCGTCCTACCCATGTCAAGCCATTCTGGGGTGTTGACTACCCAATCAAGCCATTATGGGGTGCTGACTACCCTTCGGTCCTAACGACCGAACCTCGGGGACTATTTCACCTCCTACTACTACTACTATCACAAATCATAACATAACATATTATCAGACATATTTGGGGTGTCTGAACTACCCTTCGGTCCTAATAACCGAACTCGTGGACTGCTCCCCTGCTACTACCTCAAACTCATATAACAGGTCATGATAGCATATAAACATAACATCACATACTGTCAGACGTATCTGGGGTGTCTGACTACCCTCTGGTCCTAACAACCAAACTCTACTACTATCACATATAACATATCATGCTAGCATATAACATATCAGGTAGTAGCAAACCTAGATGATATCACAGTGACAATCATTATTCATACGTCTCCTACTGGTGGGCCGGCATTATGGCCTTAGACCCACCGCTACTGGAAGGTAACTCACCTCACATTGCTGAAGTCCCGAAGACACAATCCCACACTTGCTGAAGTCCCGCAGACTCGACCCCAGCTGCTGGCTGACAGATTCCCGAACTGTCAACACCAAAATAACACCCAATTAATAATTGGGTCCCAATACATAACCATACGTATATTCTTTGGGTAATTACTACATTACCCCTGGCTTGGCTTATTCAAGCCCAAGGCCCAATCCATAGGCCAAAAGTCAACAAGGAAATCAAAGCCCAACACATGGGCTAATTTTCCAAATTGGGCCTAGGCCTATACATGGTCTCATTCTGAGGCCCAACATCATATAATCATTCAAGCCCAAACTATGGCCCATCTATGGCCCAATTTTCCAAAATTGGGCCCAAGCCCCTTACATGGGCCTTACCCTAGGCCCATTAAATTATTCTAGTCTAATTGCTTGACTTTGGATGGCCCATTAATAACCCGATCATCAAGGCCCAAAAGGATGGCCCAACAATAAACCCAAGTGAAATTAGGGTTTCACATAAAATGATGATTAGGGTTAAGTTTCCTACTTAACCCATTAAGGACTTAATCCATTAAGTCCATTATCGCTTAGATTAATCTTTGCCAAAGTTTATTATTTAATATTTCAAGTTATTAATAATTCTTGTGCGTGTATCCCGATTAATTCTCAAAATTATGGTTTCATTGCATTAGGGTTTTCCAAACCCTAATTAAGGTTTCCAACCCACATTAGTCCATTAGGCCCATTAGCTAAGTCATTGGACCCATTAGGGTTCACTAAGCCCATTAGACACATGTTTGGGCTTTAATGTAAATTAGGGCTTTATTGAGTCCATTAGAGTCCATTAAGCTTTCTTGGGCCCATTAGGGTTTCAGGCCCATTAGGGTTTTAGTCCCTTGTCCAAACATCCCCAAACTAGCAATCCCAACACAACTAAGCATACCGCCACCCGACACGGCGGCCGGTGACGGCAGCCACCACTTAAAGGTGGTGGTTTTTAATTTCTTTTCATTATTCTTCTTTCTAGTTACATTTTACAAAGATAACTCCAATAATCAACCACACACACACTAATACAAACACATATAGACAATGACATAGCGGTGGCCGACGGTGGTGAATGGCGGCTGCCACCACCTCACGGTGGTGGCGGTGGGGTCTATCTTTAGATCTCTAGCCTAGAATGCTCCTGTAGCCTTATAAAATCACAACAAATTAACACAAACACCACAACACGCCCACAACCACCTTTCACGGTGGCTTGTGGCGGTAGAAAAAGCATTCCCGGCAACAACCACCATGGTTGGGTGCCATGGTGGTCTTCTTGTGTCTTACAACCAATATTTCACTCACAAATTGAAACACGCACCCCTACATGCCTGTCGCTCGGAAAGAGAAGCCAACCACCCACTCCTGACATGATACCACCGCTTCCAACCACCAAATAGGCGGCTGGTGACGCTGGAACGAGCTGAGGTGGAGACCAAGAGCCATCGTCAGCGACAACAATGGTCCTGACGTCGAACCCACAAGGAGAAATGAAGAATTGAGATGTTGTTGGCATACTGAGGGTCTTCTGGTTGCTCATGGCCCGCACGACGTCGTCTTAAGCTCCAATCTCCAGTCTTCAACGCACCTCTCGGCTGTTCACGATGTTGCCGGCAGCGGGTGGCGTTCCAATGGAAAGTAGCGACGATAGGAGGCTCGGTCTTGCAGTGGCGGCTGGCGAGTTCCTTAAGGGGCTTAGCGGCTGTAGATGCTCCCTTTAATTTAGGTTTTGTGTTCATCCACGATGGGGAAGGGGAAAGGGGGGTCACCGGGTATATCCTGTGTCCTCATACAACTTTGATACACTTTTCTAGGATCGGCCCCTCCTCACAGATTTTGTTTTCAATTTAAGTCCGAATTTTACCCTTTGGCCCTTGCTTCCATAAATTCATTTCAAATCCGATCCCTAATTTACCATACAACCCCTTAGCCTCGAAATTCTATTCAAGTGAAGTCCTAGAAGTTACCATTTAGTCCCTACCTTCAACAATACTTACAAATTAAGTACGGATTTTATACTTTTAACCCCCAATATCTCAAAGTGTGACAAATAGCTCCTCGAGACCATCCTTTTATACATAATTATTTAGTTTAGGGCTACGAGTTCTTCATTCATTTATTTATTTATCTAATAAATAAATAGGGTATTACAAGTTTGGGACTTGAAAGCACAAAAATATCCTCTTCCATATGAGTTTACGGCAGTAAACTGAAAAGGAAATGGCCTTTGGGCCGAAAACTCCTAAAAAGAGTGTTTTGATGCCCTAAACCCTTCCAAGGATTAAACCACCAAGTCAAATTGCTTCTGGAAATCAGTTAGGACTTCAAAACACAAAATGACACTAAGTCTAGGAGTTCACGGCTGTAAACACAAGGGTTTACGACCGTAAACTCCTTGTGTGGGGTTATATGGAGAGTAAACTCAAGTATGAGGTCTCTTGGAACCCTAAAATCACTAGCCTTGTATTGATGTTATAGTTATGTTCTTATATATGTATTGATGTTATAGTTTTCATCCTTTGTTCAATTTCCCACACTATTGTGTAGTGAGGGTGTATAAACCTACTTGAACAACCAATTACCATTCAGTTAATTATCATAGGGATATTTAGAAGATACAAAACTTTATTCCTATTACAATGAATCACACAAGAGTCAGTTCCTTCATGAGTCTATACCAGTACATTACCTGATACATGAGTACGTTTACATATGCTTACATGATACATGAGTACGTTTACATATGCTTACATGATACATGAATACTCTTACATGAATACATTACATGAGTACCTTTACATAGATACATTTACCTGTGTATACTTACATGAATACTTGTATCTCGATTCATGAGGATGATTTATTAGTACCTTCTGTGTAAATTGTCCTGCCTATCCCAGTTCAACGGGATATCTAGACGGGACTAACCATTCCGAATCCCAGCTGATTAGCACCAGTGGTTGATGAACATCTACGGATGCCTACGGTTAATACTTATATTAGGAGTACCTCTACGGGACTAACCATTCCTCGAGCCTACTGTTTGCTACAGAGGTTGATGAACATCTACGGATGCCTACGGTTATTACTTATACTAGGAGTACCTTTACGGGACTAACCCTTCCTCCGCCCTGCTGCTGCTACAGAGGACAATTGGACAATCTTCGGATGTTCATTAGGTTATACATTTCTCTTACCGCAATGTCGTGTTAGCCCTAGTAGCTCGGGATAACACTTACATTAGTACATTTTCCTATTTACTTTATTTTGTGATATATTCATATAAACGAGGAGTAAGACTAAGTACTTTTAGTACTAGTCAATAGAAAGGAAAAACTATCATTTTGCTTACAAAAACATACGGGTCTTGGTAGAAGACTACATCTCATACTAATAGGAAATAAGGGATTTCCTAGGGTTTTTCATAATTATATCAACATTTTCATTTAAAGATTTACATGGCATTCATAACAACTTTTGAAAAACAAGACAATGACACGTAAATACTTACGAATTCACCAGCTTTAAGATGACACTCTCTTTCAAAATAACTTGTATTCTCAGGTCACCAGTAGACAGGTACGATGGCCAAGTTTTTGAGAACACGGAGCACAGACAAATCTTGTCTTTTATTTTGATTGTATATTTTGGGTGTCTTATTACAATGAAAGAACACACATGTATTAAAACTTTACTTATAATGCAATGGATGATGTTGTTGCTTATTTACTACTTTACACTGTTGTGATACTGTACATGACGTCATCCACCCCGGAACGTTTCCGCCGTTCATGGTTTTGGGGTGTGACATGCATGGTCTACATAGTTCTTTGGTCCTACTGGTGGGTTTTGTAAGTCATTTGTAATGGCGTTCTTGTTACTTGTGGGGGATCGGATTTACGCTGTTGCACACCGGGTTTTGCATATGGTCTCCATTACTCCATGACGGAGGGTTGGAAACTTGGAGTCAATTCGGGTTACTCATGACCCAAACGGACATCTGATTTGTGAGCGTGTTAGCTATCGGATTTCGGTGCGCGGCACTTGTGGATCGGATTGTCTTTTGTAGAGATGCACCCTAAACCGGGTAGGAGTCAATTGCTCAACTCATTTTTGCTTGGGTATCGTTTTGTTTCTAGGTATGTTTATCCTAGGAGTACCTATATGGGGTGGTTATGTGTCTGGGAGGGGAAATATGAAAGGGTCTTGGGTCTACTCTCAGTTGGGTAAAGCTCGTCAAGTTTTTCCTTGGCGCTTTCATCCTTAGTGGGTTCTTAGTCGGAATTCTCTCTTTCACGATTCATCCCGTGGTGTTCATTAGGATCCACTTTTGGGTTTTTCCTCTTGGGCTTCTTTTGGTTTCTCCTTACCCCATCCGCAAATCATCGTGATAGGGTAGAAGTCTGGGTGAGGAATTTCAATTACGTCGTTTGTGTAAGAGTCGTGGCTCGAGATATACGGGGATAATTTAGATGTGAGGGGTTTGTAGTATCCTAAAATACTCCTATAGTATTTTAAACTTGATGTTCGAATTCTAGTATTCTCTTGTGTGCATAGTTGTTAGGTTTTAGGTTTGTTGCAACACCACCATCACACCCAAGTACATGTTGGTCATATCGCAAATAAATATAGTTGATCAGGCTATATTGATCCCATATATGATTACATAATTGCCCAGGTTTGACTGTAGTGTTCAACCTTTAGTTACTCTCTGTCTCTTCTCTTTATGATACTAGGTTAGTAATTTTGTATACTTTTATAAATACTTATATTCTTAAAGTATACTTTTAGGCAGGGTTTTTTTTATTCCCATTGTATTTATAGTAGCATATCTCGTATGGCTAGATATACCAGTTCACTATAAACAATGCTCTGATACCAATCTGTCACACCCCCGGACGAGACGGAGGAAATGTCCGGAGGCGGATGACTTCATGGTGCAGTATCATAACAACTGAATATACATGAAACAGAGCAACCCAAACATCATACATTGAGATAACAAACTTACATAGTTTACATATTGTATTTGTTCTTCGAGTTACACAAAAGTTGCATAAGTAGAAAAGAATCCAAACTACAACTAATTGGTCTTGCATCAGCGTCCCTTGTTACCTGCTTACTAGATCCCTGAGAATACAAGTCGTTTTGGAAAGCGTCAACTAAAAAGTTGGTGAGTTCATAAGCATTTTTGTATAAAATGGTTTACACTTGTTTAGAATCGTTCTCGTTGTACTTTCAGAAAATCAGATATTTTTTATGAAATCGTTTGAAGTCTTGCCTTGAAAATCATGGATATATGTGTGCATGTCATTACTTTTGTTCAACCTTATAAGGAGTGATTTTGAAAAGTAGTGTGATTTAGAAAATGCGAGCTGTGTCTGAGAATAGTTCTTTTGAATAGTATCAATCAACCATTTCAAGAAAAATCCCTTATTTTCAAAAAGGAAATATGGTTGAAAATCATGTTCCTCTTATCGAGTAAAATTGAGTGTGTGCGTTCTAGTTTATCGTTACCGAAATTGTAAAAGAATCGTTTTCCCCAGAAAATCCTATATTTTCTGCTACAAAATAATCGTAAGTTCTGGTTTATCGTTATTGAAATTGTAGAAAATCGTTTTCTCCAGAAAATCCTATATTTTTTGCTATAAAATATTCGTAAGTTCGGGTTTATCGTTATCGAAATCGTAGAAAATCATTTTCCATTAGAGTCCTACGCTTTTTACTTTGTAAATTAGTAGTATTTCAACTCTATGCTCGTTCGGAGAAAGAATCATGGCAATTGTGGACATTTTATACGGTGAAAAGAAAGGACAGTCAACGCAACAAATGCGGACCATCACCTATCACGTATAGGACAGTGAACACAATGTGCCAAATTTTATTTATGAGGTTTTCCTTACATAAATTTCTAGTTAATATAACATATTCTAGTGAGTCGTTATAAACATACTAATCATGACGGAGTGCCTGTTTTGGCGTTTCTCAGGCGCCCTCGGTTTGGAAAAGACATTTGTCACCCTAGACTGGCCTGTCTAGCTGTAGCGAACAGCGAAGGTGCTGGGTGTCAACACCGTATAGATCTATACACAAATCCCCGCTCTCCTTCCAGGAGACTCTGGCTATAACTCCTTATAGGACTTAGACCTACACTAATATTTTTATATTTAGGCACTTTTGAGATTTGTCTGACTAGAATATTAACAACCTTTTGTGCAATCATTAGAGATTCATTATTTGTTAGATAATTAATGAAACTCGTACTCTTTGAATAGTAATATCGTTCTCGTTCCATATCATTGATTGTGCTCGTTAATTGGGTACTTGTGTTCGTTCCTTTTTGTTTACTAGAAAATGAGTCATTTTAGTGAAAAGAAAAAGTGTCAAGTTATAATTTGTATAAATTTATAACTGCCGGTTATGACACACATTTTCTCTTTTATGACATATAGAACATTACTTGTGTTCTTGGAGGTTGACAGTAGCTTATGACATGCAAATATTTCTGTCATAAAGGCTCTACTTGTATATTTTCTTGACACAAACTTGTATGTTGAATATTTATAAAATACACCCTGATAGTTTGAAAAATAGTCAGAAAATTTCTATTTTCAAAAAATCACTAGAAATGGTGTCCACTGAGTAAGATCCCTTTTATAACTTTTTATCTTTAGACATGAAAGCATAGATAAAGGGGTTAAGTTGGACACACTCAATAGTTGGGAGGCTCTTTTGTTCAAAGTATCCTCTGTTCTTTGTGAAATTTAGAAATCCTTCGTTCATGAGTATATTACTAAATAATAATTTAATAATATTTCACACACATACAAACATATGTATATATGTAATCATTTAAGAGTTTAGGCAAGATTTGACTTGTACTCTCTCCCAAAAACATTAAAACATGTACAAAAGAGGGGTATGAATCTCACCTTGAGTTAGTTGAGGAGTTGTTTAGAGTTATGGAGTGAAGATATCAAGCTTAAACTCTTGCTGAGATGAGGAACTTCCCTGGGAGGGATGCTTTCCTAAGGGTGATCATCACATATTATGAATAAAATAATATGGATTCATCTTTGAAATATTATAAAATATTAGATGGGTGTAGGAATTTTACCTTAAATTTTCTCAGGAAGAAGTTGAGAAATTTCCTTTCAGCAAGATCCCCTGTTCTTGCTTGGACATTTATTGTTGAGGAATCCCCTTAGCAGTAGTGTCCATCCCGATGATGATCCTTAGGCTAGGTCCCTTATGATAGGTGTTTAGGGACGTAAAGTGAGGATAACGGGAACGGGTAATCGGGTTATTGTTGATTGATGAAATTAATAAACTTATTTATTGTGGGTTGAAAACCCTATGTGCTCACCAGGCTCCCAAGCCTGACCCACTCAGTTTCTTGTATTATAGGTAGTGGTGCATGAGCATAGATGTGATGTTTTGGATGAGGGATTGCGGATATAGGCCTGTAGATATGAAATAATGTAGTAAGGCTTATATTGTACTGTTTATGCTTTTGATCTGTAACGAACATGACATCCCAAGTCTTTTAATGAAATATATTTCTTTCGAAATGCTTTTGATAATCATTATCATATTTTGTTTTGGGACAAATTCCGCAACACTATTGTTTAAAATGTTACTCTGATTTTCAAACAATGCATAAACAAAAATCGGTCTTTTCTGGTCGTGAAAAATGGGGATGTCACATGTGAGCATAAGAGTGAGCCGATTTCTATAAGTGTTCTTATTCTCTCAAGAGCTTCCAACTTGTTTTGGTGATTTGTGACACCACTTGAGGCAACCACATTATTCGTGCTAGGCTCAAAACTCCAAGCAATCAACCACAAAAGAAAGGTATGTTATTCTACTTAAAGTTTTGTATTACAAGTACCCCATAACATGCTAGTTAGGTTGTGAATCTTGGAAAT
Source organism: Lactuca sativa (assembly GCF_002870075.4). NCBI lineage: Eukaryota > Viridiplantae > Streptophyta > Magnoliopsida > Asterales > Asteraceae > Lactuca > Lactuca sativa. The sequence goes on along the minus strand of NC_056625.2, from coordinate 93,346,769 downwards.
CAAATTTGCATGTCTTTTAGAGAAAGCATAGATCCATGGTTTCTAGGGTTGCATGTACACCATAGGAGTGTTAGTATGCTCTAAAACCAACCGTGGTATCAGAGCCTAGGCTTGTCACTCCCCAATAAACCAGCTATTCCGTGCACATATACAACTAAAACACACATACTATCACTGCCCAAACGTTGAAACTGCTCGAACACTGAACCGCCTGAAGCAGTATACGCTGCTACATATCTGCTTACCAAAAGCTACCAAGACCTCCTTGGTCTTAATTCGCTTGCCAATCCTCTGAAATACTGGGTTTCCACCCGACTGCAGAGCCAAAGGACTCGCTACTTATTCACCTCACACGACTTCTGAGCGAAATCCTTCTCTGGAACTAGTTGCCACTAGTTATCATGCCACTGTGTCTCCACTACTTTCCGATCTAACCAATCGGGTCAATGCGTCAGATCCTGAAATACTCAAATCCAGGACTAAAAGTGATTGCTACCTAACCAATGGTAGTCTTACATCACAAACGACCTTAAGCAGTCCATTGCTTCCCTGATCTCATAACAGTAGTAACGTCCCTACCGTCTCATTACTGGCTTAACCAGGTCTAATCCATTTGGATAAATCCAAAATCCAATTCTTGGATTTCCATATCCTCAAAGTTGCACCCAAACTGGTGCGTACCGCTGTTCATTCCGCGCCCTAACAACGCGCCCAATCTATCTACCAACCAAGCGAATGCTACGGCTATACTCGCAGACTTACATCACTCAAGTACTATCTGCCAACCTGGTGAATGCTACGGCTACACACACAGACTCACAACACCCTAACGCTATCTGCCAACTTGGTGAATGCTACGGCTACACCCGCAGACTTACAACAACCCTATGATAACTGAATGCTACGGCTACCCCCGTAGTCTTACAACATTTTCCATACTAACTGACCACTAGTGAATGCTACGGCTACCCTCGTAGTCTTACAACACTTCCCAAACTATCTGACTGCTAGTGAATGCTACCAGTACCCCCGTAGTCTTACAACACTTTCCATACTAGGTCAAACACGCACTCGACCTAACATACAACCAAACAAGAGTCCTAACCGGAATTCAAATCTGGTTCCCGAAACCTGCTATCATGTGAACCCACTGTATCAGTACCGTACCCATGCCCGTGATCAATGCGTCACAGTAAACCATGAAATCATCTACACCTTCTTGCAGGATGAGAATCAGTGCCTCGCACAACTGCTGTCTGAGAGTATTGAAGGTTGCCTGCTATTCAGGCCCTCAACGAAAGGCCACCGACTTCTTGGTCAGTCGGGTCAAAGGAACCGCAATCTCGTAGAAATCCCATATAAATCTCCGATAATAACTCGCTAGACCCAGCGGACTCCGAACCTCAGATGGAGACCTCGGAATCTCCCACTGCATCACGGCCTTTATCTTGGCCGGATCAACTAGAATACCCTTCTGGTTGTCAAGGTGGCCAAGAGATTGCACCCCGCGCAACCAGAATTCACATTTGAAGAACCTTATAGAAAGTCTCTCCCCCACTTAGATTCGACTAAGTCTTCATGGCATGCGAGAATTGAAGGATTCCCAATCCGTCTCGCTTTCTAATATCCCACCGATGACAAAATGTGCTTACCAATGCTAGCGTTTAATCACCGATTAAACCTTAAGATCGCCCATCCTCTGAAATCTTGAAGAGTGCTCTTGTAATCCGTTCCATTCTAACACCTCAATTCATCTCCCAGGCTGACCACTGAAGACCTTAATCTTCACTCTGGCTGATGAATCCTCGTTCTCATTTCCAATCTTGCAGTACCACTGAACTCTGACCGAGCACAGCCCATGCGATAATACAATTCTCTTGAACATGCTATGACCAACCATTTTTGCATCTAACACCCGTGACTAACATTATCCTTTTCATGTCACCAGCTCTGTCCTAGCAACGGTAGTGCATTGAACTCCAAAATTCATCCATAGACAACTGCTGACCATACCTGAACAAGGATAGAACCTCTGAACGCTGACTTCATTGGAGAACAATCACTCCAACCCTGATCGAGTATCCTTAAAATAATACTCCTGCATAGATTCTGACAAAGATCCGAAATGATAACGGTGTGCGTGGACCCCACTCCGCAAGATACGTCCCTCTGTAGGTTCATCAAGGACCTTCAGGCATGCAAGATGCCATATACGGTCCTTGATAACCGAACACTAGCAGAAAACTGACTCGAGATCCGACTTATCCAAACTCACTCGCAATCCCAAAGCGATACGTATTCCCAATATCCATCTAATAAGATGACATACCCGCAACATCTGGAGGAATACTGATCCCCTTCTGCTAACAGTACCAATCCTGCTACCCTGTAGCAGCCTGAACCCTTAGAGTGACAAACTCCCTCATGTACTTTCTCTGCACTGACTCAAGCCCCGCTGGCCTTTCACCCGCTGATCAGAAGTCATGCTTCTCTTCCCGGGACCCTCTACTATACGCACCTGGCACGCATCTCTCTTTCCAGGGTGCTCCCAAATCGATCCCGCATTTGCAACTCTTGGGAATCGTACCCTTCAGGGTCTGACACCCTGTCACGCTCACTAGCTCGCTTGCCAATGGTTAAGCTGCAACAACTGGAACATCCTCTGTCCCCAAACTGGGTCATAAATCTTCCCTGAAGCTTCTTAGATTCTCCAAGACTCTCGCTGATTCGAGTATGGATCTTGTGCTTTCAGTAGTACAGGCCCAATACTACCTTCCACACCGATCCATACTTTCCTCAGCAATCCTCCCACATCCTCCAAGTCACTTCCTCAACTAGTACACCCAAGTCTAACTGAGCCTCACTACTGAATCACTGAAATATATCCTAGGCTTCCCTAGGATCCCGAACTCACCCAATCCTTAACTGCCGAAAGATTCCCAGTAATGTCAACTAGCTACCTCATGAATATAGCCACATGCATCAGAGATCAGATAATCCTTCAAGTAGCAGACTCATCCCTATAACGGTTGGACTCAGACAAGAGCTGCGCAATAGGGTCAAATCTATCACTCTGAGATTATCCAGCCTGTGCCACATGTGACTTAGCATATTCACTTAATAGTTAGCTCACATTACTAAAAGTCCCACAAAGCACAAAGCAAGCAGCATTCAGACAATGGAAACTCTAACCATCATATTTCAATCAAATCATTCTATCCTCTAATCAGGAATCTGTACATGCAATTCAAAGGCTCATACGATCAGGTATAACCTAAACAGGTTATCCTATCACTGACTGATATGTACTAGCATGGAAGTCTACAAGCACATACAATAGGCATATAAGGCATCCTCCTAGATCCTTAGCCCTAATCTAGCATGCAGTTCTCATAATCATATCATATCATATCATAACATGTATGGTTATCTTGGGGAAAACTTACTTGAGCTCGGCTGATTGCACGCATCACACACTTTGTTTTTCTCAAAGTTCTTTTCTCTTTTCAGATTCTTTTCAAACTCCTTTTATAAAGTGGTTTCACTTTTGAAAACTTTCATACCAAGCCCTTAGTTTGAGTTCAAACACACCCGAGAGTATGTCCGAATCCCTCAAACCAAGGCTCTGATACCAACTTGTAACATCCCAAAAATACAGGCCAAAAATTTCATTTTTAAATACATCATTATCAAATCAACAGTGTAATAAAACATCCGTAATATCATGTCATGTCAAAACCAAAGTAGAAATAATCGAACGTGTTATCATAAAATAATATTAGAGTGCAATCCCCAAGATCTCATGTGCGGAAAACCATAGTGTGATGCGCTGCGATCAACCAGTCTCCTTTCCTTTAAACACGAAGTACCTGAAACCAAAACTGAAAACCGTAAGCATGAAGCTTAGTGAGTTCCCCCATCATACCACATACCACACAATCACATAACATACATACTGCCAGGCATTTATGGGGTGCCCGACCTACCCGGTACGGCCTTTATGGGGTGCCGACCTACCCATGCAGCCATTCTGGGGTGCCGTCCTACCCATGTCAAGCCATTCTGGGGTGTTGACTACCCAATCAAGCCATTATGGGGTGCTGACTACCCTTCGGTCCTAACGACCGAACCTCGGGGACTATTTCACCTCCTACTACTACTACTATCACAAATCATAACATAACATATTATCAGACATATTTGGGGTGTCTGAACTACCCTTCGGTCCTAATAACCGAACTCGTGGACTGCTCCCCTGCTACTACCTCAAACTCATATAACAGGTCATGATAGCATATAAACATAACATCACATACTGTCAGACGTATCTGGGGCGTCTGACTACCCTCCGGTCCTAACAACCAAACTCTACTACTATCACATATAACATATCATGCTAGCATATAACATATCAGGTAGTAGCAAACCTAGATGATATCACAGTGACAATCATTTATCATACGTCTCCTACTGGTGGGCCGGAATTATGGCCTTAGACCCACCGCTACTGGAAGGTAACTCACCTCACATTGCTGAAGTCCCGAAGACACAATCCCACACTTGTTGAAGTCCCGCAGACTCGACCCCAGCTGCTGGCTGACAGATTCCCGAACTGTCAACACCAAAATAACACCCAATTAATAATTGGGTCCCAATACATAACCATACGTATATTCTTTGGGTAATTACTACATTACCCCTGGCTTGGCTTATTCAAGCCCAAGGCCCAATCCATAGGCCGAAAGTCAACAAGGAAATCAAAGCCCAACACATGGCCTAATTTTCCAAATTGGGCCTAGGCGTATACATGGTCTCATTCTGAGGCCCAACATCATATAATCATTCAAGCCCAAACTATGGCCCATCTATGGCCCAATTTTCCAAAATTGGGCCCAAGCCCCTTACATGGGCCTTACCCTAGGCCCATTAAATTATTCTAGTCTAATTGCTTGACTTTAGATGGCCCATTAATAACCCGATCATCAAGGCCCAAAAGGATGGCCCAACAATAAACCCAAGTGAAATTAGGGTTTCACATAAAATGATGATTAGGGTTAAGTTTCCTACTTAACCCATTAAGGACTTAATCCATTAAGTCCATTATCGCTTAGATTAATCTTTGCCAAAGTTTATTATTTAATATTTCAAGTTATTAATAATTCCTGTGCGTGTATCCCGATTAATTCTCAAAATTATGGTTTCATTGCATTAGGGTTTTCCAAACCCTAATTAAGGTTTCCAACCCACATTAGTCCATTAGGCCGAATAGCTAAGTCATTGGACCCATTAGGGTTCACTAAGCCCATTAGACACATGTTTGGGGTTCAATGACAATTAGTGCTTTATTGAGTCCATTAGAGTCCATTAAGCTTTCTTGGGTCCATTAGGGATTCAGGCCCATTAGGGTTTTAGTCTCTTGTCCAAACATCCCCAAACTAGCAATCCCAACACAACTAAGCACACCGCCACCCGACACGGCGGCCGGTGACGGCAGCCGCCACTTAAAGGTGGTGGTTTTAAATTTCTTTTCATTATTCTTCTTTCTAGTTACATTTTACGATGATAACTCCAATAATCAACCACACACACACACTAATACAAACACATATAGACAATGACATAGCGGTGGCCGACGGTGGTGAATGGCGGCTGCCACCACCTCACGCTGGTGGCGGTGGGGTCTATCTTTAGATCTCTAGCCTAGAATGCTCCTGTAGCCTTATAAAATCACAACAAATTAACACAAACACCACAACACGCCCACAACCACCTTTCACGGTGGCTTGTGGCGGTAGAAAAAGCATTCCCGGCAACAACCACCATGGTTGGGTGCCATGGTGGTCTTCTTGTGTGTTACAGCCAATATTTCACGCACAAATTGAAACACGCACCCCTACATGTCTGTCGCTCGGAAAGGGAAGCCAACCACCCACTCCTGACATGATACCACCGCTTCCAACCACCAAATAGGCGGCTGGTGACGTTGGAACGAGCTGGGGTGGAGACCAAGAGCCATCGTCAGCGACAACAATGGTCCTGACGTCGAACCCACAAGGAGAAATGAAGAATTGAGATGTTGTTGGCATACTGAGGGTCTTCTGGTTGTTCATGGCCCGCACGAAGTCGTCTTAAGCTCCAATCTCCAGTCTTCAACGCACCTCTCGGCTGTTCACGACGTTGCCGGCAGCGGGTGGCGTTCCAATGGAAAGTAGCGACGATAGGAGGCTCGGTCTTGCAGTGGCGGCTGGCGAGTTCCTTAAGGGGCTTAGCGGCTGTAGATGCTCCCTTTAATTTAGGTTTTGTGTTCATCCACGATGGGGAAGGGGAAAGGGGGGTCACCGGGTATATCCTGTGTCCTCATACAACTTTGATACACTTTTCTAGGATCGGCCCCTCCTCACAGATTTTGTTTTCAATTTAAGTCCGAATTTTACCCTTTGGCCCTTGCTTCCATATATTCATTTCAAATCCGATCCCTAATTTACCATACAACCCCTTAGCCTCGAAATTCTATTCAAGTGAAGTCCTAGAAGTTACCATTTAGTCCCTACCTTCAACAATACTTACAAATTAAGTACGGATTTTATACTTTTAACCCCCAATATCTCAAAGTGTGACAAATAGCTCCTCGAGACCATCCTTTTATACATAATTATTTAGTTTAGGGCTACGAGTTCTTCATTTATTTATTTATTTATCTAATAAATAAATAGGGTATTACAAGTTTGGGACTTGAAAGCACAAAAATATCCTCTTCCATATGAGTTTACGGCAGTAAACTGAAAAGGAAATGGCCTTTGGGCCGAAAACTCCTAAAAAGAGTGTTTTGATGCCCTAAACCCTTCCAAGGATTAAACCACCAAGTCAAATTGCTTCTGGAAATCATTTAGGACTTCAAAACACAAAATGACACTAAGTCTAGGAGTTCACGGCTGTAAACACAAGGGTTTACGACCGTAAACTCCTTGTGTGGGGTTATATGGAGAGTAAACTCAAGTATGAGGTCTCTTGGAACCCTAAAATCACTAGCCTTGTATTGATGTTATAGTTATGTTCTTATATATGTATTTATGTTATAGTTTTCATCCTTTGTTCAGTTTCCCACACTATTGTGTAGTGAGGGTGTATAAACCTACTTGAACAACCAATTACCTTTCAGTTAATTATCATAGGGATAGTTAGAAGATACAAAACTTTATTCCTATTACAGTGAATCACACAAGAGTCAGTTCCTTCATGAGTCTATACCAGTACATTACCTGATACATGAGTACGTTTACATATGCTTACATGATACATGAGTACGTTTACATATGCTTACATGATACATGAATACTCTTACATGAATACATTACATGAGTACCTTTACATAGATACATTTACCTGTGTATACTTACATGAATACTTGTATCTCGATTCACGAGGATGATTTATTAGTACCTTCTGTGTAAATTGTCCTGCCTATCCCAGTTCAACGGGATATCTAGATGGGACTAACCATTCCGAATCCCAGCTGATTAGCACCAGTGGTTGATGAACATCTACGGATGCCTACGGTTAATACTTATATTAGGAGTACCTCTACGGGACTAACCATTCCTCGAGCCTACTGTTCGCTACAGAGGTTGATGAACATCTACGGATGCCTACGGTTATTACTTATACTAGGAGTACCTTTACGGGACTAACCCTTCCTCCGCCCTGCTGCTGCTACAGAGGACAATTGGACAATCTTCGGATGTTCATTAGGTTATACATTTCTCTTACCGCAATGTCGTGTTAGCCCTAGTAGCTCGGGATAACACTTACATTTGTACATTTTCCTATTAACTTTATTTTGTGATATATTCATATAAACGAGGAGTAAGACTAAGTACTTTTAGTACTAGTCAATAGAAAAGGAAAAACTATCATTTTGCTTAAAAAAATACGGGTCTTGGTAGAAGACTACATCTCACACTAATAGGAAATAAGGGATTTCCTAGGGTTTTTCATAATTATATCAACATTTTCATTTAAAGATTTACATGGCATTCATAACAGCTTTTGAAAAACAAGACAATGACACATAAATACTTATGAATTCACCAGCTTTAAGCTGACACTCTCTTTCAAAATAACTTGTATTCTCAGGTCACCAGTAGACAGGTACGATGGCCAAGTTTTTGAGAACACGGAGCACAGACAAATCTTGTCTTTTATTTTGATTGTATATTTTGGGTGTCTTATTACAATGAAAGAACATACATGTATTAAAACTTTACTTATAATGCAATGGATGATGTTGTTGCTTATTTACTACTTTACACTGTTGTGATACTGTACATGACGTCATCCACCCCGAAACGTTTCCGCCGTTCATGGTTTTGGGGTGTGACATGCATGGTCTACATAGTTCTTTGGTCCTACTGGTGGGTTTTGTAAGTCATTTGTAATGGCGTTCTTGTTACTTGTGGGGGATCGGATTTACGCTGTTGCACACCGGGTTTTGCATATGGTCTCCATTACTCCATGACGGAGGGTTGGAAACTTGGATTCAATTCGGGTTACTCATGACCCAAACGGACATCTGATTTGTGAGCGTGTTAGCTATCGGATTTCGGTGCGCGGAACTTGTGGATCGGATTGTCTTTTGTAGAGATGCACCCTAAACCGGGTAGGAGTCAATTGCTCAACTCATTTTTGCGTGGGTATCGTTTTGTTTCTAGGTATGTTTATCCCAGGAGTACCTATATGGGGTGGTTATGTGTCTGGGAGGGGAAATATGAAAGGGTCTTGGGTCTACTCTCAGTTGGGTAAAGCTCGTCAAGTTTTTCCCTGGCGCTTTCATCCTTAGTGGGTTCTTAGTCGGAATTCTCTCTTTCACGATTCATCCCGTGGTGTTCATTAGGATCCACTTTTGGGTTTTTCCTCTTGGGCTTCTTTTGGTTTCTCCTTACCCCATCCGCAAATCATCGTGATAGGGTAGAAGTCTGGGTGAGGAATTTCAATTACGTCGTTTGTGTAAGAGTCGTGGCTCGAGATATACGGGGATAGTTTAGATGTGAGGGGTTTGTAGTATCCTAAAATACTCCTATAGTATTTTAAACTTGATGTTCGAATTCTAGTATTCTCTTGTGTGCATAGTTGTTAGGTTTTAGGTTTGTTGCAACACCACCATCACACCCAAGTACATGTTGGTCATATCACAAATAAATATAGTTGATCAGGCTATATTGATCCCAGATATGATTACATAATTGCCCAGGTTTGACTGTAGTGTTCAACCTTTAGTTACTCTCTGTCTCTTCTCTTTATGATACTGGGTTAGTAATTTTGTATACTTTTATAAATACTTATATTCTTAAAGTATACTTTTAGGCAGAGTTTTTTTTTTATTCCCATTGTATTTATAGTAGCATATCTCGTATGGCTAGATATACCAGTTCACTATAAACAATGCTCTGATACCAATTTGTCACACCCACGGACGAGACGGAGGAAATGTCCGGAGGCGGATGACTTCATGGTGCAGTATCATAACAACTGAATATACATGAAACAAAGCAATCCAAACATCATACATTGAGATAACAAACTTACATAGTTTACATATTGTATTTCTTCTTCGAGTTACACAAAAGTTGCATAAGTAGAAAAGAATCCAAACTACAACTAATTGGTCTTGCATCAGCGTCCCTTGTTACATGCTTACTAGATCCGTGAGAATACAAGTCGTTTTGGAAAGCGTCAACTAAAAAGTTGGTGAGTTCATAAGCATTTTTGTATAAAATCGTTTACACTTGTTTAGAATCGTTCTCGTTGTACTTTCAGAAAATCAGATATTTTCTATGAAATCGTTTGAAGTCTTGCCTTGAAAATCATGGATATATGTGTGCATGTCATTACTTTTGTTCAACCTTATAAGGAGTGATTTTGAAAAGTAGTGTGATTTAGAAAATGCGAGCTGTGTCTGAGAATAGTTCTTTTGAATAGTATCAATCAACCATTTCAAGAAAAATCCCTTATTTTCAAAAAGGAAATATGGTTGAAAATCATGTTCCTCTTATCGAGTAAAATTGAGTGTGTGCGTTCTAGTTTATCGTTACCGAAATCGTAAAAGAATCGTTTTCCCCAGAAAATCCTATATTTTCTGCTACAAAATAATCGTAAGTTCTGGTTTATCGTTATTGAAATTGTAGAAAATCGTTTTCTCCAGAAAATCCTATATTTTCTGCTATAAAATATTCGTAAGTTCGGGTTTATCGTTATCGAAATCGTAGAAAATCGTTTTCCATTAGAGTCCTACGCTTTTTACTTTGTAAATTAGTAGTATTTCGACTCTACGCTCGTTCGGAGAAAGAATCATGGCAATTGTGGACATTTTATACGGTGAAAAGAAAGGACAGTCAACGCAACAAATGCGGACCATCACCTATCACGTATAGGACAGTCAACACAATGTGCCAAATTTTATTTATGAGGTTTTCCTTACATAAATTTCTAGTTAATATAACATATTCTAGTGAGTCGTTATAAACATACTAATCATGACGGAGTGCCTGTTTTGGCGTTTCTCAGGCGCCCTCGGTTTGGAAAAGACATTTGTCACCCTAGACTGGCCTGTCTAGCTGTAGCGAACAGCGAAGGTGCTGGGTGTCAACACCGTATAGATCTATACACAAATCCCCGCTCTCCCTCCAGGAGACTCTGGCTATAACTCCTTATAGGACTTAGACCTACACTAATATTTTTATATTTAGGCACTTTTGAGATTTGTCTGACTAGAATATTAACAACCTTTTTTGCAATCATTAGAGATTCATTATTTGTTAGATAATTAATGAAACTCGTACTCTTTGAATAGAAATATCGTTCTCGTTCCATATCATTGATTGTGCTCGTTAATTGGGTACTTGTGTTCGTTCCTTTTCGTTTACTGGAAAATGAGTCATTTTAGTGAAAAGAAAAAGTGTCAAGTTATAGTTTGTATAAATTTATAATTGCCGGTTATGACACACATTTTCTCTTTTATGACATATAGAACATTACTTATGTTCTTGGAGGTTGACAGTAGCTTATGACATGCAAATATTTCTGTCATAAAGGCTCTACTTGTATATTTTCTTAACACAAACTTGTATGTTGAATATTTATAAAATACACCCTGATAGTTTGAAAAATAGTCAGAAAATTTCTATTTTCAAAAAATCACTAGAAATGGTGTCCACTGAGTAAGATCCCTTTTATAACTTTTTATCTTTAGACATGAAAGCATAGATAAAGGGGTTAAGTTGGACACACTCAATAGTTGGGAGGCTCTTTTGTTCAAAGTATCCTTTGTTCTTTGTGAAATTTAGAATCGTTCGTTCATGAGTATATTACTAAATAATAATTTAATAATATTTCACACACATACAAACATATGTATATATGTAATCATTTAAGAGTTTAGGCAAGATTTGACTTGTACTCTCTCCCAAAAACATTAAAACATGTACAAAAGAGGGGTATGAATCTCACCTTGAGTTAGTTGAGGAGTTGTTTAGAGTTATGGAGTGAAGATATCAAGCTTAAACTCTTGCTGAGATGAGGAACTTCCCTGGGAGGGATGCTTTCCTAAGGGTGATCATCACATATTATGAATAAAATAATATGGATTCATCTTTGAAATATTATAAAATATTAGATGGGTGTAGGAATTTTACCTTAAATTTTCTCAGGAAGAAGTTGAGAAATTTCCTTTCAGCAAGATCCCCTGTTCTTGCTTGGACATTTATTGTTGAGGAATCCCCTTAGCAGTAGTGTCCATCCCGATGATGATCCTTAGGCTAGGTCCCTTATGATAGGTGTGTTAGGGACGTAAAGTGAGGATAACGGGAACGAGTAATCGGGTTATTGTTGATTGATGAAATTAATAAACTTATTTATTGTGGGTTGAAAACCCTATGTACTCACCAGGCTCCCAAGCCTGACCCACTCAGTTTCTTGTATTATAGGCAGTGGTGCATGAGCATAGATGTGATGTTTTGGATGAGGGATTGCGGATATAGGCCTGTAGATATGAAATAATGTAGGAAGGCTTATATTGTACTGTTTATGCTTTTGATCTGTAACGAACATGACATCCCAAGTCTTTTAATGAAATATATTTCTTTCGAAATGCTTTTGATAATCATTATCATATTTTGTTTTGGGACAAATTCCGCAACACTTTTGTTTAAAATGTTACTCTGATTTTCAAACAATGCATAAACAAAAATCGGTCTTTTCTGGTGGTGAAAAATGGGGATGTCACATGTGAGCATAAGAGTGAGTCGATTTCTATAAGTGTTCTTATTCTCTCAAGAGCTTCCAACTTGTTTTGGTGATTTGTGACACCACTTGAGGCAACCACATTATTGGTGCTAGGCTCAAAACTCCAAGCAATCAACCACAAAAGAAAGGTATGTTATTCTACTTAAAGTTTTGTATTACAAGTACCCCATAACATGCTAGTTAGGTTGTGAATCTTGGAAATCAAATTTGCATGTCTTTTAGAGAAAGCATAGATCCACGGTTTCTAGGGTTGCATGTACACCATAGGAGTGTTAGTATGCTCTAAAACCAACCGTGGTATCAGAGCCTAGGCTTGTTTTCTTGATACTTGATGCAAACTTGTTGAAAAAGCTCAAAAATCTACACTCTGCAGCATGAATTGACCGAGTCCATGGTGGGACTCGACGAGTCCATATGTAAATTCATCCTACTCGTCGAGTAAGTTCTTACACACGACGAGTAGAAGCCCCATAATGTAGTTTTTTGAGTTTTTCTATTGGAAATGGACTAGAAACATTACCATAAATTGTTTTGGTGTTCTAAAACTTGTTTTAGATGATGTAATGTTGATGATTTATAAAAACTCTTTTGATCAATTAGATCTTTGTAACAAGTAAATAAAGAACATAAAAAGCAGTGAAATAAAACACAAGTATGGATCACAATGAGTCGAATGATTCAATTACTCAATCCTCAGCAGAGCTCGACTAAGAACTTCCACTGTAGAGGATTCTAGGGTTACAAAACAAGAACGGTGAATATGATTGAAAATACTTATCTAATCGTTTCTAATCATTTTGTTCTAGGATGCATGCAAGCATTTATTTATAATAAACCCTACAAAACTCACGGATGGACAGGCCCATACCGGAGATAAACATTGGACTAGCTAACGAGCCCAATAGACGCAACACAATATTGGACCTAACAATCTCCCCCTTTGCGTCAATTTGGAGCGAGACTATCATTTCTTCTTGCTTGGACCAGCAGCAGGAACTTTCTTGGTTGTATCAAACAGACGCGAGATAAGCGCAAGGATAGTCTGTCTGAAGCGAATGTACCATTGAATCATGTCGTCAAAGTACTTTTTATCATCCGTTGTGTTCTGCTTGCATCGATGGATAATCCCTAAGACATGTTCCAGACATGCAGTGGTATAGAGATGTTTGTCTGCCAAAGCTAAAAGACATTTCTGGCCTTCATCTCTGGTAAACATAACAGAGTTTCTCTTCGGGTCTATCTTTCCCATCTTCATCATGTTTAGGTCACTTGGTGAACCAACAGGAGATATGGTAGGCTTTTTCTTGAATACGCTCGCTACCTCCTGATCCATCTTTGTGACTTCCATTATATAGCAGACAAGCATCCTCTTGAAGTGGTCGATGATCGGACCATATTCAGCTTCGTTTGTAAGAAGGATGTTGTGCAAGATGATCCAGTCGTGTGGATTCAAGTTGGGAAGATCAGCAAGCGAGAGGGAATGTTCGGTCTTAGCAGATCCCCTTAGCACCTTAAACCGAACGTTGGTGAAGTTTCCTTCCCTGTACGGCTTCAGAACCCGAACATTGATAATCTTCTGAGCTCTCCATGTTTGGTACACTGGTTGAGCATCCCTCAGATAGAAATCGACTAAGTCCCGATCATCCTTTGTATGAGGATGAGGGAACTCAGCGGTGTTGTCAAAGGCATGGAATACAAACGCCTTTCGGGATAGTGGCATGTCGAACTGAGAATCGACAGTGTTAGAACGATCTAAAGAGATAACTGGTTCTAGCCACAAGATGCTGGGTGTTTCGATGGCTTCTTTCAGTAGCTTCTCAAGAGTCCAAGGAGGAAAAAGAGTTTTCCTGCTCTCGAGAAGGTCGTGAGCTTCTTTTTGTCTTCTTTCGGCTTCTTCAGCCTCTCTAGCTACACGAGCACTAATGTCTGCATCTTTATCTCGACCCTGCCTCTTTGAAAGGTCGGCAATTGTCTCTTTATCATCATCATCGCTCTCCTCAGCAATTTTCTTGCCCTTTTCTTTCACACGGGAACCTGGGGCATGGCCTACTGGAGGAGGTTCGGTTGTGTGAGTTGTTGTTGAAGTAGGAGGCGGTTGAGACACATTCTCTTTTTCTCCCCCTCGTTTCAGAATGGACACGAAATCAAGGAGCCCTTCAATCTTGCTCAGAAGAGAGAGGGCGGGAGCAAGTTTTTCCGCAAGGTCTCGCCTCACAAAGTAGTTGAGGATCGGGTCATGTGCTTCCAAGATGTTGGAAATGGATGTGTGGACATCCGAAACACACGAAGAAATTATCTCTCTTTCAGATCGAAGAGACTCAATCTCCTGTTGAAAGTTGGAGCGTTGAATACTCTTGACCTTAAGAGTAGTAGTCTTCATTGCAAGAGCATCCATGAGGGAGTTCTCAGCAGCTAAGTCTTCTTGAAGCTTGGAGAGGCGCTCCTCAATGGTTTTTTTGAAGGCTGAGTTGTCGTCAGAAAGAATTTGACAAAGAGAAGCGAACGACTTCAGCTCTAATGCAATTGATGTAGCCAGCTGGTTGACAATTGGTTCCAACGTTGTTTTGGTGGCTGCAGCAGTTTCCTGTAATGATTGCAATAAAGAAGAAGCATCAGTAAATAGTTTATCGACTTTTTCGGTCGCTGCCTCACAGGCTTTGGTTGAGGCATCAATGGCTGTAGTGGCGGAATCAAGAGAAACTTGATCAGCTTTGGAAAAAGCATCAACAATTTTCTGTGTGGCAACTTCAGAGATGGAGGACTGGGATGTAGAAGATGAGGCGATGAGCGAATCGATTTTATCGTGAAGCTCTTTGAGATGCTTCTTTGTGATTGGAGCATCGTCATCATCGTCACTCTAAACTTGAAATGGACTATAGTAGACCGAATCAAAGGTCATGTCCTCTCCGCCGAGGAATGGTTCTTCACTCTCAGCTGCATGAGCAGGAGATGATGGTGGTGTCGAAGCTGGAGGCTCGGTAGTAAAGGTAGGTTCAGGTTGGGTGGTATGTTCGGTTGTTGGTGTGGGTTCGGGTGCTGTGGTGGATTTGGGTGCATCAGTATGAACCCCCGTATCAGATACGCTGGTTCTTACTTCTACAGTTGTTGTTATTGCTTCTGTAAAGATGGGTGGGGGTACTGGGATGGAGGTGGATGGTAATTGAGTGGTGGAGGTTATGGTGGGAATAGAAATAGGAATAGTAACTGGTGGAGAAGAAATTGGAGAAGTGGAAATGTGAATCTCTGGTGTAGGCGAGCGTGGTGGAGTGTTACCACGAGGAGATCTGTCAGAATCAGAACCCTCTTCCTTAGATTCGCTTGAGGACGAAGCGATGATCATTTTTCGCTTAGGTTGGGTTTTTCACTTCTTCATCGGAGGGGATTGGACAGCCTTGGTGGTTTTTCTCTTCTTGGGAGATGGGCCTTTCGCTCCCTTTGCAACCTGCTTGCCCTTATCAGTCTTCTTTCCTCTTGGGGCTGGCTTGTCAGCATCGTGAATTGACTTGAGCATCTCAGGAGTAAGCTCTCTCGGACCAGAGCGTCGGAACTCCTTGTATGTTTTTATAATCTGGCTGTCAGCAGCAACATCGCCGTACATCAATTCAGGGATTGAACCGTTGAAGGGAAATTTTGTCAGCAGAAACGTTGTTTGGAGATCGACGCCTTGTGATCGAGCACATCGAAGAAAATCCTATCGACTGCCTTGTCGTAATGAGCAGTGGCGAAGATCTGAGATAAGAACTCCATAGGAACTGCTTCAACCTTGGTAAGAGCAGGAGCAATCGGCGAGTACTTGAGACACTCGATAATCGGGAACATGAAAGCGTCGTACACATGAGGAGTAAGATCAATAATCAAACTCTGCTGGGGACGAATCGGCAAGATGTGTGAAGTAGCGTGAACTGATGAAGAATTCGCCATTGTTGTGAAGAAGATGGGAGAGATGATGAACAGTAGAGTGTTTGAGGGTTTTCTTGCTCTCTGGAAATATGGGTGCAGTAAAGAGGTAAACAAAGGTTTACATTAGCCTTTTATACTGTGGGTAGAGGAGAGAGAAGAATCTTTCCCAAATCTTCGAGTGAAATACGAAGAGTTTTTCGGAGGCGATTGACGCATGACAGTTGGTATTGCTGATGATTACGCATGAGAGAGAGTGTCAGTACCGATTTACACGCCTTCCCATCAGGCACCATTTTTAGATGAAACGTTTCCAATTCGCACGCCTAGCCTTCTAGCGCCGTTTGAAATCAAATGGATTTGACTCCCGCCTAAGTAAACATTTTATCATCTTATCTTTTTAACGGCATCTTTAAAGCAAAATTACCCACGTGGATTAATATTAACCACAACCCGTTTATAACTGCTAATCCCATTAAAATGCCTTGTAACTAATGAAATCAGAATTTTGGAAAATAAAAAAGATTTTCGTGCTTAGTGTGCAAAAGAAAAAGAAATAAAGCAACACATTTGAGGGATTATGTGATGTCAATAAAGACACGAAACAATGGATCCCGGGCACGAATCTCTTCCTTCAAAGTCAAGAGAGACCTTAAAGTGTGTGTGTGGTTTCCCGTTGAATAACAATCAGACACTGATGGGATTAAAACAACTTTTAATCTATGAAGATCGATTAGATCTTGAACAAGTATATGAATAAGAAACAGTAAAAACGCAACAATAAGAACAAAGCAGCTTGAATCAAACGTGTCGAATGATTAAATAAAATCCTCAGAAGAGCTCGATTAAGAACATCAACTGTAGAGGATTAGAAGATTACAAGAACGATTAAAGAAAATATTGTACTCTGTATGAATCGCTATCTCGATAATCTCTAAATCGTTAACCTAATATGCATGCAAGCATTAACTTATATACAATACATAAAAGGCTCTCGGTTGGACAGGCCCAAACCGGAGAATACAAGGCTAAACTAACGAGCCCAAAAGACGCAACATCAAAACTATCTTCAGCCCAACAATCTCCCCCTTTGCGTCAATTTGGAGCGAGACCTTCACTTGTGACTTGGGCCGGCAGCTGAAGCTGGTACCTTCTTCTTCACGGTGTTAAACAGACACTTGGTTATGGAAAGGATGGTCTGTCTAAACCGAATGTACCAATTAATCATATCATTGAAGTACTTGATGTCATCAACCGAATTCTCCTTACACCGCTTGATGATTGATAAGACGTATTCCAAGCAGGCAGTGGTGTAAAGGTGCTTGTCAGCTAAAGCGAAGAGACATTTCTGTCCTTCGGCTCTAGTGAACATCACTGAGTTTCGCCTCGGATCTATCTTGCCCATTTGCATTTGATTTAGATCACTGGCCGATCCCACAGGTGCTACTTTCGGTTTCTTCTTAAAAACTGTGGCGACCTCCTGATCCATTAGGGCAACCTCCATGATGTAGCAAGCCAACATCCTTTTGACATGGTCTATGATGGGACCATATTCGGCTTCATTTGTCAGCATGATATTGTACAAGACTATCCAGTCATGAGGATTCAGATTCGGCAGATCCGCCAGGGTGATAATGTGAGCAGTTCTTGCAGATCCACGAATAAGCTTGAACTTAACGTTTGTGAATCTCCCCACGGCATAAGGCTTCAGCACCCGAACGCTAACAATCTTCTGGGCGCTCCATGTAAGGTATTGAGGGCGAGCGGCCTCCAGGTAGAAGTCAATGAGCTCCCTGTCAAGCTCATCGTTCGGATGCGGGACTTCAAAAATATTAGAGAAGGCGTGGAAGATGAACGCCTTTCGAGTCAGCGGCAAATCAAACTACGAATCGATAGAGTTGTTGCAGTCGAATGATATCACCGGCTCGAGCCATAGTATGCTTAGAGTCTCTATGGCCTCTTTTATCAAGCGATCCCTAGTCCAGGCAGGGAAGAGCAACTTTCGGCTCTCAAGGAGATCGTGGGCTTCTTTTTGCTTTCGTTCGGCTTCTTCAGCCTCACGCGCCACACGACTGGCATCGTCTTCAGCATTGCGACTGTTCTTTCTTTATAACATGTCAGCAATGGTCTCCTTGTCTCCATCTTCATCTTCATCTTCATCTTCATCTCCTCCCTCAGCTATATTTTTGCCCTTGTTCTTCACACCCGAACCCGAGGCATGACCAGTTGGGGGTGGTTCGGTTGTGTGAGTAGCTTTGGAGGAAGGAGGTGGTTTCGATCCTTTCTTCTCATCTCCCCCTTGTTTCGGAATGGACACGAAACTCGGTAGGCCTTCAATTTTGCTTAAAAGGTCCATGGCCGGAGAGAGTTTTTCAGCGAGGGTACGCCTCACTGAGTGGTTAAGGATGGGGTCGTGTGCTTCCAGGATGTTTGATAGAGCTGCGTGGACATCCGAAACACACGTCTTTATGACCTCCCTCTCGGATCGAAGAGCTTCCAATTGTTGCTGGGAGTTGGAAAGCTGCGTGCTCTTGACCTTAAGGGCGGTAGTCTTATTCGCCAAGACGTCCATCAGAGAATTTTCTGCCGCAAGATCCTCTTATAGCTTTGCCAGGCGGGCATCGATGGAGGCACGAAGTGCCGAGTTGTCGTCGCTAAGATGTTGTCTGAGAGTAGCGAACGAAGACAACTCCGTCGAGACAAACTTGGCCAATTGTTGAACAACTGGTTCCAGAGTCGTCTTAGTGGCTTCGGCGCTCTCCTGCAAGGACTGCAGCAGGACAGAAGCGTCATTGAATAGTATATCGACTTTTTCGGTCGCAGCCTCACAGGCTCGGGTGGAGGCGTCGATAGCAGCAGTTGCTGAGGCCACGGAATCATGTTGAGCCCTGGAGAAGGCGTCAACGATCTTCTGAAGAGCGGCTTCAGACAAAGATGATTGCTGGTTGGAAGAGGAGGCGAGAAGTTGATCAACCTTCTCGTTAAGCTCGCGAAGATGCTTCTTTGTCACAGGAGCATCATCCTCCTCATCACTCTGAACTTGAAACGGACTATAGTAGACCGAATCGAAGTTCATGTGATCACCACCAAGGTACTGATCGTCGCCATCGGAGGCGTCTTCTGGAGATTGAGGTGGTGGTGAAGCTGGGGGTGTTATGGGTTTGGTTGGTTCAGTTTGAGTGGTTGGGGGGTTAGTTTCGGGTGGTGGTTGTGTATGGGTAGGGTCGGTTGTATGTGTTTGAGTTTGTGGTGGTTCGGTTACAGGAGGGGTTTCGGTAATTGGTGGTGTTTCGGTTGATGTGGTGAATATGGGTGGAGGTATAGGGAATGAGGTTGGGGGAATAGTGGGGTTTATGGTGGGAATGGAAATAGGAATTGTGGGTGGAGGTGAAGGAACTGGGGATTGGTGAAGTTCCATCTCTGGGGTTGGGGACCGAGGTGGTGTGTTGCCTCGTTGAGGAGATTCGTCTCCTTGTGAACCTTCAGAGTCCGAACTCCCACCTTCAGATTCGCTAGAAGAGGAGGGAATAACGAGCTTTCGCTTCTGTTGGGTCTTCCTCCTTTTCGGCTGTGGGGATGAAGCAGCCTTCGGTTGTTTTCGCCTCTTGGGAGAAGGTCCCTTTGGAGCTTTGGACACTTGCTTCCCCTTGTCTGCCTTTTTGCCCCTGGCCACCGGTTTTTCGGCATCATGAATTGATCGCAACATGTCCGGTGTCAGTTCCCTCAGACCAGTTGGCCTAAACTCCTTGATCGTTCTGATCAGTCTGCTATCGGCGGGCACATCGGCATACATCGACTCCGGGATAGAGCCAATAAATGAGAATTTTGATGCATCGGATACGATGATCTTCTTGGTATGAAACGTACCAATAGAAGACATCGATGCACCATCGGCAGTTGGAACATTGAACTTGTCCATGGCCCATCTTGTGATCAAGATCCAGAACCGGGCCAACGACACCTCAGAGTGTCGGGAAGAGGAAGAGAGGCTCTGAATCAGTTGTTGCCAAAGGACAAACCCATAGTCCAGGTTTATCCCATTGTACACCCCATACATTATCGAAAGGAAAAGACGACTTGCACCGTCAGATCCTGGGCTCCTCTCTGACAGACCCTTGAAGAGAACTATAAATAACCCATTCCACTGGGGCGGTAGGTAGGACTTCTTAAACTTGGCGACAGAGGTGAGAACCTCTGTGTAGCCCATGTTGTAAAACATGTTGTACAACATCCCAACCGGATTCGTCTCCGGGTTGACTCGCGATGGGTCAGCAGCAAACCCTAACATAGTGCAGAAACAGGGGCGAGAAATTGAGGTCTTGTGTTCTGCCACTTCAAAGAATACCCTGTCGACGGCCTTGTCGTAGTAAGCCGTCGCATAGACCTGAGATAAGGCCACCATTGGCACCGTTTCAATCCGTGACAGTGCAGGAGCAAGCTGGGAGTACTTGAGGCATTCTATGACCGGCGACATGTAGGAATCATACGCCAGTGGGTTCAGATCAATGACTAGGCATTGTTGGGGCCGGAAGGGAAGAATCTGAGAAGTTGCATGAACAGAAGAAGACTCAGCCATTGTTGCAGGTTTGGAGAAGAAGATGAACGGGAGAGTGTTGGGGAGTATTTTTGCTTTGGAAATTATGGAGTCAGTAAAGAGGTAAAAGGTGGTGTTGATGGCTTTTTATAGTAGGTGATAGGAGAGAGAAAAATCGTTTCAAATCTCTTATGGAAATACGAAGCGGGTTTTTGTGAGTGACTGATTGGTGACAGTTGGGGCGTGCGATGATCACGTAGGAGAGAGAGTGTCAGATTCCTAGGATTACGCCGCCCAATAAGCACCGGTTCAGAGAAAGGAACCGTTTCCATTTCCACACGTGCCTCTAATGCCAGAGTGATGACGCTTCAATATCGCACACGCGTCCTTTAAGTGTCAGAAAAAAAACGCGGCCGTTTCAAATTCACGCACCCTCCTTTTTACTGTCGTTTGAATTTCTATCCTTTTAACTCCCGCCGAGTCAGCAACTTTTTGTCTTATCCCCTTTTAAACGACATTGTAGAGTAAATGAACCACGTGGATAGTTTCTGACCATAACTTCATTATTAACCATCCAGTAATAATCCAGCCTGTAAAATAATTAGTAACGGAATTTTGGAAAATCCAGGATTTTCGTGCAAAGAGTGTAAAAGAAAAAGAAATAAAGCAACTCTTTTTAGGATTATCTGTGATGTCAATAATGACACGAAACTGTTGATCCCGGGCATGAATCTCTTCCTTCAAGGTCAAGAGAGACCTCAAAGTGTTAGTGTGGAATCCCGTTGAATTACGATCAGACATTTATTAATAAATGTTGAAAGGCTTCTTTTAATAAGGCTAATTAAGGGTGGTTTCGCTTTGATTCATCAATTCTATTCTTGAGATAAGAAAGAAAGTGAAGAAAGTACTTGTGAGACCGGTGTAGTCTGTTGAACAAGTAGGTTGGAGTTGACTTTGTTTTGGCTTTGATTAACATGAAATCTCATACGAAAATTTAAAACTGGATCCCTTGGGAAGAAATGTTATGGTGTGTAACAATTTCATGGGAATCATTCAAAAGAAAAATTGACATTTCATGAGGATACATTCGTTAATTCATTGGTGAAATCTTGATCAAATTAATTGGTCACCGTCAATTCGTTGGTGTTGAATTTTGGGTTTCACTCAGCTCGTAGTGGCACGAAACCGAGATCATAAACACAGATGTTGTGTAACCATAAACCTCAGTGGTAGTTTCTGAGAGTCTCAAGGGTTACGTTGATGAAACAAATGTAATGGAGAAGGGTAATGGGGATGGTGTAAGAAAACATACTACCTCTGCTGCGAACATAAGGACCAAGCAGGAAATTCTTAACTCATGTGAGAAAAGAGTGAGGTAGCTCACGATTAGAATAAATATGTTAGCCTTATTGGGAAGACAAGGTTTGTGTATACCAGGTCATGAAGGCTATTATTCAAAATCTTATGAGGCTTGGGACACATACAGCAGCATGCTTCTAGGGACACTTAAGTAAGTCATCAAATATATCCCCATAAACAAATGAGCACACATAAAAAAATAAAATATTTTTGGAGTTTTGATATTTAAAAAAATAAGACTTAAAAAATTATAAGAGAGTTAAAAGAAAATACAATTAAAAAAAAACTTTGGAAAAAATTGAAAAACCAAACCCGAACGTTCGGTTGGTTTTGGTTGGGAAAAAGTTGAAAAACCGAACCCGAGCGTTCGGTTGGTTTCGGTTCAGGAAAATTTTGAAAAACCGAACCCGAACCTTCGGTTGGTTTCGGTTTTGGAAAATTTTAAGAAACCAAGGAGTTTAGATATGCAATTTGGAAAAAACTTTTTACACAAAGAAAAACAAATTTTGTACAAAGAAAATATACAACTCAGAAAAACTACCTTTGAAGTAATGAGCGAGTCAAATGGTTGAACCGAACCCGAACGTTCGGTTGGTTTCGCTTCTTACGTGTGAGTTTGAGAGGTAGTGTGAGGTACTGACTCTGATTCCATCATACCTAGCCCTTGCAATATTTTATTGAATGATGCTTCAGGAAGAGCTTTGGTAAAGACGTCAGCCAGTTGATCAGTGGTTCTTACGAAGTGAACTTCGACATTTCCATCTTCCACATGATCTTTGATGAAGTGATACCTCAGTGCGATGTGTTTGGTTTTAGAATGTTGCACTGGGTTATGACAGATCCTAATTGCACTTTTAGAGTCACAATATAGTGGGATCTTCTTCATATTGAGTCCATAGTCTCGAAGTTGACTCTGGATCCAAATCACTTGGGATGTGCAGGATGCAGCGACAATGTATTCCGCTTCGGCAGTAGACAGCGACACACATGTTTGTTTCTTGGATTGCCAGCTGACCAACTTTCCATCAAGAAATTGACAGCCACCAGTTGTGCTTTTACGGTCGAGTCCACATCCTCCAAGGTCAGCATTAGAATAGGCTTGAACGAAGAAGCCTGAATTTGATGGATACCATACACCTAAGGAGGTGATTCGCTTGAGATAGCGTAGGATGTTCTTAACTGCCAGCATGTGAGGTTCGCGTGGGTTAGCCTGAAATCGAGCACAATAACACACAGAAAACATGATATCAGGCCTGCTAGCGGTTAAATACATCAGTGAGCCTATCATTTGACGATAGAGCGTGATATCGACAGCCGGTTTATCTAGTGAAGGGGTAAGCTTGGTGCCGAATGCCATTGGGACTTTGACTTTTGAGTCGCCCATCATTCCAAGTTTCGCTAGGAGAGTCTTCGTGTAAGCTTCCTGATTGACAAAGATGCCTTCGGGTCCCTGTCTTATATTTAAACCAAGGAAAAAATTAATAG
This sequence comes from Lactuca sativa, assembly GCF_002870075.4. Lineage (NCBI taxonomy): Eukaryota > Viridiplantae > Streptophyta > Magnoliopsida > Asterales > Asteraceae > Lactuca > Lactuca sativa. Next base: position 93,323,197 of record NC_056625.2, on the reverse strand, counting down.
GACCCATTGAGCTCATTTCAAACTTAGTCTCCATCAACTTTCTGAATTCAGCTGTTAAGCTGGGATTCGTGGAGCCAAAGATGATGTCATCGACATAAATTTGAACTATCATAAGGTGGTTACCTTCCTTTTTGCGAAAGAAGGTTGGGTCAACCGAACCTTGTTTGAATTTAGACATCTTTAAAAATTTTGTAAGCATTTCATACCAGGCTCTCGGAGCTTGTTTGAGGCCGTACACAGCTTTATCCAGAATATAGCAATGATTTGGATACTTTTCGTTCACGAACCCAGGAGGTTGCTCCACATACACAGTTTCTTCGAGTTCTCCATTGAGAAATGCACACTTGACGTCCATTTGGAAAACCTCAAAGTTTTTGTGAGCAGCATAGGCCAGAAATATTCTAACAGATTCTAGCCTAGCTACTGGAGCGAACGTCTCTTCGTAATCTATTCCTTCCTCCTGACATTATCCCTTGACCACCAGACGAGCCTTGTTCCTTATGACATTACCTTCCTTGTCCATTTTGTTCCTAAAAACCCATTTGAGACCAACAACCGAAGCATCTGGAGGAGTTGGAATGAGGCGCCAGACTTTATTCCTTTCAAACTCGTTCAGTTCGTCTTGCATTGCTTGAACCCAATCAGAGTGATCGAGGGCAGTGTTCACTGTCTTCGGTTCAACTTTTGATACGAATGAGTTAAACATACAAAACTCAACCTTTGAAAATAAGGATGTCTGTTTTGCCTTCAGTTGAGATTGGGTTAGAACTTTTTCAGATACATCACCAACTACTTGAGAGATAGGATGATCTCTGGTCCATTTGGTAAGAGGAGGGTAATTCGGATCGAAGGTTGGATCTAGTTCAGAGTTGATCATCTCTTCTGGTTCAGATTGGCTATCGTAATCAAGCGTCATATCATCATGCTCCCCCTCAATTGATGATTCTTGAGAAACATGAGGTTCAGGGGTTTCTTGTGGTGCTGGACTTTCAGACATTGAAGCACCTTCGTTTGGAGGGGCATCTTCGGTTGGAGAGGCACCTTCGGTTGGTGAAGGACCTTCGGTTGAAGATGTAGAGTTTGGCTCCCCCTGGACTTGTGAGCATGGCTCCCCCTCGACATGAGAACTTGGCTCCCCCTCGACTGAAGCATTGATGGATGGAGATTCATCAGTGGGCGATTCTCCTTCATCCATTCTTCTTGCAGCATCTTCGACAATCTGCTTCATATGATCAACTTTGTTGTCAGCTGCACCTGCTTCTGAGAGAGAAGCTTTTTCCGATTCGTCAAAGAGTTCCATAAATTTCTCGTATAAATTGGCGATCGAGACTGTGACTTGGCCAGTTTGAGGAAAGATTTCCCCGGCAGTGTCTTCTATGGCCTGTAGCTTCTTGACATAGCTATCGTCAAAGGTCACATAGTATGTCTCTTCAATCCTTTTTGAACGTTTGTTTAGGACCCTGTACGCCTTGGATGTGAGTGAGTAACCCAGAAAAATTCCCTCGTCGGCTTTGACATCAAACTTGTTGCGGTGTTCTTTAGAGTTAACGATGAAACACCTTGAGCCAAACACATGGAAAAATTTCACATTGGGTTTCCTGTTATTTATTATCTCATATGGTGTGAGCGAGAATCGCTTATTGAGATAGGACCTGTTCTGTGTATAACAAGCAGCAGAAATTGCGTCGGCCCAAAAATAAAGAGGTAAAGAAGCGAAACTTAGCATAGTTCGGGCAGCTTCACACAAGGATCGGTTTCGTCTTTCGACTATTCCGTTCTGTTGAGGTGTGTAGGGAGCTGAGAAATTGTGACTAATTCCCTTTTCTGCAAGAAACTCTTCAAACTCCCTGTTCTTGAATGCAAGACCATTGTCGCTCCTGATGTTGCGAACGAACTTCTTGAGCTGGACTTCAATTTGCTTGATGAACACTTTTAGCTTTTGAGTCGCTTCAGATTTGAGCTTTAGAAAGAACACCCATGTAAATCGTGAAAAGTCATCAACGATAGCAAGAATATACTTGCTACCACCGATGCTTTCGATAGATAAAGGACCACACAAATCGATATGAAGCAGTTCGAGTGATTCAACAACTTTTGTGTTGATTACAGATGGGTGACTTTGACGACTCTGCTTTCCCATTTCGCATGCAGCACACAAATGCTCTCTGTCGAACTTGAGCAATGGAAGACCCCTAACATGACCTCCAGTGACAAGTCGGTTGATATCTTTGAAATTGAGATGAGAGAGTCTTCTGTGCCACAACCAGCTTTCGTTGGATTGAGCTTTTGATAACAGACATATGGCTGGGTTTCCTTTGATGGGTTTCATGTTCAGAGGAAACATTTCACCCTTTCGCTCTGACTTTAGAATCACTTTCTTTGTCTTTTTGTCTATGATTTCAGAACCTTCATCATCGAATGAGACTTTGAGACCTGTACCTCCAACAAGCTGAGATACACTGATGAGGTTGTGTTGGAGTCCTTCCACATAAGCCACCTTCCTTATTGTAAAGTCACCATTCGTTATCATCCCGTATCCCTTTATGGTGCCGAAAGAGTTATTTCCAAACTTAACGTTGCCACCATTTGCAAGAGATATGTATTCCCTGAGCTCCTCTTTCCTCCCTGTCATGTGACGCGAGCAGCCACTATCGATGTACCATTCTTCGTCAAACTGCTCGTCACTTATAACCTGCAAAAATTAAGCAGATTTAGGAACCCAAAGTTTCTTGGGTCCATGTGAGCTTTTCATGGGAACGGGAATAGTAAGAGAGATGTCAACTAGATATGTTCGTTTTATTAGAGTTGTTTCATCTTTCTTTTTAATGGTAAAGACTTTTATTTTGTTAGGATTGGGTGTGTTCGTTTTGGACTCTGGTTTTGATTCATCGACCTTCTGCTTTCCCTTCTGTTCAGCTGATGAATGAGGTTTTTGAGAACAAGTGGGATTAGCTTTAGAGCAAGATGGAGATGAATAGGTGGAAGTAGAAGAATTAGAAGAACGAGAAGAGTTAGAGTGAGAGGTTTTGGATGGAGAGGACTTCCTGGTTGGTGACTCTAGGTGACTCTTTTGCTTTTGATCATTGGAGGGACTGACCTTAGAGTCTTGTTCTCCTTTGACTTCAGAACTGAACCTCTGCGTTTGGTTGGAGTTGTTCTTGGAACCGAACCTTTGGTTTCGGTTGAAGTCCTTTTCAGAACCGAACCTTTGCCTTCGGTTGGTATCTTCTTGTGAACCGAACCTTGGCTTTCGGTTGGAATTTTCTTGTGAACCGAACCTTGGCTTTCGGTTGTTATTTTCTTGTGAACCGAACCTTGGCTTTCGGTTGGAATTTTCAGGCTTTCTTACAAGATTGTTTTCATACTTCAGATTCTTGTCTTTGTGTGAATAGTATGCATTCTGGGAGTGCCAGAATTGTTTCCTTTCAGAAAGGTTTTTCCTGTATCCTTGGTTCCTTTCTATCTTCTTATCCCTCATCTGCTTACGTTGATGATGAACGTTCGCTTTCGTTTTTGTTGTCATCTTGGCTGGTTCCTTTTGAACTTCAGGAGTTTTACTTTGAGCCGAGGGAGCAGAGGGAATATCTGAAGAGGATTCAGTTTGCACTGAGGAAGTGGAAGGAATATCTGATGAAGTTTCAGTTTGAGCTTTTGGAGTAGAGGGAATGTCTTCTTTTGCTGAATGATCATTCTCCTGAGGAATATCTTTCGTACCACTGGTACTTGGCTCATTGAAGTTATCCGGCTTATTTAATGGTTCAGGGATGTATCTTCCTTTGCTCATCCAGGAGGTTCTTTCAGACAAGCCAACGGTTTCATTTGCATTATCAATAGGAGCTTCCCAGAAGTACTCATCACAGCCATCAGCATTGTCTTCGTTAACGATAGCTGTGAGTTCAGCTGTTTGATGTTCGGTTACTCCAGTCACCTTGTATACCTGATTCGGAGTGGTCCTGACCTTTTGATACACAACAACTTTTTCTACTAATTTCGGGGACTTTTGTTGGGACAATCTAGCGAATTCCACAGAATTTTCAGAAATAAGATTTTTGTGGTTTTCAGTTTCGCTTTTAACAAATTCTGAGCAGTCAACCGTATCCTCTACAGAAATTTCACTCATGTTTTCGTCCTCGTTAAGCTCAGATGCATTTTCAACATCGATTTTATTTTCTGAGCTTACGTTGGCGTTTAGAGAGTCAAATTTTTGCATGGTTTCGGTTCTCAGTTTAAGTCTGTCATTTTCGTCCAAAAGATTTTTGAGCATGTCCTTGTGGTCTTTGGATTTGATGAAGGACTCAATTTTGTCCAGTCCATACATATAGGTTGGGTTGACATCATCAGACGATATCACATTCTCACAATTGTAGGCTTCAGCATCGATTTCATCCTCCTTAAACTCTAGGAAGGGCAAAATCATGCGATGGATCTTTTGGCCTATCTCACAGTCTAAGTGAAGTTGAGTAATATTGGAATATAAACGTTTAGCAATTAAACAAAAAACATTTCGTTGTTTTAACAATTTTAAATTGTCTCTCTGCAAATAAATGTTTTCGTCTTTGACTTTAACTAATTCCGACTCTTTTAACTCAATCCACATTCGCCGCTCCTCACTCTTCGACGCCACCCTGCTTAATTGATCAGTTAGGTTAGAATTGGTGACTCGAGTTTGAGTTAAGCTACTGTCTAAATGAGAAATTCTTGTATTAACATTTTTTAGTTCTTTCTCATATGAGGATGATGGTACTTTAGATGAAATAAAAACATATTGTACCTTCTTTATCAGTTCATCGAGCTCATTGAATTGCTAGCTGAGTGGTTTGGCCGTAAAGCACATATCCTCTTGCACCTTCGGTCCGTCGCTTCCTCCATCAGTGTTGTATCCCCTCATTTGTGATACGTCAGTCACCATAAAGCATTTTCCACCACTGCTTTCCTCCTTAGCCACATACACCTTTCCATGGGTAGGCTTCCTCACTTCTTCATCTTCTGAGTCAGTAGACCAAACTTATGTGCTACCGAACTCATCGTCATTAACCGAACCCTGCACAATAAGAGCGTTAATAGAAGGGTTAGCTGTAGACTTCTTCTTTCTCAACTCATCCAATCTCTTCTGCAGCACGGCTAACACATCATTTCCATCGTCCTTTTCAGCCATTTTCTTAAGAACACAGTCCTTAGCATAGTGGTTCTTGCCACCACAGTAGAAACAGCTTACTCCGGAATCGCCATCTGCCTTCGGTTCCTTCTTGGGCTCCTCAGCCTTCGGTTCATTGTTCACTTTTTCAGAGCTGTAACTCCCCTGCCAGTTTCGGTTTTTGTTGCTGGGGAATCTCTTCTTTATGAACCTCTTAGGATTGGACACCATCATGGCATAATCCTCAGACGTGAGGTCATATTCTTCCAAGTTAAGCTCTTCATCCTCTATCACAGCTTTACTTTTAGATAGGAGGGCCAACGAACCAAGACTAGAAACAACGTTCTTCTCTTGTACCACAATCTTCTCTTGAGACTTTAGAATACCCACCAGTTTCGCCAAAGAGTATGATTTAAACTGCTCATGGGCTTTGACTGTGGAAACCACTGCTCTCCACTCAGATCTTAGTCCGTTCAAGAAAGTAACCTTTTGTTCGATAAGCTTTCTTTCAATGTCGTGTTTGATCATCTTGCTGAGAAGATGATTGAAGCGATCAAACGTCTGGGTCACCGTTTCTTCGGCCCCTTGCCTGAATTCTCCAAACTCAGATAGAAGCAAGGTTTGGATAGAATGTTCAAGATCTTCGTCTGTGGAATACAGTTCGCGAAGTCTATCCCATACTTCCTTCGTCGTAGTACATGAGCTGACCATTCTGAATGTGTCTGACTGAAGGGCAAATCTGATCAACCTTAACGCCTTAATATTACACTGGAATTTATCTTTCTCGTCTTGTGCAATATCCTTCACGTCCTTAAGCAGATCGTTGTACTCTTTTTGTGTCTTGATGATTCTGGATGTAGCAGAATGAGAAAACGGTCCATTGATGATGGCTTCCCATATGAGATAACCATTGTCCTCCGATCCAATCACGTAATCTTCAAAATGATGCGCCCATACTTCATAGTCATGGGTGTATAAGATTGGAATCTTTGTCGTCGAACCGATGCTGTTGGAAATATTAATAGGGTTTGATTGCATTGCGTCCATTATGATCGTAAAAACCTGTTCAAAGATCAGACTTGTAATAAAGCAGATTAGGGCAAAACAATAAATATTAAGATACATCAATTAAGATGACGGCTCAATAAATATCGATGATTGCGGAAAACCCTAACAGAAATCTTTTTCACAGAAAAGATGTGTATCGATTACACAGCCTCCTGCTCTGATACCAATTGATGGGATTAAAACAACTTTTAATCTATGAAGATCGATTAGATCTTGAACAAGTATATGAATAAGAAACAGTAAAAACGCAACAATAAGAACAAAGCAGCTTGAATCAAACGTGTCGAATGATTAAATAAAATCCTCAGAAGAGCTCGATTATGAACATCAACTGTAGAGGATTAGAAGATTACAAGAACGATTAAAGAAAATATTGTACTCTATATGAATCGCTATCTCGATAATCTCTAAATCGTTAACCTAATATGCATGCAAGCATCAACTTATATACAATACATAAAAGGCTCTCGGTTGGATAGGCCCAAACCGGAGAATACAAGGCTAAACTAACGAGCCCAAAAGACACAACATCAAAACTATCTTCAGCCCAACAGACACTTATTAAGAAGTGTTGAAAGACTTCTTTTAATTAGGCTTATTTGGGTGGCTTTCGCTTCAATTTAGAATTTCTTATCTTGATATAAGACAGAAATCGAACGAAGTACTTGTGAGATCAGTGTAGTTTGTTGAACAAGTAGGTTGGAGATAATTTAAGTGGCAAGGTAAAATAATGTATGTAAAATCTCAAAAAAAATAAAACTGGATTCCAAGGGAAGAAATGTTATTGGTTTTAACAATTTCATAGAAATCACTCAAAAGGAAATTAGAGATTTTACTTTGTATCCCCATGGATAAGTCCGTCAATTCATTAGTGAAAGCTAGAGCAAATTTATTGTTCACCGTCAATGCATAGTAGGAATTGAATTGTGGGTTTCACTTAGCACGTAGTGACACGAGGCTAAGATCATGAACACAGAAATTGTGTAACCATAAACCTCAGTGGTAATTTCTGAGAGTCTCAAGGGTTACGTTTGTGAAGCGAATAAGATGAAGAAAAGTAGTGTAGATGGTGTAAAGAAACCAAAGTACCTCTGTTGTTAAAATAGGGACCAAGCAGCAAACTCTTATCTCAGGTGAGAAGAGAGTTAGGTAGCTCATGATTAGAATAAATATGAAAGCCTAATTGGGAAGACAAGATTTGTTTGTACCAAATCAGTAAGGCTATTATTCAGAATCAGGTGAGGCTTTGGACACATACAACAGCATGCTTCCAGGGACACTTAAGTAGTGAAATGATTTCCCCACAAATAGACATACAAAAAGATAAGACATAAAAATATAAAATAAAAATAAATAATAAAAATAAATAAAAAAAATAAGTAAAAAAATATTTTTGGAGTTTTTGAAGTAACGAAAAGAAAACAAGAAAAAGAGTAAAAAAAATTTTGGAATTTTTGATTTCAAAAAAAACCTAAAAAAATGGAAACACTTAAAAAAAATTGGGACCAAACCCGAGCATTCGGTCTATTTCGGGTTTTAAATTGGAACCGAACCCGAGCGTTCGGTCTATTTCGGGTGCCAAAAAAAATAAGTTTGAAAAAGAAAAGAACTTTGATAATAAGATAAATGAATTCGAGAAAATAATACAACAGATTTACAACCAAAGAAACTACCTTTGAGTGATAAGCGAAGAGCAGATGATACGACCGAACCCGAGCGTTCGGTTCATTTCGGTACACCAGAACAAAACCTGAACCCAAGCGTTCAGTTTATTTCGGCATACATGAGACCCGAACCTGAACGTTCGGTCTATTTCGCTTCCAACTTTTGATCTTGAAAAGTAATCTTTGGTACTGAATCCGATTCCATCATTCCTAGCCCTTGTAGAATTTTGTTGAAAGAAGCTTCATGAAGAGCTTTGGTGAAGATGTCGGCCAGTTGATCAGTGGTTCGAACAAAGTGAATTTCAACGTTCCCATCTTCCACATGATCCTTTATGAAGTGATACCTCAGTGCTATATGCTTAGTCTTGGAATGTTGCACTGGGTTATGACAAATCCTAGTTGCACTTTCTGAGTCACAATATAGTGGGATCTTTTTCATATTGAGTCCATAGTCCTGGAGCTGGCTTTGGATCCAAATCACTTGAGATGTACAGGAGGCAGCTGCGATGTACTCTGCTTCGGCTGTAGAAAAAGATACACATGTCTGTTTCTTTGATTGCCAGCTAACCAACTTCCCGTCTAGGAATCGGCAGCCGCCAGTGGTGCTTTTCCTGTCTAAACCACAAGCTCCAAGGTCTACATATGAGTAGGCTTGAACGAAGAAACTTGAGTTTGATGGATACCATAAACCGAGAGAGGTGGTTCGTTTCAGATACTTGAGTATGTTCTTCACTGCAAGCATATGGGGTTCACGAGGATTTGCCTGAAATCTAGCACAGTAACAAACAGAAAACATTATATCAGGCCTGCTAGCAGTAAGGTACATTAAAGAACCAATCATCTGACGATATAACGTAATATCGACTGCCGGTTTCTCCAAGGATGGTGTAAGCTTAGTGCCGAATGCCATTGGAACTTTAACTTTTGAGTCTCCCATCATGGCAAATTTAGCAAGAAGAGTCTTGGTGTAAGCTTCCTGGTTGATAAAGATGCCTTCGGGTCCCTGTCTAATATTTAAACCAAGGAAAAAGTTAATCGGACCCATTGAGCTCATTTCAAATTTAGTCTCCATCAGCTTTCTGAATTCAGCTGTTAAGCTAGGATTCGTTGAGCCAAAGATGATATTATCGACATAGATTTGAACAATCATAAGGTGGTTACCTTCCTTCTTACGAAAGAAGGTTGGGTCAACCGATCCTTGTTTGAATTTTGACATCTTTAAAAACTTGGTTAGCGTTTCATAGCATGCCCTAGGTGCTTGTTTCAGACCGTAAACCGCTTTGTCCAGAATATAGCAGTGATTGGGGTACTTTTCATTAACAAACCCAGGAGGTTGCTCCGCATAAACGGTTTCTTCAAGTTCTCCATTCAGAAAGGCGCATTTCACGTCCATTTGGTAGACCTCAAAGTTCTTATGTGCAGCATAGGCCAGAAATATTCGAACAGATTCCAGCCTCGCTACCGGAGCAAAAGTTTCCTCATAGTCAATTCCTTACTCCTGGCAGTATCCTTTCACCACGAGACAAGCTTTGTTTCGAATCACATTGCCTTCCTTGTCCATTTTATTTCTGAATACCCATTTGAGACCAATAACTGAGGCGTCTTTAGGAGTTGGAATGAGGCGCGAAACCTTGTTTCTTTCGAACTCGTTGAGTTCGTCTTGCATAGCTTGAACCCAGTCAGAGTGATCAAGAGCAGTATTAACTGTCTTTGGTTCAACTTTTGAGACGAAAGAATTGTACATACAGAACTCTACTTTGGGGAATAGAGAAGTTTGCTTTGCCTTCAGTTGAGATCGGGTCAGGACCTTTTCAAAGACATTACCCACTACCTGTGAAACAGGATGATCTCTGGTCCACTTAACAAGAGGAGGGTAATTTGGATCATAGGATGGATCCCATTCAGCATTCAGCATTTCTTCTAATTCAGATTGGCTATCATCATCGTAAAACACATCGGCATTCTCCCCCTCGACTGATGAGCTTTCAAGTGTAGCTGGACTTTCTGGTGCTACAGGACTTTCGGGTGGTGTTGAGCTTTCGGGTGGTATTGAGCTTTCGGGTGGAACTGGAATGGAAATCTCCCCCTCAATTTGTGAGCTTGGTTGTTTTGAAGAAGGTGGATTCTCCCCCCTCAACTGAAGCACCATGCTTTGGAGGTTCATTTGGAACATGTTCTCCTTCACCCATTCGTTTGGCGGCATCTTCGACGATTTGCTTCAGATGGTCGACTTTGTTGTCTGCTGCCTTGGCTTCTGAGAGAGTAGCTTTCTCTGGTTCATCGAATAGTTCTACAAACTGTTCAAACAAATTAGCAATCGAGGCCGTGACTTGACCTGTTTGTGTGAATATCTCTCCAATTGCATCTTCAGCGGCCTTTAGCTTTTTGACGTAGCTGTCGTCGAAAGTCACATAATACGTTTCTTCGATCTTCCTTGAACGCTTATTTAAAACACGGTACGCTTTTGAAGTGAGTGAGTATCCCAGAAAAATTCCTTCATCGGCTTTAACGTCGAACTTGTTACGATGTTCTTTAGAGTTGAAGAGGAAGCATCGTGAGCCGAATACATGGAAGAATTTAACGTTCGGCTTCCTGTTGTTGATGATCTCATAAGGAGTAAGAGAAAAATGCTTGTTGAGATAGGACCTATTCTGCGTAAAACATGTTGCAGCAATAGCATCAGCCCAGAAATATAAGGGTAGAGATGTGAAACTTAGCATCGTTCGGGCCGCCTCACACAAGGACCGGTTTCATCTTTCGACAATATCGTTCTGTTGAGGGGTTTAGGGGGCTGAGAATATGTGACTGGTTCCTTTTTCTGCCAAAAAGTCTTCGAATTCTTTGTTTTTGAACTCCAGTTCATTGTCGCTCCTGATGTTGCGAACGGCTTTTCTCAGTTGCACTTCAACCTGCTTAATAAACATCTTTAGCTTGAGAGTGGCCACAGATTTGTGCTTCAGAAAGAACACCCATGTAAAACGTGAAAAGTCATCAACAATAACAAGAATATACTTGCTACCGCCAATGCTTTCGATAGATGATGGACCACATAAGTCAATGTGAAGTAACTCAAGTGCTTCGACAACTTTAGTGTTTATAATGGATGGGTGACTTTGACGACTCTGCTTCCCCATTTCACATGCAGCACACAAATGTTCTCAATCAAACTTGAGCAATTGAAGACCCCGAACATGACCTCCAGTGACAAGCTTGTTGATATCCTTGAAGTTGAGATGGGAGAGCCTTCGGTGCCACAACCAACTTTCATCAGAATGAGCTTTGGATAATAGACAGATAGCTGGATTTCCTTTGATAGGTTTGAGATTGAGAGGAAACATTTTGCCTTTGCGTTCTGATTTGAGAATCACCCTTTTTGTTTTCTTCTCTATGATTTCCGAACCCTCATCGTCAAATGAAACTTTAAGACCGGTACCTCCAACAAGCTGACATACACTGATGAGGTTATGTTGTAGCCCTTCAACCTACGCCACCTTTCTTATAGTGAAATCTCCATTGGTTATCATCCCATATCCATTTATCGTTCCATATGAGTTGTTCCCGAACTTGACATTCCCACCATTCTGAAGAGATCGAAATTCCCTTAGCTCTTCCTTCCTTCCTGTCATGTGACGTGAGCAGCCACTGTTAATATACCATTCTTCGTCGAACTACTCGTCACTAATAACCTGCAAAAATTAAGAAGATTTAGGAACCCAAAGTTTCTTGGGTCCACGTGAGCCTTTCACAGGAACGAGAATAGTAAGAGAAACATCAACAAGATATGTTCTTTTTATTAATGTTGTTTCATCTTACTTCTTAATGGTGTATACTTTGATTTTGTTAGGATTAGTTACAGTCGTTTTGGTTTCTGGTTTTGGCGTTTGGGCCTTGGACTGCTTTCGGTCATTCTTGACTGTGGAAACCTTCGATTTTCCTTTCAAATCCTTTGAAGAATTTGAACTTTGAGCAGGAACATAATTAGGTTTAGAATGAGAAGTATTAGAATGAGAGAATTTGGACTGAGAATGTTTCCTGACGTGAGGTTCTAAGTGACCCTTTTGTTTTTTATCATTAGAGGGACCGAACCTTGAACTTTGGTAGCTTTTGCTTTCGGAACCGAACCTATGCTTTCGGTTGCTGGTGCTCTCTGAACCGAACTTGTCCTTTTGGTTGTTGTTGCCCTCTTGCGGCCTGACAGCACTTTTCTCTGACTTTGAATTTTTGTTATGATAAGAGAAATGGGCATTTTGAGATCGCCAAAACTACTTTCGCTCTGAGAGATTCTTTTTGTATCTCAGATTCCTTTGCTGCTTTTGATCCTTCACTTGTTTTGGCTGTTTGTGAATGTTAGCCTTTTGCTTCTGCTTCTTGTCAGCCAGTTCACTTTTCACTGATGATGTTTCGTTTGTGGAAGTGACTTCTTCTACAGAAACTTCTTTTGTACCACTAGTGCTTGGCACATCGAAGTTGTCAGGCTTGTTTAGTGGCTCTGGCACATATCTGCCTTTGGTTTTCCAGGATGTCTGCTCTGACAGACCAACAGTTGCGTCGGCATTATCTATAGAAGCAAACCAGAAAAACTCATCACATCCATCTGCATTATCTTCGTTCACTATGGCAGTGAGTTCGGCTGTTTGATGTTCGGTTACTCCTGTGACCTTATATACCTGATTTGGTGTTGTTCTCACCTTTTGGTACATAACAGCCTTTTCTTCTAGAATCGGGGACTTATTTTGGGACAATCGAGCAAACTCCACAGAATTTTCAGAAGTAAGATTTTTGTGGTTTTCGGGTTCGCTCTTGACAAACTCATAACAGTCGACTTCATCCTCTACAGAAATTACGCTCATATCATCATCCTCATTAAGCTCAGACGCGTTTTCAACATCAATTTTATTTTCTGAGCTCAAGTTGGCATTCAGTGAGTCAAATTTTGGTATGGTTTCGGTCCTTAGTTTCAGTTTATCGTTTTCATCCAAAATGTTTTTCAGCATGTCCTTATGGTCCTTGGACTTTATAAAAGATTCGATTTTGTCCAGACCATACATATAGGTGGGATTCACATCATCAGATAATACAACACTTTCGCAGTTATATGCTTTAGCATCGATTTCATCCTCCTTAAGCTCAAGGAAGGGTAAAATCATACGATGAATTTTCTGCCCTATTTCACAGTTTAGATGCAGTTGAGTGATGTTAGTATAAAGACGTTTAGCAATTAAACAAAAAACATTTCTCTATTTCAAAAGTTTTAAATTGTCTCTTTGTAAATAAATGTTTTCGTCCTTAGACTTAATCAGCTCTGACTCCTTCAGCTCTATCCACATCCTTCGTTCCCCACTCTTGGATGACACCCTACTTATTTGGTCAGTTAGGTTAGAATTGGTGACCGGTGTTTGAGTTAAACAACTATCCAGATTTGAGATTCTTGAATTTAAGCTATTTAACTCTCTTTCATATGATTTCTGTGGGACTTTAAATGAAATAAAAATGAGATTGTACCTTCTTGATCAATTCATCAAGCTCATTGATCTGTACACCTCGCTCCTTGGTGTCCTCATTCCCACTGTCTGTATCGTATCCCCTCATGTGAGATACATCAGTCACCATCAAACACTTCCCACTGCTTTCGTCACCTCTCGTAACATATGCCTTTCCATGAGATGGCTTCCTGACTTCATCATCTTCTGAGTCGGTTGACCACACCTGCACGCCACCGAACTCGTCATCCTCTACCGAACCCTGTACAATAAGAGCATTCATATAAGGGTTAGTAGCAGCTTTCTTCCTCTTGATCTCTTCCAGCTTTTTCATCAACATAGCCTCTTCATCTTTCTCCTCATCCTTTTCTGCCATTTTCTTCAGAACGCAGTCTTTGGCATAATGGTTCTTTCCTCCACAGTAGTAGCAGTTGACGCCAGAATCTCCTTCAGCCTTCGCCTCTTTCTTTGGTTCTTCTGTCTTTGGCTCCTCCCTAACCTTTTCAGAACTATAGCTTCCCTGCCAATTTCGGTTCTTATTGGTAGGGAACCTTTTCTTGATGAACCTCTTTGGATTAGACACCATCATTGCATAATCTTCAGAAGTAAGATCATAATCTTCTAGGTTCAGATCTTCATCTTCTACCACATTTTTGCTTTTAGACAGGAGGGCCAAGGACCCCAAACTTGAAACAACATTCTTCTCTTGCATGGCAATCTTTTCTTGAGATTTCAAGATTCCCATCTGCTTTGCCAGCGAATAAGATTTGAACTACTCATAAGCTTTGACTGTGGACACGACAGCTCTACACTCGGATCTTAGGCCATTGAAAAAGGTAACCTTCTATTCAATCAGCTTCCTTTCTATATCATGTTTGATCATCTTGCTAAGAAGATGATTGAAGCGATCGAACGTCTGAGTAACAGTTTCATCGGTATTCTGCTTAAATTCACTGAACTCAGATAAAAGCAACGTCTGAATGGAATGTTCCAAATCTTCATCTGTGGAATAAAGCTCTCGCAACCTATCCCAGATTTCTTTAGCGGTACTGCAGGAACTCACTAACCTGAATGTATCAGATTGAAGAGCGAATCGGATTAGTCTCAATGATTTGATATTGCACTGAAACTTTTCCTTTTCGTATTGAGCAACGTCTTTTACATCTTTTAACAGATCATTATATTCTTTCTGAGTTTTGATGATCTTTGATGTTCCTGAGTGAGCGAATGGTCCAGACACGATTGCTTCCCAAATAAGATATCCATTATCTTCAGATCCGATGACATAATCTTCAAAATGATGCGCCCAGACTTCATAATCTTGGGTGTAAAGAATAGGAATCTTCGTCGTTGAACCAATGCTGTTTGAGATGTTGATAGGATTAGATTGAGACTCGTCCATGCTTGATCGTTTAACCTGTTTGAAAGATCAGACTTGTAATACGTAATATTAGGGCAAAACAAATAAATGCTGAGTTACGTCAATTATGGAATGACGGCTCAATAAATATCAGTTAATGCGGAATAACCCTAATCGTAAACTCTTTCACAGAAAAGATGAGTATCGATTACACAGCCTCCCGCTCTGATACCAGTTGATGAGTTCTAAAAACTCTTTTGATTGATTAGATCTTTGTAACAGGTAAATAAAGAACATAAAAAGCAGTGAAATAAAACACAAGTATGGATCACAATGAGTCGAATGATTCAATTACTCAATCCTCAGCAGAGCTCGACTAAGAACTTCCGCTGTAGAGGATTCTAGTTTTACAAAACAAGAACGATGAATATGATTGAAAATACTTATCTAATCATTTCTAATCATTTTGTTCTAGGATGCATGCAAGCATCTATTTATAATAAACCCTACAAAACTCACAGATGGACAGGCCCATACCGGAGATAAACATTAGACTAGCTAACGAGCCTAATAGACGCAACACAATACTGGACCTAACAAATGTTTATGCTAATCCATTTACAATAGCTAATATCAAAATTCAAAGTTTTATATGTGTTAATATGATTCTTGAAATTTTGATATGAATGTTTATGTTCTTATGAGTTTTTAGAAGATCATAGGAATTATGTGTAATTTGTTTGTAGTATAATTCTTGATCTTAATGGCTAATGATGGAGTCCATAACTTGTCCTCAAGTTATGGATAACCAAAATTCATTTCTTTAAAAGTGTCATTAAAGAATAAGAGGTTACATAAAATGAAGAGTCTTCATTTTAATGGACCATTAAAACTCATAAGTTATGAAATGAAAAGTCTTGAATGGTTTCAATACTTGCCCTCAAGTCTTGGAATTTGTAAAGACTCACACATTAATACTTTAATTCCAAATAGATCCTTGGAATTTTAAAAGTTTAAAATTCAACCCTTATACTTCTATAATATTAAAAGTTTAATTATTATATATATGTATAATAAGGGGGTATAAGGTTACTCACTATAAAATGGCCTCATTCACGAAGCCGGTCTATTAGGGGGGGTATAAGGTTAATGCCTATTAAATGACAGTTTAATGGGTGTCCAATCTTACCGAATGCTTCCTTGACTGGTGGAGGGTCGTTAGCTGAACGGGTAGGATAAGACCTAAATCCTCATTAAAAGTATAATGAAATTATAAAGTAACTAAACCTTTATTAATTCCCAATCTTAGTTACTTTAGGAAAATGTGAATTAGGTGCTAACCCATGAAATTACACTTTGTACCTTACCAAGTCGTTAGTGGAACATGTGTGGTTAACCAGCACACTAACTAGGACTAGTAAGAGTGGCAAAGGGTGACTTAAGTTTTATCATAGATCGGTGGAGCGCGTGTGGTTAATCGGCACATCGATTAGGTGATAAAATTAAGGGTTCCAAGTCAATTTGCATGGTTATTCACACCTTGTTTGTGATTCTTGGCATCGCAGTCACAAACTTGAGAGGGCACAATCGAGATTCAAACATGCCATTGAAAGTTCAATGTGTCTCAAAAGATCTAGGAGTTTTAAATCCAATTAAAACTTAATAATTTATTTCGTTTATAATGGTGGAAATTGGTAAATCGTCATTTACCTACGTTCAAATATTTTATAGCTTGGATTACGACATCCCTCTTCCATGTTATGAAATAGTTTGTAGGGTCCTAGCCATGATATTTCATTTGGGTGACTTATTATGGATTCTTCATCTAATTAAACTTGTCCTTCTTTCTTTTCAGATGTCAAACAACACTGCTGATGGCTCAAACCCTACGGGCTCCTTTTCCCTCATGAACTTGTGTGGGAAAGTCACTTTTGATGGGTCTAACTTCAATGAATGGATTAGAAACATCAGGATGATTACCCGCTATGAGGACAAGGAATATGCCCTTGATAAGGAGCTTAAGGTTATCGATGAGTCCACTGCTACTCCTGAGGAGGTTGCGGAGTACACTACACATGAAGGGGATGCTACCAAAGTGTCCTGCATCATGTTGGCTACCATAACTCCTGAACTCCAGAAATCCTATGAAGATTTCTACCCCTATGAGATGCATTTGGATCTGATGGAGAGGTACCATCAGAGCGCGCGTCAGGAGAGATATGAAATCATCTCCTCTATGTAATAGTCAGAATGAAGGATGGTGAACCCATTACCGGTCACTTGCAGAAGATGCAAAGGTTCATTGACCGGTTGCTAAAGCTAAATGTGGATTTTCCTGAGGAGATGGTGATTGATATCATTCTCCATTCCTTACCTCCAAGTTATGATCAATTTCTTATGACTTATCATATGAACAAGGAGGAAGTTACACTTAGCAAACTTCAAGGAGTTTTAAGGACCGCTGAAAGTGGCCTTAAAGGTAATTCAACTATTACTTCTACTCCTACTACTACAGCAGCCCCTGTTCTGGCAATTGTGCAGGGAAAGGGGAAGAAGAGGAAATCCCTTCGAAGGGTACCAAGGGTGTTGGGTCAAAAATATGTTTTATACTTTGCTTTTCTGGGCAATTGTGTTTTTCTGTAATAATTTATGAGTTTACGGTCAGGTTTACGGCCAGGTGGGTGTTTACAGCCGTAAATAGGTTTATAGTCGTAAACCCTGTTTACAGCCCAGCCGTAAACCCATTTACGACACATGTTTCTCATGTGTATATATAGGGGTGAGGGGTGTGAGGAATAGAGTGATGAACACTAGTGGAGAGCTTAAGTGTGTGCATTTGAAGGTGTTCTTGAGAGAGAAACTAGAGAGAAGTTTTGTGTGTGTGAATCTTTTGTATCCGAATCTTCATTCTAATCATATCATACATAGATATCATCATCATCTTCTTCTTCTCCTTATCTTCTATTTGATCTGGCATCATCCGTTTGATTAGGATTCTGCACCATCAAACGGATCTGATTGATACACAAGAAGATTGGGGACTTACAATTGGTATCAGAGCTTGGATTGCATCACTCATCTTTGTCAGATCTGGAGCCGATTTGATATTATTTTAGAAAGATTCCTGCATTTTTGAATAGATCTCTGAAAATTATGGGGGGTTTGTTCTTCGCGTTTTTCATAAAAACGAGTTTTTGATCGAGTTTTGGAGCAAAAATGGTGAAAAACGTTGTTTTTTTCGCGATCTGAAGTTGGGTTTATGGTCTTTGAAGGGTTTACGGTCCGGAGTTTATGGCCGTAAACGTGTTTACGGTCACCAGAGTTTACGATCGGCAGTTTATGGTCGCCGGAGTTTACGGCCGACGGTTTATGGTCGCCGAAGTTTGCAGCCGGCGGTTTACGACAGCGGCGTGTGACCTCGGCTCGGCAGAACGGCTTGACGGATTCGCGGCTCGGTGAACGGCTAGGGAAGTTGCCTAAGCAACAGCCTTCATCTTTGCACATTAAAAAGTGTAGGCGGATTTGGGGGTGTGGGGGATCGAACCCGGGACCTCTGGTTGAGCAGCCAAGCGCCTTACCAACTAAGCTGACTTACCACACGATACTCCCCTTCGAAATTTAATTCAAAACCTATCCTTCTCGGTTCCCATTTTCGCAATTTGACACTTTTAACCCAAAATTCAATTTCTTTTCATTTTAAATTCCAATTTCAACCAAAAAATTTAATTTTTAATTTTTGACTTTTATTTTTGACTTTTTACTTAAGTTTTTGACTTTGACTCTAATGTTTGCCCTTTGACTTTAAACTTTGACTTTCTCATTTGACTTTTAAAATTTCAAATTTAGCTTTTCGGTTTGACTTTTAAGTTTGATTTTTCAAGTTTGACTTTTGAGTTTGACTTTTAAGGTTGACTTTTGAGTTTTTCGTCAAAGGGCATATTAAAAAAAACAATGAGTTCTTTAAATATTCCAGTCAATAAAGTTTCATGTTCTCAATCTTGTTAAACTACAATTAAATTTCTTCGGGAACAAATTGATTTATTAAAAAGAGAAGTTGAGGACCTGAGAAATGATGGATATCAACTCAGGAAAGGACAGAAACCTCTGAAGGATGAATTACAAACAAAAATAAAGGATTTTAGAAGAATTGAGTCAGAATACAGTGAAAAATGTGAACTGTATGATTATATTAAGAGACAAAATGATGAGTTAATTACCTAGCTTCATACATTAAAAAGACAATTTGAAACCGCAAATTTTTATTTTAGAAAATTTGATGGATCAAGCGAGGTAGTTGCCAACATGATTGATCACTGCATGCAGTTCACATGAAATCAGTCAAAGGATTTAGGATATGATAGTGTACCTCCTCCTTATAATCATACATATCAGTATCAACCCCTATCCAAAAAGGAGATTGCCAACGAACCATTCATAGTTTATGGCAAGCCATCTGGTTTTGTTTTAGGAGGATTTATTAATGTTGAAAGTACTAACGTTTCTACTTCCCCTGCAGATCAATCCATAGATCAGTCAAACGTCAAAGTTGAAGGATATGTTTCTGATAACAAAACTGAGCCTGAACCTGATGTTTCTGTTTCCATTGAACAACCTTCTATTTCAGATATTAAAGTTGATGATACATCTTGTGATGTCTTTGATGCTTTTGCATCAGATCAATTTGAGTTAATTTTTTTTTTGACATATTTGATTATTTGTTTGAAAATACTCATGTTCCTGTTTCTAGCATATCTACTTCATGTGCAGGTAAAGTAGCAGAGGATGAGAACAAGGAGAACACCTTTGAACAAACCAACATCTCCTTGAGCTCTGAATCTGTTGCTTCAAATTCAGCTGCTTCTGATCGACATGCTGTTGAGAAATACAGGCCACCAATTCCAGTGAAACAGAGTGCCTGTTGTAACTGTGCGTGTGGGAAAAGCAAGAGACAAGGCAAAAATACACCACCAGGGGCAGGAAGAAGCAATTTCCCAGTGAAGAAAAAGACTTGTTTTCACTATGGAACACCTGGACACATTTCCAAAAACTGTCCAAATCGCGCATATGTTCCTTACTATGCATAAGGCTGGCAGAACGCGCCAAGAGGGAGATACTCCAAAAGAAACCCCTCAAGGTCACGTTCAGACCATGATGACTGGAACGTGAAGAAGGCCAAAAATCAAACCCACAAGGCCAAGAATCCGAATCCCAAGGGCAAGAAGGGAATGCTGGCCAAGAAGCCCAATCCAAGAGATGCTCCACTGAAACAAAGACCGGTTATGTCAAAGTCATCTCAGCGGCCGACATTTAAAT
Organism: Lactuca sativa; assembly: GCF_002870075.4. Lineage (NCBI taxonomy): Eukaryota > Viridiplantae > Streptophyta > Magnoliopsida > Asterales > Asteraceae > Lactuca > Lactuca sativa. Next base: position 93,303,178 of record NC_056625.2, on the reverse strand, counting down.
CAAAAGCAAGTACTGAGGCACCCATCGAATCGAAAAAGAAATGGGTTAAACCCAAATACAGATGGGTACCAAAGGTTCAATCTCCCAAATCTCCTAATGCTTCTAACGTTTCTTCATTTTCTGTTTGTGATAAACAGGACATGTCGTGGGAGAATCTTCCTTGCAAAGATGACAAAGGTCGACCCTGTTTCAAAATGGACGGGGTTCCAAAGACCAACTAATCCCGCTCTGTGTCAGAGCAGCTATGGAGGCATATCATCAGACTTCGGTTTGTTGGTAGTGGCTGTTCCTGGCACATGATAGGAGATATCTCTCAACTGTACAACACTCAGAACATTGTTTGGGAGTATGTGTCCTTTGCGGGAAAGGAAGAAAGGAAGAGATCATAAACGGGTTAGTGCTTAATGACATGAAAAAATTTCAGATCTGTTTCGAGATTACACTTGCTGTTCACTAACTTTCTGGATGCAAATTCAATCGGTGACTTACGGTTTGAGCTTTCCTCTCTATACTCCTAAGTTTTTCTTAAGCTGATTCGCTTTAAAGACTAATTTTTGTTTTAGGATAGTTTAAATTTGTGCATTTACTTTCGTTTCTCTCCTATGCACAAATTTAAGGGGAGAAATAAAAACAAAACAAAAGTTTTAAAATTTTAAAAAATCCAAAAACATTACAAAATTAGAAAATGAAAAAAAGAGTGTTGTTAATGGAATGTGCTTGAGGGAGATGTTTTGGGAAGTGATTTTATCAAGTAATAACAGAAAATCTGAGTCTGCGTAACTTACCCAAAGTTGAAGGGTCGATGCTTTGGGTTTGATGTGTTGGTAGGCACGAAAGATTCTTAATGGACATGACTAGTCAGAGTTGAACTTAAGGAATTCATAGACTTGACAAATCTTGACCTAGTTAGATCCGTTTAGCCTGACAATACGACACTTGGATAGGTTGAGCAGGAAGATATATATGGGAATCTACTGGTCACATTAAAGAACCTGTACTTGGAACCATGGATTAACTTTTTCTTGATGTGCGGATTTTGTCCTTAATTCCGGTATTGATGGGGTGATTGGTCAATTCTGACAAATTAGTTCTGTAGAAGGTTATATTCTTTCTTTCTATCTGTTAGTCATATGTTGCCTCCTCTGCTTGATCGAAGGATCCGACCTAGACTGTAACATATGCAACTCTATTTCTCTGCATCCTCTATCTATGCAATTCTTTCTATCTGTTAGCCATATACTGTCTCCTTTGCGTGACTCGCAATCCGACTTGATACACGGTATATGCACCATTCTACTTCTCAATCCATCTAAAACTTCAGTTAGTCATATGTTTCACCCTCTTCGTGATTGGAATAGATCCGACCTAGGTGTATAGCATATACATTCTAAATCTATCTTCTCTCTTAATGATTGTCTGCTCACCCGATGTAAGGAGTATTCTAGAAGTCCTTGATTACTGGAGCATATCAGGAAGCAGGAACCATGTTCTAGTACAATTAAAAAATGAACACTTACATATTGTCTATAGATCTCGCTGCTCAATTTAGGTGGACAACAATATCCCTAGTCGTCGTCAGCTGAATGGTCCTTAAAAAATATTTTCTAGGAACTTTGGATCACATTGTCTTATAACTAATAGTATGTCCTAATTTTGTCATAATTATTCGTGTTTAAGTGGACCACAATACCGACGATTGACCAGACAAAGACGTGAAGATAAAAGGTACCGACAAGCGGATAAAGGTTGTCTAAAAACTTTGATCCCAAATCATTCTTAAAGTTAGATATCATTTTATTTTTGTTAAATTTGTTCATAGTTTTCTTCTAATTTAAATAGTATGGGAGAATAAAAAAATTTAAAAACCAAACAAAAATCAGAAAATAAAAAAAAAATCCAAAAATAGTGTTATTTCTATTTTATTTCTTTTTCAGAAAATAAGAAAAATCCAAAAAAATAAAAATAAAAAAAATATTGTGTGCTAAATTTTTCTTTTAGTTTTCTTTTGTCTTGAATAGTGAATTCAGGTGAAGATGAAACTCATGGAGTTTGTGTCGAAGATTTCTGAGCCAAGGCTTCATCTGTGAGCATCAAAGAATTCTCATTCGATGGAGCAAGAAATGAAGATTATTCTTTCGACATTCAATCTTTCAACACCAGAAGCAAGGTGAAGCTCTACTTGAAGAATATGTGACGGATTGCATTGAAGCCTCATCAATCAGTCTGCTGCTATCTTTGTACCTGCTGAAGTGATCCAGAAGATTTTTTCTCTCTGATGTTCTCTCTGAAGATTCTCAAACTGAAAGCACTATCTTTCAAGAATCAGTACAAGAAGCATCCTCACCCAATGTGCGTTCAATGTCAAATTCTAAAGAAAAGCCCAACTGCTCAAGATGAAGTCATTCATTGAAGATTCATCAAGTTCATCTTGAAGTTGTGAAGAATTTGAAGATTAATGCTGAAGCCAAGCTCTCGATGAAGATTGACAAGAAAAGCCAGCTACTTTTTAGGGGGAGCTTGTTGGGTCAATTAAGAAAAAAAAAGCTATAAACCAAGGGGGAGATTGTTAGGTCAAAAATATGGTTTATACTTTGCTTTTCTGGACAATTGTGTTTTTCTGTAATATTTTATGAGTTTACGGTTAGGTTTACGGCCAGGTGGGTGTTTACGGCTGTAAACAGGTTTACGGCTGTAAACCCTGTTTACGGCCCGGCCGTAAACCCATTAACGGCCCATGTTTCTCATGTATATATAGGGGTGAGGGGTGTGAGGAATAGAGTGATGAACACTAGTGGAGAGCTTAAGTGTGTGCATTTGAAGGTGTTCTAGAGATAGAAACTAGAGAGAAGTTTTGTGTGTGTGGATCTTTTGTATCCGGATCTTCATTCTAATCATATCATACATAGATTCATCATCTTCTTCTTCTTCTCCTTCTCTTCTATTTGATCCGACATCATCCGTTTGATTGGGATTCCGCACCATCAAACACATTTGATTAATACACAAGAAAATTGGGGACATACAAAGTGAAATTCCCTTGATGGCTCCTCTTCCCCCTTCTTCAAACCCAAAGGAAGCACAATGCTTCTACTGCCACGAAAAGGGGAACTGGAAGCGAAGCTGCCCCAAATACTTGCAGGATGTGAAGGATGGGAAAGTTAAACCCACCATGTAGATATTTATACTATATTGTCGGGTAACTCATTGCATACTAACTTTTGGGTGCTTGATATAGGTTGTGGTATTCACATCTGTACTGATTTGCAGGGCCTAAGAAGTAGCGAATAAGTGGAGCATGGAAAGATAAACCTAATCATGGGCAATAGGAAAGCATCACTTGTGACCAAGATTGGATTTTATTCTTTATCGCTTAATAATGGGTTAACTTTAGATTTGAACAAATGTTGTTACTCGTCAGAAATGGCGAGAAATATTATTTTCCTTCATAGTTTTTACAAACAAGGATTCACATTTTCATTTGATAATAAAATTGGTGCTATTGATGCTTTTTATAATAATGTGTTTTATTTTAAAGCATTACCTTGTGATGGTGTATATGAAACTGTGTCGATTGTAGAAAACTTAGGAAATTATGTATATCATATTAATTCTTCGATGAGCTTAGACAAAGCATCCTTGTGACGTTGTCGTCTTAGACATGTTAACAAGAAGCACATAGGCCAACTCCAGAAGGCTGGAGTTTTGGAATCATTTGACCTAAAGTCGGATGATAGTTGCGAGTCTTGTTTACTTGGAAAAATGACAAAGTCACCCTTCAATGGTACTTGTGAGAGGGGTGAGGGTTTGTTGGATCTCATACACACGGATGTGTGTGGACCCGTCAAATCAGCCACAAGGGATGCTAATCGGTACTATGTGACTTTTACGGATGATTATAGCAGATATGGATATATCTACTTAATCAAGCATAAGTCAGAAACCTTTGAAAAATTCAAAGAGTTTAACCAGGAAGCCGAGAATCAGTTGGGCAGGAATATCAAGATGCTCTAATCCGATCGGGGAGGAGAGTATCTTAGTATTGGGTTCCTTGACTATCTTAAGGAATGTGGGATAGTCTCACAATTGACACCTCCTAGGACACCACAACTGAATGGTGTTTCCGAGAGGCATAATCGGACCTTATTGGACATGGTTCGTTCCATGATGAGTCGAGCTTCGTTACCAATCTCATTCCCTGGGTATGCCTAAGAGACTGCCGCCCATATCGTCAATCTAGTCCCTACTAAGAAGGTTACCAAAACACCTCACAAGATGTGGACTTGGAAAGTTCCTTATCTAGACCACATCAAGATTTGGGGTTGCGAGGATTTTGTAAGGTGCGAGTCTCATGACAAGCTTGAACCTCGAAGTGAGAGGTCTATTTACATCGGCTATCCATAAAGATCCTTTGGTTACCTCTTCTATAGGCCTAGTGAAAATGTGGTCTTTGTAGCAAATTGACCTTGAAGGGCTTTAAGAGTCAAGTGGTGAAGGAAACTCAAACACTATTAACCAACCTGAGGAGGAAACTCCAGTTGAGCCGATAGATGAGTCCGTACCTCCGAGGCGTTCCACTAGGGTTAGGAACACACCTGATTTTTATTTTGGTTATCACATCACCACTGAAGGTGATAGATTTATTAGTGATAGTACACTAATAGATTTGGATGTACCTAATAATTATACGGAAGCCATGGCAGGCCCTGAGTCTGCTAAATGGAAAGAGGCTATGGACAGCGAGATTCAGTCCATGTATGACAATCAAGTGTGGAACTTGGTTGACAATGTAACAGGTCGTAAGACAGTTGGGTGCAAATGGATCTTCAAAAAGAAGACCGACATGGATGGGAAAGTACACACCTACAAAGCAAGACTGGTGGCAAAGGGCTTTACTCAAACTCGAGGAGTTGACTATGATGAGACCTTTTCACCAGTAGCAAAGATTAAGTCTATTAGAGTTTTGTTGGCCATAGCTGCATTTCATGATTATGAAATATGGCAAATGGATGTCAAAACCACTTTCCTTAATGGAAAGTTGGCTGAGGATGTTTACATGGCTCAGCCAGAGGGTTTTGTCGATGAAAAGTACCCTAATAGGGTGTGTAAGCTTGAGAAATCCATTTATGGATTAAAACAAGCATCTTGCTGATGGAATCTTTGCTTCGATGAGAAAGTCAAAGAGTTTGGCTTTTCGAGAAGTGAAGATGACTCTTTTGTGTATGTTAGGGCTAGTGGGAGTATAGTTAGCTTTCTGGTGTTGTTTGTGGATAACATACTACTCATAGGAAATGACATCCCAACTTTGTAGGAGGTAAAATACTGGTTTGGGAAGTGTTTCTCTATAAAGGACCTTGGAGAAGCTGCCTATATCATAGGGATAAGGATATTGAGAGATAGGAGTAAGAGACTAATTGGACATAGTTAGAGTACCTACTTGGATAAGGTGTTGAAAAGATTCAACATGCAGAATTCTAAGAAAGGGGGAACTGCCGATCCAGCACAATGCCAAACTGAGTAAGACTCAAAATCCAAATACAGAGGCTGAGATAGCTGAGATAAGTCGATTTCCATATGCTTCCGTTGTTGGCTCGATCATGTATGATATGACTTGTACTCGCCCTGATGTGGCCTTTGCTTTGAGCATGGTTAGCAGATTTCATGGAAATCTTGACATGGCGCACTGGACTGCACTAAAGAATATTCTCAAGTACCTGTGGAAGACTAAGGACTGGGTCCTTACCCTTGGTGGGAGTGATGACTTAAGAGTGATTGGGTATAGTGATGCTAGCTTTCAGACTGATAGGGATAATTTCCGCTCTCAATCAGGCTGGGTCTTTACCCTAAATGGAGGAGCAATTACTTGGAAAAGTTCCAAGTAGGAGACAGTAGCTGATTATACTTGTGAATCAGAGTACATAGCAGCGAGTGAAGTGGCGAAGGAAGCAATATGGACGAAGAACTTCGTTGGAGACCTTGGAGTTATGCCAGCTATACAAGAGCCTATGGAAACTCTATGTGACAGCAATAGTGCGGTTGCCTTAGCCAAGGAGCCAAGAGATCACGGTAGATCCAGACACACTGACAGAAAATACCACTTCATAAGACACAAGATAGAAGAAGGACTCCTCGTGGCAAAGAGGGTATTGTCAGAAGAGAACCCTGCAGATCCCCTCATGAAGGGACTGACTAGGGTTAGGCATTTGCAGCTTGGAATAAGCATCAGGCTGAGGGACGATATTAATTTTAATAACTAAGTTTATGAAACTTGTAAAATGTAATTGACATTTGATGATTAAATAAAACTTGTTATTTATTTATGAGTAAAGTGTTACTATCCTATGTTTATCGTTTACTGTTGTTTCAATTTTGCATATTTTGACTTCCAGAATAATTATTTTATTCAAACTCTCCATAGTCGGTCATATGTCGGAAGTAGATATGAATCAAGGCTATCATAAATTTGGCTTGTAAGATTTGTCTAATGTGCATTAGACATAACAATGGTTGCTGCAACAGTCATGAGTGCTCATAAAGTCTGAGTATTGGATTAAACCCACGCTCGCATGTATCACTTCATGGAATTTATCTTGAGTGATCTCGAGACGATAATATCATATATATCTTCAAACCTAGAGATATGAGTTGTTGACTACGAGTTGGTTAACCATTGATTGTACAAAAACGCATCAGTAACTTGATGTCATAAAACGTGCTTTTGTGCATAATTCAACGAGTAGTTAGTACAAGCATATGAGTTGAAGTTTATGTGTTCCTTCTAGCAATAGAAGCGATATTTGGGCCCCTCGATGATTTGGTTTTCACTTATGTGTCGGGCCCATTTAGAATATAATTGATGTGTTTAATTTAGTTCTATGTCAAACAAATCAGAGATCGAGAAACAAATGTTAGACAATAAGTGTGACCTTGTTCCATGTGTTTGTCCAGCTGATATCTTGAGAACAGAGGAATATATGATCACTTATCTAAAATGGCGCTTCATAGTTCAACAGAGTTTTAAAGAGCTACAATTGTTGGTTGGTTCCTGAAGTTATACTTGCAACCATAGTTATCAGACTTATCCAAGTGGGAGACTGTTGGATAAGGTGTCTAAGTCTGTAACAATATTTGCTATCAACTTGACTCGACCCGACATGGTCCACTTGGGTTGCACTTCACCTAACAACTTGTATGGATGTACTTTTGAGAATAAGATGTTTATGATATGTTAATATATTATTAGTTATGATATATATATATATATATATATATATATATATATATATATATATTAGTATGATATCATAATTATTTAATTAGTATTGATCAAGAATTAATTTAGAATTAATTTAGTGATCAAAATGGAGCTAATTAAATATGGACTCTTATATATATATATATATATATATATATATATATATATATATATATATATATATATGGATTATGCTAAGATTTAATTAGGATGGGCTAAGAGTATATGGAGTCCATGGATAGTCCATGGAGCTTTTAACCCATGGATCCTACGTAAATGAAGAGTCATGGGTATTAGGGTTTAACCCTAATCCTCCATACTATATAAAGGAGTCCTTGGTTCTATAATTGGCACTAGTGTATGTGAGAATAAGAGTGAGCCGATTTCTATAAGTGTTCTTATTCTCTTAAGAGCTTCCAACTTGTTTTGGTGATTTGTGACACCACTTAAGGCATCCACACTATTGGTACTAAGCTCAAAACTCCAAGCAATCAACCACAAAAGAAAGGAATGTTACTCTCACTACTAGAAAAACAACCTTTTACGACGCTCATAGCGCGTCGTAAAAGGCTCAGACGACACGCAAATGCTCGTCAAGGCCCTGTCATAAAGAGAGACGACGTGCTTTTGCGCGTCATCTATAGACGACGCGCATTTACGACGCGTAATTACGACGCGCGTTTACGACACGCAATGCGTATCAAGTAAGGCTCTATCATAGAGGAAGACGACACGCATTCGCGTGTCGTAACCTTACGACGCGCGTGTTAATGACACGCAATGCGTATCAAGAAAGCCCCTGTCAAGAAAGGCCATGTCATAAATGAAGATGACACACATTTTTGCGTATCATAATTTTAAATGTTAAAAAGATATTATTTATAGATTTACTTATTTTCAAATTAAATTTGTATTTAATGTTTCATAATAGAAAATAAAATATCATATACAATAAATAGAATCCATTGCATAAATTTAATGTCATACAAATAATCGTTCCATGGAAAGATAAAACAAATCAATAGAAGTTGTAACAAAAATTTACAAACGAATTAGATACAAAAAATATAATCCATTGTCCCTTTGATTATTCAAGATCAACCTGCAAGTAGCTAACTAATCTGTACAAATTCCCCTTGTTTCTAATCATTTTCTTAAATACTTTACAAAAATAATTCATCCATAGTTACCTAAACTATAGTTGCAACCTTGTTTCTTCTTCTAAACTCATCTCTTGCAACCATTGCTCTAAGCCTAGTATGAATAGATACAACAGCTCCTTGTCAATTATGTGAAAAATACAACCGGAGAGTGGCCTACCATCATAATAGCAACAACTATCGAACCAGGAATGAAAGAGAAGGCAATACTCATAACAATAGCTTTAGTGAATGCATCTAGGTCCTACAAGATCATTAAAATCACTATTTAAATACACACTACATATAAAGGTGTCAATATTCTTATTGCATGTACTTAATATATAAAGACTCCAACAATAAATAGATATGTTATGTTACCTTGAGACACATTTGAAGGGGATCCAAAATGCCATACCAATTTGGGATCTAAAATGCCATGTTACAAACTGATAAACAAAGTCAATGAAATTAAGATTAAGATGATGGGATCTAAAATGCCATACCAATTTGGGAAAAGCATCCAGCGCCCGGATAACCATAAAGGGTAGGAAGGTAAAATCAGTTGTAAAAAAAAGAATAATAATGTAAATTCATTGGTAAAAGGGTAAGAAAGTAAACTCACTTGTAGAAGGCTAGGGGATAAATCAGTACTTATCCTAATTCCCACTCTAGAATTTCCAGCTTCTTCATGTGCAGTTGCTAGTTAGGTGACGTGTCAACCGAAATTCTATGTGGCATCAGTTCTACTCTAGCCTCAACCGTATCCAACAATAACTGTCAATCCAACACACAACCATCAATAAAATAACAGGTACAGATAAAGTATATGTGTTTATATGATGCATAAATGTAAATTAAGTCTCAAACTTTAAGCATAATTATCTATTCAGGGCGTGCTTTTTTAGTTATTCTTGCATGCTTTCTATGCTTTACAACCTTTTGTTGCTTGATTTCAGAGTTCATTGGTCGAATCCTACAATACACAAACATAATTTTAGAGACAAAGTGTGTGTGTGTGTGAGAGAGAGAGAGAGAGAGATAGAGAGAAAGAGATTGGTGCTTACATTCTGCAGCATCCAAGAAAAAGAAGACATGATTCCAAAGGTCTAGGAAATATATAATAAAAAACATATAAATATTGATACACTTGTGCCACTCCCACTAGATATTTCACAAAGAAGGGCATATCTATCACGTATGGTACCACCTGAATTTGCCAAAGCATCAACTTTTGATTGCTTATTTATTTCAGACCTTTCTCATTGTTGTCTGATTAATGTTCCTTTGAAATCTTGTGGCATGTAGCTTATTACTGCATCCACATCATTCAAATCATCAATGTCTTCTGGTGTAGACTATTTTTGAAGCTGCCAACAACAACAAAAACACAAAAACTAAAAGGTGAGATGGGATTTACAAATAAATAAATAAAAGAATTAGTATCTCACAGATTTTGGCCAATGAGAGCTCAGAAGAAAGAAAAGAAAAGAAATAAAAAGACTATTGTTTTATGAATTAAGATAAGAATCTTACTTCACACATTTGATGGTGTTCTGTGCTTTGTCTTCCAATTTGTCTTGGCATCATAACATGAATTACAAGTTTTAAGAGTATTACCACACCCAAACCCATTCCACCTAATGAAACATAAATTATATTATATATTTCTATATACAAACTGCACAAAGTAGAAAACAATCTCCTTGGGACAAATTCAAATTTCAATTGGCTCAGCCTAATTTTTAATCTTGATTGCTAACCGACATTCCATATACAACCGGATGTTGCCTTAAGCTGGAGTCGATTACTTGGTGAGTTAAGCCGACCCCTTGGTTGAGGCTCACTCGTTGCTTCTTCATAACAAGTGAACCACGGTAAGAGTCTGGGTTTAAGGGCTCATGTTCATCGGCGGCAGGGGCTGGGGCTGGGGCTGGGGCAGAGTTTTTGATGATGGATGGAGGAGGTGGAGTGATAGGGTCGGTTTGGTTTTCGGATTCCTGACAGTTGTCGTCTGATAGGACTTCACTTAGCTTATGTTGCTCTTCAATGATCTTCTTTAGGTACTTCCCTTGGGCTTCTATTCGTAATTGAAGCTATCTTTGGACCTATACACTTTCATCATATATGTAAGCTACTTTACTTTACTTTGAAAAACCTATAGCATTTTATTTTAGGCAAAATAAGACCTCTAATTTCTCATGCAGTCGCTTTTGCACCTCCATCTACTACTTCAGTGCTTCTCTAATCTGCATTCCACTGCACAAACATATTTCACAAAATAAATTTCTAATTTTATTGAATCATTTAAATATATAATTTTATCATTATAAAAAAAATGGGTTATAAGAAATGTATATCAACAATCCTTCAATAATTCTCAATAATTCCGTTCCATCAGACAATACAAAACAAACAAGATGTTCAATTTAGTATCATCATTTTTACAAGGTTACATTCTTGATTTAAATTTTCCTCATATACATTTCAAGGCACTTGAAGATAGCAAAAAAAAGTAAAAAAAAAAACATTGAAATGATTATTTATCAGAGGTTTTGTCTAGAAAACTTAAGACGAAACCACTAACTACACGCCTTGCAACAGGATTAAGTATACACCGACATAACCTTCCATAAATATATACAACAATACCTGCATACATAGACCTCCCAACTCCCCATTTCAATACAGGAATCTTACAACTCTCCTCTTCTTTTTCTATTTCTTTTGGTGGGTCCCTATAACACCGTGAATTTCAAAATAAATTTTCGCAAAATATAAAAACATTTTTCATTTAATTTTCATAAACATCAAGTTTAAGTCTTCAACTCACATCATACAAAATCCCAAGATCATATCACATAAAAATCCCTTGCGTGTGTACAGATCAAGCCGGCGCCTTACCACGGTCATCACTAGTACCTGAAACAAACAACACTAACACTGTAAGCACGAAGCTTAGTGGGTTCCCCAAAATACCACATAAACACATGTTAGCCACTCGAGGCTATAACTCTATGCCGCCACGACTCAACTCGCCGAGTCTCAAGAACAACTCGGCGAGTCCTAGCTCTACTCGGTCCATCTGTCAACCCTCTCTAACTCTCCCTGACTCACTGAGTCGACCCTTAACTCGGCAAGACCACTCGATGAGTGGTCAAGGACAAACTTCATGCTACTCGTCGAGTCTGTTCTTCAGACTCGGCGAGTCCATGCCATGCATCAACTCAAACTAGCTTCTGAGGTCAGATCCGCTCCATCCACTCATAGATCTGGCCCTCCTAAGCTCATTCATCATGTAAAGTTCATGTCTTGGTTACCATACAACACCTACAAGGCTCTTTTTGGAGAAATGACCTCTAAAATGGCAACCCTAGCCTCCAACCCAAAAGGAAGGAGATAAAGCATGACATTAGGGACTCTCTGGACCTACTAAGGTCCAGATCTAAGCACCATATTCCCATGGGACCTCTTACACTTCAAATACAAAGCAAATAAGGCATGAACAAACCCTAGGTTTGACCATATCAACAAAAATATGGAAATAAGCTCTGAATGATACCTCAAGAGGCCTCCTCTGATGAAATGAAAGTAGATCCAAGCTCCCCAACTCTTCTAGCTTGACTTTCCTCTTCCTTTCTTGCAAAAACACACAAATTTGGTGAACAATGGCCTCTTATCTCACTCACAAGAACCCTCAGCTGCTTTGGTGCTCTCAAGATCAAGGTAGCCGCAATGAAGGGCCATAAGGTCCTTTAAATAGGGCTTAGGACCGGGAAATTAGGGTTTCATTAAACAGTGAGGACTCGTCGAGTCCATTCCTTGGACTCGTCGAGTGCAGGCACGAACCCGCGTCCTGAACCGCGATCCTACTCGATGAGTTTGAGCTCCAACTCGCCGAGTCCCCTCACAAAACTCCAAAAATATAAGCATAAAAGATACCTGGAAATCCGGGCTGTTACAATTCTCCCCCACTAGAACTAGACTTCGCCCTCGAAGTCTCGCTCTGCAAATAGCTCCGGATGCTGCTCACGCATCTCACGCTCTGGCTCCCAGGTCATCTCTGATCCCTTTCGATGCTGCCACTGAACCAGCACCAGGGGTACCTCCTTGTTCCTCAAAACCTTGATCTTCCGATCTCTGATGGCCACTGGTCTCTCGGCATAATTCAGGATCGCATCCACCTTAATATCCTCTAATGGAACCACTGCCGACTCGTCGGCTATACACTTCCTCAGCTGCGACACATGAAAAGTGTCGTGAATCTGCCCCAACTCTGCTGGCAAATCCAAACGATAGGCTACCCGGCCTACCCTCGCGGTCACAAGGAAAGGACCAATATATCGGGGCCCCAACTTGCCCCTCTTCCTAAATCGAATCACTCCTTTCCAAGGAGAGACCTTCAGGAGTACAAGGTCGCCAACCTGAAACTCAAGCTCGGACCGGCGTCTGTCTGCATAACTCTTCTGTCGGCTCTAAGCGGTCAACAACCTCGGTCTGACCTGCTGAATCTGCTCTGTCGTCTGAAGCACGATCTCTGTACTGCCCATCACCCGCTGACCAACCTCTCCCCAACAAATGGGGGCCCAACACCTCCTCCCATACAACAGCTCAAAGGGTGGCATACCAATGCTCGAATGATGGTTGTTGTTGTAGGAAAACTCTGCCAGGGGCAAATATGCATCCCAGCTACCCCCAAAATCCAACACACATGCTCGGAGCATGTCCTCGGGCGTCTGAATCGTCCGCTCACTCTGACCGTCTGTCTGGGGATGATATGCGATACTAAAATGCAGTCTAGTACCCAACTCCTCATGAAACTTCTTCCAGAATCTGGAAGTGAAACGCACATCATGGTCTGAAACAATCGAGATCGGCACCCCATGCCGAGATACCACTTCCCTCACATACACCTCCGCCAATTTCTCTGCTGAATAACTCTCGCTGATAGCAAGGAAGTGAGCGCTCTTCGTCAATCTGTCCACAATCACCCAAATTTCATCAACTCCTCTGGCAGTCCTTGGCAATTTGGTGATGAAATCCATAGTGATATGTTCCCATTTCCATTCGGGAATTTACAATGGCTGCAACTTACCATGCGGCATCTGGTGCTCAGCCTTAACCCAACGACAGGTCAAGAACCTCTCAACGAACCACGCGACATCCCTCTTCATACAGGGCCACCAATACTCCTTTCTCAAATCCAAATACATCTTAGTGGCCCCCGGATGGATCGAAAATTTCGACCGATGCGCCTCCTCCTTCAAAATGGTACGCGTTCCTCCCACAAACGGTACCCAGATACGCCCCTGAAATGTCATAAGCACCCAACCATCGGTAATGAACTCTGAAACCAAACCAACAACCCGTTCCCTCTTCTGCATCTCAGGTCGCACAGCCTCGGCCTGTGCCCCACGAATGGCGTCCAAAACTGGAGCTATCACGGTCAATCTCAAACATATCTCCCGCAGCGGGGTGCTCTCCGCCCTGCGGCCCAATGCATCGGCTATCACATTAGCCTTGCCTGAGTGGTACAGGATCTCACAATCATAATCCTTGACCACATCCAACCACCTTCTCTGACGCATATTTATGTTGGGCTGATCCATCAAATACTTCAAACTCTTATGGTCCGTGTATATCGTACACCGAACCCCATACAAGTAGTGACGCCAAATCTTGAGGGCGAACACCACTGCCCCCAACTCTAGATCATGGGTGGGATATCTCGTCTCATGAGGCTTCAGCTGCCTCGATGCATACGCTATCACATGCCCCCTCTGCGTCAGCACCGCTCCCAATCCCAAAATCGATGCATCACAGTATACCACAAAGTCCTCCATCCCTTCCGGAAGAGCTAACACCGGGGCTTCGCACAACCACTGGCGAAGTGTCTCAAAGGAGGCCTGCTGCTTGGGGCCCCATGAAAAAGCAACACCCTTTCGGGTTAATCTGGTGAGTGGCATTGCGATCTTGGAGAAATCCTTAATAAATCTCCGATAATACCCTGCCAACCCTAGGAAACTCCTGATCTCGGAGGGTGACTTCGGCACCTCCCAACTCATCACCGCCTCAACCTTGGCCGGATTGACCAATATCCCTTCCTGGTTAACGAGATGTCCTAAGAACTAGACCTCACGCAACCAGAAATCACACTTGGAGAATTTGGCATAAAGCCTCTCCGATCTCAGAACTCCGAGGACCTCTCTCAAATGCTCCTCATGCTGCTCTCTAGATCTCGAATATACCAGAATGTCATCGATAAATACAATCACCGACCGATCCAACATCGGCCTACACACTCGGTTCATGAGATCCATGAACACTTCCAGGGCATTGGTGAGCCCGAAAGGCATCACCACAAACTCGTAATGCCCATAACGCGTCCTAAACGCTGTCTTCTGTACGTCCTCATCCCGCACCCTCACCTGATGATATCCAGACCTCAAATCGATCTTGGAAAACCAAGATGCTCCCTGCAACTGATCGAACAAATCGTCGATCCTCGGCAACGGGTAACGGTTCTTGACCGTCAGCTTGTTCAACTCCCGGTAATCAATACGCATCTGGTGTGAACCATCCTTCTTTTTGACGAACAGGATAGACGCTCCCCACGGCGAGCTGCTCAGCCGAATAAACCCCTTCCCCAGCAGCTCCTGAAGCTGCGAGGATAACTCTTGCATCTCTGGAGGTGCAAGGCGATAAGGCACCTTGGCGATAGGCGCGGCCCCCGGAACCAAATCGATACTAAACTCCACTTGCCTCACATGAGGCACACCCGGCAACTCCTCAGGAAACACATCCGGGAACTCACGCACCACCGGAACCTCCTCAACTGAACTCAGCTTCTCTAAATCCACCTGCGTATCCATCACATACGCCACAAAACCCTTACAGCCCTGCTGTAGAAACTGCCTCGCTCTAGCGGCCAAACAAAACGCTGATCCTAAACGTGTACCCTCGCCGTACACCGAAAGAACTCCCCCACTAGGGTCTCGTATGGTCACCAGCTGTCGCTCACAGTCGATAACCACACCGAATCTGCTCAACCAATCCATGCCCACAATGACGCAGACATCACCCATCGCAATAGGAACCAGATCAATCGGGAACTCAACACCGAAAATCTCGACTACGCAACCTCGGAGAACCTCCATGGCATATATCACCCTCTCATCAGCTATGGAAACTCTTAGAGGCCGACTCAACGCCTCACGACTAACACTGATATGCTGACTAAAAGCCAAAGATACAAAAGACTGACTCGCACCCGAGTCAAATAACACCAAGGCAGGTACATAATTCACAAGAAAAGTACCTACGCATAACATAACATAAGCATAATATCTCAAAATCAAAATAAATACATGAAAGAATACATACCAGCCACGACATCGGGCACTACGTGGACCTCCTCTGCGGTCAGCTGAAAGGCTCTCCCTCGTGCCCTCGGCGCCTCGGCCTTCACTGGCCGACTCTCTGTAGCTCTGATGGTGGCAGGAGCAGATCCCTGAGGTGCTCCCTGAGATGACCCTCGCAACTGCGGACACTCTGCCTTCCGGTGTCCCGTCTGATTGTAGTGGAAGCACACTGCAAACCCCTTGGTGCAATCCTTGGCCATATGCCCCTCCTTGCCACATTTGTAGCAAGATCCTGCTCTGCAGACTCCATCGTGACCCTTGCCACACTTCCCACAAGTGTGGCCCTTCTGGCTCCCTGGTTTGGGATCAGCGGGCTTGGACCACTTGGCTGCCGGCTGAGACTGTGTCGGTCGCCGATCCCTCCCCTGAGACTCCGCCTCCTCCCTGGCCTGAGTCTCCAGCTCAATCTCCCTCTTCTGGGCATTTTCCTGAAGCTCGGAAAATGTCCGGTACGAGGAGTTTGCCGCGAACTCCCGAATTTCTCGCCTCAAAATACTCAAATATCGGCTCATACGTGCCTGCTCAATGGACACGTGCTCAGGGCAGAACATCGCCCTCTCATGGAACATCCTGGTGATCGCTGTAACTGACTCAGTACCCTGCTTGAGGGTCAGAAACTCCTGTGCCAAACGCTCCCTCTCCACCTGGGGAACGTACTCATCTCGGAACATGGCAGTGAACCTCTCCCAGGTCACCGCCGCAAGCTCAACAGGCGTAAAATGCGCCGTCACAAACTTCCACCAGTCCTTCGCTCCCAAGCGAAGCTGGTTTAGCGCGAACCGAACCTTCAAATGCTCAGGAGATGAGCAAGTGAAGAAACACCCCTCTATATCATAAATCCACCTCATAGCTGCCATCGGGTCCTGGGTCCCATCAAACTCTGGTGGTTTTGTGTTGATGAACTCCCGGAACAGCAACGCATCACCACCTTACGGCCTTGCAGCAGCAATAGCTGCAGTGGCCGCTGCAACAGCAGCCTCAGAAAGAGCGGCATAACGCTCATCAAAGGTCTCAATCAGTGTGGTCTTAATAGACCCGAACATATCTGGTATCTCTGCCCTGATGGCCGCAGCCACCTCCTCGTGGATGATCCGGTGGATCTCCTCAAAACTGGTATCACTGCTCTTAGGCATCAAACATGTCCTCACCATGATCTACCTCTGAAATACAACATACGAAAAATTAGAACCCCTTCGAGCATACTCACACTCGACAACTCATTCCTCCTTGATCCTTGGTATTCCAAAGATTCTTACTTGGGCTGTACACCGCTCCGATGCTTTCAATAGTACGGGCCCAATACTACTGTCCGCACCGTCTCAGAATACACCCCAAGTCCTCCTCTTCGGATCCCAACTTCCAAGTACTCTATCATGCACAGGTTATTCTCTAATAGATCCCTCATAAGCCTCTCGCTGCTACTTACTCACTCTCAAGCATCTCATAGCAGCTCACCACTTCCTAGGCTAAGGCATCACAAATCAGGCCACTTTAGTCCTAATAGGAATACTTAGCCTACTCTAGCATGCGAATACATCATATCAATATCAATAGCACATAACATGAGGGTATTTTGGGAAATCACCGTTCAGGCGCGGACTGATCGTACACACAACTCTGCTCTGCGTTTCTTTTCAAAATCTTTTACTCTTTTTGAAAATACTTCTCAAATCCTCAATTTGAGTTCAAATACGCCCGAAGGTGTACTCGAATCCCTCAAACCAAGGCTCTGATACCAACTTGTAACACCGTGAATTTCAAAATATTTTTTCGCAAAATATAAAAACATTTTTCATTTAATTTTCATAAACATGAAGTTTAAATCTTCAACTCACATCATACAAAATCCCAAGATCATATCACATAAAAATCCCTTGCGTGTGTACAGATCAAGCCGGCGCCTTCCCACGGTCATCACTAGTACCTGAAACAAACAACACTAACACTGTAAGCACGAAGCTTAGTGAGTTCCCCAAAATACCACATAAACACATATTAGCCACTCGAGGCTATAACTCTATGGGTCCGTGCACCCAAACTCTGTGAACCCTCAAGTTCTAACTCTGGGAACCTTCCGGTTCCATCTCTATAAACATGCACAACATAAATCACATAGACATCATGCAGTACAACACATAGCATACATATAACATACACATACTCTGACACATAACTCTGATTACCTACTCAAAGTAAAGTATAGTGAGAAGACTCACCTCGTATAACTCGATAACCCGCGAATCCTGGAAATCACTCGTGCTCGATCCTCCGAGCTATAATCCTCCTATAACATCATACATCTCTAATTAACACTTTTACCACTAAGGTTGACTACCCCTATCAAGTCAATTCTGGTCAACTCTGGTCAACGGTCAACAGTCAATTTTGACCGGACTCGGCGAGTGCACTAGGGCGACTCGGCGAGTCTATACATATTCACTAACTCTCTAGGATTCTCTTTTGACACGTCGAGTACTCCCCTGACTCGACGAGTTCCACCTGGCATGAATCGCGGGGCCGCCACGACTCAACTCGCCGAGTCTCAAGAACAACTCGGCGAGTCCGAGCTCGACTCGGTCCATCTGTCAACCCTCTCTAACTCTCCCTGACTCATTGAGTCGACCCTTAACTCGGCAAGACCACTCGATGAGTGGTCAAGGACAAACATCATGCTACTCGTCGAGTCTGTTCTTCAGACTCGGCGAGTCCATGCCATGCATCAACTCAAACTAGCTTCTGAGGTCAGATCCGCTCCATCCACTCATAGATCTGGCCCTCCTAAGCTCATTCATCACATAAAGTTCATGTCTTGGTTACCATACAACACCTACAAGGCTCTTTTTGGAGAAATGGCCTCTAAAATGGCAACCCTAGCCTCCAACCAAAAAGGAAGGAGATAAAGCATGACATTAGGGACTCTCTGGACCTACTAAGGTCCAGATCTAAGCACCATATTCCCATGGGACCTCTCACACTTCAAATACAAAGCAAATAAGGCATGAAGAAACCCTAGGTTTGACCATATCAACAAAAATATGGAAATAAGCTCTGAATGATACCTCAAGAGGCCTCCTCTGATTAAATGAAAGTAGATCCAAGCTCCCCAACTCTTCTAGCTTGACTTTCCTCTTCCTTTCTTGCAAAAACACACAAATTTGGTGAACAATGGCCTCTTATCTCACTCACAAGAACCCTCAGCTGCCTTGGTGCTCTCAAGATCAAGGTAGCCGCAATGAAGGGCCATAAGGTCCTTTAAATAAGGCTTAGGACCGGGAAATTAGGGTTTCATTAAACAGCGAGGACTCGCCGAGTCCATTCCTTGGACCCGTCGAGTGCAGGCACGAACCCGCGTCCTGAACCGCGATCCTACTCGGCGAGTTTGAGCTCCAACTCGCCGAGTCCCCTCACAAAACTCCAAAAATATAAGCATAAAAGATACCTGGAAATCCGGGCTATTAAAGTCCCCCTTAAACCTATCCCCCCAATTGATTTTAGCCATTAGATCACCCGCCTGCTCTCTCAGCCACCCGATTGCAAAATTCACAAACAGATGCTCACACAAAGTTAAAATCGTTGTCCCGATTCTCCATTCCTACAAAAAAAAACAAAAAACAATAAGATTCCATATGTAATAAGGGAATTTATGTATTTTCCATGGGGAAGACCCTTTTAGAGCGTAGACTTACGTTTTTCCCATGAAGGTGATGTAAGGGATGAAAGAAAGAAGATTCTCCTTTCAACAATGCCTTGCTAATCCATAATTTCATCTATCAGAACAATGTTTGGTGGTAGATTCTTTAGGACAACCTACAAATATACAAAACAACTTTTTTTAATTGGAATTAAATTAACAGATCACACATGATATATGATAATATAAAATTACTGATGCCTGTTCATCAATGACTCTAACTCTCAAATACTCGTGCTTATATACATCAACATCACATAGAATATGGTCAACCTTTTACCTTAGTTTCAACTTTCAACATAACAAGACTAAACATTAGATATTTAGTCCCTGTGCTATACTATTTGTCCTGTATATGGTGCAAAATTTGGAATCACAAGAACATATGCGGCATACATAAACTGTTGCCTCCATATGAAGAGAAAAATGGTTATTTTACAAACTTTGATTTTGGGCGGCATGATGGGTAAGGAGCAAATCCAAAACAGAACGAAATCACAGATCAAAAACAGCAAGAAAATTTGTTTTTGGACCATGTCCAAAAAAATAGCACAGGGACTAGTATATTTGATCCAGCTGTTGTAATTTAGTCTATTTCAAAAGAAAAGGAAGGAAGGTTACCATTCCATTAAAGCCACTGGTTTCTGATCCCCTCAGCACTGAATCTGATATCTCAGTCACAACAACAAACAATATATTTGATCCTACTATTTTAACCTGCAACATCAAAAATACTATAATCTTTACAAACTAAAAAATAAAAATATAATAATAAAAATATAAAAGAAGAAGTGCACTTACAGTTTTTCCTAGATCACCTAAATAACGTTTAGTCCCAGATAAGCCTTTACCATCAATGTATTTACTCAGGAGCTTGAAGGTGCCTGTAAGCATTCACCAAAAACAGCTTAAAAATACTAAACAACAAGGACAAAATATAAAATATAAAATAAGCATATGCACTTTTATCATTTTATCGATTTAGACACTTAATTGCAACAGAAGATTGGACAAACCTGAATTTGTACATTAAGTCAAAAAGAATATACACACATATATTATATAGCTAACAAGACTAAATGTTGTCACTTTTATATTATTTAGGCAACCAATGCAATAATCACATGTCAAATTAATCTTGTGTTGTTTCATGATACTCTAACATTTTTTTCTCTCTACTTTGTTTAACAAATCAAGGGATTACTTTGTAAAAAATTCATTATAACCAGATTTATTATGTGTGGTAAACAAGACACAGAAACTTAAAAGATAATAAGATATAGAAATAGGGTAAATGCCAAATCATTTACATAATGACACCTAAAGCATTTCACCACCTTCTTACTACTTGCACTTTTCCAATTGCTAATGTTTAGTATTATTTTTAAAAAGTAAAACGCAGATGATGGATCATAGAGAATCATACATCCGTTTTACTAAAACTAGGAAGAACAGGGGTAATAGAAAGTGCTGCTTTGCCTTTAAAAATGGCATAGTCTGCAAATATACTAAAGTAGAATATGAACTTGAATACTATTAAATATGGTAAGTTATGTAGCCAACCTTGTCACAAGAGAGAATTTTTCTTAAACTTGAATGGAAATATCTCGAGCAGGTTCGTGATTTTTTTGCCTTTGCCTGTTGTTTTGCTGTCTGCTGCCCATGATTGTGTTCTGAAGTAGTGAATGTATTAAGTCTCTCCTGATTGTTATTATCCGAAGGAAAGCCTCTGAATGAATATGAAGGTGTTCCATTTACAAGAAATACATTCACGTCTTCTGATGATCTGAAACATCAATAACTTTTATAAATATCAGATATTAGAAGATAATGTTTTTAAGGACCAAAACTAAAAAAAGATTCTTTTCTGGACATAAACCACCAACCTGACAATCATGACATGTTGTTTAACTGTAACAAGAAACTCCCGGACACCTCCACTATAGAAGTAAAGAGGAGGGAATGCTAGACATGAAATTAAGTAGATAATAATTAGAAAATCATAAATATGTTTTGCCTTATGGCATACACAAATGCAAACAAATAAATAAGATCAAATTACAACATACCAGATGATAAAACAACAATAAAATACTGCCACCCAATTGTTGGTGAATTGACTGGATATCAGAAAATGGTACTGCTCTTACAGTGTACAAATTTTTATCTGAAAAAATCAAAATCAAAATCACATCCAGAAGTCCAATGCAGATTACATAATTGCATATACATATAAAGAGTCAAAAGACGAGCCTGACCTTTCTTAGAAAGCCTCGGATTTGATCTTTGGCCTTTATAAGGTTTCCATTACTAACAACACTCCTGCAATTGCAAAAATGACTGCAATTAGTGAAAGTAGTAACAACCCAATCTGGTGATACTTAAAGTGATTTGTATCAAAAATTAAGAAAACATTATTCTGAAAGACAAGAATATATAAAAGAATGCAACTTGAATTGTATTCTGGTTATTAAAAAGCTGGTTTTCACCAAGTTCATCAGTGAGACTTAGGAACATGTATATCTTTATATGGTATAAATCAGCTTGTGAACCAGTGAGACTTCTTGGAAAGTCAAAACTATGATTTATTTAGAGGAAGGGGATGGATGACATGTTCATGTAAGTGTCAATGGAACCAAGGGAAATGAGATAACTAAACATATGCATCAAGTTTTCTTACTTCTTGAACCAATCCTTGAGCCTTCATCAAGTTCCCAAGGTTGCTGTAGCATCAACCTACATAAACAAATACCAAATATATATATATATATATGTATATATATATATATATATATATATATATATATATATATATATATATATATATAATTAGAAGCCAAATAAGCAATAAATCAGAAAATAAAGTTGACTAGAGTTCATAAGTTCATACCAAACGAGGGTTCAAAGAAAGAGCCTGGCGATAGCATTGAGCAACTTCACTTAGCCTTCCTTTCCTCATGTAAGCACTTCCCAATACTCAATGCTTAATCCATCTGCATTGATCCTCAATACTCAATGCTTCAGGGATGAAATAGAAACCTGACAACACATAGTTATCAAGTATCAAGTATATGTATAAACAAAATAACCACATGACATAACTATAAGAGAATGAAGAAGAAATATCGAGAGAAAAAAAGGGAGAATGGAGAAGAAATATCAAGAGAAAAAAAAAAGAGAGAGAATTTAGGTGGTCGAGAATGAGGGATCATCAACTTACCTGATGGGAGGAACAACAAAGATATATTGTGATTTATTTTTGAAGGAGGCACGACCAACTTTACCTTAGACGATGCTTGAATCGTACCTATCTAGGGCTTCATTAGTTCATAGATAGCGATAGGGAGAAGTTGTAAAATCCTAAATTTCCTAGTAAATCTGACACAGGAACAATGTAACTAGCCCTAAATCGTAGTCTTGTGAGCGTGAGGATCCGAAAATGGTTGGATCTTAAACAAATGCTTGTAAACTTGAGCAGTCGTTGCAGTCTCGGTGAGGTGAGGTGAGCTCGAGGTTGCCGGTAGGAAGAGGTGAGCGGAGGTCGCCGGTGGGAAGAGGTGAGTGGAGATGAGCAGAAGTGAGAAGATGTAGCGAACAGAGATCCTCTTTTTAAAAAAGCCCTAGATCCCCTGCGACTTTGTTACAAGAAAGCGCATTCATTTTTAAGAATTATAAAGCGACATGCCTGCATGAGCACTTTTTTAATGGGTTCCCTCCGTGTTTGTTTTTAAATTATAAAGCGACATGTCTGCACGACATGCTTTTTTAATGGGTGCCCTCCGTGTTTTTTTTTCTGACACAAATTTTAGGTCGCGCAAACATGCATGCCCTAAATCCTTCATATTTTTTAGGAGATGACATTATTTTTAAGGCACATACTTTTGCGTATTGTAAATCACCGTGTGTCATTGTTCGTGCGTCATTAAAGGCCTATATTCCAGTAGTGTCTACTTAAAGTTTTGTATTACAAGTACCCCATAACATGCTAGTTAGGCTGTGAAATTGGAAATCAAATTTGCATGTATTTTAGAGAAAACATAGATCCAAGGTTTCTTGGGTTGCATGTACACCATAGGAGTGTTAGTATGCTCTAAACCCAACAGAAAGACCTTGGAGAAGATGCCTATATTCTTGGGATTAGAATATTGAGAGATAGAAAGAAGAGACTAATTGGACTTAGTCAGAGCACATACTTAGACAAGGTACTAAAGAGGTTTAGTATGGAAAATTCCAAGAATGGAGAGCTACCAATCCAAAGCAATACCAAATTAAGTAAGAATCAATACTCGAGTACATATGAGGAAATAGCTGACATGAGTTGTGTACCTTATGCTTCCGCTATTGGATCGATCACGTACACTATGACATGTACTCGCCCTAATGTGGCCTTCGGTTTGAGCATGGTCAGTCGCTATTAGGGATATCCAGGCAGAGCTCATTGGATAGCGGTTAAGAACATACTCAAGTATTTGCGAACAACAAAGGACTAGGTCCTTGTACTTGGTGGTAATGATACTTTGAGAGAACATGGTTACAATAATGTCATCTTTCAAACGGATAGAGACAACTTCCATTATTAATCTGACTGGGTATTTTTACTGAACGGAGGAGCAGTTACTCGGAAAAATTCCAAGCAAGATACGGTGGTTGATTCTACTTGTGAATCAGAGTACATAGAAACAAGCGAGGAATCAAAAGAAGCAGCTTGGTTGAGGAATTTCATCGGAGATCTCGGAGTTGTTCCAACCATCCAAGAGCCTATAGAATTGTTGTGCGATAATGAGGGGGTGGTTGCCTTAACAAAGGAACCCAAAGATCATGGTAAAACCAGACATATCGACAAAAAGTACCATTTCATCATAAATAGAGTAGAAGAATGCCATCTTATTGTAAAGAGGGTATCACCTGAGGAAAACCTAGCAGATCCCCTCACAAAGGGTCTGAGTAGGGTTAAGCATATTCAACATGCTTAGAGCATTGGGCTGAGATATGATATTAGTTTTAGCAGTTAGATTACTTTTATTCTGAAACTTGTTACAAAGTAAATGTAATTGAATTTTGGTGATTAAATAAGGGTTTAGGTCATTTTTGGTCACTTAACTTTTGGTTTTTTCCTCATTTGGTCACTTAACTATTTTTAAGTTTTAAAAGGTCATCAAACTTTTGATTTTGTACTCATTTAGTCACTTAACTTTTGATTTGGTCACATTTAGTCACCCAAATTTTAGATTTATGTTCATTTAGTCACCTAACTTTTAAAATTGTGCTCATTTAGTCGTTAAACTTTTAAAAAAATTTAAAAGTTTAGTGACTAAATGAACACAATTTTAAAAGTTTCCTGACTAAATGTGATCAAAACAAAAGTTAACTAACTAAATAAGCAGAAAGCCAAAAGTTTGATGACCTTTTAAAACTTAAAAGAGTTAAGTGACCAAATGAGCACAAAACCAAAAGTTAAGTGACAAAAAATGACCTAAACCAATTAAATAACAAAGTATTATTTATGAGTTTGTTTACTGCTTTTTTCAATTATTTATTATTGTGTTTCATATTTTGCATGTTTTACTTCCCGAATAATGTGATTATTCAAATTCCAAGATCTTTCATACTTTTGGAAGTAAGTAGTGAATCAAGACTATCATCAATTGGATTGCAGATTGTCTGAGGGAATTAGACATAGCAATAGAACTGATGCAATGTTCATGAGTACTTAGAAATAGAGATTTGAGTACTAGATAAACCCTCTCTTAGAGTATTACTTCATGGAATTCATCACGAATAATAATGAGATGATGATATCTTATAATCTTGAAATGGATAAATATGAGTTATAATTTACGAGTCGATCATATAATTGTGATACGAAAATGCATGAGTAACTTGTTATAAAACACATTGTCATGTATGGTTTGATGAGTAAAAGATGCAAGAATATGAGTCAATGTTTATTCGTTCCTTTTCCCCTAACGAGAAAAAATGATATCTGTGGGCCCCTCGATGATTTGGTGTTGACTTATGTGTTGGGCCCAGCCAGGACTAAATTGATGTGTTCAATTAGAAGTCCTATATCATCACAAATCAGGAATCGGGAAACATAGATTCTGGATAAAGAGAGTGATTGTCCATGTCTTATTTATGGGGATATCTTGTAGAACGAAGGATTATATGGTCACTTATCTTAAGACACGTAACTAACTAGTTCAGAGTTTGACAGCAGCTTTTGGATGCTACAATTTGCTGGTTGATATAGAACTCACACTAGCAATTATAGTTTCAGACTTACCCAAGTGGGAGACTATTCGATTAGGTGTCTAAGCCCATAACTATAATTGGTATGTACTTGAATTAATAGTAGCACAGTCCTTTTGGGTTGCCCTCAAACCTAGCAACTGGAAAGAGCAATTATGAAAGGAGAGATATTAATTTGTTATAAGATTATTAAACTAATTTAAATGATTTATTAATATGTTAAAAGATTAATATATTAATAAGATAGCATAATGTTTAATTAATAGTTGGCCAGAAATTAATTAGAATTGATTTTGGGGTTAATTGTATTAATTATAAAATGCAGGGATTGGTTTGCAATTATCTAATAGAGTTGAGTGGAAGGTACCGGAACCTCCTTGGAAGGGGGTGGACGAAATCTATAAGGGGAAACCCTAATGATTTCGTCCAAGGGGCTTGGATAAGGCATTTAGATAAGCTTAGGTCCTAAGCAAATGAGCATTAGGGTTTTCCCTAAATCCTAGACACCTCAGCCATATAAGGAGACCTTTGGCTCCAAAAATCAGCCACTCCTTCTCTTGGAGAAACCATAGGTCGAAAATTGCATACCTAGCCTCTCTCCTCATAAGTTTCCTACTTGTTAGCTCTTGGGTGTGATTCCATTAGAGGCATTGCATTTGTGGTGCTAAGCTTCGAAGAAGATCAACATCAAAAGGATTACCAATTGTTTACTATAACAATTGAAAGGTATGTAACTCTAAAACCCTAATTGGTTAATTTCAAAAATAGCCTCCTCTCTTAGGGTTCTTGTTTTACAATTCAAAGTTATATGTTCAATAGTTAAAACATAGATCTAAAGTAGGTTGCATGTGAACTTAAGAATTGTTTTTCTAGTTTATTTGTTTTACCCAAAACCTATCATGTACTAGAGTCGAAGTAACTTTTGTGCTCTTCAGTTTTGTAAACACTCCTGAATATCTTGTACTCTTTTCAGACTAATACGAGCCAATCAGATCATATTTACATAATGTGTTCTTACTGCTTTATTTGATTGATTACACGCTTCGTTTCTCATTTCTCAATTCTAACTCACATCAAACTTCTTGTTTCTTTCTTTTTTCTCTCTTTGTGTTTCTCGCTCTTTGTAACTTAAAAGAAATATCAAAATAAATGTTTCAAGTTTAACTCATATAATATTATTTATTGACATTGTTTGTTGATCTCATAAGCGGAGTATGAATTGGTTTTATGTCTACATATAAATCTAATATATAAGAGTACAAAACAATAATGTTATATATAGGTTCATTGTTGTTGCTTTTTTATTTTTCATTTATTAAGTTTTAGTAAATATTCTTATTTGTATATTTTAAAAATCGAAAGATTATAAAACAATTTTTTGTGAGGTAATTAGTTGTTTGTCAAACTGAAATTATAATTGTTATTTTTATTTTGTCATTTGTTTACCGTTAGATAATTACGTTATGTAGTGTAAATCAAGTGAAAAAAAAAATAATAATAAAAAAATAATAATAAAAAATAAAAAAACAACAAAAAACAAACTGGCGTGCTATACTATTCCACTACCCCTTATTAACTTATTTGAATCTCCACGCCCTCATGATATGTCCAAGCATATGGTGATTTTTTACTTATTACAATGAACATGGCCACGAATGATCAACATGAGGTTGTTATTTTGAATAAAAGCATTAAATATTTGTTTTTCAATATTATGAGATAAAATCGTTCAAATACCAAACCTTCGTAGGAAACTAAAGTCGTTGTGTAGCATAAGAAGATATTTTATCATGTCTAAGTGATCATCTTGGGCAAAAACTTTGCTCATTTTAAAAAATATATTCCTACTTTTAATCTTAAATCTCCGCAGGTGATCAGACACGCCTTCATTTTCCTTTAAGATTTTTGAACACCTCTTCTAGTATTTGTAGAATAGTCTCCTTCAAGTTAATTTATCGAGAATGATGAAACTAGACTTGCTGCCTCAATTTCTTCGCACCAAAGATCTTTCATTTGAAATCAGTAAAACAACTTCAGACATGGTTGGTCTTATGCTAACTGGGGATTGAGTGCACTTTAAGGCAATTTCAATGATCTTCTTGACATGTTCTTGTTCACTCTCTGTCAGATATAAATTTTCATCAATGATCTTGAGATGCATGTTGTCCTCATACAACTTCCATGCCTATTCACGTTGTTATAGGAAATTAAAAATATAGTTAATGACCAATTTACTGAATCGAGTTATGAATGAAAATGAACACAACGGTAAGAAATGATCTATGCTTAGATATGATATGTGTGATACTTCTTGTTTTTTATTCTACTATAAAAAGTGGTTAGTTCAAGACTCTAGTTCACTACCCACAAAGTAGATCCAAGTAGTACTCACTATGAAAGGTTCAAGTTTTACAACACCTATTCAGATGCATGTCATATCTTACTTCCCTTATTTGAATATCAAAGTTCACTTATTTTCTATTCAAATGTGGGGTATTATTGGAGTTTGAATAGAAAATGTGGGGTATTGTTGGAACTTTGACTACAAAATTACAATGTGGGACTTATCCCACATTGGTGGAAGAGAAAACCTTCTCCCACCTTATATGTCTAGTCCTACTCATTTAACTAAATGGGTCAAGTAAGGGGTTAAGCATATTGGGCTTGGGTTGTGGTGTTGGATTAGCCTAATTGGATTGAAAATGGGCTAATATCAAGAGAATATTTAATGGTCAAAAGATGGGCCTTGGGCCTTGGGGCTCTTGGGGTCTTCCTGGTTAATTAGATAATTTTTAATTACGAAATTAATTTTTATTTTTTATTTTTAAATTCGTAATTACTGAATGACAAGTTTTTAACAGTTATTTTCGGTTTTGACAGTTTCCAACTGTCATAACTAATACCTATAAATACCTGTTTCATTCATCTGAAAGGGGTTGGAAAAGATCATCATTCACACCACAGAATTCTCTTTAAAAAATTCGTTCTTCCAAAGATGAAGGGAACATAGGAATTTCGTCAGAATCAAGAGAAGTTCTTGATTGATTGTTGTATCCTCTAGACAGATCCCCACCAGGGAAATTTCTGTCTTAGGACACTGCAATTTGCAGGCCTCAATCTACATAATTTCGTTTTTGTGTTTCTGTTGTAAGCATAAACCATCAAGTATGTTTTCTGCAAACTGATTCTTGTATATTTCATACATATATTTCAAATTTCGTTTGTTTTATTTCTGTTAATCTTGTTGATTGTATACTTCTGTCCTAACAATCTAAGACAGAAATTAAAAAGTGGAAGAATGGATCAACAATCCATCATCAAAACACATGTGGAAAAGCCTGAGAAATTCAAAGGCTCAGATTTTCGAAGATGGCAACAGAAGATGTTGTTTTATCTAACAACTCTTCATGTTTCCAATGTTCTCACTGATGATTCTCCCTCTCCTCCTATTGGTACAACCACTGCAGAAGGAACAACACCACCCAGTGAAGCCCAAATGGCAGAACATCAAAGGGCTGTGGAAACTTGGAACACAAATGAATATAATTGCAGAAATTATATTCTAAATGCCCTGGATGATTCTCTCTATGATATCTACTCTACCATGACTACTGCAAGAGAGATATGGGAATCACTGGAAAAGAAATACAAAACAGAAGTGGCATGTTCCAAGAAATTCGTGATTGGAAAGTTCATGAATTTCAAGATGGTGGATACCAAATCTGTCCTCAAACAAGTGGAGGAAATTCAAGTCATTGCACATGATCTTGAAGTTGAAGGTATGGGTATAAACTCTAATTTTCTTGTTGGTTCAATCATTGAAAAACTTCCTCCTTCTTGGAAGAATTTCAAATTATATCTTAAGCACTTAACTGATGACATGAGTTTTGAGCAACTTGTGTTGAGAATTCGTGTGGAAGAAGATAACAGATTGAATGAGAAGGCAGATGCAAATTCCTTGGAACCAAGTGCAAACTTTGTTGGAGAAGCAAGTACTTCAAGGACAAAGCACAACAACAAGAAAGGGAAGCAAGGCTCCAAAAACTCTTCCAAAGATGGCAAAAATCATGGCCCTAACAAGAAGAATTTCAAGAAGAATTCTGGTCCATGCTATGTTTGTGGCAAAATTGGACACAAGGCCAAAGATTGCAGATTCAGGAGGGGTCAAGGAGGAAACAATGGAGGAAATAATCGAGGGAACAATGGAGGAAACAATGGAAACAATGGTGGCAATTCTGGTGGAGGAAATTCTGGTCAAGCCAACATGGTTGAATCACCAAATCAATTTGTTGCTGTGATTCAAACCAACATGGTTAGCAATTGTGTGGATTGGTGGATTGATACTGGAGCCACAAGGCACATTTGCAACTCCCGAACCATGTTTTCTACATACCAGAAAGTCTCGGATTCTGAACCAATGTTTATGGGGAATGGCTCTACTGCAAAAGTTGAAGGAAAGGGAAAAGTGAAACTACAATTGACTTCTGAAAAAGAACTTGTTTTATGTGATGTCTTGCATGTTCCTGAAATTACTAAGAATTTGATTTCTGGTCCTATTCTTAGTAACAAAGGTTTCAAACTTGTATTTGAATCTGATAAATTTGTTCTCACCAAGGGTGGGATGTATGTTGGAAAGGGATACCTTAGTGAGGGTCTCTTCAAAGTCAGTGTATTACCTTTGTACTATGGTGTTGAAACACCAAACAATGATGTAACCAATATTAATGCTAATGCAATAATGGGCACTACTAGCCCCTCTTCTATGTATATGCATGATCCTTCAATTTTGTGGCATTCTCGTTTGGGACATGTTAATTTTCGTTCTATTCAAAGAATGGCAAAACTTAGCATGTTACCAAAATGTTCATTAGATAAAAATATAAAATGTGAGGTTTGTGTAGAATCAAAATTTACACAACATCCTCATAAATCGGTTGAAAAATCTAATGAAATACTTGGCTTAATCCACTCTGATTTATGTGATTTTAGAGCAACACCTACAAGAGGAGGAAAGAATTATTATATATCCTTTATTGATGATTGCAGTAAGTATTGTTATATTTATTTGTTAAATACCAAAGATGAAGCCTTGAATTATTTTAAGAATTACAAGGCTGAAGTTGAAAATCAACTTGACAAAAAGATCAAAATTCTAAGGTCTGATCGAGGAGGAGAATATGAATCCAAAGACTTTGCTGAATTTTGTTCTTTAAACGGTATTATACATCAAACAACTGCTCCATATACTCCTCAACAAAATGGAGTGGCAGAAAGAAAGAATAGAACATTGAAAAACATGATTAATTCAATGTTAATTACTTCTGGAGCACCACATAATCTGTGGGGAGAAGCATGTCTTGCAGCAAATACAATACTTAATAGAATTCCTCATAAAAAGAGTGATAAATCACCATATCATCTATGGAAAGGGAGGTTACCCTCTTATAAAAGGATGAAAGTGTGGGGTTGCCTTGCTAAGGTTCAAGTACCTCTTCCTAAGAGGACTAAACTTGGACCAAAAACCATAGATTGCATCTATCTTGGCCCTGCCATGAATAGTGCAGCATACAGGTTTCTTGTGTATAAATCACATGTTGATGAGATCCATAACCAAACCATCATGGAATCAGCAGAGGCTGAATTCTTTGAAAATACTTTTCCTTTTAAGGATAAAGGAAAAGAGGTTACCTACTCTAGGAAAAGACCTCTAGATGATGGACTGAATGATACGATTCCAGACAAAAGTTTACAATCAAATGAAGAGAATTCTTCAAAGGTTCAAGAAGACAACTTAGAACCTAGAAGAAGCAAACGGGGCAAAATAGCCAAAGATTTTGGACCTGATTACATGACCTATGTAGTGAATAAGGAACCACAAACATATAAGGAAGCTATGGACTCCTCTGAAGCTCCTTACTGGAAAGAGGCAATCAAAAGTGAGATTGACTCCATTGTGCAAAATAACACTTGGAAATTGGTGGATTTGCCACATGGGCAAAAACCAATTGGGCACAAATGGATATTCAAGAAGAAGTTTAGACCTGATGGTACCATAGAGAAGTACAAAGCTCGTTTAGTAGCTAAAGGGTATCGTCAAAAAGAGGGTCAAGACTTCTTTGACACCTATTCACCTGTTACAAGAATTACATCAATTCGCACATTAGTAGCAATTGCATCCATTCATAATTTGGAAATACACCAAATGGATGTGAAAACTGCCTTCTTGTATGGTGAACTAGATGAAGAGATATATATGAATCAACCTGAAGGGTTTGTGGTTAAAGGTCAAGAAAACAAAGTCTGTAAGTTAGTTAGATCACTTTATGGACTAAAACAGGCTCCAAAGCAATGGCACGAGAAGTTTGACAACACATTACTCTCTAATGGATTTAGAATAAATGAATGTGATAAATGTGTTTATGTCAAACAATACAAGAATGCTTATGTCATCATATGCTTGTATGTGGATGATATGCTTATAATGGGTACTAATCTGGATGTGATCAATCAAACCAAGAAAATGCTACACTCCTCCTTTTCCATGAAAGACTTGGGAGTAGTAGATGTGATCCTTGGTGTAAGAGTTCAAAGAAGACCAGATGGATATACTCTTACTCAGTCCCATTATATTGAAAGTGTACTCAAGAAGTTTGGACACTATGATGACAAGCCGGTTGTCACCCCATTTGATGCTTCTAGTCATCTAAAGAAGAATAAAGGTGATACTGTAGCTCAGTTAGAATATACTCAAGTTCTCGGCAGCTTGATGTATATTATGAATTGTACTAGACCGGACTTGGCTTATAGTGTAAGTAGATTGAGTCGTTACTCCCACAATCCTGGGAAAGATCATTGGTATGCTTTAGTAAGAGTGCTTAGATATTTAAAGCATACAATGAACTATGGACTGCATTACACGAAATATCCTCCTGTTCTTGAAGGGTATTGTGATGCAAATTGGATTTCCAATACTTCTGAGGCAAAATCCACAAGTGGATATGTGTTCACTCTTGGTGGAGCTGCTATCTCTTGGAAATCATCTAAGCAAACTGTGAATACTCGTTCTACAATGGAAGCAGAGTTTGTTGCTTTAGATAAAGCTGCTGAAGAAGCTGAATGGCTTAAAAACTTCCTAGAAGGTATTCCTCTGTGGCCTCAACCTGTTACTGCCATTGGCATACATTGTGATAGTATGGCTGCTCTTACTAGAGCACAAAGTCAAATATACAATGGCAAGTCGAGACACATTAGGCGCAGACATATTACAATACGAGACTTGCTGAAGAATGGAATCATTTCCATTAGTTACATAAAGTCAAAGGAAAATATAGCTGATCCCTTGACAAAAGGCCTGAGTAGAGAGCAAGTTCTCTTCACATCGAGGGGAATGGGCTTAAAGCCAACACAATGAGTCACCACCTGGCGGAAACCTAACCTAGCAACATTGGAGATCCCATGGTCTAGGTTCAATAGGACAACTAGTTGGGGAAGACTCAAAGAAGCACTAACACAAAGGTATGCTCACTCCCATGATATTTGTTTTGTGTTTTTCCGTTGATGTTATAGGGATGAATGCTTTATTCTTAATAATGCTGATAGCTTCTACAGTGGAATTAGTACGGATTATTCCAGATTAGCATTACCTATGTGAGATGGATGTGAGGTCGCATCTTTGGGAGCTGATATGGCTAAAGCTCTCTAAAAGTCTCATGAAGAAAGGATCGTTCATGACCGAAATGAACACAACGGTAAGAAATGATCTATGCTTAGATATGATATGTGTGATACTTCTTGTTTTTTATTCTACTATAAAAAGTGGTTAGTTCAAGACTCTAGTTCACTACCCACAAAGTAGATCCAAGTAGTACTCACTATGAAAGGTTCAAGTTTTACAACACCTATTCAGATGCATGTCATATCTTACTTCCCTTATTTGAATATCAAAGTTCACTTATTTTCTATTCAAATGTGGGGTATTATTGGAGTTTGAATAGAAAATGTGGGGTATTGTTGGAACTTTGACTACAAAATTACAATGTGGGACTTATCCCACATTGGTGGAAGAGAAAACCTTCTCCCACCTTATATGTCTAGTCCTACTCATTTAACTAAATGGGTCAAGTAAGGGGTTAAGCATATTGGGCTTGGGTTGTGGTGTTGGATTAGCCTAATTGGATTGAAAATGGGCTAATATCAAGAGAATATTTAATGGTCAAAAGATGGGCCTTGGGCCTTGGGGCTCTTGGGGTCTTCCTGGTTAATTAGATAATTTTTAATTACGAAATTAATTTTTATTTTTTATTTTTAAATTCGTAATTACTGAATGACAGGTTTTTAACAGTTATTTTCGGTTTTGACAGTTTCCAACTGTCATAACTAATACCTATAAATACCTGTTTCATTCATCTGAAAGGGGTTGGAAAAGATCATCATTCACACCACAGAATTCTCTTTAAAAAATTCGTTCTTCCAAAGATGAAGGGAACATAGGAATTTCGTCAGAATCAAGAGAAGTTCTTGATTGATTGTTGTATCCTCTAGACAGATCCCCACCAGGGAAATTTCTGTCTTAGGACACTGCAATTTGCAGGCCTCAATCTACATAATTTCGTGCTAACATACAAGGTCCCCGCAAATTTAGTGCTAACATGGGATTGGCCTTCTACTTGAAACCTAGCCAATCCAAAGTCTGCAATTTTGGGTTGGAAGTCATCATCAATGAGAATGTTTGCTGACTTTATATCCCTATGAATGATTTTGACATGGAATTCATGGTGTAAATGTGCAAGACCCCGAGCGATCCCAAATATGATATTAAATCTTTGTTTCCAGTTCCATCTTCCTTTTGCTTCACCTAGCTGTTGTTAATTTACATTAATTGTACTAGTACATTAATGAAACTATCAACAACATAAGTAAGCAAGAAAGTAATCTTCTTTGTTTTCCATAAAACAGTTAACTTACCCCACAAGAATTTGTCAAGACTACCATTCGGCATGTATTCTAGGACCAAAAGGAGCTCTGGTCCTTCACTGGACCAACCAAGAACAAGGACAAGATTACCGAGGCGGACGCTACTCATCAGTTTAACCTCATTGTCAAATTCTAGTCTTGCTATACCATGCCGTACAAGAAGTTTCTTCACTGCCACAACATTCTTGTTGTCTATAGTTGCCTGTTACACATGAAGATCAAGGATTACGTTAATTTTAAGAACCGAAGGATTCAGTTATTTGAAATCTTCATTATGGTTGTAGTTGTTAGAAGTTCTCTGCAATTACAAACCGTAGATAGGGCTAATGCATTCTTTGTTTCTATTGAAAGTTAAAATAAATTATTTTGTAACCTTAAACACCTGTAAATGTTTTGAAGTAATTAGGTGTGAGTGTAATACATGAGTTTATTTAAAAAAAAAAATTAAATATGGAATTCTAAACATTTGAGAAGTTTTAATTTATAAAAAAAAATAAGAAAAATATTGAATTATTAAAATAAAGTATTATTTCACTTTTAAATTTAAACAATTAATTTAGATAAATAAACAAAAAAAAAACTAATAAGGTTTAATTTAGTAATTTTGAAATTAGAAGTTAGTCTATTAATAAAATTATTAATAAAATTGATATACATTTATTATTATATTTAAATACTATATAAAAATTTTAAAAATGAAGAAACCATAAAATGACATGTTGAATAGAAATTAATTTAAAATAATTATAAAATGACATATTTTTAAATACATAAGAATATGAGGCAAAAAAAATTTAGTTTATTACGGTAGATTAGGTTGAAAGGGATTTAACAATAAATAATTTCTTATTTTTGTAAATTAATAATTTGAATAATTAGGCAATTAGCTATACGAAAGTCCTGTACCGAACAAAGTTGGACTTAAATGCCATTTTAATGGGCGAATTCCATTTATATCTTCATAAACTTTGTTAATTATATATACACCTTGTAAAACTCCAAATTAAATGTATATTCTTATAAAACCTATAAATCGTATATATATATATATATATATATATATATATATATATATATATATATATATATATATATATATATATATATATATATATATATATATATATATATATATATATATATATATATATATATATATATATATATATATATATATCCAAATATATGTTTAATAATAATAAATATATTTAAAATTTAAAAACATTATCTTTAAAATAAATTATAACAAAACTATTAAAATACTCATTTGCAATCCCTTTTATAACCGAGCTCCTTATTCAAGAATATGCTTATTCACGACCCGAATTTTTGCCATTTCATACTATTTATAACCGATTAGCAAAACTCGATTATTTTATATTTCTAATCGATTGCTAAACAACATATTCAATTTCCTTGAATTAATTTAGGAAACCTACAATTATTCTTTTCCAAACTATTTTCTTCTTTCCCTGGTTCTCGGTGATTCTTAGTTACAGGTAAAATCATTGAAAAATTAATTTCAATGTGGGTGTTAATATTTTCTAAGGATACATGAAGTAACTAGGTCGAAAATAGCAATGTATGGAAGAGTAATATTGTAATGTTACAAGTTAATTATTTTCTTACCTATAAAAAATCAATTTAAAGATAGTGTTTTTAAATTATGTAATATATTAAATATGACTAAATTAAGTATCAGGAAATATATGTGAGTATGTAGGTTTTATAAGGATATATACAAGTAATTTAAAGTTTACAAGGATATATACTTAATTACAGAAGTTTATATGGATATAGACGAAATTTTCTCTCTCTCTCTCTCTCTCTCTCTCTCTCTCTCTCTCTTAAAAAAATTAGGATTTGTAAAGAATATGTGTGACAACTCGAAATTTTCATTCGGTCAAACCCTAGCAGTCAATCACGTCATATTATCAGTCAAGTTCACTTGTACTTGTTTTTGGGAAAAATAAGTTCATTTGATTAATTTAATATTATTTTTAAACGAACGGGTGAAAGAAAGTGTCGTCTCGGGTTTTGAAATTTGAAAACTGCAAACACCTCGTGTCTTAGAAGTTTGCGACCAAACTTTTATGTTTGGGTCGAAAAATCATCCAAAAACGTAAACACGTGCCTTAAGCATGAGTTTACTCCCCAAAAACTAGTAATTTGTGTTTACTACCCATTTTGTAAAAGAGTAAACTCCAAAAGAGTAAACTCCAAACTCTCTCAAGTATCATCCTAGTTTTTGTTCTAGATCTTCAAACTAGTAAGTGTTCTAACCCTTTCAAGTTAGTATATCACTTAATCTAGTGATTGTACATTCTTTAATCCATTCATTGATGTGTTTTGACTAGTTTTTGCAAAACACCAAGAACACCAAGAACACACACTAGTGTTCTTGGACTTAAAGTTCATTTCAAGCTTCCACAATGTAAGTACATCTATCCTAGAGTCATTTAAAGCTAGCTATACATGTTTTTACCAAGGAAAAGTCCCAAGAACACCAAGTTAAAGGTGTTCACGGTTTTGGGAGGTCCTAAAACCGTAAACACCAAGTTTAGGGCCCAAATGTTGTGTTAAGGTGTCTAGATGCTTCACAATGCCTTAGGGACTTGTCTAGATCCATCCTTGAAGAGTTTATCACACAAAAAGCACCAAAACTTTCCATTTTTATGTGTTTACGGTTTGGGGATGTCCCAAAACTGTAAACACCCCAAAAAGTGTGTAAATGTCCCACGGTTGTTCCTTATGTCTAAATCTAACGTAGACTAGTGTCATGTTTGAGCTAAGGACTTGAAAACCACCAAATACCAAACTTATGAGTTTAAGGTAGTAAACTCATGAGTTTAAGGTAGTAAACTCATGGAGAAATGGTCCTTAGACCGTAAACTCCATTTAGGAGTGTTTTGATGCCACACAACACTTCCTAAGGCTAAATCATGAAGTAGGAATGCTTGGAATAGCTTAGAAGACTTCAAACCAACAAATGGTCATAAGGTTAGGAGTTTACGACCGTAAACTCAAGAGTTTACGACCGTAAACTCAAGGGGTGTTAGTCCTTAGGGAGTAAACTCATTTTAAGAGTGTTCCTTGAACCCCAATCATACTAGCATTTCCCTAAAACACTTAGATGCACTCCTTAGCACTTATAACACTTATACAAAGTGTTTGTAATGCCTTAGAGTGTCTTGACTTTGTTTATTAGTTATTTAAAGACTAATTGTTTATATACATATATCCTTATATGTTATTAGGATCTTTGTGCGTGTCTAAGTCTTCACTTGACACCAAGCACTTATCCGACACTTCCTTCCGATCCACTTGCAACAGGTGAATTCATACCCCTTAATCAATGTTGTAACTGTTTTTAAATGTTTTATAGGGGGGATACGAGTAGAATTATGCTAATTATTATATTAATCGCATGTGATTAATAAGCAGCATTCAAATGATTCGCTACTCATTAGTCGTTTTACCAAACAGTTTCCTTCAAATGTTATTCATAAACACTTTATATGTTTAAAACTCCTTATTACAATGTACCTGTTACTCTATATTTTTCATTTCAAACTTATTTACAATTGTGTTTCAAACAAATGCTTCTTTATACTAAACTGTTTTATCAAACCCATGCCTTCAAACCGTTTTATAGATTGACATCAAGTCGATCTTTTCTTAGATAATAATTATGTTCAAAGGTTTTACAAAACTTATTTTATGCTTTTATATTATAAATTGCATGCCTATATATGTATAGTTATATAAGAAATGTTGAAAGGACTTAGGAAGGCTATCCACCCTATTTCCTTTTCCTTGATTTGGATATGGTCTGGTGGAATATCGGGTACCCGTCCGAAGGTCGTTTAAATATTAGTTATATATCATGTGTACATATATAGTCATAAAGGTCCTTCCAGTTCATCCAATGCCCTTAGGTAGCAAGGGTATACATCCATGTCCATACGTACCTGTTAGATTACTAGTAAATTACCATATGGGTAGGTTAGGAAGATACTCAAACTATTACTAGAACGCGATATCATACAATGAGTCGGTTCATTCATGAGTCAATACTTTCTAGAACATTACAGTACATTACTATACTTGCTAGATAGAGAGAACATACATTACAGCTAGAACGTTACAGTACATTACTATACTATTACATAGATATGTTTACATGATCACACTTACATGAGTACAACTACATGATCACTTACATGAGTACGCTTACATATACATAGGACAGACGTCACTAGGTGCTATAGCATGGAACTAGTTCAGGATCTAACTATACCGATGAATCACAACGCAATTGTGATAGTTATATCGAGTATACATGATCATAGTAATGTGGATGCTCACGGCTTGCATACATGCAGGGGTCGTGGGTAGGTCCCAAAATTCCTTTGACAGGGGAGCATATAGCCTGGGATCTAGCAATCACATTATACCTTATCCCTCAAATAAGGCAATTGTGTATCGATGTAGTTATTTGTTACAAATGCTACAGTACTTAGAAGAATTACCCTAGACTTAATGTAATTAGTACGGTTGTAGTTCGACAATACACCATAGTACTATTTCATTTTCCCATTACATTCACTTCGTGAACATTCACACGACACACGGTAATGTAGAAACTATATTTTTGGTTAATGTAGTCAGACTTGGGAAAATACACACTCTTTCAAGAGACACACACAGACACTAGATGCCTTGGTAGAAGGCTACATATAGATCAGTTAAGTCTTGGTAGAAGACTCCCGGTTATAATAGTAGGAATCATAGGGATTTCTAGAGTTTTTCAAACGTTTACAGTTGTTTTACATACATTTTCAATACTTACGATTCACATACATTTTCAATACTTACAATTCATATACATACAAATTCTTACATACAAATTAAGACACTAAAATACTTATGATCTCACCAGCTTCAAAGCTGATACTTGCTTTCGAAATTACTTTTATCCTCAGGTCATCAATAGACAGGTACCGATGCAAGGTTTAGAGAAGATGGAGTTTGTTCAAGACTCATCTTTCATTTTGATTTATGCTTTAGTGTCTATTATAATTTGACAGAACACACTTGTATAATAATTATATTATTAATGCAATGGATGATGTTGTTTCTTGTTTACTACTTTTCATTGTTGTGATACTGTACATGACGTCCTCCGCGCCAGAACGTTTCCGGCGTTCTTGGTTTCGAGGTGCGACGGAGTTGTATCAGAGCATTGTTTATAGTGAATTAAGTATATCAACCCATAAAAGATATACTAACTATAAATACATAAGGGATTAAAAATACTCTGACCAAGAGTTTATACTTTAAATAATAAAATATTTAATAAAGTATACGTGCCTACATTCACACTAAAATCAGTGTCACTAGGACAGTACAAAAGAATTACGATTGTTGGGCAATACAGGTGGGCTTAGAGACATATGGTCAAAACTGGGAAGATATAGCATGATCACCTAGATTATCCGAGGGTTGACTAGCATGTGCCTAAGTTTAATTGTGTGGTTGCAACAAGTCTAAAATCTTACCAACCCTACCAGATTGAGAACAATAGAACATAACATTAAACTTAAAATACTATAGGAGTATTTGGTGTTACTATAAATACGTTATACTTGAGAACTAAAACGGGATCTTCATTACTAAGTTGATAGTTACTAAGTGGATACACAAAAGCTATATGTAATTAGGATGTTATAGACTTAAAATCTATGAAAATTTTACTTTACCCCTATTCTGTGTGAATTTGGAGTTAAGGTCACATATTCGAAGGCCTATCATGTTTCGATTACATATAACTGGTATGCACTTCACAAATAGCGATGTAAATAATGAAGATTTTCTAAATAGTTATCTAGATAGTTCGTCTAAAAATTATTTTCTTACTCCAATTCTCGCGTAGATAACATGGCCGGACTCCATCCCCACGGCAACCTGTACCTTCCAAACGAGGTCATTGCTGGATGGTTTGAAGAAGAACCAGAGAATGATCATCCTATCCCTTTGAATGATCACCATGATGAAAACCTTTCGGACGATGCTAACTCCGAACCCGAGGTTGAGAACCTACCCCAAGCAGCTCCCTTTCCAATTCCTAACCCTCGTCCGGCTTTTCATGGCCCGACGCCTCCATGGGTGGAATGCTTGGAAACATGGAGCCAAGAATAAGATCAGCCCATGCCATTTGATGGTGACCGAAGCTTTTATGACCTAAGCAATGGGGGCTCAGCAGACAGAACCTTGCCAATCTTGGTCCGCAGAGTGGCCCGGAATGAGATTCAAGGCAGGACTGCCCTACATCAGATTACCGAAGTTGTCGCCGATGTGAGAATGCATACCCTCCGCACCATTCATCTAGAAGATGCTCACGAGAGATCTGAGAGAAACCATGAAACCCTGCTGCAAGCACTGGCTGAATCACGAGCCGAAGTAATAGAGCTCCGAGTACGCCAGAGGGTGTACGAAAGACACCTACTTGACGTGGAACGTCAATTGGCTGAACTGAGAGTTCACCAGAGGGATGACCGTTGCCAGTAGTAGACGCTTTACTTTATTTTCCTTATTAAAAGGAATCGTTTTTCTGTCTATGCCCGATGTGGCATTTTCTATGAAATTATCTTGTACTGTAAGTACTTTTTGTTAGGTCTTTATGCTGTCAAGAACTATCTTCTCTGGATATGATGTAAGACCTTTACAAGGTCATTTTCCCGAATCTTTACATCGTGAATATCAAAGATATTGACAGCTGGCTAACTTCTGAGTCATTCTTCATTCAAGTACTCTTATCATACTTTCATTGGAGTCTATCTGAAACATGCTTTAGTCAAGTGATTGGACTATAGTAATTTAGCTCTGGAGACATTTCCAAGTCTCTTTCAGTGGTTGGATCATGTTATTCACCAACCAACTATACCTCGGCTTGAACGACAAACGACTTGAGACCATTCTACGAACTTACTTCTATTCCATTACTAGGACTGCATCATAGGGATGTAGGTCAACCATTCATGAACACACCTCCACTCAGTACTAGGACTGCATCATGGAGATGTAGGTCAAACCTTCACGAACATACTTCCATTCCGTGCTAGGACTGCATCATAGGGATGTAGGTCAAACTTTCAAGAACACACTCTTCCTCTTTTCTTGAGCAATCGAAGTACATCTAGGGTCAACCAAAATCGCTCACAAAATCCTTATCTTTCATGCTAACAGAATCATGCCGTCATCAAGAAACAATTACCTTCACACGTACATCTCTTTCTTCGAGATCGCTTTTCCAGCGAAGCCGTCATATCAGAACACCGAAGTACTCATGCATGGAGTACCTCATAGTTCTTTTCTTTTCCGAAGAAATCCACGAAGTACCAATCGTGCAGTACTTCAAGTTTAATCCAAGGATTCATGAGGTTGACCTATCACTGAGGAATGTATACATAAGAGTGATATATAATCAAGGTTCTATAGGTTTAGAATTGATGATTCCACTTTAACTTCTTTTTCCTCGATGGGATGTGAGCTTAAAGAAGAATCAGTTATTCGACTACCTTTTTAATCTTAATTATATACGACTCGTATACACGAGATTGTGATTGTGAAACCATATATTAATTCTAACATGAACCTCAGGACGGAGAATTGACCAAGCCTACGAGTAATCGCATCGTCATGTGAACAAACTTAGAATCCAGTAGAACTCCTGTAAACCGATCGCCCTACTGTCTAAACACCTACGGAGATACAAGAACAGCCCGGACAACTTAACGAACTACACAGAAATAGAATTAGAAGACTAGGCTTCTCACCCTGGAGAAATCCGGTCTTATTCTTCCAGAGATCGACGGATTGCATCGTATGTACCTCAGATATCGAGGACTCCGTCAAGATTTTTCATTAGAAATCGTTATCTCTGCCTCGCATAGATGAACTGGTTGAGCAAACGCAAGGAAAGAATTACTTTCAGAAATGGACCTGAGATCCGAATATCACCAGTTCGAGTGTTAGGGAAGGATGTCCGAAAGACTACCTTCTGAACTCAATGCGGACACATCGAGTCCATAGTGATACCCTTCGGATAGGACCAATACGCCTATAGTATTCATGAGTTTAATGAATAGGGCCTGTCTTTCTTACTTGGATCAGTTCGTCATTTCTCCATATAATGACTTACTTATCTACCCTTGCTGTAAGAAGGAACCCCTGGAAACATTACCCCTCGGAGATACTTTTCGCAAAGTTCTCTGAACTCGAGTTTTGGAATTGAAGAGTCAAAATTTCCTAAGACACACTATTAGTGATGTGGAAATTTTTCAATACTCTCGCAATTTATCTGAAACCGTTGGGAATTGATTGGCACCGTAGACGCCGATAAAATTCGCCAAATTCTAGGTCTTATAGACCTATTGTCTTTGTTCATCCAAAACCCCTCGCAAATCACAGAAAACCATACGACCTTGACCCAGCAAGGAGTGGCCCTTGACTGGGAAGTTAAACAAGAAAAGGAAACCTTGGAGATTCCGAGGGAGAGACCAAGTTCTTTAGGAAATCTCACGCTAGGAATGGCTTAATACGCTTCGGAAAGCGTGGAATGCTAAATCCAATATAGTTAGGACCTCCGAGATTTTTACAAGAATCGGTCCAGTACCTCGTAAACTAGACCTACTCCGCGAACTCAGTAACGTACATTCTACTCTTCGCGTCTCAATCGTGAAACCATACCTTTCCGTTACGACTCTTCTAAGTCCACTCGTCGAGATCCTCGCCTTCGTATTAGAACCATAGTGACCCTCGACCGAGAGGTCAAGCGGACGAAGCAACGCAGTCGCCCGTTAGTGAAGGTTCGTTGGGATACCAACCGAGGACCCGATTTCACTTAGGAGCGCTAGAACCAATCGATTAGGAAGTTTCCACCTCTTGACTCGATCATTCATACCTACTTCCTTACCTAAATTCTAATTTCGGGACGAAATTCCCTTTAATAGGGGGATGATGTGACAACTCGAAATTTCCATTCGGTCAAACCCTAGCAGTCAATCACATCATATTATAAGTCAAGTTCACTTTTACTTGTTTTGGGAAAAATAAGTTCATTTGATTATTTTAAT
Organism: Lactuca sativa; assembly: GCF_002870075.4. NCBI lineage: Eukaryota > Viridiplantae > Streptophyta > Magnoliopsida > Asterales > Asteraceae > Lactuca > Lactuca sativa. The sequence continues at coordinate 93,259,316 of NC_056625.2, read as the reverse complement.
ATTATTTTTGAACGAACGGGTGAAAGAAAGTGTCGTCTCGGGTTTTGAAATTTAAAAACCGCAAACACCTCAATTTTGATAATCGATGTTGAATGAATGATATGAAGTGGACTTTTGTTGATTATCGATGATGTTGATCTAATAATGCTGGGAGTATAATTAATCATAGATGTTCAAGATCTGATCGTATTCAAGCACAATTGAAGGTTGAATTAAAAGAACCAAAAACGAATTTTTTTTGTTAACTGTTGAATCGTATTGATTATTGACGAAGACCAATGATTGATTAGAACTGGATGATGTTGATGATGATTTAATTGAAAAAATCTTGATGATTGTTGAAAGTTGGAGAAAAAATTTGGATGATGAACGATGAATGGGATTGAACTACAGATACGTATTTGAGATTTAAAGTTGTTTTCATATTTACAAGTTTGTCACCGTGTCTTTTTATGCTTGAATAAAATGAGTGGCTGAGAATGATTCCTCTATTCTCAACTTTTTTTATTTTTCTCAATTGAACCCACCTATATATATATATATATATATATATATATATATATATATATATATATATATATATATATATATTGAAGTTAATAGCACCGAGTTCTCGGTAGGATATCGTTTCGCGGATGTTTGCAAATTATCGGTTACAAATAGCATTATGTAAAAAGCTAGCATGACAAAAAAATTAGATAAGTTGTTAAATCTGCTGTTAGCTTTTGATACGTTATTATAATAGATGAAATTATCAAAAGGTTCAAAACTTACGAAAAAAAAAGTAACAAATGTAAAGTGATCATTTATAATGCGTTTAAAGAAAAAAAAATCGCTTTGAGAAATGGTCTCTTTCTCTCGTAGGCCTCGGACTGTTTTTTAAATTTGTGAAGTTTTTTTGTTTTTTTGCATTAACTGTTAAAGAAGTTTCTCCACTTATATCCCACATGTATACTTCGAAATATTTATTGTCAATGTTTTTCACTGATATGATTGATTTTAAGCCATATTATTGTATATATCTATGTTATATTTTAGTAAAAACTAATTTTTATCTAGAAATACCAAAATTATTAATCAGTTTTCGGACTTCTTCTTGTAATTTTGGAGTTTTTTCTTTCTCCATATTTCAAAATTTCAGTCATAAATCCAGAATATTTTTCTAGAATCCCGGAATGTCAGTCTGATTTTTTTTAATTGTCTTTTTTCTTAGTCTGGAATCCTCAATTTTGGACTTGGTGGTTATTTTCTAAAGTAATAATTTTTTTGGTTATTTTTTCTTCAAATACAGATTAAATTATGGTTAGATTACTAATATCCCTAAAAAAGTTACGTATTTTGCTAACCAATGTTTTGGCGGTATTGACCATAGTGGCTTGGTACTTTTTTAGATTAATTTGTCAATCTTTGTGTTCTTCTTGTTCAAATTTAGAGACTTTGCTATGTTCATTAGCTTCCTTTTAGTGGTGTTGGTGTTTTCATTTATGGTATGTAGGTGGTTTTTTTTAATGAAAATCATTTTGCTGTTCAAAAACTAAATAAAATATTGTATACTATTACCTTATACATTTCACCGAATCCTCCTCTCCCTATTCGATTTTCTTCGTTAAAATTTCCAGTTGCTAGTTTCATATCTTTATAGCTGAAATTTACTGCCCCTTGTAGCTCAGAAGCATCTATTTATATGAAATGGCAAACATACATGCAATTAGATATGATTTCCTAATTCTTATACTAGTTAATGAATTTGAATAGAATTCAAGTTGTCACCTTCTTCAATTGCCTTTGATCTTTTTGGTAGTCGATACCATAGTGAGAAAACAAGCATAAGAAAGAATATGCCTCCACCGACTGTTACTGCAACAATCATGCCTAATTTGCTTGAACTCTCTGCAACATACAATGATAGAAATTATTTTTGTTAGGTTATTCTCATGACTAAATGTGAGGATAAACATATTTTAACGGTGAAGTAGCGAAGAAACTTTTGGGTGATGCTTATTTTAATCCATTATACTTGGCTCTCCATGTTTAAACATCAAATAGATTTGCAAAAACACAAAACTAACACTTGAATTGGTAAAAGGATGCGAATAGCTAGAATAGAGTCATTCGACCATTATCATAAACTCAAGTGTGTATGTATATTTAGGCAACAATGGCGTTTTTTTATTAAAAAAATAACAAGTTTATTGGTCTGAAATAGTAAGTAAAAAAATTAAAATAAGAAAGGGAAAAGTCCTTCCTGGTGAATCTCAGAATTTACATCCATATACAAATATTACCTTCTTGTAGAAAAGACGTGATGTCAATTGTCTGGTTATCTTTAAAAAATGGTGTGCCAGAATACCTCATAAAACACCCCAAATTAATAGCTCTTCCTTCGGTATTAGGGAGACAATCTACTAAATTGTTATATGCTGTATCCAGACAGTCTTGGCAAATATTTTGAGTTGTGTTTTCAATGCATTGTGCAATTGCGTACAATGTTGCATTCCCACTTGAGCGTGTTGTCGTAGATGCAACATAAAAGTTAGAAGTTCTTGGTGTGGCAACTTGAATATCTAACAAAAACTCCTCCATAAATTTGTTGAAGGTTGATGGCTCAGATGTTGATTGATTACCACATATTCCAGCTGAAGTCACTCCTACATCCTCTATCACTGTTGGATCATCGTAGTAATTTTGGTAGTTCTGATACCTTAAGGAAAAAGAAATGAAGAGTGATAATACACTAAAACAAAGATCACAAATGGTTTAAACGAATATTAGAATGTTAGTTTCTAGACCACATTTTAGAATACACATTACATATGGATTAAGGAACATTTAGAGTACTAACATTTCTAAATATTTTATGATTAGCAGAATTTATTAAACTAAAAAGAAGCTAATAAACAAGCACTCAAGTGTGATTACATGAGTTAGGTAAGTAGCTGATAAGAATGGATTTCAAACCCAGATAAATGAGAACTTTTTACATTTGATGAAACACAAATAAACTAGTCAAGCAATATTGTTTAAGATCTTTAAAACTAACAAGAAATAAAACTATTTGTCATTAGACAAACAACATCTTTTATGCCCAACCAACTGTTGTGTTGAATTAATGTAAAATTTAGTAATGTTGTATTTTGAAATTGTTCAAATTGTGAATGAGTTAACCCAACAACTTAATTCATTATTTGAGCAGTGGAATGATGTTATTCCATGGACTAAGAGGAGAAAGAAGAAAATGTTATCTTTAAAGGTGACTTTAAGAAGGCATTTGATAACTTCAGTTGGAAGAAGATCTCATAGATAATGACAACCTAAATCGAACATAAAGGGGTTTGAATACGGGTAAAATTGCATCAGAGTCCCCAGATCAAGAGATGCTACCATTGGAATGTACGCTTTCTGGGGTTGCTAAATCTTTGTATATACTAAAAAATATAAAGCTGCTCAAAGAAATGGAGTGGATTAACGATATCGAATTGGTTTATCTGGGAGACTTGAAATGAAAATTGTGGTTCTCGTGCTTGCAAGAATAGTATCCATGGTACTATGTTAAAGAAAGGCTAGCATGTTTATCAATCCTAGGCATGCCCCCGGATGGGTGGTTGGCTGACAAAAGTTGCTAGATGTTGGGGTGAAGTCTTGGAAGAAGAAATTTGTAATCCCGGGGATAAAAATAGAGATAGATGAAGGGTTGTGATCTCCACCAACCAAGGACAATGGATTCAAAGCAAATTCGCAGTCATTGTCAACGGAGTCAGATTCGAAATCATTGTTATTGAGGACAAAGGGGAATCCAAAAATCTAGCACCATGTTTATCAGAAATTGATGCTAGTAGCAATGATGCTTCTGGTTCAGAGAATGACCAGAACAAATTAATCGATGAACAACTTCATGAAGAGAACCAATACACATTGGAGAGGACTCCGGCCATGGAAGATGTTACAAGAAGCGCGTGGAAACCAAGAGCGTTGGGCAGAAAGAACAACGACGTGATTAAAAAAATTAGGGATTTTGACTGCGAAGAGTCAGACAACGCCCACCAAAATTCAAAAATTATTTTTAAGAGTAAACCTTGTTGGGGTTGAAACACACTTTTATTCCGAACTAGAGCAAAAGAGAAGAGCTTACATGCTCAATATTACAAGAAAAAGAAACAACCCTCTAATACTCACTCTAAGTATTACATACTACACTCTCTGTTTTATGGTGCTCTACAACTGAAGTTAGAGCTCTTATTTATAGTTAAGCTAGTCTACCATAACTAATATTACCTTTTAATGTGTTCATCATGTGAAATGAAGAAGCTGTCATTTTAGTGCTTATTGTCAACATAGATGGAGGTGCAGCTACTGGTGTCAGGTTCACACCCAAGTCTCCCAAGTCAGGTTTACACTCACATTCTCCCCCTTAAACCGAACTTGGCTCGAGATTCGTCACGCCGATCATGTTTCGCATTTCACTATGTTTGACGTATGCTAAAGCGTTTGTACAGATGTCCGCCTGTTGATCCTTCGAGTTGACATATTCCACTATAATTTGCCCACGTTCAACACATCTCGTATGAAGTGATAACGAATGTCAATGTGTTTTCTTCAACCATGAAACACGGGATTTTTCATCAATGTGATAGCTGACTTGTAATCGACATATAAGGTGATAGGCATGATATGATGTCCCGTGAGCTCCTTCACAAGATTAGCAAGCCAAATGGCTTGACATGCTGTTGTTGTAGCTGCCATGAACTCGGCTTCACATGTGGACAAAGCAACAGTCTTTTGCTTTTGGGATTGCCAATTTATCACATTTCTTCCTAGATAGAAACTCATTCCACTTGTGCTCTTGCTATCAACAGGGTCACCTCCAAGATCAATATCTGTAAAACCAACCAAATCTTCAATTTCACGACCTCTTCCATAGTTGATTCCAAGGTAGTAAGAAAGTAATCCCAAATCACTAATTTCGAATTCTTTCTTCATTTGTTCTTTGAATTCGACAACATCGTTAGTGTTCGACCCGATAATGATCAAGTCATCAACATAGACACCAACAATAAGAATTTTGTCTTTTGAGCTCCTTTTGTAAACAGCTGGGTCTTGTGAACTTTTTGTAAAACCAAGTCTTTTTAAGCTTGAACACCTTGTAACTGTTTGATTTATCAACATATCCTTCTGGTTGGGTGACATAAACCTCCTCTTTGAGATCTCCATTGAGAAAAGCCGACTTGACATCGAGATGGTGGACAACCTACCCATGTTGAGCTGCAAAGGCAATAATGAGCCTTACGGTGTTAAGTCATGCTACCGGTGCAAAAACTTCATCAAAGTCGACTCCTTCCTTTTGTACAAATCCTTTTGCTACAAGTCGAGCTTTATGCTTCACTACTTTTCCCAAGTTGTCTTTCTTCACTTTGAACAACCATTTCAAACCGATTACTTTGTGTCTGGGTGGAAAATCGGTAAGTTTCCATGTCTTATTCTTCTCGATTGCATCCAACTCTGTTTGCATAGCCTCCTGCCATGCCTTAGAGGTTACCGCCTTTTTAAAATTCAAGGGTTGATCCGCTGCAATCATCAACAGTTCTCCGGGTTCAAGGAATACATTTTCGGTTTCGGAATAAATTTTGGTTAATGGACGCAATCCCCTTGGCCCAATCTCACTAGAAGGGATTTCCATATGGGGCGAGGTAGAAGAAAACAGGGCTGAGACAGGAGTTTGTGGAGCTGGTTCAGGCTTGTCAAATTCAGCATATGGTTGTTCAACTTGGATAGCATCGATTCCTGGACTGTTTGGTTGTTCCTGGTTGATTTCGGGGTTATTTTGAGGTGTTTCGAGGTGTATTTGGGGTTGTGGTTCAATTATGGTAAAGGTCTTAGGAGTCTCCATCTCTTCTTCTTTGTTTTTGTACCAATTCCATTCTTCTTTTTCGTCAAAAACAACATCGCGACTAATTCGAAACATTTGGTCTTGCGGATCGAACAAGCGGTTGCCTTTAGTTCCATCTTCCACACCTAAATACACCATCTTTTTACTTCGATCATCAAGCTTCTTCAAGTGACCACCTACAAGTTTAGCAAAAGCAACACAATCAAAAACTTTTAGATGTTCAAGGTTGGGCTGTTTGCCAAACAATGTTTCATAAGGCGTCCTGTCGGGATGTGCTTTTGTTGGCAGGCGGTTGAGAAGATAAACTGCATGACTAACTGCTTCTCCCCAAAACTCTCCCAGAACATTTCTACCTTTCAGCAGACTTCTTGCCATGTCCATAACGGTCCGATTTCTCCTTTCTACAACTCCGTTCTGTTGAGTCGAATATGGTGTCGTAAGATGCCTTTGAATACCATTTTCTTCACAAAATAATGAGAATTAGAATTCTCGCCCTCAGTCCGTTCGAAGTGTCTTTATTTGATAACCCAAATTCTTTTCAACCATCAACTTGAACCGTTTGAAAGCCCTCAAGGCTTGAGACTTCTCCGATAGCATGTAAACCCACATCCACCGGCTAAAATCGTCTACTAAAAGGAGAAAATATTTACTCCCTCCAACAGACGTAGGTGTGATCGGACCACATAAGTCTGCATGAACAAGTTGTAGAGGTTTTTTAGCCCGAAATACAACATGATCCGGGAAAGGAATTCAGGTTTGTTTGGAAAGAACGCACCCTTCACATACTTGGTTTGGGTGCACAATCTTTAGGACTTCGATTTCCATATTCTTTTCGGACAACTTCTTTAAGGCGAGGAAGTTAACATGACCGAGTCTAGAATGCCATATCCAAGTTGGTTCGTCTTTTGTTGCTAAAAAACAAGTCGGTCTACCGGTCCTTAAAGGAGTTTTATATAACCGGTTTGGGGATCGTTTAACTCTCAAAAGTATAGTTTTGTTTCTGTCAAACAATGTCAGATCCGACCCATCCATTATGACCCGACTCCCTTCCTCCGTCATTTTTCCAAGACTAATAATATTGTTTTTTAGACTTGGAATGAAATATACCTCATTAAGGAGTCTTTGGTTACCATTTTTGCAATCGAATAAAATCGACCCTTTTCCCAAAATAGCGACGGTCGAACCATCACCAAATTTCATGTGACCCGTAACGTGCTCATCTAGTTTGCAAAACTTTGAGCGGTCTCCAGTCATGTGATTGCTAGCACTATTTTCGAGATACCATACCTCAGACTCGACTCGACTTTCTCCTGATGCAAGAAGATTAACACAAATCTTCTCTCTTAGAGACACCTTTTTGTGTGCATATTCTTGTGCGACTGCCATCATCAAAATAGGATCTTCTTCATTGGCTTCAGTGAGGTTCGCCTCCTCACCTCGATTCTTGTTTGGACACTTCGAAGCATAATTACTAAATTGTTCACAAGTAAAACATTTGATTTTACTTTTATCCTTTCGAGAAGGATTATGGTCATTCCGATTTTTATTGTACTCGCGACCACCTCCTTGGCCACATCCACGACCTCGGCCTCATCCCCGGCCTCGGTTACCATGTCCTCCTCGTCCTCTTGAAGTGTTTGACGATTTTCTCTCGTCATTTTGCTTCGAACGAGATGCCCACTCGGCATGTGTAAGAAATAGAGAAGGTCCTCCTTCTTTTTCTCCATAGCTTCGAAGTCTCTCTTCATGGGTCTTAAGATGACCCACAACTTCTTCCATTGTCATATTCTTCAAATCTCCGAATTGCTCGATAGATGTTACGATTTGTATAAATCATATCGGTACGACTTGCAGAAACTTCTTCACAACCGTAATTTCTTCAATCTTTTCACCTAGATATCGAATACCGGTTACGATAGTATTCAATCTCATGGAAAAATCATCTACCGATGCACTGTCCTTCATCTGGATCACCTCAAGGTTACTTCTCAAGGTTTGAGCTTTAGCCTCCTTGACCTGATCAGCTCCCATGTACATCATCTTAAGCGTTTCCCATGCTTCTTTAGCTGTTTCCTTCTCAACTAACATCAGAAGTACGTTGTGACATCCCCAATTTCACGACCAGAAAACACCGATTCGTTTATGCTTTGTTTTATAAATCAGAGTGGTCGTTTAAAGAAAACGGTTGCGGAATTTGTTCCCAAAATAAAATATGATAACTATTTATCAAAACATTTCTCAAAAAGAATGTATTTTCATTAAATAATAAAACTTCGGGATGTCATGTTCCGATATAGACCAAAAGCATAAACAATATAAAATAGACCTTACAACAGTTATTTATAACTACTGATCTATAATCCAAAACCTCTCCTCAGGTCCACCAACTTATACTATTGTGTCATTACCTGTAATGCAAAGAAAACTGAGTGGGTCAGGCTTGGGAGCCTGGTGAGCATATAGGGTTTTCAACCCACAATAATACATTTATTATATTCAATTATCAAACAATCAACCCAAATACCCATTCCCATTATCTCCTTTATTTCTTAAGGATTTACCCTAAGAATCAACTATCATTTATCCATTTATTCCTAAGGATTGACCTAAGGAATTGACACAAAGTCCACCACTGCCAAGGTCCACAAATTACGATTGGTAAACACTTAGTTCAACATACTTAACAAACACCCAGTTCTAACACTCCTAGTGAACAATTAATTCAAAACATCTGGTGAATACTTAGTTCTAAAACACTTAGTGAACACACTCAGTTCAACAACACCAAGTGAACACATCTAGTTCAAAAATACTTAATGAACACATTGAGTCCAAAAATACTAAGTGAACACATAGAGTGCGGAAATAACTAATGAACACATTGAGTTCAAACACCAAGTGAACACGTAGAGTTCAAAAATACCTAATGAACACATTGAGTTCTAAAATACTTAATGAACACATATAGTTCAAAATACCTAATGAACACATTGAGTTCAAGGACACCAAGTGAACACATATAGTTCAAAATACCTAATTAACACATTGAGTTCAAAACACCTAGTGAACACATAGAGTTCAAAAATACCTAATGAACACATTGAGTTCAAACACCAAGTGAACACATAGAGTTCAAAAATACCTATTATTTCCTCTCACATCAACTATTTCATCTACCCATGTTCTACCCAACATATTTGTAGATGCAAACACATATATAGTTTAAATCTTTTAAAACATGTATGAAACATCATTTCAACATCTATCTCAAGTAAACAAACAATGTATAAACACCTAGCACGTACTTCATAGCAAATACTTCATATCTATGCGGTAGAAGAAAGTGAATATAAATTCACACATATAACAACAAAATATACACATAACACGTATTTCGTATAAAATACTTTGTATTTATGCGTTAGAAGAAAGTAACCACACTCTCACACATATAAAAAACAATATATGTACACATAGCACGTATTTTATAAAATACTTCATATGTATGTGTAAGATGAAAGTGACTATACACTCACCTGATCAGAATTTGATCGGACAGCACTACGACTTATAATAGTAGTATTCTTCGGTAGATCTGGAAGATCTCCACAAAAATCGAACTTCTCGCGGGCAGAGCTTCGGCTCGGGAATCTTACTTCTCGGGATCTTCAGGACCTCGGGACTTGCTTCGGGGCTCGGGAATGATAGCGGGGCTTCGGGGTACTTCTAGCACGCAAAACGATGCAAAACGGGAGAGAGAAGAGAGAAAAAGAGCAAAGGAGCCGGCTGCCCTCACATGCTATTTATAGGAGGCTGGAGCCTCGGAGTACGTTGGGCATACAGCAGTACGCGGGGCGTACGCGTCCGAATCGTCATGGCATGCGTCATCCGAAGAACTCGAGTGCGAGGGACGTCACGCTTCGCTGTACGCTGGGCGTACAGCAGTACGTTAGGCGTACTTCGGATATGTCCGATGACTCCCCTTCGGATAATACCGGATTTTATAATAAATTTTAAATATTAATTATTTAATAAACTTCGGAAATTCATATCTTCTTCATACGAACTCCGTTTTCGACGTTTTTTATATCCACGCGTAGGTGAGACTACGCTCTACAACTTTCGTTTAGACTCCGTCGGCTAATTTTGACATTATTTTTATTAATTATTTTTAGTAGGCCGGGACAGAAAAACTTCGTTATAAATTCATAACTTCTTCGTTTGACGTCCGTTCTCGCCTAACTTTTCATCGTTTTACTACAATTAATGAGATCTTCGATTCTCATTTATATTGTTTCGGCTAAAAACCGCTCGGTCTCAAATCGAGTATTTCAGGTTGCATACCGCTAAGTCGAAACTTCAGAAAATCATAACTTCCTCATACGAAGTCAGATTTTGGCGTTGTATATATGTATGGAATCCTTGTAATATATACTACAACTTAGTTAAGATTTTTCATCCTAAATAATATTCTATTAAAAAGTCATTTTTGACGCTTATCGTCTCTAAATTGACTAGCCCTGATCTACGGGCGTTACAATTATCTCCCCCTTAGGATGATTACGTCCCGGAATCATCAACGAAATAGGATTCGTATACTGACTCCATAAGTTATCTCGCCATCCTAAGTAATAACCTTGATGCTCAATCCTGCATCTGCTCTTCTTACTATGTTGGACTTTAAGTTACAAAATTAATCCTTATTGTGGACTCCTTCTTCTTCTTAGGATAAATACATTCATTTATCTATTGTAACAAAACGATGGGTCGTGCTCTACTGACCTCTCATCGAATGATGCAATGCTTAGACTCAGGTCTCTTAGAGTTAAATTCCAAAATGGAATATACCTTCCTTCATATTCTAATGTGATATAATCACATTTTCAGCATGTAGCATTTCTACCTACAAACTTCTTTGAACAACGAGTGCGACACTATAAATCGCATTAACTTCAACCTTCTGACTTAAGTCAGATGTTACATCTAACTTGGTCCTCTAGACCACGTAACATACTCCTCGTAGTCGAACTCAAATTTAAATATGACCACTAGGGTCAGAACAAGAACCATCTTACTAGTCATTACCGAAACAATGGTAATGACATACCAGAATAAAATGGAATCAATCACTAGCTTCTTGGTAACCTTGTGACTTTCCCTGATCTAAGTGTGAGTCCTGCACTTCCGGTAGTATATGCATCTACTACCTTTCACACCTACTCATACTCGTCCCAAGTATTGTCCCGCAGTCGACCAAGTCACCATACAAGAAAATCACAAAACAATTTAACACATACGAATGTGTCCAAGTAATCATAATAAATTTCCCTAGACTCTACTAGGACTTCTTCATTGCTCAATCTTCAATCATCAACTTTACTTCAACTCGATTGGTGATGGAAATACCAGACGATGAGACAACTTCAAGAATTTCACCAATCGTTCCATCATCCTACTAATCGAAGGTGTACTTTAGATGTACCGTACTCCTCTAAACGTACTTTTATTTCATAAGACATACTCTAAACGCAAGATACCACTCTTACGATATCTTCTGATAGGTGTCATCCACTATCATAAGCCTTCTTCATTTCCTCCATTTACTCAATTTATCTACGAGTCTTCACCATGACCTATTGTACATCCAAGCAGACATTCGGTGTACCAAGCGAGAATTTTAAGATAAGAAAGCTTTAATTACGATAAACGTATAAATCTCCTTATCATTCCGAAACGTTTACATGCTAGTTCTAATATCGTAGTCATACGCTTAGAATCCTACACACATAAGGTTTCCAGATCTGGTCGGCAACAGACCATAGATCCGAACAAATAATAGCATCAATATAGCTATCACACAAAACATTTAGCACATAAAAACTTTTTAGGCATCATTCCTAAAATAAACTAGTGCTTGTGTCAATTTAGGTGTACTACTTAACATATTTTAGACACACTCCTCACAATCATTACTTAGCATTCTAAGTTTAAGTCTAATGCTCTGATACCAACTGTGACATCCCCAATTTCACGGCCAGAAAAAACCGATTCGTTTATGCTTTGTTTTATAATTCAGAGTGATCGTTTAAAGAAAACGGTTGTGAAATTTGTTCCCAAAATAAAATATGATAACCATTTATCAAAACATTTCTCAAAGAGAATGTATTTTCATTAAATAATAAAACCTCGGGATGTCATGTTCCGATATAGACCAAAAGCATAAAAAATATAAAATAGACCTTACAACAGTTATTTATAACTACTGATCTATAATCCAAAACCTCTCGTCAGGTCCACCAACTTATACTCTTGTGTCATTACCTGTAATGCAAAGAAAACTGAGTGGGTCAGGCTTGGGAGCCTGGTGAGCATATAGGGTTTTCAACCCACAATAATACATTTATTATATTCAATTATCAAACAATCAACCCAAATACCCATTCCCATTATCTCCTTTATTTCTTAAGGATTTACCCTAAGAATCAACTATCCTTTATCCATTTATTCCTAAGGAATTGACACAAAGTCCACCACTGCCAAGGTCCACAAATTACGATTGGTAAACACTTAGTTCAACATACTTAACAAACACCTAGTTCTAACACTCCTAGTGAACAATTAATTCAAAACATCTGGTGAATACTTAGTTCTAAAACACTTAGTGAAAACACTCAGTTCAACAACACCAAGTGAACACATCTAGTTCAAAAATACTTAATGAACACATTGAGTCCAAAAATACCAAGTGAACAAATACAGTTCGGAAATAACTAATGAACACATTGAGTTCAAGCACCTAGTGAACACGTAGAGTTCAAAAATACCTAATGAACACATTGAGTTCTAAAATACTTAATGAACACATATAGTTCAAAATACCTAATGAACACATTGAGTTCAAGGACACCAAGTGAACACATATATTTCAAAATACCTAATGAGCACATTGAGTTCAAAACACCTAGTGAACACATAGAGTTCAAAAATACCTAATGAACACATTGAGTTCAAACACCAAGTGAACACATAGAGTTCAAAAATACCTATTATTTCCTCTCACATCAACTATTTCATCTACCCATGTTCTACCCAACATATTTGTAGATGCAAACACATATATAGTTTAAATCTTTTAAAACATGTATGAAACATCATTTCAACATCTATCTCAAGTAAACAAACAATGTATAAACACCTAGCACGTACTTCATAGCAAATACTTCATATATATGCAGCAGAAGAAAGTGAATATAAATTCACACATATAACAACAAAATATACACATAACACGTATTTCGTATAAAATACTTTGTATTTATGCATTAGAAGAAAGTAACCACACACTTACACATATAAACAACAATATATGTACACATAGCACGTATTTTATAAAATACTTCATATCTATGTGTAAGATGAAAGTGACTATACCTTCACCTGATCAGAAGATGATCGGACAACACTACGACTTATAATAGTGGTATTCTTCGGTAGATCTGGAAGATCTCCACAAAAATCGAACTTCTCGCGGGCAGAGCTTCGGCTCGGGAATCTTACTTCTCGGGATCTTAAGGACCTCGGGACTTGCTTCGGGGCTCGGGAATGATACCGGGGCTTCGGGGTACTTCTAGCACGCAAAACGAGGCAAAACGGGAGAGAGAAGAGAGAAAAAGAGCAAAGGAGCCGGCTGCCCTCGCATCCTATTTATAGGAGGCTGGAGCCTCGGAGTACGCGGGGCATACGCGTCCGAATCGTCATGGCATGCGTCATCCGAAGAACTCGAGTGCGAGGGACGTCACGCTTCGCTATACGCTGGGCGTACTTCGGATGAGTCCGATGACTCCCCTTCGGATAATACCGGATTTTATAATTAATTTTAAATATTAATTATTTAATAAACTTCGGAAATTCATATCTTCTTCATACGAACTCCGTTTTCGACGTTCTTTATATCCATGCGTAGGTGAGACTACGCTCTACAACTTTCGTTTAGACTCCGTCAGCTAATTTTGACATTATTTTTAGTAGGCCAGGACAGAAAAACTTCGTTATAAATTCATAACTTCTTCGTTTGACGTTCGTTCTCGCCTAACTTTTCATCGTTTTACTACAATTAATGAGAGCTTCGATTCTCATTTATATTGTTTCGGCTAAAAACCGCTCAGTCTCAAATCGAGTATTTTAGGCTGCATACCGCTAAGTCGAAACTTCAGAAAATCATAACTTCCTCATACGAAGTCAGATTTTGGCGTTCTGTATATGTATGGAATCCTTGTAACATATACTACAACTTAGTTAAGATTACTCATCCTAAATAATCTTCTATTAAAAAGTCATTTTTGACGTTTATCGTCTCTAAATTGATTAGCCCTAATCTACGGGCGTTACATACGTCCTCTGGAATTGCTTGATAAATAGACACAAGAGCCATCCGATCTTTACGTTCATCCGTTTCTGCATTTTTAATTACATCCCATACTCCTTGTGCTTGTAAATTCACTCGCATTTTTATGGCCCACACTGCATAGTTCATCTTCGTGAGCATTGGATACTGTAACATAACACTACCGTGTTTCCCGATCCTTTGAATACTTTCAACTTCGGCTTGAGAAGATGACGTGGTTAGTGTAGTCATTCTTGGCATATACTTTGGCATACACGACTATGATTTTTTTTGATGTACGGGACCAATATAAACTTTTCAGAAGTTCAAGGGGCAAATAGAACTTTTACAGAAGTGAAACAGGGGCTAAACTGAAATTTTTTTGAAAAACGGGACCAAAATTGCAATTTTTTCTGAAAGATAGGGGCTAAATTACACTTTTCGGAAGAACAGGGGCCAATTTGCAATTTTTCTAAACTTTGGTCACTGCTGACGTCACTACTACAGTGCTGCTACAGTACCTGATGACGTCACCCTTCTTCTCCGGCAGATGCTTCGGCGAACTGGTTTTTCCAGCGACTTTTCCGGCAGGTTTGACCAACTTTGACCGGTGATTTGGACGCCTTCCGGTGGTCAAAAAATTCAAAAAAAAATATTTTCGGAATCCTCGGAACGAGTCCTTTCCAGCAATGTACTCCGAAATTGTTTTTGAGACAACACAATTTCGACCAAAAAATAGAGAATGCTCCCCCGGAGCTTAACCAAGCTCTGATACCACTTGTTGGGGTTAAAACACACTTTTATTCCGAACTAGAACAAAAGAGAAGAGCTTACACGCTTAATATTACAAGAAAAAGAAAAAACCCTCTAATACTCACTCTAAGTATTACACACTACAATCTCTGTTTTGTGGTGCTTTACAACTGAAGTTAGAGCTCTTATTTATAGTTAAGCTAGTCTACCGTAACTACTATTATCGTTTAATGTGTTCATCATGTGAAATGAAGAAGCTGTCATTTGAGTTCTTATTGTCAACATAGATGGAGGTGCAGCTACTGGTGTCAGGTTCACACCCAAGTCTCCCAAGTCAAGTTTACACTCACAAACCTAATCTTATCGGAGCTACCATGTCTATAAAATCTAATTGGATTCTGTTAATTGACAATTTCAACAAGAAGCTATCTAATTGGGAAGCTAAAATCTCTCAATCGGTGGTTGTCTTATCTTATGTAAATCCGTTATTAGTAACCTTGGGTTATACCTTTTCTTACTTGCACCTAATGTTGTCAACAAGCAGCTTGAAAACATTAGATGTAACTTCTTTCAAGGAGGTAGTTAAGAGAATAAAAAGATTGAAGGAGTTGGACTAGCTAGGTTGAGTATGGAAAAGATCGATGTTACGATTCATGTATGAAAGACGGTCATGAGGATTATAGTTGTCCCATTCTTATGAAGGATAATGATTTAAAGTAGAATAAGAAGAAGAAAGCTTGAGTGTGCTACTTGTCGGAAAATAAAAACAACATTGGCGAAAAGAAAAAAATGTGAAAAATAAAATAAAGAAAAGAATTCAGATCTTGAAACTCCCTTCATTCGATTTGTGGAGGCATCCGCGAAGCTTCACAAAGAGAACAATGCCACTATAAGGATTCAATGAGCTTTAGTTGTAAACGTCGAAAGATAAGTCGGTTAACTCTGTCAACTATTACTACAAAGTATATCAAAAATATTACCGAATAATTCTACAGAAAGCTAACAAGAACAAGTAAATGTAGTAACCACCAGTGCTACATTCCAACCTCAGACTCTTAAAGACTCTAAAGAACCATCAAAATTCAGTCAACCCAATGAAATGGTCGAAAAATCCCATAAAGATAATATAGCTACGCAGAAACCACATCACGACTTGGGATAAACCGCGCCACGGACTTTTAAGGAGAAGGGAAAAGCAAAATCATTTCGAGCAAGGGAAGAAGAAGTTCATGGAGCAGATCCTATAACTTTCAATACATATACCTTTCATAAAACCATTAGCTCAAATGAAAAAAATATGAAAATATTCTCAACGATCTCATCACGAATTGAAATAATTTGTAGAAAGCCTCAAGTGTGGTTTTGAATGAACAATGTTTAGCAATGGTGATGCGAAAAATTCCTACAAAAATGAGAGATCCATGCAACCTTACATTGCCTTGTGAGTTCGAAAATTCTATTAAAACGAATGCACTAGCTGTTTCTGGAGCTACTATCTATTTAATGTCGTCATCATTCTAAAGAAGCTCGATCTCCCATAATTGAATTCAAGATTCACATGGCCAATCGCTCTGTTAGTTATCCCAAAGTAATCATATAGGACTTGCTCGTGAAAATGGAAAAGTTTGTATTCATATTTGATTTTGTTGTCCATGATATCGACGAAAATGACAACACTCAGATCATTCTCGGGAGACCTTTCTTAAGAACCACAAGAGCTTTAGTTGATATTAATGAGTCAAAGCAAACATTAAGAGTGGGATCCAAAAAGATGACATTTAGAATCGTCAAAGTGATGAAGTTTGGCAAGGTTTGTGACAATAAGATATTTTTAAAAAATTTAGATAATGAGGAAGTGTTAGAAGAAAATAGTTGAACATAGGGTACACAAAGATGAAGTGTTCTTTATGGACATTGTAGATAATATATTAGAGAATGATTAGGAAGAACAAAAAGGTGAAAACTTTGATACTAATGAATGACGTTTGGAGCTTGAAAGGCTAATGGAAGAAGAAGTGAAGAATTCAAGCTCTATGGTTCCTTTCTCAACAAGACACAAAACCTTTGATTGGGTTGGAATATGTTCTTTGGATCTTAGTTTGGGATTTAATATTTTTTTTCAATCAGATAAACTTCATCGTTAACTTGGGCTGCAAGCGGGCTCAAGATCGTTTTGATCTTTAGTTAGATTAGCTCTATGGTTCCATTCTTGATGAGGGTTTTTACATTCAGTAGTGTAATAAAAACTCTTGACAATTGTAGAATTAAACTTTCGACATGTCATGAGTTTGAGAAGAGTTATTGTTACCTTTGTTTTGTTGGTTACCAACACCTCTTCCTCTGTTAGATTTGTTGTAACCACCTTTTCCCCATCCTCTTCATCATCCTTTTCCACCACAACTATTATTATTGTATCACTACTTCGATTGAAATTTATTGCTTTTCTTTTTCACTCGTTCTGACAATTCTTCATGAGTAAGTAACAACTTTTTCTCCACAGGTTCTTGATGAACCTTGATTTGAATTTCATGAGCTTTAAGCCTTCCAACAACTTCTCCAAAGGTAACACTATTGAGATCACCAAGTTTTTCATTTGTAGATGCAAGTTGAATGAATTTGGAGGGTACGACTTGTAACATATTTTGTATAACATACGATTCTTCCATTGTTTCGCCAAGAACACAAATGTTGTTCACGATACCTCCAGTCTTCACAAAAAATCATCCACAACCTCTAATTCCATGCTCAACATCTCAAATTCGGCGTTTACAGTTTGAACTTTGGCTGTTTTGAGTCGATCTGCACCCAAGTACATCATTCTGAGTGTCTCCCGAGCTTCTTTTTCTCATTGCTTCTCTGCTATCGTCAACATATTTTCTTTCGTGATTGCTTGGTAGATGGCAGCCATTTCCATCTTTTCTTTCTTCACACCTAGCATATTTTGTGGGTTCTTCGATTCAATGGCATCCCCACACCTGTTGAGTTTGCATGTAAATCTTCATCTTTATCGACCATGCTACGTGGTTGGTCCTTGACAACATCAGGAGGTTAAGAGATACTTCCTTGTTAGACATTACCCACCAAATTCGCTATGATACCAAATTTAGGGTTTACACTTGATAAACAACTTGCATAGAACCGAAGCAAGTATAGAACAAAGAAGGAAAAATCGAAAATAACGATGAAAGGTTTTAGTTGCTTAATTGTTAAGCTCTCTTATTAAAAAACTAAAAACATTACATCTTCTTATAGGACAACATTAAGACTCCTACACTTGATCAACAAGCAAAACTTAGGAAACAAGCAAAAGATTTCTAAAGTAATTAAAACTACTACTTTCCTTATAAAGATTAATTTGGATTATTCCTACGGAGTTTTCATAGTTTCTATGGACATGTGGGTTTGGTTTCATTAGTTTGGTGGTTTTGTAACTTTGGCTGCGCGATTTCATGTCACTAATGTAATTTGAGTTATTTTTTCTATGTTGGGTTTGAGGCTTGCTAGCTTAGTTTGAGCTTTTAGCTAGACTATAGTACTCCATGTTAATTTTCCCGAATGTTTTTGTTTATCTTTAGGTTCTTCGGATAGGTGGTTTATTTTTTGCCTTCTTACGAATTGCATTTATCCATTGTGCATACCCTTTCTTGTGGTTTTTAATATTATAAAGATGGACAACAGTTAAAAAAATCATATTCAAGATAATTTAGAGCCTTAAGATCTTCGTGTAAGACTAAAGGTAATCAAACAACGGAAGTTACTTGCTGTCAAAGCTTTATTAATAAGCTAAACTAATTTCTGAATACAATTAAGAAAAGACACGTCCTATATTTATACTAATTAAGATACTATCCTACTCAAACTCTAAATCAATGAAACAAAACTTAAATATATAATTTTCCTAAAATGCCCCTACACTCATAAATTCGATTAATCCAACAATCACCCCCTTAATCGGATTGGTCATACCACTCGTTCACTACAACGTTTAATCACCTTTTTGAACCATCTCGATTATCGACCTTTCCCAGACACCGGGCCACCACCACGGTCACAACCAAAGTCTTCTCTCATTCTCTTTCATTGTTGATAACACATGTAACATATACCATGACATCCCGTTGGACACGTTCATTACTATCTAGACTTTTCTTGGATTCATGACCTCTCCCCGGCCAGATCCAAAGCCATCCGATTTGAACTTCACCGTCATAATGTTCACACCGTGTTGTTTTTTCAATTCTCTTCCTTTGTTCCGATTACCGTTCTTCAAAGAGGCAACTCCACCGACGAAGAAAACAAAGCTACCCGCTTCACCGTTTTCTTTCAATCATGCCAAACGAACTGAATCCAAAGCCACTTGCTTTGACGAATCCTTCCTGCCCGCTTTTCACGCACCTACGTCGGTATCCCTTTATCACGAACAAACCGATCAAGAACTTATTCTCTTTTTTGACAACCCCGACCTAATCGAACTTGTTCCGAGAGCACTTTTCCACTGAATAACAAGACAAGGTCACAACCATCTTTACCATCTTCTGTAACCTGCAAAACGAACCGAATAAAAGTCACCCACTTTGACGTCTTCCCGTCCGTTTTATTCCGCGCCTCCGGTTAGTCTATCTTTACCTTAGAACAAACCCTATCAAGAAAAATTGGGGTTGCTGTTGAGATGCTTCAACTCGTGCTCAAAAACAATCCACACCCCTTTAAATCGAACTCGGTTACGGCTGCGTCTGCCCCGCAACAAAGGGGTACACTCTTCTTGAAACCGACTCTCAAACCGGCCGCCTTACGTCTTCACGAGCCCTAGGCTCTGATACCAAGTGTAAGACTAAAGGTAATCAAACAACGGAAGTTACTTGCTGTCAAAGCTTTATTAATAAGCTAAACTAATTTCTGAATACAATTAAGAAAAGACACATCCTGTCCTATATTTATACTAATTAAGATACTATCCTACTCAAACTCTAAATCAATGAAACAAAACTTAAATATATAATTTTCCTAAAATGCCCCTACACTCATAAATCCGATTAATCCAACACTTCGTAGTGATGTATTATGTAAAATTAATTTATATTTTTATTTGACGGACTCTACAAAGTAGTTAAATTTGTAATAAGGGAGTAAAATGTTAATTAACTACAGAAAGGGGCAAAAGTTGAACCAAAATATATTATATTTGCCTCAGAAATGAAAATTATTATTCTGATGGTCTTAATCCCATTTCCATATAAACGAATGACATCTTGGATATTAGATCAGCAGATGCATCTCAGGGTTACATTCATCCTTTTGTATGTGTAAGCATAATCAGATAGAAGACTATCAAAGTGCCTATACATTAGCCTACCGACACCAATTGTGTTCATATAGCCATCAAAAATCTTCAGGAATTTGTGTGTATGGTTTGGGAGCATTCATCATATTTAGAATTATTCCTAAGAAACACCACCAGATTTTCATTAAATATCAATTCTCAAGCCTGTTTCCTTTTGATAATCGGCTAATATTAGGTTGAAAACAAAACTTAGCGTTGTTCAAGTAGTAAGATCGAAAGTGTCAGATTGATAAAGCATAATAATTAAGAACTCACCTGATGAAACAGTCATCAAGAATAACATAAGCACCATTTTGGGTAGTGCAACGTGCAGTCAATATAGAAACCCCCACATCGAAGCAAGACATACACTTGGCTGTTGAGAGGTATCGCCTGCATTGGGTAGTACCATAGACTGAATCTGCATTTCCTAAGTTGTTGCTTCTTGCAAAATAGACACCTTTCCTGGATAACTCTTTTCTAAGTGAAGCAAATGTGGAGTTGAGATTAGTGAAGAATACTGTAGGAGACATGACATCAACAGGGCCACAAAATGATCTAATCGGCATGTCAACAGTGCTACTACTGCTATCGTTTGATTGTGCACTGCCTGGCTTCACAATCATCCATAGAACGACCACCATGGCTGCTAGCCACCGAGAAAACTGGTAACCTGTTGACATGATGTTCACATAAGAACAAATTAAAAGGAAAGAAGAGAGGAGAGGAGTATATCTCTTTGATGAACAAAATAATTTATAAAAGAAAAGAGAGCACTACAGGGATATTCAACGTTCGATGAATAAATTTGAGTTGACGATTTAAAGAATAGATATCCAAACTACATTAAATGACAAAAGGGCCACCACGTGTTTCATCATACTGGATTCTCCATCATCCGAGATGAAATTTCCATCATTTTAATGTATGCATTGACCTAGACACCCACACATGTACATGAAAAATGTCAACTGTAGCATGTGAGGTTGATAACTAAACGCAGAAAATGAAAACATTATTTAATAGAGAGTCAATAGTATATAATAATATATAATGGTCAAACCATCGTGAAGATGGTTTAATAATGGTAAGCATTTTAATGAAACATTTTAAATTGAAGTGGACCAAAGTTTGAATGCTAGAGTGTTCAACATTTTTAAGGTGAATAATAATAATAACCGGTGATGAGACCATGCACAATTTTTTTTTTTTTTTTTCTAATAAACTGTAGCAGTGGAAATTGTTGATACGTTGCTATAATTTGGTAGAAACGTACGATGATGTAATAGAAGAAATGGGATGATATAAAAACAAATAAGCACAAGTAAGTTGTTATTTCTTGGATTTTGTCCTCATTACTCCACGTAGATCATTTAGTTTGACTGCATAGCTTGTGGTGTGGGATTTTCTGATGTGGTTTCCATAGTAAACATCTTCAAGGGTATATTTCGTAGATTATCAGACTGCAAAGCAAATTAAATGAAACTTTTTGGTCACATAGTACCTAAAACATGTAACAAACATCATATAAAACCATCAACCCTTCCCTTTTAATCAACCCTTCAACCCTTCGCTTTTAATCTCAAGAACCCTCGTTAACGAAGCATCGACCATCAACAACGAATCCAAAATCAACAATCCTTCAATTTCACATCAATCCATTAACCATCGACTTTGATACCCAAGCTTTCGATACATATTCCAACTCTTCCTTTTTCATCTCAAGTCTCCGTTCTATGATCAACCCACTCCTTCGATAATCGACTCCAAAATTTAAATCAATCCAAGCCTTCACATTTAACGAATTGATATAAAACCATCAACATTCAAAGTCTATTTCAACTCCAAAACGATTGTCATCAGATCGAATCAAATCCCAACGTTCACCCTTCGAAATCAAAATAAAAACTCAACATCGACTATCGACTTCAATGCGTTGATCCCAAAATCGAAGCTTCAATCACATCGTATTCACTTTTACACCCCGTTCCTAAGTTCAACTTAATGAGAGAAAGGAAAGGAAATGGGTGGAAACGAGAAGAAAATAAAAGAAATTGGTGTTCCCAAGTTTCATTAAAGCAGGGAAGTGGAAGGAAGTGGAGGGAAATGAGAGGATCACTTTCCCTCCTAACTTTCCTTCCGATTTGGGAAGATTTGGAAAGAAAGAACAAAATGATTCATTTTCCTTCCATTTCTCTCCAACTCGGGAACACAAAAGAAAATTATGTTTTCCTTTCCTTTCTCTTCTTTTCTCTCATGACTTTCTTTTCTCTTCTTTTCTTTTCTTTTGTTAAACTCGGGAACGAGGCGTTAATTTTCAATCGTCGACTCATGACTTGTAATCATTCGAAATTGATCCTCAATTCTTCGTTTTCACAGACTTCGTTACTAATCAGCAGACTTCAAACCTTCAAAATCGATCAAACTCTAAAACTAAGCCTTCCCAATTGATTACAATCAACACTTTACATCGAAATCGATTTCAACTTCAAATTCCCAATTATTCACATTCAAAAACCAATAAGCTTTTGATTTAAACTAACAACCATACACGTTCGATGTAGTCCCAACACAATTTCGATTCATCAAACACAAATATAGTTGATTTATTCGATTAAGGACTCATTCAACTCAAAATCAAAAATCGAATCGAAGCAACAATATTAGGATGCAAGCGAACAAGATCAAACACGATCCACAAATGACTCCAATGAATACACTCGAATTAGACTCAACAACAATCATCGTCAAGATCGAGTTTGACTCCAAGTGTGTTTTCTGTCCTGTTCAATTTCATACAACTTACTATTCGATACCCCAAACTAATAATGAATTGATCAGCAACAAGTCAACATTTGACTTTTATTCACTTTATTCATCCAACATCGAACAGTGTAATAAACGGATTGGGTTAAAATGAACAGTGATTGGATTTGGGCTCCAGAATAAATGAATAGTAACTCAACCAAAGAAAAGTTGAGTTTTACTTTAGGATTTGGAAAAATTGATTTCGAAATATGAACAGTGTTTGATTACGAATTTTGGATCAAAAAGAATGAAATTAAATTTTGAACTTGTGTTTGGCTAGATCAATTTAACAAAAAATATTTAGATCGACAATGTGGCTCAAACAGATTTAATCCAATGAGACAAAACGATCAAAAATGAATAACACAAAGCACGAATCGTAATCAAGAACGTTTTGGAATCCATTCGAGAATTTGAGATACCTTTTTGACGATCCGAGTTCCATTTGCAACGAACGAATCTAACTTTGAAGATTTTGGTTCTTTTGTTGGTGTTGATTATGATGACATATGCGGAATTGTTAGATCTAGTGAATCAACATAAGAATCATGAACACAAGGAGTAAATAAAATCTGGTTTAAGCTCTCATTAGATCCAGAAATAAAATACAATGTGGGTCTTGTATAATTCTCTCTATAGTCTAACTCTTCAAATGAACATTGTACCACCCACGATACATGTTGTATAACTCATTTTTCATGTTCTTCAACGACCTAAGAACATCTTCACAAGAACCATCAACACTTTTGGGTTTTGACTTCAAATTCAATGCAACGCTTGGTGATTGTTGCTTTGGAACCCAAATTTGCTTCATGGATTTCGGCTTCACAACAACATTTGACGATTTTTGTGAATTAACCTGCTTGTTCTTATGTTTGATCTTCTAATTCTTTTTCTTTCTCATCTTTTTGCATCTTGAAGATTTGAATTCAAGAACAACTTCACTCTTGATAACTTCAACTTTGCAAGTTTGAATCAAATCTTTTAGTGTTTTATTTGATATTTGTGAATTTCTTGGATTAATGGCTTTCGATAAGGAATCATTCCTTCAAAGGAATCACCAGAACTCAAAATATCATTAGTTTGAACTCCAATCGAGCAAAAAACTTTTTCATCTTCATGAGAATCAACTTGAATCTTTTTGTCATGAACTTTAAGAACATCACATTGAACTCCATAATCGTGAACTTTAACGTACTTAAGAGTATGAAGATCACTTGGGTTTTCAATAAGAGAAATGTATTTCGTATTAAACAAATCTCTTTCTTCTCCTTCCTTTTGATTTTCACTCCAAGACACCATAATCAAGGAGATTTCAACCAAGCATCCAATCTTCTAAAGTGGTTGAAAAATGAATCTTCCATGATCATCCTTCAAACCTCCATAAGAAACCATACTACCCTATGAAATCAAGCCACCTTTCAACAATAATCTATAGAATTTATTTTCGTTAACTTTGTGTTTGACATCTTTAATGATCACAACCCAAGAATCATAAGACAAGTACACCATCTTTGATCAATCGATAAGATCTTGATTTTTTGTAAAGAGAGAAAGTGGTTTTGAATGGGTTTTCTAGAGCAACAAATCAAAAATCACTTGAATTCTAGTGAAGAAAATCGAATTATGAATTGAATCAATGATGAATTCGATTTCTAGAATCCAAAAACTCTCTAAAATATGAAGATTAAAACACAATGAAGAATCACCAAATCAAAAATGTCATCATGGATCAATTCTTGATAAAATCAAGAACACCCGCTCTAGTACCAACTGTACTGGTGTTGATTATGATGACATATGCAAAATTGATAAGATCTAGTGAATCATTGTAAGAATCATGAACACAAGGTGTAAATAAATCTGCTTTAAGCTCTCATTAGATCTAGAAAGAGAATACAAAGTGGGTCTTGTACAATTATCTCTCTAGTCTAACTCTCCAAATGAACATTACATAAATGAGTGTCACCCACTTTCTATTTATATGAAAGACAACTCATTACACAATACAAGAGGGTAAGCACAAATTTACATCCAAGCGTGACTTTGCACCCTAACAAGGATGAGAAAGAATTCGTTCATCATTGGGTTCCAAGAGCCCTGCTAAAGTTGGGTTCGGTTGCCTTTGGGAAGGTTGTTGTATGATCGGGGTGGTTGTTGTGTTGCTTATGCAGTCTGGCCTGCCTGGGATGGTAATGAATGATTTCAAGGACGAAATTTGATTCAAGTGTAGGAGAATTGTAACACTTGGGAAATTGTAAGTTTCATATGTAAGCCCTAATAAAAAAAGTTTGCAAAATGGTCCTTAAGGCTAGTATATGGGGCGTACAGAATGGTACGCTTAGTGTACTAGCTTGATGCATGATCACGTATTTGCACACGTATGTGGGGCGTATGCTTATGTACGCGGGGCTTACGTGTGGATAAGTAAAACCAAAATTTAAGGGTGTTTCACCCTATTTAAACCTTGTGATAGCCTCACTAGGTCATGTTTAGACACCCTCCATCTCTTCTTATCTAGGAAATCGAAGCATAAGTGAGATCTTGAGAGTTTGAGCCTTAAAGTGTGATTTTTGGTGCATTGTGAAGGAGAAGAAGAAGTGAACCATTTGGAGTTGTGTTTAGAGCTTGAAGATCTGAGATTAGCTCTTCATTTGTTGTCCTTGTGAGGTAAAAAGCTTCCATCTTGCTAATCCAAAATGCTAGATCTACTTTCGTGCCATTTTATGCTCTTTGAGTCAATGGTTTGATTGTAGAGCCTTTTGCTTCACTCCAAAAGTGATTGTTGGTAGATGTAGGACCCTTTTGGTCCCTTTTTCTATAAAGAAACAATAAATAAGATCGATAGATTCTATATTAATGATGAGATTTAAAGAAAACAAACAATGAACAAAAGTATGTCGAATGATTAGATTCAAACAGCTCTAGAAGAGTTCTCAAAGATGGAACTTCTCTGTGAGAGCGTACAAATGGCGTTTAGGGTTCAAAGAAGTAACCCTAATATTTTATATGTATGCACAATATATAGACTAGAATAGATACTGGATCCAAACATAGACAGACGCATTTCCGAATAAACAAAACTATATAAGTACATATTTGACACAATACATTATAGACCTAACAATCTCCCCCTTTGTGTCAAATTCACAAGGAATGTCTTCATTGTATTCTTTTCTCCACGATAAAGAACCTTGGGATTAAATTTAGAAGCGTATTTCGGATACATAAGTACCATATGATTATATCCGAGTAGCATTTGAGGTTAGCCGTAGTATTCACTTTTCATGCTTCAGCTATAGAAAGAATAGTCTTCAGAGCGGCTGTGGAGTAAAGGTGTTTGTCTCGTAGAAAGAACATGTAGTTATGAAGTATATCACCCTTATTTCTCTTATACACTATGCTCCAATGCTCTTTTCGGATAATTTCGATTTTTAGCTTCTGAACCTCCTTCGTTTGCTCTTCCGGGTTTAGAATGGGCCTCTTCTTTACAAATGATTCTATTTCAACATCCATCTTCGTAATTTCATGGATGCAACAAATGAGCATCCTTTTCAAATGTGCAATGATAGGGTCATACTTCTTTTCCTCTTTCGTACTGATGTGAAAGAAGGAGATCCAATCATATGTGTTCATAAATTGAAGGCCTGCCAAAGAGAACTCATCTAGAACGTGATTAGCTCCTCTAAATCCCTTGAACATTATATTCACAAAGTCTTCGGTCTGAATAGGAAATCCAGGCTTCACAACTACAAAAATCAAAAACTTCTCTATATTTTCAAAACAACGGAAGAGAAAAGCCCTTGGAGTGATTGGGAAATCAAATTGATTTTTCACATCATTGACTAAGTCAAATGAGATCGAGGGCTCCAGCCAGTAGATGCTTAGCTTGTCAATAGCCTCTTTCTGAATTTTGTTCATTGACCAACGACGAAATAACGATTTTAGAGTTTCAACCATAATTTTTGCATTCTTAACCTCAACTTCATCTACTTTTAATTTCTTCCGAATAGCATGTAGATCATGTAGCTCTTTGTCACGCTTCTTTCTCACTTGCTTTTCAGGCTTAGACAACTGTTCTTCTTCTTCTTCATCAATTACTTTCCTTTTTCCTTTCTTTAATGCAGAAGCTTCATTACCCTTCTGACCAGTCTCAGTGTTAGGCTTTGGCTGTTGATCAGTTTCAGTTTTAGGCTTTGGATTTGACTATTGATCAGTTTCTCCCCCTTGTTTTGGAAAAGCCTCGCTTCCTAAAACACATTCGATTTGATTAAGCATCACAAAGACTGGTTGGAGCTTGTCGGATAGTTGCTGTCGAACCAAGACAGTGAACAAAGAGTTAGGAGTATCAACAAGCCGCAATGGATATTGATTTATCCCTGGAACACAAATTTTAACAATATTCCTCTCATTCTCATGATCATCAACATGCTTGGTAACAATCTTCAGTTTGACAAAAAGGACCTTGGATTTCTGAGTTTTCTTAGCTAACGCATCCATGATTTTGTTTTCTGCTGCCAAGTCTGCTTGCAACTTTTCAATCATGGAAAGGACAGAGGAAGTGAGTTCAACATTCTCGACTTTAATTTCGGAACGAACGAGGGAAAGTCACATCTTGAGATAGTTTTTCGACTTTTGCAGTCGTTTCTGAAATGGTCTTTTCAGAAGCTTTAATTGCCTTGGATGCCTCTTCAAGGACTTTAGTGTTCACTACTGTGAGCATCTCCACAATAGCTTTGTTAGTAGTGAACATGTATTTAAATTTAGATGAAGATGTAGATGTGGAAAACTCTAAAAGATAATCCAGTTTTTGTTAAGCTTTTTGAACCGCC
The DNA here is from genome assembly GCF_002870075.4 of Lactuca sativa. NCBI lineage: Eukaryota > Viridiplantae > Streptophyta > Magnoliopsida > Asterales > Asteraceae > Lactuca > Lactuca sativa. The sequence continues at coordinate 93,231,336 of NC_056625.2, read as the reverse complement.
CTTTTGTCATTGGGGCTTCATCGTCATCACTATTAATGTTTATGGTGAAAGGGTTGAAGACAAAATTTGTAAATGTCTCCTGATCGTCTCCGAAGAAAATGTAACATCCCAAAATTCAAGACCAAAAATTTCGTTTTCATTAAGGTATTTTATAAAACCATCGTTATAAAAACATTCATATTAATATCTCATGTCAAAACCAAAGTGTCAATAATCAAAACATACTATCATAAAAGCATATAAGAGTGTAAACCTAAAGATCTCAAGTGCGGAAAACATAGTGTGATGCGCTGCGATCAAGCCAACTCCTTTCCTGAAACCAAAAATGTAGAACGTAAACACGAAGCATAGTGAGTTCCGCCATCATACCACATACCATACAATCACATAGAATACATACTGCCAGGAAATTATAGGGTGCCCGTCTTACCCGTCTCAAACCATTATGGTTTGCTGACCTACCCATGTCAAGCCATTATGGGGTGCTGATCTACCCGTGTCAAGCCATTCTGGGGTGCTGACCTACCCTTCGATCCTAACAACTGAACTCCGGGGACTATCTCACCCCTACTACTACTACCACACATATCATAACATAATCATATTGTCAGGCATATCTAGGGTGCCCGACCTACCCTTCGGTCTTTAAGACCGAGATACGAGGACTATTTCACCTCCTACTACTTCCACATAATATCATAGCATAAACATATTGTCAGTTATATCTGGGGTGCCCGACCTACCCTTCGGTCCTAACAACCGAACATGGGGACTATTCCCCTACTACTACCACTATCACATATAACATATCATGATAACACATAAACATATCAGGTAGTAGCAAACCTAGATGAATATCACAAATACAATCATCTAACATACAACTCCTACTAGTGGGTCGACATTGTGGCCATAGACACACCGCTACTGGAAGGTGACTCACCTCACACTGCTGAAGTCCTGCAGTCCCAACCCCAGCTGCTGGATGACAGGTCACCGAACTGTCAACATCAAAACAACACCCAATTAATAATTGGGTTCCAACACATGTCCATAAGTCCATGTTGGGGTAAAATACTGCTTTTCCCCTATCTTGGCTTGATTCAAGCCCAAGGCCCAATCCAAAGGCCTAAAAGTCAACTATGGGTCAAAGCCCAACACATGGCCTAGTTTTCCAAATTAGGCCCGAACCTCTACATGGTCTCACTCTAAGGCCCAACCATTTATTCTAGTCCAACCTTTGACATTCTATTGGCCCAATATCATATAATATTTAAGGCCCAAACTATGGCCCATCTATAGCCCAATTTTCTAAATTGGGCCCAACCCCTCATATAGGCCTTAGGCTAAAGCCCATCTAATTTTTCTAGTCCATATGATTTTTCTTAAATGGCCCATTATTGGTCCAATCAACAAAGACTAATGGAAAGGCCCAACTCAAGGCCCAAGTGAAATTAGGGTTTCACATAAAATAACGATTAGGGTTAAGTGTCCCTACTTAACCCGTTAAAGACTTAATCCATTAAGTCCCACATGGCCTTCGGTTAATTGCAAATGGTTATTAATTACTACTTTAAGTTCATTAAATAATTCTGATGCGGTCTCGATAAGTCCCAAATTAAGGTTTCATGGCATTAGGGTTTTCCAAACCCTAATGTAATGCTCGGGTTTCAGGGCTAAGCATTTTTGACAATGTAATAGTCTAGGTCAACTATTGTAACTCTTTTTGAAGTAATAAAGATGAAATATTTGAGTATTATGTGTATTTATGTGCTTATTATTTAATTATAAATGTAAAATTAATAAAGAATAAAAGTAAGCGTCAAAATTAAAGTGTCAGATAAGCCCGGTATCTTTATATAAAGTTGTAGTGGTCGGAACAAGGATTCCGGGGATATAAAGAAAGCCGAAATCCGAGTTATAACGAAGAAGTTATGACCCGTCGAAGTTTCGCGACAGAACGAACACAATACCGGGAAGCGTAAATAGTGAATTTACGATAGAGTGAGATTTAGTCTTAGCGATCTGAATAAGAGTCGTAGAATTCGTTAAACTGAGAACGTCCATAAAAAGAACGCCCAAATCTGACTTCATATGAGGAAGTTACGATTTTTCGAAGTTTTGGATTAGCAGTGTACAACCCGAAATTTGAATAATAGATCGAGCGGTTGTTAGCTGACACGACCTAAATGAGAAGCGAAGATCTCGTTAATTGTAGTGTAACGATAAAAAGACAGACGAAAACGGGTGCTAGATGAAGAAGTTATGAGAATTTAACGGACCAATCCTGTCCTGGCCTGTTAATAATATAACTTTTAAAACAAATTCAAAATTAGCCGACAGAGTCTAAACGAAAGTTGTAGAGTACGTTCCCGCATTCGCGTGGATATAAAGAACGTCAAAAACAGAGCTCGTATGCGAAATTTATGATTTTTAGAAGTCGGAAAGTAAATTTCACGAGACATGTTGCGAGATTGTTGACGTGGCATGATCCCAACCGTTGCTTGCTCCCCAAGGCCTCGCTTCGGATGATGACACCTGGTGCGAGGGTTACGCCCAGCGTAACCGAGGAGCGCCTCGCGTACGAGGTACGCCCTACGTGCGAAAAGGGAACTCCCCACGTAGTCGATCTGCTTGGTCCGAGGAGTAGCCATGTCGCCCCATCCGAAGCTCGCCATCTGGCATCCTTATCCGAGGAGTACGCGCCGCGTAGCCAAGGATTACGCCCAATGTAGGCCGAGGCCTCGCAGCTATAAAAGAGGGCGAGGGTCTCCGGATTTTTCACACATTTTCTCATTCTCTCTCTAAAATCTTTCTCTCTCTAAGGCTCCAAACCACTCTTAAACCCTAGATAAAACCCCTAGCAGCCTAAGGAAGCCCCGAGGCTCCCGGAGTCCCGAGAAAAAGGGTCTTTTGGTTTCGGAAACGCTGCTCCGAGCAAAGCCCAGTTTTCTTTAAAATCCGTTGTAAGTGAGCTACGCTTACACAAATTTTAATATAGCTTTCAAATAATTAATGTTATTAGGTCCTTAAAATAATTATTTGGGCTATTATTATGAGTTATATTGAGTGTTATTTAACGCTTATATAAAAATAATAATAGCTAGACTATTAATTAGTCATTGTTGACGTTAGACTAAACCCTAGTGGTATTGATACTAGGTTTTATCGAAGGAAAATTGTTTTGAGAGTATCGAAGCGTTGTCTGAGTGCTGAGTCACCACCTTTCAGGTGAGTGCATAGTTACTTTTAGCTTACACATACATATGAAGTATTTTATATAAATTACGTGTTGTGTGTGCATATTATCTGCATACTTGCTATCTATGTTGGATGAACGATTTTATACATGTTTTAAATGATTTAAACTATATATGTATTTTATATCTACAAAATGTGTTGGGTAAAATATGGGTAGATGTAATAGTTGTTTTGTGATAAAATAAAATGATGAGAGGCCTGGTTATAGATGTTATTGACGATCTAGTCATCTAGCGGAGTATAGATGACGACCACGAACTATTCTAGACAGTCCTGTGGAACACTAGCAGGGTCGCAACCTCTAGGTGTTTATTTGAACTGTGTGCTCACTAGGTGTACTCCAATCCCCCACATGGTTGCCTTAAGGACATTTATTGCTGAGGAATCCCCTTAGCAGTAGTGTCCATCCCGATGATAGTCCTTAGATTAGATCCCTTGAGTTAGATGTCTTAGGGACGTAAAGTGAGGATAACAGGAACGGGTAAACGGGTTTGTTTGGTTTGATAAAAGTTAATAAACTTATTTATTGTGGGTTGAAAACCCTATGTGCTCACCAGGCTCCCAAGCCTGACCCACTCAGTTTCTTCTATTACAGGTAGTGGCGCATGAGCATAGATGTTATATCTTGGGATGAGAGATTAAGGGACTTTAGGCCTGTAAATACAGAATAATGTAGTAAGGCCTATGATGTATTGTTTATGCTTATGATATGTATCAAACATGACATCCCGAGTTTTTTTTAATGAAATATATTTCTATGGAAATGCTTTTGATAAATCTTTATCATATTTTGTTTTGGGACAAATTCCGCAACACTTTTATTTAAAATGTTACTTTTTTTTTAAACAAAGCATAAACAAAATCGGTCTTTTATGGCCGTGAAAATGGGGATGTCACAGTTGGTATCAGAGCATTAGTTTAAACGAACTAGGAATTTGTAGGATTTCTAGACTTAAACTTAGAATGATAAGCGATGGTTGTGAGGTGTGAGCACTAGCTTATTTTAGGAATTATGCCTAAAATGCTTTTATGTGCTAAATGCTTTATGCCTGACATGATATTATTTGTTCGGATCTATGGTCTGTTGCCGACCGGATCTGGAAACCTTATGTGTTTAGGATTCTAAACGTACGACTACGATATTAGAATTAGCATGTAAACGTTTCGGAGAGATAAGAATGATTTGAACATCAATCTTAAATAAAGATCTAAATTCACCTTATTCGGTGTATAGATCAGGATGGCAAGGACCCGTAGTGGAAACGTGAATGCAAATGGGAACAGAAACCAAACCCCAATGATTGAGCAAATACCAGTTCTGGTAGCCGCTGCTGAGCCAATAACGATGGCCGGAGTACAGGCGATGATCCAGGCGATGTTGGATCGTCAAATGGAGGAAACCAGACGTTTGATCCAACAAAATCGATAGGAAGCAACCATACAGATCGAACAGCCCGAGTTGAACGAAGGGCATACTGAGGAGGGAAACTACAGTGGAACCGTTGGTCAAGTCAACCCACCAATAGTTTAACAAAACAACCAAGATGACGGAGTCGAAAGAAATGGATGTAAGTACAAGGATTTTTTGACTTGCAAGCCATCAACTTTCACTGGTAAAGAAGATTTGATCGGGGTCATGGATTGGATCTCGGAGATGGAGTTAGATTTCATGACGTGCGGTTACAGAGGAAAACTACAGACCACATTTGCAGTGCGTCAGTTTCGAGGAGGCCCTGTACGTTGGTGGAATACCTTGGGGAAGACTTTAAGCCCCAACGATCCCCTACAACTGACATGGGCATAGTTTCTGGTGCAATTCAAACAAAATTACTGCTCAGCTCAAAACTTTCTCGAGCTAGAGAACCAGTTCCTAACCCTGAAGAAGGGAAGCATGTCAATCGATGAATACACGAACAACTTCACAAAAAAGATGGAGTTTGCCTTCATCTTGTTCCGGACGAGCTAACGAAAATCGATAAGTACGCAAAGGGACTTCCATGGGAGTACGTGGTGCCAGTGCGTTAGGCACATACTCTGGAGGCAGCTATCTAGGCTGCCAAGTCTGTGGAGGATATGATTAAGGGAAGAGTTGCCAACAAAGTTGAGGTTGGCGAGAAGAGGAAATCTGAAGGGTCTGCTAAACCCAACAAAAAGAAGAGAAAGTTCGGTTCAAAGAAGCTCGGGGGGAAGAGGAAATGAATTGAAATGGTGCGAGAAGTGCAAGAAGAAGCACTTGGGATAATGTAGCGAGAAAGTAACCTGCTACAAGAGTGGGAAAATGGGGCACTATGCCAATGGGTGCACCAACAACAAGAGGGTGTGCTACGAATGCCGTGAAGAAGGGCGTATTGCTAAGGATTGCCCAAAGAAGAAAGATGCAGGAAGGCCCAACGTTCCACCGAAGCCGAAGGTGAAAGCCTTCCAGATGACGCTCAAGGCTGCAAAGGAGGCACCAGATGTCGCTTCAGGTACTTTTCTTGTAAATGGTTTGCCTGCCAATATACTATTTGATGCCAGAGCGAACTACTCCTTTGTGTCTTGTAAATTTGGTGGAAAACTAGCATTACCTGTAGAAAAACTTGATAATGCCCAGATTGTAGAAGTTGCCAGTGGCAAGTTCGTACCTGTTAGGTAAACTTTGATATGCGTTCACAATAGCATTATCAGAAGGAACCCTGAACAACATTACTTCCGGAATTAACCAAATAAAAGTGAAATTCCTGGGATCCGATATCACAAATGTGGAAGTTTGGAGTGTCGAAATTGCTTCCATAATTGAATCTATCATGAATGGGACTTTGAAGTGGCCTAGTATACGGTTGATAACTATTGACCAAAATCTAGCACATGAAATCTCCATGTGGCGAGTAGTGGAGACCGTGCTCTGAATGAGTTGATCCCATAAAATCGAACCGTAATCGAGATTAACACCATGGTATAGCCGAAAGATAAAAGTGTAGAACAATTTGCTGGCACTATCTGACCCAACAACCCTCTCTAAGAAGCTCTTGAACAACAGAGTGAACAATCCATTCTATATTGGAGGAAGGAAGGGTTTCCTGAACTTGGACAACCAGGAGATATCCCCGGTGTAACGTATCTAATAAAACATCTCTATTAAGGCAGAGGTAGAAATCGACTCATGATCCACATGAACTTCAGGAGTAGCAAGCCCTATAAGTTTGCTAAAGTGGGACTTTGTGATCGAGGTCTTGTGAGAAGCAACCTCAAAGTGGATGACATCATCTACTTTGTTGTAGATAGCAGACGAGTAAGCATTGGAGAGATGAACCAATGGAACATATTCCACCATTGTTAACGTCTGAGCCATTTGCGAGAACTTAAGGCGTTCAATTATCGGCCGGAGAACTTCTTTGTAGCGTGAGGAATCTAGATCGATGATCATGTTTTGGCCATGCTTCTAGTGAGCATGATGAGAGAGGCTGATTGATCAGAAAAAGAGATATGCTCATATGAACCTGCCATTGAATCTTTGAAGAAGACGATGAACATGAGTCTCCTAACAAGGATCGACTTCGTAAACTCAAAGGTTACAATTGAAAGTCCAATATAGTACGAAGAGCGGGTGCAAGATTGAGCACCGCCAACAGTCAAGAGTTAGATACTTAATTGAAAGGACATAAGAGTTACAATTATTGCCTAGGATAACGTATGGATTCATTATACAAATAATGTTTTATTGATGATTCCGGGACGTAATCATCCTAAGGGGGAGATAATTGTAACGCCCGTAGATTCGAGCTAGTCAATTAGAGAATATAAGCATTAAAAATGACTTTTTGATAGAAGATTATTTAGAACGAATAATTTTAACTAAGCTATAGTATATGTCACAAAGGCTCCATACATATAAAGAAGGTTGAAATCCGAGTTATAACGAACAAGTTATGACCCGTTGAAGTTTTACGGCTAAACCGGCACGACACCGCATAACGTAAAAAGTGAATTTTTGATAAATTACTTTTTAGCCATAGGGATCTAAATAAAAGTTGTAGTATATGTTAAACCGAGAACGTATATCAAAAGAACGTCCAAATATGGCTTCGTATGAGGAAGTCATGATTTTTCTAAGATTTAGATTAACAGTGCACAACCCAGAAATCGAATTTTTGATCGATCAATTTTTGGCCGACAAAAGCTATATGAATTGAAGATCTCATTAATAGGAGCTCAACGATATATAAACAGTCGAAAATGAACGTCGGATGACAAAGTTATTAATATTTAACAGACTTTATCTATCTAAGCCTGTTAAAATATAAATTTAAATGTAAAGTCAATCTGACGGAGTCTAAACGAAAGTTGTAGATCCCGTCAGTACCTACGTGTGGATATAAAGAACATCAAAAACGTATCTCGTATGTGAAAGTAAAGGAATTAAGAAATTCATTAAATTATGAGAGGATACGAGGCTGATACGTTGCGCGATGCCGACCCCCCCTTTCTCCCCCATGGGTTCGCTTCGGATGCTGACACCTGCCCCTTGTACGCGCAGCGTAGGGCTTCATACGCCCATCATACCGAGTACGCACAGTGTACTTCAAAGTTACACCCAACGTATCTGAAGCCTTCTGCCTATAAATAGGTGTGAGGATCACCCAAAAAATTTACACCTTTCCCATTCTTTCTCTCTCAAATACTCTTCTTAGCCCCTCCCAATCCGTAGTACTTTCCAAGTGCTAGAGGCGAGTCCCGGAGCACCAGAAGGCTCCGAGAAGAAGATCTTTCGGCTTAGAAGTTCTGCCCCCACAGAGCCCTGCTCCTAGTTAAACTCCATTGTAAGTGAGTTATGCTTACCATGCTTTAAGTATAACTTACGTTTATGTTCATTCTCATTATTATAAATCCATAAAAAATATATGTGCTAAGTACTATAAATTATACAAAGTGTTATTATAATACCTTTTAACTGCTTGCGGTACAGGGAATCTGGTTTGAAGGGCCGTATAGGGTTGTTGGATTTCAGAACAGCTTAAATACCAAAATGGTCCTGCCCTCTGGTGTTTCATGTCCGACCGTTGTCTGTATATAATAGTTGAAAGGTATTGTTTAGCACTTGTAAAACAATATAGCTCGTAGACATTGATTTAATAATTAGTCGCAATAAATATTAGACTAAAATCTAGTGGTAATGATACTAGGTTTTGTCGAAGGAAAATAAAATTGTTAGAAGCGAAGCACTGCCTGAGTTTGGAATCATCACTTTAACAAGTGAGTGCATAGTTACTTTCATCTTCGACATACATATAAAGTATTTAATATTAATACATGCTATGTGCTTATGTGTTCTTGATATCTATGCTAGATGAACGATTTATACATGTTTTACTTGATTTAAACTGTATACGTATTTTTATACCTATAAGAATATTGGGTAAAGATGGGTAGATGAATGATGAAAAATAGAGGATGATATAAATGAACATTGGCAGTTGCACCACAACCTATAGGTGTTATTGGACTACGTGTTCACCAGATGTACTCCAAAAAATCATGGCAGCTGCGCCTAAAGGATAATATTGGCAGCTACGCCTAATAGAGAACATCATAATCCTAGCAGCTGCGGCTAAAGGATAATAGTTGTGCCTAACACATAACATTGGTAGATGTGCCATTGGTAGTTATGGACTTAGTGTCTGTTAGATAACCCTAACAACAATGGACTTCGTGCCTATTCCGTAGGAAAATCCTTAGGAATAAATATTGAGGAATAGATGATTCTTAAGGAAAATACTTAAGAATAAAGAAGATAATGGGGATGTGTAATTGGGTTAATTATTTGATGATTAAGCATAATAATTATATTATTGTGGGCTGAAAACCCTATGTACTCATCAGGTTTCCCAACCCGACCCACTCAGTTTATTTGTATCATAGGTGTCGATACGAAGCTACATTACACTGAGAGATTAACGAAGATGTAAATCATTAGTGTAAATAAATGTTAGGTCTGTTTATGCTTATGTTTTTGTATTGACAATGAAATCACCATGTTTTAATATAAACAAATTACATTTAATCGGAAATGCTTTGATAATGCTTGGATAATGTATTTATCATGTTTTCTGGGAACAAATTACATTTCTTCTGCTTTCCATGTTGTGCCTCCGCCTCCACCTCTACACTGGACTGGAGAGGCAGGATGGTCAATTGATTTAGGAGAAGTCAGAGGCAATGTCGATTCTATCTCTAACAACACTTAACCTAATTAACAAAAATCAAGAGAATCAGGAGGGTCCAAAAATTAAAGAGAAGCAGGAGGCAATGTCGATCATTTCACCACAAACACTTAACCCTAACTAGGAGATTTGGGGGGGGGGGGGGGGGGTCAATCGGTTCAGGAATAAAAGTCAGTGTGTTATAAGATGGCATACAAAATCAAGATGACATAATTTTTCGACTGACTATCGTAAATACTTCAGGTTTCACAATAGATGGTTCTATTTTTATGTCATACGTTTTTTGTTGACATAAATCATGTGTATCTAGTTAAACGACATTTTTCTAGTATTACACTAAAACAAATAAGTAAATAATAGTTGTTTATTTTGTATTGATCAAAAGAGAAATGAATAGATAAAAATGTTTATCTATTATTAACTAAATAAAAGTGTTTAGTTGATTACAACACATTTAATTTATTAATAAATTGTGTTGCATATGTTGGCTCAATAGAAAAAGTCTTGCAAAAGCTCACTTAGTAACTTAGTTTCAAAGGGGAATCATATGCTTAGGCAAAACTCTAGTCTACTCGCTCCCATACCCTCTTATTAGTGTCCCCTTCTCTTCATATTTTTCCACAATTTCAAACCAAGCAAATGAGAGATCAACTTCGATATTTGGGAAATTCAAATAGTTTTTGTTCCAAGCTCTACGAGAAAATAAATATAGAGGTAACCTATTTCGACTACTCTTCTCCCACATTGAAGGACCTTATAATTAAGGTATATTCTAGCCATTGTATGATTTAATGTTGAACATTATAGGTCTAACTGGATCCGTTTGTGAGGAAAACTAAAATATAAAAATTTGTTTTTTTTTCTTCAGTTGTGCTCGATTTGTTAACTATTTTTTAATCGATCAATCATCAACAATATTTAATATATAAAATTTATGCATTTGTATATTATTTCTAAGGAAGTGTAATCTTTGTTTGAATATGATTTATGCAATATTGGTTCATACATCTTCAACAATTTTGTTTGATTATGTAATTAAAGATGCTAATAATGAATTGTTGAGGTGGTAGTGCAAAAGAATTAAAAGAAAAATGTGCATAAAAATTAACATTATTGTCAAATGACCAAATTATCAAAAATACAAATCTTATACTATATTATAATGCATATTAGTTATATATCTTGAATTTTAAGAGATATAAGATACGAAGGTTTTTGTACAGCTCAATTATGCATAACAAAATCATTAATACTTGCAAAATTTTGAACTTTTGAATTAAGAAAAATTATTAAAAAATTAATTTGGAACAAAATGACAATTTTAAAATATTAAATTTATCTATATAAATTAATTTATATCTCTTAAACTAAATATCGATAACAATTAATTTATATCTAATGTATAAATAGACAATATAAATATAAGTTCTAAACATAGATATTTTAACTAAATTTGGTAATTTTTTTATAACATAGTAACTAATAATAAAATCTAATAATTATTTTCTTGTAAGAAACAATTCATCGAAATGACTAGTCGACTGGAGATCCATATGTAGAAGATGTACCATTTGTTATAAGAAATCACATTTGCAATAAAAGGTTTGTGCTCAAGATTGCTGAACTATAATTAAATAAGTGAATGACTTTGAAAACTTGTATATCAAAAAGCTTGGTATTATACAAAAATCGTAAAATATTCCTAAAGAGCAATCCAATTATATACATTATTGGTAATGATTGTAACTAGTATTCGACATGTATGATAACACATTTAATACAAAGAAAGATACTCCAAGTAAATAATAAGATAAATAATAGAGAAATGAGATTGAAATGAACATACAAAAAAACAAATAGGAATGAAATTGCTAGATAGGGAAAGCCTTACCCTCAATTCCACAATGGCATCAAGGTTTGTTCTTCCACCATGATTACTGATGCTTTGTAAAACTTTAACACTATTACAAAAAGAAACCAAATTGAACACAAAAGCAACAAGGATTTAAAACTTAGAGGTTCAGATTGTGACAGGGTTACCTTTGGGCTTTTTCTCTCCTCTCTTGATAATGGCTATGTTTGGCTCTAGAAGTGGTCAAGTAACAGTTGGAATGATAGGTATTATATAACCCATTAACCCTCAATGAAAGATAAGATCAAGTTCAATGTGAAGTAGTCATCATGATATTTCTGCAAAAATATTTATTTGGTTTTCATTTTCCTTTCACACTCCGATCACTTTCATTTCTGCATTAATTTTTTTAACCTTCATACTAGAATGATTTTACTGATTATTTTCAGGTTCTTGCACCAGCGTATTTACATGCTTTGAATATCATTCACCTAGACCTGAAGCCAGACAATATGTTGATTTGTCCAGATGCTATATCAAGGTAAACATCTTTTTTAAAGAAAAAATAATTACTAATAAATATAAAATGATTATGTGCTACAACTGTCAGATTTTAGGCTGTCGAAGGTTCAAGGTAGGTTTGATCAACAGTTTTCTTATGTGAACAAATGTTCTATTCTGTTTTTTCTTTTTGATCATTATGTGATGGTTATTTCTTAGTTCCCATGATTCAAGATGTGTTTATATATTGAAAAAACTGCTTAAAAAATTTCAGATTCATTATGTGATGGTTATTTCTTATCTGTCAGATTTTGGTGCCGAATTAGTCTTTCGTGTGCTTGGTATCAGGTCTAAAAGAATTACAGTCACACACAAGATAACACTCGTACTCCCTTCTCTAAAATTACTTATTTCTTGCTATTGTTAGTATTAAAGAACTGGAATATGTTTTTGTTTTTCTACAATTGAGTCAATGGATGGATTTTCACTTTTTTTTTACTATTTCAGGTAAAATCAAAGCTTCCGATTCTTAGATCATATACAGATGCAACCGAAGGATTATGGACACATGGATGGATAACTCTATTATTTGCCTCATTTACTTACTGATTACTGAATTTCTTATTTACAAAAAAAAGTCAATAAAAAATACTTTTTCTTGTTTTTGGTGGTGCTGCTAGGAATGGCAATGACACTAGAAATGGTGGTGTGAGTTTGCATAACTTCACATTGAGATGAAAAATGGAGGAGGATCAGGTTGCAACAAATAAATGTATGGTTATAGAATCGAAGGTACGCGTTATACATTCACAATATGGTAAATTAGACAATTTTCGTTCCTTGGTGCTATTTTGTTGTAATTGTTGGTGGGTTTTGGTGTTTTTGGTAGGTTCATAGATGTAGATAAAAATAAAGCTTCTAATAGGTGACCCCGTTTGAACTAGGCCTGGCAATCGTGTCGTGTTTGGGTTGGCGTGTCGCGGGTTGGCGGGTTGGCGGGTCAAAATATGCCAACCCAAACATGACCCATTTAAATATACAGGTCACAGGTTGGCGGGTCACGTGTTGGCGGGTTTGAAACATAAACCCATATATGACCCGCCAACCCATTTATTTATACGGGTTCACAAGTCACTACAAGAAAAGAAAGCATTAGCGGCGACGCCTTTAGCGGCGACAGCCAGCAATAGCGGCGACACGTAAAAGACGCGTTACGTGTTGCCGCTATTTCTGGCTGTCGCCGCTAAAGGCGTCGCCGCTAATGCTTTCATTTAGCGATCCGCGTCATTTTCACCCTAGCCGTCCGATTTGTTTTCAATCTAACGGTTGTTAAGCCCTCCGTGTGTCGCCGCTAATGCCCTAATGTCGCCGCTATTGCCCTTCGTCGCCGCTAATAGCCGTCGCCGCTAATGCTAAACGCATATACCCTTCACAGTTTACCTTTCTGCCATTCACAGCTTATACACATAACAATTTTTCTCTCGTTTTTTCTTCAATATCTCGCAAATTTTCAACTTGGTGGACGCATTGCTTCTTGGACCGGTGCTAGCTAGCTTCTCCTTCCCTCAAGGCAGCCACAATACCGCCACAACCCCAACCAAGGTCGGCATTTAGCCAAAATTCCGAAATTGCCCCCAACCAAGGTCAAATTTCTCATCTTCTTTATGATTTTTCTGTTTTAGATGATAAATAGTGAGTATTTTTCAAGTTTGTTGAGTGATTATGTTTGTATTTTGATATATGAATTGGTTATGCATTTTGTTGGATTGTATGTATTTTGTTGGATTGTTGAATTATTATGTGTGTTTTGTTCACATTTGTGGGAATTTTGTTGGATTGTATGTATTTTGTTGAAATTTATGTTTAGATTACATTGAAGTTATACCACATTGCCTTAACATGAAACTTAGATGTATATATTTGTATGAAATTGGAATATGCAAATTGGATTAAATTGGAATATGCAAATTGTATGGAATTGAATATATACATTTGGCTTAATTGTATGAAATTGGATGTATACATTTAGCTTAATTAGGCTATTAATAGCAACTTACTTCTAGTAATGTATTGTATATGGTTTGAAAGTGCTTAATTTTGTTAGTGACTTAATGTTTGGCCAACTTAATAGCAACATACTTTTAGTGACTTAATGTTGGTCATTACAACTTTAGCTTTAATTAGGTTATTAATAGCAATATACTTCTAGTAATTTTAATTTAATTATAGAATAAATTTAAATTAATTTAAAAAAACATTAAAAAAATAATAAATTAGTTGTAAATCAAGTTAATGTTAAAATTAAAATAAAATAAAGTTAGTTTAATAAATTAAAATTAAAATAAAGTTAGTTTAATAAATTAAACTAATAAAAAAAAGAAAATATTAAATTAATTATAAAATCTAATTAATTTACGTTTAGAATCAAATTAAGTTACATTTATAAAATCAAATTATATTAATTATAAAACTAACTTAATAGCAACATACATTTAGTGACTTAAAATAAAGTTAATGTTAAAATTAAAATAAATTAAAGTTAGTTTAATAAATTAAAATGAAAATAAAGTTAGTTTAATAAATTAAACTAATAACAAAAAAGAAAATATTAAATTAATTATAAAACTAACTTAATAGAAAATATATGTAATTAGTATGTGGAATAAATGAAAAAAAAAATGTATTTATGTATGTGATGTGTTGAAAAAAATGAAAAAAAAATATGTTGCTATAATTCTATTCATATTGTAATTTTGCAGGCTGTATATGGGGTTTAGTTGGGCGATACTCTTGTACGTGATGGCAGATGTTATGGGTTTAGGACATGGAGGTGATGGAGCCGGGGATCCACCACCTCCCGTAGGCTTTGGTCGTGGTCAACACGAACAGGATGGTAAGTCTTATTATGATATATTTGCTAGATGTTTTTATCCATTTATTATAAGCTATCGTGACTAATATTTTTAATTATATTTTTCAGCTGAGCTCCCTAAAAAAAGAAGAGGCCTAGCAAAAAACATTCAACTATCAAAGATAATAAGGGCAAACAAGGGAAAGCCTGTAGATTTGGATTTCGATAGGGAGCTGACATATTCCCCTGTCGGGAACCATGGTAATTGGTTTACCCGTGAGATTGGGAAGTATATATGGATGAACATCCCTTTGAACGTATCTGGTTGGGATAATGTTTCCCCCGCTTTAAGGAATGCCACAGTGGTTCATTTAAAGGTAACTTGGACAATATTTTAAGTTTAGTTCTAATTGGTATTTAACTAACTAACTTTTTTGTATTTGCAGAATAAGTTTGATTTAGACAAGGTTAACTTGGATCCCGAGCGTGCTCAGTTGTTGCAGAGCATTGATGCGACCTTGCAAAGAATTTATAGAGGCCGAAAAAATAAAGCGCATACTTATTTTGAGAATGTCGGGGGGCTTATAGATATCCCAAGGGCATTAGCCAACCCCCCCGATGGTATGTCACGTGAAAATTGGGCACAAGCAGTCAAGCATTTTCAAACTCCTGAATTTCTAAAGCGTTCGGCGTCAAACAAAGGAGTCCATGCACAACAACAAGTTGTAAACCGAGGGGGATCGTGCTCGTATAGCAATGCATGTTTCAAAGAAGTAAGCTATGATATATTTAACTGTTTATTTAAATTATAATTAATCTAATTTTTAATGTTAAATAGGACATTGCTCGAATCGAAGCATTTCGTAAGGCCAATACTGATCGCCAAGGGGTGTTTAGTAGTCCTGCAGTCGAGCAACAATACGTAAGTGGTTAATTTTTATTATCATATAAGTGATTATATCGTCAAAGGGTAGTTAGTAATCTAATTTTTATTATATTTATTTCTTTTTTGAAAATACAGAATGCTTTACTCTTTGAGATCAGTCAACAAACTCAAGCATCTTCTGAAGCCAGCGGTCTAACACCAAAGGATACACAAAATTGTTTTGAAAAAATATTAGGTGTTCGACGTGGCCATATCAGAGGCATCGGGCGTAAACCTTCTACGGTTGTGTCGATGTACGATCAGGAACAACCACTGACACAGCCACCACCACAATCACAGGTGACATGACTATTTAATTTTGGTAATTGTTTAAAATGTTTTGGTAATTGTTAGTTTAGTAATAGTTTCAAAATTTGGTAATTGTTAGTTATAGTACAACGTTATAATGTTTTATACGCAATATGTGGAATGTATATTTTGTATATAGAATGTTATAATGTTATTTTAACTTATAAGACTATGTTGTTTTATTTGTAGTTGGAAATGCTTCAAACAATGTTAAAAGATCCGGAATGTAGTGCTGCACTTGAAGATTGGTTTCGTTCATTGCCACAACGAAATGAAACCGGAGGAAACGAGGAGAGCGATGATGACGAGTGATAGTTGTAGGATTTTTTTATGTTTTATTTGTGCAAGTATTTTAGACTAGTATTTTCAATATTTTGTTATATGTTAAATCAGACGAGTAATTTTAAACGGATATTGTATTAATATTTTGGATTGGAATGATATAGGATTAGATTAATTAATATCATACCAATTTTTTTTTTTTTTTTTATTTTAATGTGATATATATATATATATATATATATATATATATATATATATATATATATATATATATATATATATATATATATATATATATAAAAGAAAAACACCAATACCGGCGACGCCTTTAGTGGCGACAATAGGTTATTACCGGCGACACGCCTTTAGCGGCGACGTGAGCTTATTAGCGGCGACAAGTCTTTAGCGACGACAGCTACGCATTAGCGGCGACAGATTAATTAATAGCGACAAAATATCAGCGTCGACGTTTTAGCGACGACACGTCGCCGCAAATAGTATTAGCGGCGACAAATCGCACTTTTAGCGACGACGCTTGTCGCCGGTAATGGTGTACTTTCTTGTAGTGAGTTGGCTGGTTTGTGGGTCAGATTTGGGTTCGTGAGTCCGAATTTTAGACATTAAAGTCTTAAACATCCAAATGAAAATTATAAACATTCATAGAAACATGTTACAGACTTAGCCTTATAGGTTACGACTTACGACCTTAGACCATTCACCATGAGTCAAAATGTCAAAACAGTCAAATAGTCTATGAATCAATGGTATATATTATATAATACTAATTAAATATTCATACTTGATACATAAATACATTTAAAAATAAAATAATTTTTTTATTAAGAATATAAACGGGTTGACCCGTATAATAAACAGGTTGGCGGGTTGACGGGTTATTGGGTTGGCGGGTTGAAAAACTCAACCCAAACCCATTTATTTCATGTCGTGTCGCAGGTCGTGTCGTGTGTCGTGTCGAGAATTGTCAGCCCTAGTTTGAACTTTTATGAAACAATGGTCATAGTGGTCCTTTTACACATGTCAACTCGGCCTCAAATGGACGACACATTGTTGTCGGCTTCAAGAATTTTGAAGTTGAGCTGTTGGAAGCTGTTATCAATCAACTCTTGACAATAAGAGGTACTCTTCTATTCTAACTGTATGTTTCAATGTGGATATATATATATATATATATATATATATATATATATATATATATATATATATGTGTGTGTGTGTGTGTGTGTGTATGTATATCTACACTTCCTTTGATTCTATATGACTTATAACTGACAAAATTTATAGGCAAAAAGCTTTAATCGAAGGTCAAGATTTAGAGGTAATTGGTGAGCAGGGGTGGATCCTACCCCGAGATACCCCTCAAATTTTTTTCGGCGGTGTAATTTTTGTTTAGGTATCCCTCAAAAAAAAATCGGTATAGTGTATATATACGCATCCCTCCACTTATAAACACAAACAAACAGTTGGTCTGCTGGTTAAGGCTTTGACTTATTCAAGCAAAGGTCTTGAGTTCTATTCTTGCTTCTTACATATTCCTTGTTTATTTTTGTTTTATTTTTCCAGCTATTCTATCACACTTCGCTAATCACATGTAAACTCAGCTATTTTTTTCTATTATATAAACTTGTTATGCTCATGCTTTATTTAATATCTACTTTGGGTCCCACATCGATTGAAGTATCAAAATATACTTCAACTTCATGTTTATATAACAAGACTTTAGGTTAGCTAAGGATTTGATTAAGATTTGGGTTTAAAACCGAAACCGAACCCGGGAAACCCAAGTACCCCGGGAAAAAAATTAGGTTACCCTAAAAAAAGTTGGGATACCCCTTTACTTTGATCCTGGCTCCGCCACTGTTGGTGAGTTACTTGAGCTTCCAGTTCATAGTTTCCATGTCCTCCCTAGAAGAAGACATTGAAAAACACTTTTACTTTTAAGATATTGAGAACATCATCTCACACATAATCATTTTGACAGAATACAACATAGGGGCATTTATGTCTTTTCATCAATATTGTTTCATATTCTTAACTTATCCAATTTTTGTAATCTATGTCATGCAAAATAACATCCAAGTGGTCGATATTGGTTGATGCATCTTCAAATGGTGAGGTTGCAAGGCTTAAGGTTGCCATGGAGATTGCCAAAGGAGAAAAATACTCATGGGTTCCTTTTAATGTTGTACATATATATATTTTGTTTTTCTATAATAAATATTATGCAATATTAAGACTGTATTACATTACTGACTATTCGAATGACTATTTGAATTTGACATATTATTGCAATGAATTATCTTTCTTATTTATTGTATTTTATTTTGTATTATGAGACTTTTAGTGTGTTATTTAATTTGAAAATTACTAAATCTATCAAAATATATAATTTTTATAAAATTTAAAATTATGACACGTAAAAATATATGTCGTCTTTCTTTTTTATAGGGGCATCAATGATACGCATTGCAAGTCGTAAATGTGTGTCGTAAGGTTACGATACACAAATGCGTGTCGTCTTCTTTATGACAGGGCTTTCCTTGACACATGTTGTGTTTCATAAGAGTGCGTCATAAATGTGCGTCGTAAGGTTACATCACGCAAATGTGTGTCGTCTTCCTTTATGACAGCGCCTTCCTTGACAGACATTTGCGTGTCATCTATGGCTTTAATGAAACGCAATATGTGTTATTAAAGGGTGTTTTTGTATTAGTGATGATCCCCTCCATTGTGCTCCTCTAGTTCTCGTTATCCTATATCTTATGACCACAGATCGAAACTTGGCTTTTAATGGATGCAATGGTGGAGCTTCTGCAAAATTCCCCTCTTTAAAGTCATCGTCAACATCATCCACCACTGGAACTTCTTCCAAGTCTGCCTGAACTCTTTTTTTGAAAATTAGGATTTACGTCTGATCGTTCTTTTCTTCCTTTATAGAGGGCTCCGTCTCATTCACATTCTAAAGGTAATTTTCGGTGCTCTACTATGTTTGATTGAACTTTTGCTCTGCCTCCACCATCGTTTAAAAGCTCCAAGTGTTATCAATAAAAATTAGATTTATAGATATACAAACATCACTCTTTCAGGTTTTCCGAAGAAGATGATAGGGTGGCATTAAACTAAAAGTAGTGACAATGAAGGTGAGTTGATGGAACTGAGCAGATATGAGTAGATGTGTAAGAGATATGGAGAGAGAATTGGCGACAGACTGTCGATGGGTGATGATGGAGGTCCGATAATGGTGGGCAATGATGAAAAAACAACAATCTAATTTTGATAACTAAATTCATATGTGTGTATTCATATCATTGTTAGATCCCCTAGTATGTAGATAGAGGATACGAGGAGAAATAGATGTGCTAGGAATTTCATGTGGTGGTGTTGATTTATGGTTGTAGGAGATAAAGTAGCAGCGACGACTAAACTGCATAAATTTTTTACCGGTTGTGTCAGACGTGATGACCCGTCAACGGGGAGGATTTTGTTGTTGAGAGAGATACAAAAACAGAAAGGGGGATTGTGGGTGGATTTTTTTGTTTTTTTTTTAAATTTAAATGTCTTCAAAGAATAATAAGAGAAAATAAAAAAAATAGAAAAAAAATTGTTTAAGTGCAAATTCGTCATTATAAGTTGGGTATGGAGTATGGACCAAAACCACCAAAAAATACGTACTATATTGTGACAACCCAATATTTCGAGACAATAAAATGTAACACCAGTAAAATTTAGGTCAAAAATGAACTTTCCTAAAATCATATTTGAGTTAAATAAATAGTAGGAATCGTATCAAGGTTTTCGTACATATAAAGAACCCTAAAATCCGAGTTATAACGAAGAAGTTATGATCAACCGAAGATTCTCGGCAAAACCGGCAACACTGATAGACGTAAAACGCGAAGTTTAAATACAATAATTTTTAGCCTTAGGTATCTAAATGGAAGTTGTAGATGTTATCAAACCTTAAACGTACGTAAAAAGAACGTCCAAATCTGACTTCGTTTGAGGAAGTTATGATTTTCAAGATCCGGATATAGCAGTAGACTGCTAAAAACTCGAAATAGAGATCAAGAGACTTTTGGCCGAAACAACCTAAAGGAGAATTGAAGGTCTCAAAAATATTAGCGCAACGATAAAAATTTTGACGAAAACGGACATCGGATAAAGAAGTTATGGATTTCTAACGGACTTTTCGTGTCATGGCCCGTTAAAAATAAATAATTAAAAATAAATTCAAAATTTGCCTATGAAGTCTAAACGAGAGTTGTAGAGTATATTCTCGCCTACGTGTGCATATAAAGAACGTTGAAAAAGGAGCTCGTGCGTGGAAGTTACGGATTTTACAAGTTTAAGGCTCAAAATCCGAGGTTCTCATGTCTGCCACGACACGGCACAGTTGGCCGTGACCCAGCCAGTGACTGAGGGCAGCCAATCAATGGAACAGGATAAGATGACTGACCACGACGTGGCACACCCTTTGCCACGACATGGAAACCAAAATATGGTCCTATAAATAGATTTCAAGGGCTACGGGTTTCATTGCTCAGTTCCCTTCTTTCTCGCGCCGAAACTCTACGTTTTAACCCCCGAAGCCCTCCCAATGCCCCGGTTTTCACCTTAAAGTCCCGATGGAAGGTTTTGTGTTCCCGAGATTCCCGAGGTTCCCGAGATTCCCGAGATTCCCGAGAAAATCAACTTTTCCAAGTCGAAGTTCTGCTCGATTATCATCTCGCTTTCTCCCAATCAATCAAGTAAGTTCATACCCCTTAATTAACCTTTTAAATGTTTTTAAATGTTTATAAATGTTTTATGGTGGGGGGGGGGGGGGGGAGGAATACAAGTTGAATGAGGTTTATTTATTATCTCAATCACATGTGATTAATAACTAGCATGCAAATGGAATTACTATACGTTAAATGTTTTACCGAACAGATTTCTTCAAATGACTTTCTTAAACATTTTTACATGTTTAAAACTCTTTATCAAACTGTCTTACACACTGTAAGTTCCTTTCAAACTCTGTTACAAAGGTGTTTTCAAACAAAAGTTTTCCTTATACTTAAATTGTCTTATCAAACAAAATACTTTCAATCATTGTATAAACTGATATCAAGTTATCATTTCTTCGTTATTAAACTTTTCAAAGGTATTACAAAACTTCTTTTATACTTTTATATTGTCAAATGCATGCCCATATATGTATAGTTATATAAGTAATGTTCAAAGGACTTAGGGCAATTAGCTCACTTTATTTCCTTTTCCTCTTTGGGATGTGGCCTTAAGGTATCGGTTGCTCATCCGAATGTCGTCTAAATATTATTTATATATCATGTATACATATATAGGTATAAAGGTTCCATTAGTCAGTTCAGCACCTTTGGAGAGCAAAGGTATAGTTCCGGTTATACTCGTACATTACTAGTAACTATAATAGGTATAGTTAGGAGATACTACTTACGATTCCAAGTACAAGGAATCACACAAGAGTCAGTTCATTCATGAGTTTATACTAGTACATTACATGTTACATGAAAGCGTTTACATATATACTCTTACATGGATACGTGTACATAGATACACTCAACGGGTACATTTACATATATACGCTTACATGAATACGTTTACATAGATATGCTTACAGAGATACGTTTACATTGATACGTTTACAAAGATACGCTTACATGAACACGTCTACATTAATACATTTAATAGATACTATTACTTAGGTTTTGTTATAAATGTTTCGGGACTTACCATTCCACACCCAAAGCTGTTAGCTACAGTAGGGAAAAGGAGCGTCGACGGGTGTCAACGGTTGTACTGTTCGGCGAGTTTCCACGTCGTGAATATCCTAATGCAAAAGGATACATCTTTAGTTAATATATTATTCTCCTTCCTTTATTTTGTGATACATTCACATGAACGACGAGATAGAACATATTTGATATAGATAGACTATTTTCCACATTACCTTCATATTGCGACTCATACACATAAACGACGAGGTAGACTATAATATTATAATAATAGTTAAACAGGGAAAAATCATCACATTTACAGTGATGCTTACTTACAAAACAGTCGGGTTTTGGTAGAAGACTACTTTTTATACTAGTAGGAAATATGGGATTTTCTATGGTTTTCAAACGTTTACAATTACTTACAAAACAGTCGGATCTTGGTAGAAGACTACTTTCAAAACAGTCGAGTCTTGGTAGAAGATTACTTTTGTACTAGTAGGAAATATAGGATTTCCTAGGTTTTCAAATGTTTACGATTACTTACCAACATTTTCATATTTTTCTCCAAATGTTTAGAAGTCTTTACTTTACAGTATTTACAAATCAAAGACACATTAATACTTATGAATTCACCAGCTTTATTATTGATACTCGTTTTCAAAATAACTTGTATTCTCAGGTCACTAATAGACAGGTACGACAACCAGGTTTTGTGAAGACGGAGAAATCAAGACTCCTCTTTTATTTTGATTAGTTATTATGTTGTCTTATACTATGAAAGAACACACTTGTAATTAAAATTATACTATTAATGCAATGGGTGATGTTGTTGCTTGTTTACTACTTTACATTGTTGTGATACATAACATGATGTCCTCCGCCGCAGAACGTTTCCGCCGTTTTCGGTTTGGGGTGTGACAGATTGGTATCAGAGCATTGTTTATAGTGAATTGAGTGTATCAACCCATAAACGATATATGAACTATAAACACAATGGGATTAAAATACTCTGACCAAGAGTTTACACTTTTAAATAATAAAATATTTAACTAAGTATATGTGCCTGCATTCATACTAAAATCTGTGTCATAATGACGAGAACAAAAGTATTACGATTTTTGAATATCACAGGTAAGCTCGGGGATGTATGTTCAGTCTTGGGAGTGGCATAGCCTGATCAACTATGCTGGTCCGAGGAGTGATTAGCGCGTGCCCAAGAATGGTTGTGATGTGGCAACAAGTCTAAAAACTTACCAACACTACCATTATGAGAACACTAGAACAGAACATAAGTCTAAAATACTATAGGAGTATTTCGTGTTACTATAATTACTTACTTGAGAACTAAAAATATCTTCATTACTAGGTCAATAGTTGCTAAGTGGATGCACTAAGGTTATATGTAACTAGGATATCATAGACTTAGAATCTGTGAAATTTTGCTTTACCTCTGTTCCTTGTGAATTTGGAGTTAAGGTCACTTATTCGAAGGCCTATCATGTTTTGATTACATATAACTAGTATGCACTTTACAAATAGTAATGTAACTAATGAAGATCGTTTAATAATTATCTAGTTAGTTCGTCTAATAACTATTTCCTTACCCCCAATTCTTGGGTAGATAACATGGCTGGACTCCTTCCCATGACAACATGTACCTTCCGAACGAAGGCAATGTTGGACGGTTTGGAGAAGAACCCGAGAATGCTCATCCAATCCCTTTGCATGATCACCATGCTGAAGACCTTTCGGATGGTGATAACTTCAAACCCGAGGTAGATAACCTACCCCTGGTAGCTCCATTTCTAAATCCTAACCCTCGTCCCGCTTTTCATGGCCCGATGCCTCCTTGGGTAGAATGCTTGGAAACATGGAGCGAAGAGCAAGATTAACCTATGTCGTTTAATGGAGACCGAAGCTTCCACAACGTAAACGAAGGGAGCTCAGCAGACAAAGTTCTACCAATCCTGATCCGTAGAGTTGCCCGAAACGAAATTCAGGGTAGGACGGCTCTCCAACGTATCGAGGAGGTTAATGCCAAAAGCTCACTTAGTAACTTAGTTTCAAAGGGGAATCATATGCTTAGGCAAAACTCTAGTCTACTCGCTCCCATACCCTCTTATTAGTGTCCCTTTCTCTTCATATTTTTCCACAATTTCAAACCAAGCAAATGAGAGATCAACTTCGATATTTGGGAAATTCAAATAGTTTTTGTTCCAAGCTCTACGAGAAAATAAATGTAGAGGTAACCTATTTCGACTACTCTTCTCCCACATTGAAGGACCTTATAATTAAGGTATATTCTAGCCATTGTATGATTTAATGTTGAACATTATAGGTCTAACTGGATCCGTTTGTGAGGAAAACTAAAATATAAAAATTTGTTTTTTTTTCTTCAGTTGTGCTCGATTTGTTAACTATTTTTTAATCGATCAATCATCAACAATATTTAATATATAAAATTTATGCATTTGTATATTATTTCTAAGGAAGTGTAATCTTTGTTTGAATATGATTTATGCAATATTGGTTCATACATCTTCAACAATTTTGTTTGATTATGTAATTAAAGATGCTAATAATGAATTGTTGAAGTGGTAGTGCAAAAGAATTAAAAGAAAAATGTGCATAAAAATTAACATTATTGTCAAATGACCAAATTATCAAAAATACAAATCTTATACTATATTATAATGCATATTAGTTATATATCTTGAATTTTAAGAGATATAAGATACGAAGGTTTTTGTACAGCTCAATTATGCATAACAAAATCATTAATACTTGCAAAATTTTGAACTTTTGAATTAAGAAAAATTATTAAAAAATTAATTTGGAACAAAATGACAATTTTAAAATATTAAATTTATCTATATAAATTAATTTATATCTCTTAAACTAAATATCGATAACAATTAATTTATATCTAATGTATAAATAGACAATATAAATATAAGTTCTAAACATAGATATTTTAACTAAATTTGGTAATTTTTTTATAACATAGTAACTAATAATAAAATCTAATAATTATTTTCTTGTAAGAAACAATTCATCGAAATGACTAGTCGACTGGAGATCCATATGTAGAAGATGTACCATTTGTTATAAGAAATCACATTTGCAATAAAAGGTTTGTGCTCAAGATTGCTGAACTATAATTAAATAAGTGAATGACTTTGAAAACTTGTATATCAAAAAGCTTGGTATTATACAAAAATCGTAAAATATTCCTAAAGAGCAATCCAATTATATACATTATTGGTAATGATTGTAACTAGTATTCGACATGTATGATAACACATTTAATACAAAGAAAGATACTCCAAGTAAATAATAAGATAAATAATAGAGAAATGAGATTGAAATGAACATACAAAAAAACAAATAGGAATGAAATTGCTAGATAGGGAAAGCCTTACCCTCAATTCCACAATGGCATCAAGGTTTGTTCTTCCACCATGATTATTGATGCTTTGTAAAACTTTAACACTATTACAAAAAGAAACCAAATTGAACACAAAAGCAACAAGGATTTAAAACTTAGAGGTTCAGATTGTGACAGGGTTACCTTTGGGCTTTTTCTCTCCTCTCTTGATAATGGCTATGTTTGGCTCTAGAAGTGGTCAAGTAACAGTTGGAATGATAGGTATTATATAACCCATTAACCCTCAATGAAAGATAAGATCAAGTTCAATGTGAAGTAGTCATCATGATATTTCTGCAAAAATATTTATTTGGTTTTCATTTTCCTTTCACACTCCGATCACTTTCATTTCTGCATTAATTTTTTTAACCTTCATACTAGAATGATTTTACTGATTATTTTCAGGTTCTTGCACCAGCGTATTTACATGCTTTGAATATCATTCACCTAGACCTGAAGCCAGACAATATGTTGATTTGTCCAGATGCTATATCAAGGTAAACATCTTTTTTAAAGAAAAAATAATTACTAATAAATATAAAATGATTATGTGCTACAACTGTCAGATTTTAGGCTGTCGAAGGTTCAAGGTAGGTTTGATCAACAGTTTTCTTATGTGAACAAATGTTCTATTCTGTTTTTTCTTTTTGATCATTATGTGATGGTTATTTCTTAGTTCCCATGATTCAAGATGTGTTTGTATATTGAAAAAATTGCTTAAAAAATTTCAGATTCATTATGTGATGGTTATTTCTTATCTGTCAGATTTTGGTGCCGAATTAGTCTTTCGTGTGCTTGGTATCAGGTCTAAAAGAATTACAGTCACACACAAGATAACACTCGTACTCCCTTCTCTAAAATTACTTATTTCTTGCTATTGTTAGTATTAAAGAACTGGAATATGTTTTTGTTTTTCTACAATTGAGTCAATGGATGGATTTTCACTTTTTTTTTACTATTTCAGGTAAAATCAAAGCTTCCGATTCTTAGATCATATACAGATGCAACCGAAGGATTATGGACACATGGATGGATAACTCTATTATTTGCCTCATTTACTTACTGATTACTGAATTTCTTATTTACAAAAAAAAGTCAATAAAAAATACTTTTTCTTGTTTTTGGTGGTGCTGCTAGGAATGGCAATGACACTAGAAATGGTGGTGTGAGTTTGCATAACTTCACATTGAGATGAAAAATGGAGGAGGATCAGGTTGCAACAAATAAATGTATGGTTATAGAATCGAAGGCACGCGTTATACATTCACAATATGGTAAATTAGACAATTTTCGTTCCTTGGTGCTATTTTGTTGTAATTGTTGGTGGGTTTTGGTGTTTTTGGTAGGTTCATAGATGTAGATAAAAATAAAGCTTCTAATAGGTGACCCCGTTTGAACTAGGCCTGGCAATCGTGTCGTGTTTGGGTTGGCGTGTCGCGGGTTGGCGGGTTGGCGGGTCAAAATATGCCAACCCAAACATGACCCATTTAAATATACAGGTCACAGGTTGGCGGGTCACGTGTTGGCGGGTTTGAAACATAAACCCATATATGACCCGCCAACCCATTTATTTATACGGGTTCACAAGTCACTACAAGAAAAGAAAGCATTAGCGGCGACAGCCAGCAATAGCGGCGACACGTAAAAGACGCGTTACGTGTCGCCGCTATTTCTGGCTGTCGCCGCTAAAGGCGTCGCCGCTAATGCTTTCATTTAGCGATCCGCGTCATTTTCACCCTAGCCGTCCGATTTGTTTTCAATCTAACGGTTGTTAAGCCCTCCGTGTGTCGCCGCTAATGCCCTAATGTCGCCGCTATTACCCTTCGTCGCCGCTAATAGCTGTCGCCGCTAATGCTAAACGCATATACCCTTCACAGTTTACCTTTCTGCCATTCACAGCTTATACACATAACAATTTTTCTCTCGTTTTTTCTTCAATATCTCGCAAATTTTCAACTTGGTGGACGCATTGCTTCTTGGACCGGTGCTAGCTAGCTTCTCCTTCCCTCAAGGCAGCCACAATACCGCCACAACCCCAATCAAGGTCGACATTTAGCCAAAATTCCGAAATTGCCCCCAACCAAGGTCAAATTTCTCATCTTCTTTATGATTTTTCTGTTTTAGATGATAAATAGTGAGTATTTTTCAAGTTTGTTGAGTGATTATGTTTGTATTTTGATATATGAATTGGTTATGCATTTTGTTGGATTGTATGTATTTTGTTGGATTGTTGAATTATTATGTGTGTTTTGTTCACATTTGTGGGAATTTTGTTGGATTGTATGTATTTTGTTGAAATTTATGTTTAGATTACATTGAAGTTATACCACATTGCCTTAACATGAAACTTAGATGTATATATTTGTATGAAATTGGAATATGCAAATTGGATTAAATTGGAATATGCAAATTGTATGGAATTGAATATATTCATTTGGCTTAATTGTATGAAATTGGATGTATACATTTAGCTTAATTAGGCTATTAATAGCAACTTACTTCTAGTAATGTATTGTATATGGTTTGAAAGTGCTTAATTTTGTTAGTGACTTAATGTTTGGCCAACTTAATAGCAACATACTTTTAGTGACTTAATGTTGGTCATTACAACTTTAGCTTTAATTAGGTTATTAATAGCAATATACTTCTAGTAATTTTAATTTAATTATAGAATAAATTTAAATTAATTTAAAAAAACATTAAAAAATAATAAATTAGTTGTAAATCAAGTTAATGTTAAAATTAAAATAAAATAAAGTTAGTTTAATAAATTAAAATTAAAATAAAGTTAGTTTAATAAATTAAACTAATAAAAAAAAGAAAATATTAAATTAATTATAAAATCTAATTAATTTACGTTTAGAATCAAATTAAGTTACATTTATAAAATCAAATTATATTAATTATAAAACTAACTTAATAGCAACATACATTTAGTGACTTAAAATAAAGTTAATGTTAAAATTAAAATAAATTAAAGTTAGTTTAATAAATTAAAATGAAAATAAAGTTAGTTTAATAAATTAAACTAATAACAAAAAAGAAAATATTAAATTAATTATAAAACTAACTTAATAGAAAATATATGTAATTAGTATGTGGAATAAATGAAAAAAAAATGTATTTATGTATGTGATGTGTTGAAAAAAATGAAAAAAAAATATGTTGCTATAATTCTATTCATATTGTAATTTTGCAGGCTGTATATGGGGTTTAGTTGGGCGATACTCTTGTACCTGATGGCAGATGTTATGGGTTTAGGACATGGAGGTGATGGAGCCGGGGATCCACCACCTCCCGTAGGCTTTGGTCGTGGTCAACACGAACAGGATGGTAAGTCTTATTATGATATATTTGCTAGATGTTTTTATCCATTTATTATAAGCTATCGTGACTAATATTTTTAATTATATTTTTCAGCTGAGCTCCCTAAAAAAAGAAGAGGCCTAGCAAAAAACATTCAACTATCAAAGATAATAAGGGCAAACAAGGGAAAGCCTGTAGATTTGGATTTCGATAGGGAGCTGACATATTCCCCTGTCGGGAACCATGGTAATTGGTTTACCCGTGAGATTGGGAAGTATATATGGATGAACATCCCTTTGAACGTATCTGGTTGGGATAATGTTTCCCCCGCTTTAAGGAATGCCACAGTGGTTCATTTAAAGGTAACTTGGACAATATTTTAAGTTTAGTTCTAATTGGTATTTAACTAACTAACTTTTTTGTATTTGCAGAATAAGTTTGATTTAGACAAGGTTAACTTGGATCCCGAGCGTGCTCAGTTGTTGCAGAGCATTGATGCGACCTTGCAAAGAATTTATAGAGGCCGAAAAAATAAAGCGCATACTTATTTTGAGAATGTCGGGGGGCTTACAGATATCCCAAGGGCATTAGCCAACCCCCCCGATGGTATGTCACGTGAAAATTGGGCACAAGCAGTCGAGCATTTTCAAAACTCCTGATTTCTAAAGCGTTCGGCGTCAAACAAAGGAGTCCATGCACAACAACAAGTTGTAAACCGAGGGGGATCATGCTCGTATAGCAATGCATGTTTCAAAGAAGTAAGCTATGATATATTTAACTGTTTATTTAAATTATAATTAATCTAATTTTTAATGTTAAATAGGACATCGCTCGAATCGAAGCATTTCGTAAGGCCAATACTGATCGCCAAGGGGTGTTTAGTAGTCCTGCAGTCGAGCAACAATACGTAAGTGGTTAATTTTTATTATCATATAAGTGATTATATCGTCAAAGGGTAGTTAGTAATCTAATTTTTATTATATTTATTTCTTTTTTGAAAATACAGAATGCTTTACTCTTTGAGATCAGTCAACAAACTCAAGCATCTTCTGAAGCCAGCGGTCTAACACCAAAGGATACAAAAAATTGTTTTGAAAAAATATTAGGTGTTCGACGTGGCCATATCAGAGGCATCGGGCGTAAACCTTCTACGGTTGTGTCGATGTACGATCAGGAACAACCACTGACACAGCCACCACCACAATCACAGGTGACATGACTATTTAATTTTGGTAATTGTTTAAAATGTTTTGGTAATTGTTAGTTTAGTAATAGTTTTAAAATTTGGTAATTGTTAGTTATAGTACAATGTTATAATGTTTTATACGCAATATGTGGAATGTATATTTTGTGTATAGAATGTTATAATGTTATTTTAACTTATAAGACTATGTTGTTTTATTTGTAGTTGGAAATGCTTCAAACAATGTTAAAAGATCCGGAATGTAGTGCTGCACTTGAAGATTGGTTTCGTTCATTGCCACAACGAAATGAAACCGGAGGAAACGAGGAGAGTGATGATGACGAGTGATAGTTGTAGGATTTTTTTATGTTTTATTTGTGCAAGTATTTTAGACTAGTATTTTCAATATTTTGTTATATGTTAAATCAGACGAGTAATTTTAAACGGATATTGTATTAATATTTTGGATTGGAATGATATAGGATTAGATTAATTAATATCATACCAATTTTTTTTTTTTTTTTTAATTTTAATGTGAAATATATATATATATATATATATATATATATATATATATATATATATATATATATATATATATAAAAGAAAAACACCAATACCGGCGACGCCTTTAGTGGCGACAATAGGTTATTACCGGCGACACGCCTTTAGCGGCGACGTGAGCTTATTAGCGGCGACAAGTCTTTAGCGACGACAGCTACGCATTAGCGGCGACAGATTAATTAATAGCGACAAAATATCAGCGTCGACGTTTTAGCGACGACACGTCGCCGCAAATAGTATTAGCGGCGACAAACCGCACTTTTAGCGACGACGCTTGTCGCCGGTAATGGTGTACTTTCTTGTAGTGAGTTGGCTGGTTTGTGGGTCAGATTTGGGTTCGTGAGTCCGAATTTTAGACATTAAAGTCTTAAACATCCAAATGAAAATTATAAACATTCATAGAAACATGTTACAGACTTAGCCTTATAGGTTACGACTTACGACCTTAGACCATTCACCATGAGTCAAAATGTCAAAACAGTCAAATAGTCTATGAATCAATGGTATATATTATATAATACTAATTAAATATTCATACTTGATACATAAATACATTTAAAAATAAAATAATTTTTTTATTAAGAATATAAACGGGTTGGCAGGTCAACCCGTTTATTTTTTGAGAAACCCATATATGACCCGTATAATAAACAGGTTGGCGGGTTGACGGGTTATTGGGTTGGCGGGTTGAAAAACTCAACCCAAACCCATTTATTTCATGTCGTGTCGCAGGTCGTGTCGTGTGTCGTGTCGAGAATTGTCAGCCCTAGTTTGAACTTTTATGAAACAATGGTCATAGTGGTCCTTTTACACATGTCAACTCGGCCTCAAATGGACGACACATTGTTGTCGGCTTCAAGAATTTTGAAGTTGAGCTGTTGGAAGCTGTTATCAATCAACTCTTGACAATAAGAGGTACTCTTCTATTCTAACTGTATGTTTCAATGTGGATATATATATATATATATATATATATATATATATATATATATATATATATATATATATATATATATATATATATATATATATATATATATATATATATGTGTGTGTGTGTGTGTGTGTGTGTGTATGTATATCTACACTTCCTTTGATTCTATATGACTTATAACTGACAAAATTTATAGGCAAAAAGCTTTAATCGAAGGTCAAGATTTAGAGGTAATTGGTGAGCAGGGGTGGATCCTACCCCGAGATACCCCTCAAATTTTTTTCGGCGGTGTAATTTTTGTTTAGGTATCCCTCAAAAAAAAATCGGTATAGTGTATATATACGCATCCCTCCACTTATAAACACAAACAAACAGTTGGTCTGCTGGTTAAGGCTTTGACTTATTCAAGCAAAGGTCTTGAGTTCTATTCTTGCTTCTTACATATTCCTTGTTTATTTTTGTTTTATTTTTCCAGCTATTCTATCACACTTCGCTAATCACATGTAAACTCAGCTATTTTTTTCTATTATATAAACTTGTTATGCTCATGCTTTATTTAATATCTACTTTGGGTCCCACATCGATTGAAGTATCAAAATATACTTCAACTTCATGTTTATATAACAAGACTTTAGGTTAGCTAAGGATTTGATTAAGATTTGGGTTTAAAACCGAAACCGAACCCGGGAAACCCAAGTACCCCGGGAAAAAAATTAGGTTACCCTAAAAAAAGTTGGGATACCCCTTTACTTTGATCCTGGCTCCGCCACTGTTGGTGAGTTACTTGAGCTTCCAGTTCATAGTTTCCATGTCCTCCCTAGAAGAAGACATTGAAAAACACTTTTACTTTTAAGATATTGAGAACATCATCTCACACATAATCATTTTGACAGAATACAACATAGGGGCATTTATGTCTTTTCATCAATATTGTTTCATATTCTTAACTTATCCAATTTTTGTAATCTATGTCATGCAAAATAACATCCAAGTGGTCGATATTGGTTGATGCATCTTCAAATGGTGAGGTGGCAAGGCTTAAGGTTGCCATGGAGATTGCCAAAGGAGAAAAATACTCATGGGTTCCTTTTAATGTTGTACATATATATATTTTGTTTTTCTATAATAAATATTATGCAATATTAAGACTGTATTACATTACTGACTATTCGAATGACTATTTGAATTTGACATATTATTGCAATGAATTATCTTTCTTATTTATTGTATTTTATTTTGTATTATGAGACTTTTAGTGTGTTATTTAATTTGAAAATTACTAAATCTATCAAAATATATAATTTTTATAAAATTTAAAATTATGACACGTAAAAATATATGTCGTCTTTCTTTTTTATAGGGGCATCAATGATACGCATTGCAAGTCGTAAATGTGTGTCGTAAGGTTACGATACACAAATGCGTGTCGTCTTCTTTATGACAGGGCTTTCCTTGACACATGTTGTGTTTCATAAGAGTGCGTCATAAATGTGCGTCGTAAGGTTACATCACGCAAATGTGTGTCGTCTTCCTTTATGACAGCGCCTTCCTTGACAGACATTTGCGTGTCATCTATGGCTTTAATGAAACGCAATATGTGTTATTAAAGGGTGTTTTTGTATTAGTGATGATCCCCTCCATTGTGCTCCTCTAGTTCTCGTTATCCTATATCTTATGACCACAGATCGAAACTTGGCTTTTAATGGATGCAATGGTGGAGCTTCTGCAAAATTCCCCTCTTTAAAGTCATCGTCAACATCATCCACCACTGGAACTTCTTCCAAGTCTGCCTGAACTCTTTTTTTGAAAATTAGGATTTACGTCTGATCGTTCTTTTCTTCCTTTATAGAGGGCTCCGTCTCATTCACATTCTAAAGGTAATTTTCGGTGCTCTACTATGTTTGATTGAACTTTTGCTCTGCCTCCACCATCGTTTAAAAGCTCCAAGTGTTATCAATAAAAATTAGATTTATAGATATACAAACATCACTCTTTCAGGTTTTCCGAAGAAGATGATAGGGTGGCATTAAACTAAAAGTAGTGACAATGAAGGTGAGTTGATGGAACTGAGCAGATATGAGTAGATGTGTAAGAGATATGGAGAGAGAATTGGCGACAGACTGTCGATGGGTGATGATGGAGGTCCGATAATGGTGGGCAATGATGAAAAAACAACAATCTAATTTTGATAACTAAATTCATATGTGTGTATTCATATCATTGTTAGATCCCCTAGTATGTAGATAGAGGATACGAGGAGAAATAGATGTGCTAGGAATTTCATGTGGTGGTGTTGATTTATGGTTGTAGGAGATAAAGTAGCAGCGACGACTAAACTGCATAAATTTTTTACCGGTTGTGTCAGACGTGATGACCCGTCAACGGGGAGGATTTTGTTGTTGAGAGAGATACAAAAACAGAAAGGGGGATTGTGGGTGGATTTTTTTGTTTTTTTTTTAAATTTAAATGTCTTCAAAGAATAATAAGAGAAAATAAAAAAAATAGAAAAAAAATTGTTTAAGTGCAAATTCGTCATTATAAGTTGGGTATGGAGTATGGACCAAAACCACCAAAAAATACGTACTATATTGTGACAACCCAATATTTCGAGACAATAAAATGTAACACCAGTAAAATTTAGGTCAAAAATGAACTTTCCTAAAATCATATTTGAGTTAAATAAATAGTAGGAATCGTATCAAGGTTTTCGTACATATAAAGAACCCTAAAATCCGAGTTATAACGAAGAAGTTATGATCAACCGAAGATTCTCGGCAAAACCGGCAACACTGATAGACGTAAAACGCGAAGTTTAAATACAATAATTTTTAGCCTTAGGTATCTAAATGGAAGTTGTAGATGTTATCAAACCTTAAACGTACGTAAAAAGAACGTCCAAATCTGACTTCGTTTGAGGAAGTTATGATTTTCAAGATCCGGATATAGCAGTAGACTGCTAAAAACTCGAAATAGAGATCGAGAGACTTTTGGCCGAAACAACCTAAAGGAGAATTGAAGGTCTCAAAAATATTAGCGCAACGATAAAAATTTTGACGAAAACGGACATCGGATAAAGAAGTTATGGATTTCTAACGGACTTTTCGTGTCATGGCCCGTTAAAAATAAATAATTAAAAATAAATTCAAAATTTGCCTATGAAGTCTAAACGAGAGTTGTAGAGTATATTCTCGCCTACGTGTGCATATAAAGAACGTTGAAAAAGGAGCTCGTGCGTGGAAGTTACGGATTTTACAAGTTTAAGGCTCAAAATCCGAGGTTCTCATGTCTGCCACGACACGGCACAGTTGGCCGTGACCCAGCCAGTGACTGAGGGCAGCCAATCAATGGAACAGGATAAGATGACTGACCACGACGTGGCACACCCTTTGCCACGACATGGAAACCAAAATATGGTCCTATAAATAGATTTCAAGGGCTACGGGTTTCATTGCTCAGTTCCCTTCTTTCTCGCGCCGAAACTCTACGTTTTAACCCCCGAAGCCCTCCCAATGCCCCGGTTTTCACCTTAAAGTCCCGATGGAAGGTTTTGTGTTCCCGAGATTCCCGAGGTTCCCGAGATTCCCGAGAAAATCAACTTTTCCAAGTCGAAGTTCTGCTCGATTATCATCTCGCTTTCTCCCAATCAATCAAGTAAGTTCATACCCCTTAATTAACCTTTTAAATGTTTTTAAATGTTTATAAATGTTTTATGGTGGGGGGGGGGGGGGGGGGAGGAATACAAGTTGAATGAGGTTTATTTATTATCTCAATCACATGTGATTAATAACTAGCATGCAAATGGAATTACTATACGTTAAATGTTTTACCGAACAGATTTCTTCAAATGACTTTCTTAAACATTTTTACATGTTTAAAACTCTTTATCAAACTGTCTTACACACTGTAAGTTCCTTTCAAACTCTGTTACAAAGGTGTTTTCAAACAAAGGTTTTCCTTATACTTAAATTGTCTTATCAAACAAAATACTTTCAATCATTGTATAAACTGATATCAAGTTATCATTTCTTCGTTATTAAACTTTTCAAAGGTATTACAAAACTTCTTTTATACTTTTATATTGTCAAATGCATGCCCATATATGTATAGTTATATAAGTAATGTTCAAAGGACTTAGGGCAATTAGCTCACTTTATTTCCTTTTCCTCTTTGGGATGTGGCCTTAAGGTATCGGTTGCTCATCCGAATGTCGTCTAAATATTATTTATATATCATGTATACATATATAGGTATAAAGGTTCCATTAGTCAGTTCAGCACCTTTGGAGAGCAAAGGTATAGTTCCGGTTATACTCGTACATTACTAGTAACTATAATAGGTATAGTTAGGAGATACTACTTACGATTCGAAGTACAAGGAATCACACAAGAGTCAGTTCATTCATGAGTTTATACTAGTAGATTACATGTT
This sequence comes from Lactuca sativa, assembly GCF_002870075.4. Lineage (NCBI taxonomy): Eukaryota > Viridiplantae > Streptophyta > Magnoliopsida > Asterales > Asteraceae > Lactuca > Lactuca sativa. The sequence continues at coordinate 93,195,557 of NC_056625.2, read as the reverse complement.
ACATGAAAGCGTTTACATATATACTCTTACATGGATACGTGTACATAGATACACTCAACGGGTACATTTACATATATACGCTTACATGAATACGTTTACATAGATATGCTTACAGAGATACGTTTACATTGATACGTTTACAAAGATACGCTTACATGAACACGTCTACATTAATACATTTAATAGATACTATTACTTAGGTTTTGTTATAAATGTTTCGGGACTTACCATTCCACACCCAAAGCTGTTAGCTACAGTAGGGAAAAGGAGCGTCGACGGGTGTCAACGGTTGTACTGTTCGGCGAGTTTCCACGTCATGAATATCCTAATGCAAAAGGATACATCTTTAGTTAATATATTATTCTCCTTCCTTTATTTTGTGATACATTCACATGAACGACGAGATAGAACATATTTGATATAGATAGACTATTTTCCACATTACCTTCATATTGCGACTCATACACATAAACGACGAGGTAGACTATAATATTATAATAATAGTTAAACAGGGAAAAATCATCACATTTACAGTGATGCTTACTTACAAAACAGTCGGGTTTTGGTAGAAGACTACTTTTTATACTAGTAGGAAATATGGGATTTTCTATGGTTTTCAAACGTTTACAATTACTTACAAAACAGTCGGATCTTGGTAGAAGACTACTTTCAAAACAGTCGAGTCTTGGTAGAAGATTACTTTTATACTAGTAGGAAATATAGGATTTCCTAGGTTTTCAAACGTTTACGATTACTTACCAACATTTTCATATTTTTCTCCAAATGTTTAGAAGTCTTTACTTTACAGTATTTACAAATCAAAGACACATTAATACTTATGAATTCACCAGCTTTATTATTGATACTCGTTTTCAAAATAACTTGTATTCTCAGGTCACTAATAGACAGGTACGACAACCAGGTTTTGTGAAGACGGAGAAATCAAGACTCCTCTTTTATTTTGATTAGTTATTATGTTGTCTTATACTATGAAAGAACACACTTGTAATTAAAATTATACTATTAATGCAATGGGTGATGTTGTTGCTTGTTTACTACTTTACATTGTTGTGATACATAACATGATGTCCTCCGCCGCAGAACGTTTCCGCCGTTTTCGGTTTGGGGTGTGACAGATTGGTATCAGAGCATTGTTTATAGTGAATTGAGTGTATCAACCCATAAACGATATATGAACTATAAACACAATGGGATTAAAATACTCTGACCAAGAGTTTACACTTTTAAATAATAAAATATTTAACTAAGTATATGTGCCTGCATTCATACTAAAATCTGTGTCATAATGACGAGAACAAAAGTATTACGATTTTTGAATATCACAGGTAAGCTCGGGGATGTATGTTCAGTCTTGGGAGTGGCATAGCCTGATCAACTATGCTGGTCCGAGGAGTGATTAGCGCGTGCCCAAGAATGGTTGTGATGTGGCAACAAGTCTAAAAACTTACCAACACTACCATTATGAGAACACTAGAACAGAACATAAGTCTAAAATACTATAGGAGTATTTCGTGTTACTATAATTACTTACTTGAGAACTAAAAATATCTTCATTACTAGGTCAATAGTTGCTAAGTGGATGCACTAAGGTTATATGTAACTAGGATATCATAGACTTAGAATCTGTGAAATTTTGCTTTACCTCTGTTCCTTGTGAATTTGGAGTTAAGGTCACTTATTCGAAGGCCTATCATGTTTTGATTAGATATAACTGGTATGCACTTTACAAATAGTAATGTAACTAATGAAGATCGTTTAATAATTATCTAGTTAGTTCGTCTAATAACTATTTCCTTACCCCCAATTCTTGGGTAGATAACATGGCTGGACTCCTTCCCATGACAACATGTACCTTCCGAACGAAGGCAATGTTGGACGGTTTGGAGAAGAACCCGAGAATGATCATCCAATCCCTTTGCATGATCACCATGCTGAAGACCTTTCGGATGGTGATAACTTCAAACCCGAGGTAGATAACCTACCCCTGGTAGCTCCATTTCTAAATCCTAACCCTTGTCCCGCTTTTCATGGCCCGATGCCTCCTTGGGTAGAATGCTTGGAAACATGGAGCGAAGAGCAAGATTAACCTATGTCGTTTAATGGAGACCGAAGCTTCCACAACGTAAACGAAGGGAGCTCAGCAGACAAAGTTCTACCAATCCTGATCCGTAGAGTTGCCCGAAACGAAATTCAGGGCAGGACGGCTCTCCAACGTATCGAGGAGGTTAATGCCAATGCAATAATGCATACCATTCGCACCAATCGCCTTGATCACACAAGTGCGAGATCTGAGAGAAACCATGAGACCCTGCTGCAAGCACTAGCTGAAACCCGAGCCGAAGTCATAGAGCTCCAAGTACGCCAGAAAGTGTACGAAAGATACCTGCTTGATATGGAATGCCAACTAGCCGAACTAAGGGTTCACCATAGGGGTGATAGTTGCCAGTAGGAGATACCTTACTTCCTTCTTTGTTTTAAAGAACCGTGTTCCTGTCTATGTTCTGTGTAGTACTTTGTATGTGACTACCTTGTACTGTAAGTACTTTTAGTTAAGTCTTTGTCAAAGACTTTTCCTACTCCGAATATGATGTAAGACCTACAACAAGGTCAATTTCCCCAAACCTATTACATCTTAAACATCAATGATATCGACAGTTGGCTAACTTCCCTGTCAATCTTTGTTCAAATGCTTTCATCATGCTTTCATTGGAGTCTATCTGAAACCCCATCTAGTCAAGTTATTGGACTATGGTAATTTAACTCCGGAATCATTTCCAAGTCTCTTTCAAAGGTTCCATCATGTTATCCACCAACCAATAATACCCTAGTTGGGACGATAAGCGTTTTGAGACCATTCAATTAACTTATTTCTACTCCGTACTAGGACTGCATCATAGGGATGTAGGTCACACCTTCGTGAACATACTCCTATTCCGTACTGGGACTGCGTCATAGGGATGTAGGTCAAACCTTCGAGAACATACTTCTATTCTTTACATAAACGATCGAACTACGTCTAGGTTCAACCATACTCGCTCACAAATTCATTTTCTTTCCGTGTAACAGAATCATGTCGCCGAAGAAAAACAATCAACCCATCAACCAAACACCAACTCATCAGATTGATGCAACTACCTTTCAAGCTGCAGTCTCGGCTGTCGTGTCAGCTATTCTGACCCACCTTAATGCTAACAACGGGAATGTTAGCGGGATTGTTAACAATAATTCCAATCCAAGTAACAATCAAGTACCTCAACGAGCAACAAACTACCACAGAACCCTGAATCCCAAGCCCAAGAATAACAAACGAAAGTTTTGGGCTAAAGCTAAAGGCAAATCACCCCAAGGGGGCGAACAAAAGACTACAACCTGTGGCAACCTTCGCAGGCACGACATCTGTATCTCCTACTACCATCCCTTCTGGTATCCCAATTGTCCCTACACCAGCTAGGCAGTATGCCGGAAACCTACCGAAATGCAATAAGTACAACTTCCATCATCTGGGTAGTTGTCATCCGTTACACTGCTTTAAATGCGACAAGAACGGACATACTACCAATTGCTGCAGGACTCGGATCCAACACATTACTTCAACCACCAATGTTGAAATCTCTCGAATATTCCATCTATGTGGCATAATGGGACACTTCAAGAGGGACTGTCCATACGAATAAACTTAGAAGCGAAACACATGCCCTTCTTGTCGACTGGGACAAGAGAGACAGATGGAACAAAAGTACCTATCGTTTTTCCTTAATTCATGAGTAATCATACTTTCTTTTAGATCTTCACGACATCTAATCGGCCACAAGTTTTTGACATCATAATCAATATGAATTGGTTGTGTTCTTATGCAAGAGGAAAGGTCACTACCTATACCTTAAGACAGCTTAAGACACAGGAAGTTAACTATACAACACATGATCTTGAGTCAGGAACAACGATAATTGCTCTAAAGATCTAGAGACACTACTTGTAGGGTACTAGGTGTACTGTTTTCACAATCCAAAAAAACATTCAACATACATTCGACCAAGAAGAGTTATCACACCAGTGAAGTCAAATGAAAGAAGAAAAGCAGTATCTTGATAGTGAAAGATTCGCAGGAATACCAAGCGAGGACCAGAGGTCACTTAAGAACACGAGTAGCAAATAAAACTTCTATCCATAGCATGATTATTAATTCTGATGAAACTCTAATTTCAGAATGAAATTCCCTCTAACGGGGGGATGATGTGACAACCCGATATTTTGAGACAATAAAATGTAACACTAGTGAAATTTAGGTCAAAATTTAACTTTCCTAAATTCTTATTTAGTTTAAATAAAATAGTAGGAATCATATCAAGGTTTTCGTACATACAATGAACCCTAAAATCCAAGTTATAACGAAGTAGTTATGATCAACCAAAGATTCTCGGCAAAACCGACAACACTGATAGACGTAAAACGCAAAGTTTCAATACAATAATTTTTAGCCTTAGGTATCTAAGTGGAAGTTGTAGATATCATCAAACCTTAAACGTACGTAAAAAGAACGCCCAAATCTGACTTCGTGTGAGGAAGTTATGATTTTTCAAGATCCGAATATAGAAGTAGACAACTAAAAACTCGAAATAGAGATAGAGAGACTTTTGGCCGAAACAACCTAAAGAAGAATTGAAGGTCTCAACAATATTAGCGCAACAGTAAAAAGTCTGACGAAAACGGACATCGGATAAAGAAGTTATGGATTTTTAACGAACTTTTCGTGTCCCGGCCTGTTAAAAATAAATAATTAAAAATAAATTCAAAATTTGTCTATGAAGCCTAAACGAGAGTTGTAGAGTATATTCTCACCTACGCGTGCATATAAAGAACGTCGAAAACGGAGTTCGTACGCGAAAGTTACGGATATTACAAGTTTAAGGCTCAAAATCCGAGGTTGTCAGGTCTGCCATGACACAACATAGTTGGCCGCGACCCGGCCAGTGACTGAGTGCGTCTAATCAATGTAAGAGGATAAGATGACTCACCACGACGTGGCACACCCTTTGCCACGACGTAGAACCCAAAATATGGCCCTATAAATAGATTTCAAGGGCTCCGGGTTTCATTGCTCAATTCCCTTCTTTCTCACGCCGAAACTCTACGTTTCAGCCCCCGAAGCCCTCCCAAAGCCCCGGTTTTCACCTTCAAGTCCCGAAGGAAGGTTTTGTGTTCCCGAGATTCCCGAGAAAATCAGCTTTTCCAAGTCGAAGTTCTGCTCGATTATCATCTCGCTTTCTCCCAATCAATCAAGTAAGTTAATACCCCTTAGTTAACCTTTTAAATGCTTTTAAATGTTTATAAATGCTTTATGGGGGGGGGGGGAATACAAGTTGAATCAGGTTTATTTATTATATCAATCACATGTGATTAGTAACTAGCATGCAAATGGAATTACTATACGTTAACTGTTTTACCAAACAAATTTCTTCAAATGACTTTCTTAAACATTTTTACATGTTTAAAACTCTTTATCAAACTGTCTTACACACTGTAAGTTCCTTTCAAACTCTGTTACAAAGGTGTTTTCAAACAAAGGTTTTCCTTATACTTAAATTGTCTTATCAAACAAAATACTTTCAATCGTTTTATAAACTGATATCAAGTCATCATTTCTTCGTTATTAAACTTTTCAAAGGTATTAGAAAACATCTTTTATACTTTTATATTGTCAAATGGATGCCCATATATGTATAGTTATATAAGTAATGTTTAAAGGACTTAGGGCAGTTAGCTCGCTTTATTTCCTTTTCCACTTTAGGATGTGGCCTTAGGGTATCGGTTGCTCGTCCGAATGTCTAAATATTATATATATAGCATGTATACATATATAGGTATAAAGGTTCCATTAGTCAGTTCAGCACCTTTGGAGAGCAAAGGTATAGTTCCGGTTATACTCGTACATTACTAGTAACTATAATAGGTATAGTTAGGAGATACTACTTACGATTCCATGTACAAGGAATCACAAAACAGTCAGTTCATTCATGAGTCTGTACTAGTACATTACATGTTACATGAATGCGTTTACATATATACGCTTACATGGATACGTGTACATAGATACGCTCTGTTGGGTCAAAATATGGTTTATACTTTACTTTTCTGGGCAATTGTATTTTTTATGTAATATTTATGAATTTATGGCCATGTTGACGGCTGAGTTTACGGCCGTAAACACCTTACGGCCGTAAACTCATTTACGGCCCATGTGTGTCCGACCCATATTCAAGTATAAATATAGGTGTTAGGGTGAAAGGAACTGATAGATGAACCCTAAGGAGTTTACGGCCAGAGAAGAGAGAAATGAACGTTTGTGTGGGTGAATCTTGTGTAAGGAACTTAATTCATATTATCAATACATTCAAGATTCATAATATTCTCCTTCTCCTTCTCTTCTGATTTGATCTGACATCATCCGTTTGATTGGGATTCCGCACCATCAAACGGATCTGACTGATACACGGGCATATTAGGGACTTACAATTGGTATCAGAGCCAAGTTGTATCAGTCAATTTTGTGAGATTTGGGGCATTATTTGATCTTATTTTCGAAATATTATTGCGTTTTTGGATAGATCTCTGAAAAATAAGGGGGGTTTGTTCTTTGTGTTTTTCATAAAAACAGGTTTTTTGATCGAGTTTTGGAGCAAAAAAGGGCAAAAAACGGTGTTTTTAGGCGTAAACAGCGAGGGGGTGGCGGTCGGCGGCTAGGGTTTCGGAGTTCACGGCCTGAGGTTCACGGTCTGAGCTTGCGGCCTCGGATTTTGCGGTCCAGCAGTCTCGGTCTTCGCCTCGCACCTCGGTCCTTGTCATCACTTCGCTGCAACCTCGCAGCAGTAAGAACCCTTCGTATATAAAAAAAATAGGAAGCGAAGGTGGAGGTGTTGGGGATCGAACCCGGGTCTACTCTCTACTGGTCCACGCGTTTAACCAAGTCTTCTACGCTGCATCTTGGTTTATCCCTTCCGAATTTAATTCATAAAGCTTCTTTCTCGGTTCTAATTTTGTATTTTTGACACTTTTAACCCAAAATTCACTTTTTTTAAGTTTTAAATTCCATTTTCATCCAAAATAAAAAAAATTAATAATAATAAAAATTGTTTTTATTTTTGACTTTTTATTTCAAATTTAGACTTTTACTTTCAAGTTTGACCTTTGATTTTTCGTTTAATTTTTTTTTTTAATTTTCAAATTTAACTTTTCGGTTTGACTTTCAAGTTTGATTTTTTTTAGTTTGACTTTTTCAAGGTTGACTTTTTCATGTTTGACTTTTGAGTTTGTTTTTTTTTAATTTGGCTTTTAAGTTTTATTTTAGCTTCTAGTTGTGTTTTTTTAATTGATTTTAAGGTCTACGAGGGTCTTGAAAACATGACAGAGAGTCGTCAAGATATGTTAAGACAAAATTGCAACATTTTTTATTATATCCCTAGAGAAACCCTTGAAACTCAGTTGCAGCGATTTACTGCACTTATTACTGAGATGAATATAGCTGAGATCTTCTTGTCTAAATTTGAGACAAACAAAAAGCTATTGAATTCACTTCCAAAATCGTGGGATATGGACGTGGCTGACATCAAGAAGACAAAAGATCTCAATCGTCTTAGTCTGGCTGATATAATTGAACAACTTAACGCTTTGAATTGTCAAAAAACAATGAGTTCAGCAAACCTTCCGGTCAATGAAGTGTCGTGTTCTCATTCATGTGAAGTTTCATGTTCTCAATCATGTGAAGATACGATTAAATTTCTTCGGGAACAAATTGATTTATTAAAAGGGGAAGTTGAGGACCTGAGATATAAAGGATATCAACTCAGGAAAGGACAGAAACCCCTGAAGGCTGAGTTAGAAGCTAAAACCAAGGACTTTAGGAAACTTCAGGAAGACTATAGTAACAAATGTGAAAACTATGATTATGTAGTCAAACAAAATGCTGAGCTAGTGGCTGAAGTTGAATCTTTGAAAGGAAAGTTTGAAACCGCCAAACTTGATGTTAGAAAATATGATTTCTCAAGTGAGGTGGTTGCAAATATGATAGACCAAAGCATGCAGTTTAAAAGGAATCAAAACAAGGGTCTAGGGTATGATAGTGGACCTCCTCCTTACAATCATAACTACACATCCATCCCTATGAAACAAGAAGAAATTGACAGGGAGGCACATCTTAAATACGGAAAACCAGCTGGATTTGTGTCAGGAGGAGTTATTAATGTTGAAAATATTGATGTTTCTGTTACATGTGCAGGTAAAGTAGCAGAGGATGAGAACAAGGAGAGTTCTTCTGAACAAACCAATGACTCCTTGAACTCTAAATGTGTTGCTTCGAACTCGGTTGCTTCTAACAAACCTGTCGTTGAGAAATATAGGCCTCCAATTCCAGCGCAACAAAGTGCCTGTTGTAAGTGTGCATATAGGAACAACAAGAGACAAGGTAAGGTTATGCCACCAAGGGCAGGAATAAATAACTTCACAGTGAAGAAAAAGATTTGTTTTCACTGTGGAACACCTGGACACATTGCCAAAAATTGTCCTAATCGCGCATATGTTCCCTATTATGCACAAGGCTGGCAGAACGCGTCAAGAGGGAGATTTTTCAAAAAAAACCCCTCAAAGTCACGTTCAGACAATGTTGACTGGAACGCGCAGAAGGCTAAGAATCAATCCCACAAGGCCAAGAATCTAAATCCCAAGGGCAAGAAGGGAATGCCAGCTAACAAGCCCAGTTCAAGAGATGCTCCTGTGAAGGCAATACCGGTTAGGTCAAAGTCATCTCGGCAGTCGGCTTCAAGTTCCAAATCAAGTACTGAGCCACCCATAGGATCGAAAAAGAAATGGGTTAAACCCAACTACAAATGGGTTCCACAGGATCATTCTCCCAAATCTCCTAATGCTTCTAACGTTTCTACATCTTCTGTTTGTGATAAACAGGATATGTCATGGGAGAGAGTATTGTGCGTTGATGACAAAGGTCGACCCAGTTTCAAACTGGACTGGGATCCAAAGACCAACTGATCCCGCTCTGTGTCGAAGCAGCTATGGAGGCATATCATCAGACTTCGGTTTATTGGTAGTGGCTGCTCCTGGCATATGATTGGGGACATCTCTCAACTGTACAACATTCAGACTTTTGCTTGAGAGTAAGTGTCCTTTTGCGGGAAAGGAAGAAAGGAAGAGATCACAAGTGGGGTAAGTGCTTAATGATATGAAGAATTTTTGGATCTGTTATGAGATTATGCTTGTTGTTCTCAGACTTTCTGAATGCAGATTCAATCGGTGAATTACGGTTTGCGTTTTCTTCTCTATACTCCTGAGTTTTTCTTAAGCTGATTCGCTTTAAAGACAAATTTTTGTTTTAGGATAGTTTAAGTTTGCGCATTTATTTTCATTTCTCTCCTATGCACAAATTTAGGGGGAGAAATAAAAACAAAACAAAAAATTAGAAAATTAAAAAAAAAATTAAAAAAATTGTTGGTTATGAAATGTGTTGCTTGAGGGAGATGTTCTGGGAAGTGATATTATCTAGTGATAACAGGCAACCTGAGTCTGCGTAACGTACCCAAAGTTGAAGTGTCTATGCTCTGGTTTGATGCGTCGGTAGGCACGAAAAATTTTAAATGGACATGACTAGGCAGAGTTGAACTTAAGAAATTTATAGACTTGACAAATCTTGACCTAGTTAGATACGTTCAGCCTGACAATACAACGCTCGGATAGGTTGAGCAGGGAGATATATATGGGAATCTACTCGTCACATTAATTGAACCCGTACTTGAAACCGTGGTTTAACTTTTCCTCGATGTGCGGATTCTGTCCTTAATTCCGGTTGGATGGGGCGACTGGTAAATTCCGATAAATTAGGTCTGTAGAATATCATTTTCTTTCTTTCCTTCTGTTAGTCATATGTTGTCTCCTTTGCGTGACTTCTAGTCCGACCTGGTACACAACATATGCAACTGTATTTCTCTACAGGTTATATATAAATGTGTGAAATACTTCTTATCTGTAAGCCATATGATGTCTTTTTTGCGCGACTTCTAATCCGACCTGGTACACAGCATATGCAACCTTCTTCTTCTCAACCCCTCTGAAGTCGTTAGCAATAGAATTCTGAATCTCTTCTTTCTCTGAATGGTTGTCTGCTCATCCGGTGTAAGGAGTACTTTGGAAGTTCTTGATGGCTGGGGCATATCAGGAAGCGGGAAACACGTTCCAGTACACTTAAAATTGAACTCATACAGATTGTCTGTAGATCTCGCTGCTCAATTTAAGTGGACAACAATATCCCTGGTCGTCGTCAGATGAATGGTCCTTAAGATATAGTATCTAAGGAATTAGGATAAGATATAATTTTTAGGAACTTAAGTTCACCTTGTCTTGTAACAAATAGTATGTCCTAAATTTGTCACAATTTTTCGTGTTTAAGTGGACAACAATACCGACGATCGACCAGACAAAGATGTGAATATGAAAGGTACCGACAAGTGGATAAAGGCTGTCTAAAAACTTTGATCCCAAATCACTCTTAAAGTTAGATATCATTTTTATTTTTGTTAAATTTGTCATAGTTTCTTCTAATTTAAATATTAAGGGAGAACTAAAAATTAAAAATAATGAAAATAAAAAAAAACAAAAAAAAAATTCAAAAATAAAAAAAAATCAAAAAAATTAAAAATCCAAAAATAGTGTTATTTCTATTTTATTTCTTGTTCACAAAAATAAAAAATCCAAAAATATTTTTGTTTATATTTTAATTTGTGTGCCAAGTTTTCTTTTAGTTTTGTTTTTGTCTTGAAAAGTGATTTCAGGTATAGATAAGACTCATGGAGTTTGTGTTGAAGATTTCTGAGCCAAAGCCTCGTTCGTGAGCATCGAAGAATTCTCATTTGAAGGAGCAAGAAATGAAGACTATTCTTTCAACATTCAATCCTTCATCCCCAGAAGCAAGGTGAAGCTGCAATTGAAGATTATGTTACCGATTGCATTGAAGCCTCCTCAATCAGTCAACTGCTATCGTTGTACCTGCTAAAGTGATCCAAAAGATTTGTTCTCTCTGATGTTTATCTCTGAAGATTCTCAACATGAAAGCACTATCTTTCAAGAATCAGTAAGTAAAACCTCCTCACCTAACGTGCGTTCAATGTTAAATTCTGAAGAAAACCTCAACTGCTCAAGATGAAGTCATTCATTGAAGATTCATATGTTCATCCTGATGCTGTGAAGAAATCGAAGGTTAATGCTCAATCCAAAGCTCCCATTGAAGATTAACAAGAAGAGTCAACTACTTTTTAGGGGGAGCTTGTTGGGTCAATTAAGAAAAGAAATCTATAAACCAAGGGGGAGATTGTTGGGTCAAAATATGGTTTATACTTTACTTTTCTGGGCAATTGTATTTTTTATGTAATATTTATGAATTTATGGCCATGTTTACGGCTGAGTTTACGGCCGTAAACTCATTTACGGCCCATGTGTGTCCGGCCCATATTCAAGTATAAATATAGGTGTTAGGGTGAAAGGAACTGATAGATGAACCCTAAGGAGTTTACGGCCAGAGAAGAGAGAAAGGAACGTTTGTGTGGGTGAATCTTGTGTAAGGAACTTAATTCATATTATCAATACATTCAAGATTCTTAATATTCTCCTTCTCCTTCTCTTCTGATTTGATCTGACATCATCCGTTTGATTGGGATTCTGTACCATCAAACGCATTTGACTGATACACGGGCAGATTAGGGACTTACATGCTCAATGGGTACATTTACATAGATACGCTTACATGAATACGTTTACATAGATACGCTTACAAAGATACGTTTACATTGATACGTTTACAAAGATACGCTTACATGAACACGTCTAGATTAATACGTTTAATAGATACTATTACATAGGTTCTGTTATAAATGTTTCGGGACTTACCATTCCACACCCAAAGCTGTTAGCTACAGTAGGGAAAAGGAGCATCGACGGGTGTCCACGGTTGTACTGTTCGGCAAGTTTCCACGCCGTGAATATCCTAATGCAAAAGGATACATCTTTAGTTATTATATTATTCCTATTCCTTTATTTTGTGACACATTCACATGAATGACGAGGTAGGACATATTTGATATAGATAGACTATTTTCCACATTACATTTATATTGCGACTCATACGCGTAAACGACGAGGTAGATTATAATTTTATAATAATAGTTAAACAGGGAAAAATCGTCACATTTACAGTGATGCTTACTTACAAAACAGTCGGGTCTTGGTAGAAGACTACTTCTTATACTAGTAGGAAATATGGGATTTTCTATGGTTTTCAAACATTTAAAATTACTTACAAAACAGTTGGATCTTGGTAGAAGACTACTTTCAAAACAGTCGAGTCTTGGTAGAAGACTAATTTTATACTAGTAGGAAATATAGGATTTTCTAGGGTTTTCAAACGTTTACGATTACTTACAAACATATTCATACTTTTCTCCAAATGTTTACAAGTCTTTACTTTACAGTATTTACAAATCAAAGACATATTAATACTTATGAATTCACCAGCTTTATTGCTGATACTCACTTTCAAAATAACTTGTATTCTCAGGTCACAATAGACAGGTACGATGATCAGGTTTTGTGAAGAAGGAGCAATCAAGACTCCTCTTTTATTTTGATTAGTTATTATGTTGTCTTATACTATAAAAGAACACACTTGTAATTAAAATTACACTATTTATGCAATGGATGATGTTGTTGCTTGTTTACTATTTTAGATTGTTATAATACATTACATGACGTCCTCTGCCCAGAACGTTTCCGTCATTCTTGGTTTTGGGGTGTGACATATATGTACAAAAAAATTGGTCATTATAAGTTGGGTATGCACCAAAACCACATAATTTTGATAAATACGAGGACAATTTTTGCAATTTTGTCAATACTTTATTTTTCTAACAAAAACGTTCTATTTTACATGAAACGCAATAAAATTAATAATTTTTTTTATTTCCTCCAAATGTAATATAAATATTTCATATCTACGAGAGATATTAATTATAGGTAATAGTTAATATTTTATTTTGTTACCTAAAAGGTTTTATTTTTGCATGAAACTCAAATAAAATTAATAATATGTTAATTCCCTCACAATTTATTTTAAATATTTCATATCTACAAAATTAATAATTGTAAGTAATATTTAATATTTTATTTTGTTAACTAAAACGTTTTATTCTTATATGAAACTCAAATAACGTTAATAATATTTCAATTTTCTCCAAATTTGATATAAATATTTCAATGAAAATATTAATTATAAGAAATAATTAATATTTTATTTTGTTATGTAAAATGTTTTTTTTACATAAAACTCAAATAAAATTCTTAATATCTCAATTTCCTCACAATAATTATCAACATTTCATATCTACAAAAATATTAATCATAAGTAATAATTAATATTTTATTTTGTTGCCTAAAACGTTTTAATTCTACAAGAAACTAAATTAAAATTAATAGCATCTCAATTCGCTACCAATTAAAACTGATGAAGTTCTGGCTATGGTGTTTTGATCTCGGAGATGGCAGCAGACGACTCTTGAGGAAGAAAACTAGTAGGCATGTTCAGAGCAATGAAAGCAAGCAGCAAGTGATTAACAAGTAGGAGAGGGCTGGTTGCAAGCAAAATAGCAAGCATGTAGCCTGTAGCACGTAGCAAGAAAGAAAGAAAGCAAGCAGGAAGGGTGATCAAAAGAAGGAATGAAAGCAACTAAGCAAGTAGCAGGTTGGTTACTCCTATTGATCAGAAGAAAGTAGAAGGAGTAGAAGGGTGTTGTATGTTAGCAAGAAAGAAAGAAGAACCATGCAACAAGAGCAAGAACCGACTTTGTTGTGGTGAAGAAACGGGTGAAGAAGCATCAAGATTACGGGGGTGAATGTTGGGTAATCTTGATGGGTTAAGTTGTTCGTGGGTACGGATTCGAATGGGTCGCTCCAGTTTCCTTTTCCACAAGTTGAATAATCAGGACTTGGTATAATGAAAGACCTGGTTTGGTGGAGCTTCAATAAACGTGGACTTAGTAGTCCTATGTTTGTGGTTTTAGCTCATAGTTCTTCTTTTACATAGCATGTTTATTATTATAAATGGAGTAGGGTTTACCTTCTAGGGTGTAGGACGTGTATGTATGTATTTTATGTTTTCATGAATGAGTAATACACAGAAAATTGTCCTATCTTCAAATTGCATGTTCCTTCTTTTACTGTGAGTATTAGTGCATGTTTGATCTTATTTAGAGAATGGTCCAATTATTGGTATTAGAGCTAACCAAGGATGTAGGTTTTGATGAAACCTATGGTGAATGTTTGAGGAGGAAACCGAAGGGGTTCTATGTGAGCCATAGAGATCAGAGAAAGTAGAAGCTCTGTGTGAGCCGAGAAAAGCTCTATGTGAGCTGATGTCAAAATCAGAAATCTTTGTGATTAAAACTGCATCTGTGTGATGTGTGATTATGTTTTTTTAAGATAGATCTGTCTGAAGAGAAAAGGCTGTGTGATGAAAAAGTGTTGTGAGTTGAAAGAAGGCTGTGTTTGCTAGATTGAAGTTCTTGGTGAACCAAGAAGAAAGAAACCTGTGTAATGAAGCTAATCTGTGTGGTAAAGCAAGTCATCATGAAAAAAATGGATCTGTGTGATCAGAAGACGAGAATAATGTTGATCTGTGTGATTAGAAGATGGGAACATTGTTCACCGGCAAGTATGTGTGGGTGGGTTGAAGGAAAGTGAAAAGAGAAAAGAGGATCAATCTAGAGTGATGCTTGGCTGTGATGTATTCGAGTTCTGTTGTGGCTTTAAATGCTCACAGTGCTGTCGACTGATGAAGGTCTGGCTATGGTGTTTTGATCCTGAAGATGGCAGCAGACGACTTTTGTGGAAGAAAACAAGCAGGCATGTTCAGAGGAATGAAAGCAAGCAGCAAGTGATTAACAAGTAAGAGATGGCCGGTTGCAAGCAAGATAGAAATCATGTAGCCTGTAGCACGTAGCAAGCAAGAAAGATAGCAAGCAGTAAGGGTGATTAAAAGAAGGAATGAAAGCAAGTAAGCAAGTAGCAGGTTGGTTACTCCTATTGATCAGAAGAAAGTAGCAGCAGTAGAAGGGTGTTGTATGTTAGCAAGAAAGAAAGAAGAAGCATGCAACAAGAGCAAGAACCGACTTTGTTGTGGTGAAGAAACGGGTGAAGAAGCATCAAGATTACGGGGGTGAATGTTGGGTAATCTTGATGGGTTAAGTTGTTCATGGATACGGATTTGAATGGGTCGCTCCAGTTTCCTTTTCCATAAGTTGAATAATCAGGACTTGGTCTAATGAAAGACCTGGTTTGGTGGAGCTTCAATAAACGTGGACTTAGTAGTCCTATGTTTGTGGTTTTAGCTCATAGTTCTCCTTTTTCATATCATGTTTATTATTTTAAATAGCTTAGGGTTTACCTTCTAGGGTGTAGGACATGTATGTATGTATTTTCTGTTTTCATGAATGAGTAATACATAGAAAATTGTCCTATCTTTAGATTGCATGTTCCTTCTTTTACTGTGAGTATTAGTGCATGTTTGATATTGTGTAGAGAATGTTCCAACAATTGGTATCAGAGCTAACCAAGGATGTAGGTTCTGATGTAAATGTGGTGAATGTTTGAGGAGGAAACCGAAGGGGTTCTTTGTGAACCATAGAGATCAGAGAAAGTAGAAGCTATGTGTGAGCCGAAAAAAGCTCTGTGTGAGCTGCGTTCAAAATCAGAAATCTGTGTGATTAAAATTGCATCTATGTGATGTGTGATTAGGTTTTTTTTGAAAATAGATCTGCATGAAGAAAAAAGGTTGTGTGACGAAAAACTGTTGTGAGTTGAAGGAAGGTTGTGTGCTAGATTTATGATCTTGATGAACCAAGAAGAAAGAAACCTATGTGGTGAAGCTAATATGTGTGGTAAAGCAAGTCATCTTGAAAAAAATGGATATGTGTGATCAGAAGACGAGAACAATGTTGATCTGTGTGATCAGAAGATGGGAACATTGTTCACCTGCAAGTATGTGTGGGTGGGTTGAAGGTGAGAAAAAAGAAAAAAGAGGATCAAACTAGAGTGATGCTTGGCTGTGATGTATTCCAGTTCTGCTGTGGCATTAGAGGCTCACAGTGGTGTCGACTGATAAACGTCTGGCTATGGTGTTTTGATCCCGGAGATGGCAGCTGACAACTTTTGAGGAAAAAAACAAGCAGACATGTTCAGAGGAATGAAAGCAAGCAGCAAGTGATTAACAAGCAGGAGACGGCCAGTTGCAAGCAAGATAGCAAGCATGTAGCCTGTAGCACGTAGCAAGCAAGAAAGGAAGCAAGCAGTAAGGGTGATCAAAAGTAGGAATGAAAGCAACTAAGCAAGTAGCATGTTGGTTACTCCTATTGATCAGAAGAAAGTAGCAGGAGTAGAAGGGTGTTGTATGTTAGCAAGAAAGAAAGAAGAAGCATGCAACAAGAGCAAGAACCGACTTTGTTGTGGTGAAGAAACGGGTGAAGAAGCATCAAGACTACGGGGGTGAATGTTGGGTAATCTTGATGGGTTAAGTTGTTCATGGGTACGGACTCGAATGGGTCGCTCCAGTTTCCTTTTCCACAAGTTGAATAATCAGGACTTGGTCTAATGAAAGACCTGGTTTTGTGGAGCTTCAATAAACATGGACTTAGTAGTCCTATGTTTGTGGTTTTAGCTAATAGTTCTCCTTTTTCATAGCGTGTTTATTATTATAAATAGAGTAGGGTTTACCTTCTAGGGTGTAGGACGTGTATGTATGTATTTTCTGTTTTCATGAATGAGTAATACACAGAAAATTGTCCTATCTTCAGATTGCATGTTCCTTCTTTTACTGTGAGTATTGGTGCATCTTTGATCTTGTGTAGAGAATGTTCTAACAATTGGTATCAAAGCTAACCAAGGATGTAGTTTCTGATGAAAACTGTGGTGAATGTTTGAGGAGGAAACCGAAGGGGTTCTATGTGAACCATAGAGATCAGAGAAAGTAGAAGCTTTGCGTGAGCCGAAAAAAGCTCTATGTGAGCTGAGTTCAAAATTAGAAATCAGTGTGATTAAAACTGTATCTGTGTGATGTGTGATTATGTTTTTTTTGAAGATAGATTTGTGTGAAGAGAAAATGTTGTGTGATGAAAAAGTGTTGTGAGTTGAAGGAAGGCTGGGTGCGCTAGATTGAAGTTCGTGGTGAACCAAGAAAAAAGAAAACTTGTGTGGTGAAGCTAATCTGTGTGGTAAAGCAAATGATCATGAAAAAATGGACCTGTGTGATCAGAAGACGAGAACAATGTTGATCTGTGTGATCAGAAGATGGGAACATTGTTCACCTGCAAGTATGTGTGGGTGGGTTGAAGGAAAGAAAAAAGAAAAAAGAGGATCAAACTACAGTGATGCTTGGATGTGATGTATTCTAGTTCTGCTGTGGAATTAAAGGCTCACAGTGGTGTCGACTGATGAAGGTCTGGCTATGGTGTTTTGATCCCGGAGATGGCAGCAGACGACTCTTGAGGAAGAAAACAAGCAAGCATGTTCAGAGGAATGAAAGCAAGCATCAAGTGATTAACAAGCAGGAGAGGGCCGGTTGCAAGCAAGATAACAAGCATGTAGCCTGTAGAACGTAGCAAGAAAGAAAGAAAGCAAGCAGGAAGGGTGATCAAAAGAAGGAATGAAAGCAACTAAGCAAGTAGCAGGTTGGTTACTCCTATTGATCAGAAGAAAGTAGCAGGAGTAGAAGGGTGTTGTATGTTAGCAAGAAAGAAAGAAGAAGCATCCAACAAGAGCAAGGACCGACTTTGTTGTGGTGAAGAAACGCGTGAAGAAGCATCAAGATTACGTGGGTGAATGTTGGGAAAATCTTGATGGGTTAAGTTGTTCATGGGTACGGATTCGAATGGGTCGCTCCAGTTTCCTTTTGCACAAGTTGAATAATCAGGACTTGGTCTTATGAAAGACCTGGGTTGATGGAGCTTCAATAAACGTGCACTTAGTAGTCCTATGTTTGTGGTTTTAGCTCATAGTTCTCCTTTTACATAGCATGTTTATTATTATAAATGGAGTAGGGTTTACCTTCTAGGGTGTAGGACGTGTATGTATGTATTTTATGTTTTCATGAATGAGTAATACACAGAAACTTGTCCTATCTTCAGATTGCATGTTCCTTCTTTTACTGTGAGTATTGGTGCATGTTTGATATTGTGTAGAGAATGTTCCAACAATTGATATCAGAGCTAACCAAGGATGTAGGTTCTGATGAAACCTGTGGTGAATGTTTGTGGAGGAAACAGAAGGGGTTCTATGTGAACCATAGAGATAAGAGAAAGTAGAAGCTCTGTGTGAGCCGAAAAAAGCTCTGTGTGAGCTGCGTTCAAAATCAGAAATCTGTGTGATTAAAACTGCATCTATGTGATGTGTGATTATGTTTTTTTTTTAAGATAGATCTGCATGAAGAGAAAAGGTTGTGTGATGAAAAAGTGTTGTGAGTTGAAGGAAGGTTGTGTGCTAGATTGAAGTTCTTCGTGAACCAAGAAGAAAGAAACATGTGTGGTAAAGCAAGTCATCAAGAAAAAATGGATCTGTGTGATCAGAAGATGAGAACAATGTTGATCTGTGTGATCAGAAGATGGGAACATTGTTCACCTGCAAGTATGTGTGGGTGGGTTGAAGGAAAGAAAAAAGAAAAAAGAGGATCAAACTAGAGTGATGCTTGGCTGTGATGTATTCCAGTTCTGCTGTGGCATTAGAGGCTCACAGTGGTGTCGACTGATAAACGTCTGGCTATGGTGTTTTCATCCCGGAGATGGCAGCAGACAACTTTTGAGGAAAAAAACAAGCAGACATGTTCAGAGGAATGAAAGCAAGCAGCAAGTGATTAACAAGCAGGAGATGGCCAGTTGCAAGCAAGATAGCAAGCATGTAGCCTGTAGCACGTAGCAAGCAAGAAAGGAAGCAAGCAGTAAGCGTGATCAAAAGAAGGAATGAAAGCAACTAAGCAAGTAGCATGTTGGTTACTCCTATTGATCAGAAGATAGTAGCAGGAGTAGAAGGGTGTTGTATGTTAGCAAGAAAGAAAGAAGAAGAATGCAACAAGAGCAAGAACCGACTTTGTTGTGGTGAAGAAACGGGTGAAGAAGCATCAAGACTATGGGGGTGAATGTTGGGTAATCTTGATGGGTTAAGTTGTTCATGGGTACGGATTCGAATGGGTCGCTCCAGTTTCCTTTTCCACAAGTTGAATAATCAGGACTTGGTCTAATGAAAGACCTGGTTTTGTGGAGCTTCAATAAACGTGGACTTAGTAGTCCTATGTTTGTGGTTTTAGCTCATAGTTCTCCTTTTTCATAGCGTGTTTATTATTATAAATACAGTAGGGTTTACCTTCTAGGGTGTAGGACGTGTATGTATGTATTTTCTGTTTTCATGAATGAGTAATACACAGAAAATTGTCCTATCTTCAGATTGCATGTTCCTTCTTTTACTGTGAGTATTGGTGCATCTTTGATCTTGTGTAGAGAATGTTCTAACAATTGGTATCAGAGCTAACCAAGGATGTAGTTTCTGATGAAAACTGTGGTGAATGTTTGAGGAGGAAACCGAAGGGGTTCTATGTGAACCATAGACATCAGAGAAGGTAGAATTTTTGCGTGAGCCGAAAAAAGCTCTATGTGAGCTGAGTTCAAAATTAGAAATCAGTGTGATTAAAACTGTATCTGTGTGATGTGTGATTATGTTTTTTTTGAAGATAGATTTGTGTGAAGAGAAAATGTTGTGTGATGAAAAAGTGTTGTGAGTTGAAGGAAGGCTGGGTGCGCTAGATTGAAGTTCCTGGTGAACCAAGAAAAAAGAAAACTTGTGTGGTGAAGCTAATCTGTGTGGTAAAGCAAGTGATCATGAAAAAATGGATCTGTGTGATCAGAAGACGAGAACAATGTTGATCTGTGTGATCAGAAGATGGGAACATTGTTCACCTGCAAGTATGTGTGGGTGGGTTGAAGGAAAGAAAAAAGAAAAAAGAGGATCAAACTATAGTGATGCTTGGCTGTGATGTATTGTAGTTCTGCTGTGGAATTAAAGGCTCACAGTGGTGTCGACTGATGAAGGTCTGGCTATGGTGTTTTGATCCCGGAGATGGCAGCAGACGACTCTTGAGGAAGAAAACAAGCAAGCATGTTCAGAGGAATGAAAGCAAGCATCAAGTGATTAACAAGCAGGAGAGGGCCGGTTGCAAGCAAGATAACAAGCATGTAGCCTGTAGCACGTAGCAAGAAAGAAAGAAAGCAAGCAGGAAGGGTGATCAAAAGAAGGAATGAAAGCAACCAAGCAAGTAGCAGGTTGGTTACTCCTATTGATCAGAAGAAAGTAGCAGGAGTAGAAGGGTGTTGTATGTTAGCAAGAAAGAAAGAAGAAGCATCCAACAAGAGCAAGGACCGACTTTGTTGTGGTGAAGAAACGCGTGAAGAAGCATCAAGATTACGCGGGTGAATGTTGGGTAATCTTGATGGGTTAAGTTGTTCATGATGGGTTTTGAGCATTCTAACACTTCCTCAGTGTACATGCAACCCTAATAACCTTGGATCTATGTTTGTCTAATTATCATGCAAAGTTGAATTCCAAGGTTATATTCCTATCTAGCATACATGGGGAACAATTTTAACTTGAATCATAGATAGAATAACTTACCTTGTTGTTGCTTGTGTTCCTTGAAACCTTGTGAGCCTAGCACCCCAAGTGTGATGCCTCAAATGCTTCACACAACACCAAATGCTCTTGGAAAGACTCTTGAGATAACACACACTTCTCAAAAATCGGCCAAGCCCTCTTGTTTCTTAGTAGTGCCGATTTTGGTGGAGAATATGCTTCTTATATAGTGTTGACACATCTAGGGTTACACCATGTAAACCCTAATGTGTCATGACTCTTCATTTCCATGACCCATGGGTTTGTAACTCCCATGGAGCATCCATGGAGCATCCTATGGGTAGAACCCAACTTGATAATCCATGGAGCCTTTTAGCCCACTATACAAGATATGGATGATTTACATAATCAACCCATATATTTAATTAGTTATCCTTTGATCACTTAATTAATTCCAAATTAATTCTTTGATCAACTAATCAAATATTATTATTAATATATTAGAACTTATAATATATTAATAATCTCCAAGTGTTATTTCTCTCATTTAGTCTATCAAATTGCATGGTGCCATGCAACCCAAATGGACCATGCCGGGTCGGGTCAAGTACAGGCCCGAAATAGTTATGGACTTAGACACCTTATCCAACAGTCTCCCACTTGGATAAGTCTAATAACTATATCTCTAGTACTTCAGGAACCGACCGGCAATCGTAGCTCTTTCAAGGTTTCTCGGAACTGAGAAGATGATAGTACGCCATTTAAGATAAGTGATCATATAATCCTCCGTTCTAGATATCAGCCGGACAAATACATGGAACATTGTCTTACTTCTTGTCCAGCATTTGTTTCTCGATTTCCGATTTGTTTGACATAGAACTTAATTGAACACATCAACTTAGTTCTGACCGGGCCCGGTACATGGGTCAAAACAAAATCATCGAGGGGCCCAGATATCAGCTTCTAATCCAAGAAGGAACAGATAAACTTCGACTCATATGTTTGTTCTACCACTCATTGAATTACACACAAAAGTACGTTTTATAACATCGAGTTACCAATGCGGTTTCGTACAGTCAATGCATAACCAACTTGTAAGTAACAAATCATATCTCTAGGTTTGAAGACTTATATGATATTACCGTCTCACGATCACTCGAGATAGAATTCCATGAAGTGATTCCAGTGAGCGTGGGTTGAGTCCAATACTCAGAACTTATGAGCACTCATGATTGTTGTAGCCTTGTCCAACACCTTAGACCTCTACAACCCATCATGACAGTCTTGATTCATACCTACTTCCGACATATGACCGACTGTGGAGGTTTGAATAATATGTTACACCAAACAAAATTATTCTGGAAGTCAAAACATGCAAAAGAAATATAGTAAACGATCGACAAGAGATAGCAACACTTTACTCATAAATAAAACTCCTTTTATTCATCATCTAATGTCAATTACACTTTACAAATTTCTGGGTTATCTAACTACTAAAACTTATATCATCCTTCAGCCCTATGCTCCGAGCATGCTGGAGATGCTTAACCCTACTCAGTCCCTTCGTGAGGGGATCTGCTGGGTTCTCATCCGATGATACCCTCTTTGCCACGAGGAGTCCTTCTTCGATCCGATGTCTGATGAAATGGTATTTTCTGTCGATGTGTCTGGATCTCCCATGATCCCTTGGTTCCTTGGCTAAGGCAACAGCACTTTCACTATCACAGAAAATTTCCATTGGCTCTTTAATAGCTGGTACAACTCCAAGGTCTCCAATGAAGTTCTTCAGCCATATCGCTTCCTTTGCTGCTTCACTAGCTTCAATATACTCTGATTCACAAGTAGAATCTGCCACTGTCTCTTGCTTGGAACTCTTCCAAGAAATTGCTCCTCCGTTTAGGGTAAAGACCCAGCCCGACTGAGAGCGGAAATTATCCCTATCAGTCTGGAAGCTAGCATCACTATACCCTACAACTCTCAAGTTATCACTTCCACCAAGGGTAAGGACCCAGTCCTTAGTCCTCCGTAGGTACTTGAGGATATTCTTTACCGCAGTCTAGTGTGCCTTGCCAGGGTTCGCCTGATACCTGCTAACCATGCTCAAGGCAAAAGCTACATCGGGTCGAGTACACGTCATAGCATACATGATCGATCCTACAGCCGAAGCGTAAGGTGTTCGACTCATTTCTGCTATCTCAGCCTCAGTGCTAGGGCTTTGTGTCTTACTCAATCTGGTGTTACTCTGGATGGGTAACTCTCCTTTCTTGGAATCCTGCATGCTGAATCGCTTCAGCACTTTATCCAAGTAGGTACTCTGACTAAGTCCAATTAGCCTTTTACTCCGATCTCTCAAGATTCTTATCCCTAGAATATAGGCAGCTTCACCAAGGTCCTTCATAGCGAAACACTTCCCAAGCCAGGACTTTACTTCCTGCAGGGTTGGAATGTCGTTTCCCATGAGTAGTATGTCATCCACATACAATACCAAGAAGCTAACTATACTCCCACTAGCCTTGACATACACACAAGATTCATCTTCACTCCTAGAAAAGCCAAATTCCTTGACCTTTTCATCAAAGCAAAGATTCCATCTGCGAGGTGCTTGCTTCAATCCATAAATGGATTTCTCAAGCTTACACACTCTATTAGGGTACTCGTTGCTGACAAAACCCTCTGGCTGACTCATGTAAACATCTTCAGCCAGCTTCCCATTAAGGAAAGCGGTTTTGACATCCATCTGCCATATTTCGTAATCATGAAACGCAGCTATGGCTAACAGAACCCGAATAGACTTAATCTTGGCTACTGGAGAAAAGGTCTCATCATAGTCCACTCCAGGAATTTGAGAGAAGCCCTTTGCAACCAGTCTAGCCTTATAAGTGTGTACTTTACCATCCATGTCGGTCTTCTTCTTGAAGACCCATTTGCACCCTACTGTCTTACGACCTGGTACATTTTCAACCAAGTTCCAAACTTGATTGTCATACATGGATTGTATCTCGCTATCCATAGCCTCTTTCCATTTAGCAGACTCGGGGCCTGCCATGGCATCCTCGTAGCTGTTAGGGTCATCTTGACTTACTAGTGTTCCATCACTAATAAGTGTCTCACCTTCTGCAGTAATATGGAATCCATAGTAATGCTCAGGTGCACTCCTAACTCTCGTGGAACGTCTCAGAGGTATAGATTTGTCAATTTGCTCAACAGGAGTTTCCTCCTCAAGTTGAGGGCTAGAGTTTGAAGTTCCTTCACCGCTTGATTCTTGAATTTCTTCAAGATCAATTTGCCTCCCACTGTCTCCTTGGCTTATAAACTCTCTTTCTCGAAAGACTCCTCTTCTTGCTACAAAGACCACATTGTCACTAGGTCTGTAGAAGAGGTAACCAAAGGATCGCTGTGGGTAACCGATGAAAATACACCTCTCGCTTCGAGGTTCGAGCTTATCATGAGTCTCGCGTCTCACGAAAGCCTCGCAACCCCAAATCTTGATGTGGTCTAGTTTAGGTACTTTACCAGTCCACATCTCGTGAGGAGTTTTGGCAACTTTCTTTGTAGGGACTAGATTAAGAATATGGGCGGCAGTCTCTAAGGCATACCCCCAGAATGAGATTGGTAGCGAAGCTCGACTCATCATGGAACGAACCATATCCAACAAGGTTCGATTACGCCTCTCAGCCACACCATTCAACTGTGGTGTCCTGGGAGGTGTCAATTGTGAGACTATCCCACATTCCCTTAGATAGTCGAGGAACTCTGAACTAAGATACTCACCACCACGATCGGATCGAAGCATCTTAATGTTCCTGCCCAATTGATTCTCGACTTCCTGTTTAAATTCCTTAAACCTCTCGAAAGTCTCTGACTTATGCTTGATCAAGTAGACATATCCATATCTACTATAATCATTAGTAAAAGTCAAATAATAACGATTAGCATCCCTTGTGGCATGTTTGAATGGTCCACACACATCCGTGTGTATAAGGTCCAACAAACCTTCACCCCTCTCACACGAACCTGTGAAGGGTGACTTTGTCATTTTTCCACGTAAGCATGATTCGCAACTATCATCTGACTTTAGGTCAAACGACTCCAAGACTCCATCCTTTTGGAGTTGGCCTATGCGTTTCTTGCTTATATGTCCAAGACGACAATGCCATAAAGATGCTTTATCCAAGTTATTATTAGTAGAATCAATACACAAAACATTATTTCCCAAGTTATCTACAACAGATACAGCTTCATACACACCATCACAAGGTAATGCTTTAAAATAAAAGACATTATTATAGAAAACTTCTATAGAACCAACTTCATTATTAAATGAAAAGGTAAACCCTTGTTTGTACAAAGCATGAAAGGAAATAATATTTCTTGCCATTCCTGGCGAATAACAACACTTATTCAAATCTAAGCTAAACCCACTACTTAGCGATAAAGTATAAACTCCAATCTTGGTAACAGGTATAGCTTTCCTATTCCCCATGATCAAGTTTATCCTTCCTTGCTCCACATCCTCACTTCTTCTTAGTCCCTGCAAGTCACAACAAATGTGAATACCACAACCGGTATCAAGGACCCAAGAATTAGAATGGGGTGAGTTATTAGAAATGATAGTGTAAATACCTGCATGGTTGGGTTTAACTTTCCCATCCTTCACATCTTGCTGGTATTTTGGGCAGTTCCGCTTCCAATGAGCTTTTTCGTGGCAATAGAAGCATTCAGCCTCTTTTGGGTCAGAAGAAGGAGTAATGAAACCTTTCTTGGTTCCACTTGAAGAAGAGCCATCAAGGGTCCGAGCCTTGGTACCCTTAGAAGAGCTCTTTCTCTTCCTCCCTCGACTTTTCCCGATTGCCAAAACCGGAGTAGAGTTTTGATTAGGAGTGATAGCAACCGACTTCCCCTTAAGACCTGTTTCTGCGGTCTTGAGAAGTCCCTGAAGTTTGCTGAGGGTGACTTCTTCCTTGTTCATGTGATATGTCATGCGGAATTGATCATAGCACGATGGTAAGGAATGCAAAATAATATCTATTGCAAGATCCTCCGGGAAGTTCACATTAAGCTTCAGCAAACGATCCACATACCTTTGCATTTTCTGCATGTGGCTCGTGACGGATTCCCCGTCCTTCATCATGGTTGTTATCATGGATCAGATGATCTCATACCTCTCTTGTCTTGCACTTTGATGGTATCTTTCCATCAAATCTTGGTGCATGTCATAAGGGTAGCAATCTTCATAAGACTTTTGGAGTTCTGCTGTCATCGTGGCTGTCATGATGCAAGCCACTTTCGTAGCATCCCTTTCATGTGCCCGAAATTCAGCGATCTCCTGAGGAGTTGCAGTGGACTCATTAATCTCCTTAAGCTCCTTGTCAAGGACATATTCTTTGTCCTCGTAGCGGGTAATCATCCTGATGTTTCTGATCCACTCATTGAAGTTGGATCCATCAAAGGTGACTTTCCCACACAAGTTCATAAGGGAAAAGGAGCCATTAGGATTAGAGCCAGAAGCATTGTTGAAAGACATCTGAAGGAAATAGGACAAGATTAGTTTAGATATAAGAGAGTCCTTAATAAAACACCCAAATGTAATATTAAGGCTAGGATCCAATCACAATATAATATAACTTAGAAGAGGTATGCCGTAATCTAAGCTATATCATATTTGAAAGGTAGGTGAATGACGATTCACCAATTTCCACCACGAAAACCGCAATATTTTAGTATTAGGTTTTTGAATGGTTCTTAGAAATTCCTAGATTCTTTGAGATTCAATGAACTTTTCAAAGGCATGTTTCAATCTCGAGTGTGCCCTCCAAGTTTTGTGACTGGGATACCGAGGATCACAAAACGAGGTGTGAAGTAACCATGCAAATCACTTGGTACCCTTAAAGTTTATCACTCAATCGATGTGCCGGTTAACCACACACGCTCCATCGATACTATAATAAACCCTAAGTCACCCTTTACCTACCTTGTTAAGTCCAAGTTAGTGTGCCGGTTAACCACACACGCTCCACCAACGACTTAATCAAAGTGTAAAGTGTAATTTCATGGAATAGCACCTTATTCACATTTTTCCTAAAGTAACTAAGATTGGGAATTTAATAAAACATTTAGTTACTTTATAATATTCATCATACTTTGAATGAGAATTAATAAGTCCTTGTCTTACCCGTTCGGCTAACGACCCTCCACCGATCAAGCAAGCGGTGGGTGAGAGTGGACACCCATTAAGTCACCATTTTATAGGCAACAACCTTATACCCACCTTATAGACCGGCTTCGTGAATGAGGCGTACTAGCGGTAAGACGACTTTGTTCTTATACATATATATATAATTATTAAATCATAATAATATAAGTATAAGGATTGAATTTTAACTTTTAAAATTCTAGGGGTTGGAACTAAAGTTTTAACTTAACTTTACTTGTTCCAAAACTTGAGGGCAAGTTTTGTAAACTTTCAAAACTTTTCATTTCTTGTAACTTATGAGTTTAATAGAGTAATAAAATGAGGACTTTTCATTTTTCTAACTCTTGTGTTCTTTTAATGGTTTTTTAATCCAAGAGACTTTTGGTTTTCCATAACTTGAGGACAAGTTATGGACTCCATTAAAGCACATTATGATCATGAATTAATCTACCACATAGGTTACAAATAATTCCTATGATCATCTAAACATCATAAGAACAAGAACATGAATATGAACACTTTCAAGAATCAAAATCACATTTAATCTTTGTAATTTTGATAATTTGTTGTTGTAAATGTGTTAGAAAAGACATTACACCTTCTAAAATAAGTTTTCAAGTACCAAAACATTTTAGGGTAATGATTCTAATCCATTTCCAGCAACACAAGTCGAAATTCTGCACTCTGTCGACCCTACTCGCCGAGTGCATAAACCTACTCGCCGAGTAGGTTGAAGATACACATGAACTCGTCGAGTCCTCCCCATGGACTCGCCGAGTCCATCAGTCAGACAGCAAGATTTTCGACTTTCTTCAACTTTTAAGCACAAATAACAAACAAACAAGCCTAGGCTCTGATACCACTGATGGGTTTTGAGCATTCTAACACTTCCTAAGTGTACATGCAACCCTAATAACCTTGGATCTATGTTTGTCTAATTATCATGCAAAGTTGAATTCCAAGGTTATATTCCTATCTAGCATACATGGGGAACAATTTTAACTTAAATCATAGATAGAATAACTTACCTTGTTGTTGCTTGTGTTCCTTGAAACCTTGTGAGCCTAGCACCCCAAGTGTGATGCCTCAAATGCTTCACACAACACCAAATGCTCTTGGAAAGACTCTTGAGATAACACACACTTCTCAAAAATCGGCCAAGCCCTCTTGTATCTTAGTAGTGCCGATTTTGGTGGAGAATATGCTTCTTATATAGTGTTGACACATCTAGGGTTTCACCATGTAAACCCTAATGTGTCATGACTCTTCATTTCCATGACCCATGGGTTTGTAACTCCCATGGAGCATCCATGGAGCATCCTATGGGTAGAACCCAACTTGATAATCCATGGAGCCTTTTAGCCCACTATACAAGATATGGATGATTTACATAATCAACCCATATATTTAATTAGTTATCCTTTGATCACTTAATTAATTCCAAATTAATTCTTTGATCAACTAATCAAATATTATTATTAATATATTAGAACTTATAATATATTAATAATCTCCAAGTGTTATTTCTCTCATTTAGTCTATCCAATTGCATGGTGCCATGCAACCCAAATGGACCATGCCGGGTCGGGTCAAGTACAGGCCCGAAATAGTTATGGACTTAGACACCTTATCCAACAGTTCATGGGTACGGATTCGAATGGGTCGCTCCAGTTTCCTTTTGCACAAGTTGAATAATCGGGACTTGGTCTAATTAAAGACCTGGGTTGGTGGAGCTTCAATAAACGTGCACTTAGTAGTCCTATGTTTGTGGTTTTAGCTCATAGTTCTCCTTTTACATAGCATGTTTATTATTATAAATGGAGTAGGGTTTACCTTCTAGGGTGTAGGACGTGTATGTATGTATTTTATGTTTTCATGAATGAGTAATACACAGAAACTTGTCTTATCTTCAGATTGCATGTTCCTTCTTTTACTGTGAGTATTGGTGCATGTTTGATATTGTGTAGAGAATGTTCCAACAATTGATATCAGAGCTAATAAAGGATGTAGGTTCTGATGAAACCTGTGGTGAAGGTTTGAGGAGGAAACCGAAGGGGTTCTATGTGAACCATAGAGATCAGAGAAAGTAGAAGCTCTGTGTGAGCCGAAAAAAGCTCTGTGTGAGCTGCGTTCAAAATCAGAAATCTGTGTGATTAAAACTGCATCTATGTGATGTGTGATTATGTTTTTTTTTTTAAGATAGATCTGCATGAAGAGAAAAGGTTGTGTGATGAAAAAGTGTTGTGAGTTGAAGGAAGGTTGTGTGCTAGATTGAAGTTCTTGGTGAACCAAGAAGAAAGAAACCTGTGTGGTAAAGCAAGTCAACAAGAAAAAAATGGATCTGTGTGATCAGAAGACGAGAACAATGTTGATCTGTGTGATCAGAAGATGGGAACATTGTTCACCTGCAAGTACGTGTGGGTGGGTTGAAGGAAAGAAAAAAGAAAAAAGAGGATCAAACTAGAGTGATGCTTGGCTGTGATGTATTCCAGTTCTGCTGTGGCATTAGAGGCTCACAGTGGTGTCGACTAATAAACGTCTGGCTATGGTGTTTTGATCCTGGAGATGGCAGCAGACAACTTTTGAGGAAAAAAACAAGCAGACATGTTCAGAGGAATGAAAGCAAGCAGCAAGTGATTAACAAGCAGGAGACGGCCAGTTGCAAGCAAGATAGCAAGCATGTAGCCTGTAGCACGTAGCAAGCAAGAAAGGAAGCAAGCAGTAAGGGTGATCAAAAGAAGGAATCAAAGCAACTAAGCAAGTAGCATGTTGGTTACTCCTATTGATCAGAAGAAAGTAGCAGGAGTAGAAGGGTGTTGTATGTTAGCAAGAAAGAAAGAAGAAGAATGCAACAAGAGCAAGAACCGACTTTGTTGTGGTGAAGAAACGGGTGAAGAAGCATCAAGACTACGGGGGTGAATGTTGGGTAATCTTGATGGGTTAAGTTGTTCATGGGTACGGATTCGAATGGGTCGCTCCAGTTTCCTTTTCCACAAGTTGAATAATCAGGACTTGGTCTAATGAAAGACATGGTTTTGTGGAGCTTCAATAAGCGTGGACTTAGTAGTCCTATGTTTGTGGTTTTAGCTCATAGTTCTCCTTTTTCATAGCGTGTTTATTATTATAAATAGAGTAGGGTTTACCTTCTAGGGTATAGGACGTGTATGTATGTATTCTCTGTTTTCATGAATGAGTAATACACAGAAAATTGTCCTATCTTCAGATTGCATGTTCCTTCTTTTACTGTGAGTATTAGTGCATGTTTGATCGTGTGTAGAGAATGTTCCAACAATTGGTATCAGAGCTAACCAAGGATGTAGGTTCTGATGAAAACTGTGGTGAATGTTTGAGAAGGAAACCGAAGGGGTTCTATGTGAACCATAGAGATCAGAGAAAGTAGAAGCTTTGCGTGAGCCGAAAAAAGCTCTGTGTGAGCTGAGTTCAAAATCAAAAATCAGTGTAATTAAAACTGCATCAATGTGATGTGTGATTATGTTTTTTTTTTGAAGATAGATCTGTGTGAAAAGAAAATTTTGTGTGATGAAAAAGTGTTGTGAGTTGAAGGAAGGCTATGTGTGCTAGATTGAAGTTCTTGGTGAACCAAGAAGAAAGTAACCTGTGTGGTGAAGCTAATCTGTGTGGTAAAGCAAGTCATCATGAAAAAAATGGATCTGTGTGATCAGAAGACGAGAACAATGTTTATCTGTGTGATCAGAAGATGGGAACATTGTTCACCTGCAAGTATGTGTGGGTGGGTTGAAGGAAAGAAAAAAGAAAAAAGATGATCAAACTAGAGTGATGTTTGGCTGTGATGTATTCCAGTTCTGTTGTGGCATTAAAGGCTCACAGTGGTGTCGACTGATGAACGTCTGGCTATGGTGTTTTGATCCCGGAGATGGCAGCAAACGACTTTTGAGGAAGAAAACAAGCAGGCATGTTCAGAGGAATGAAAGCAAGCAGCAAGTGATTAACAAGCAGGAGACGGCCGGTTGTAAGCAAGATAGCAAGCATGTAGCCTGTAGCACGTAGCAAGCAAGAAAGAAAGCAAACAGTAAGGGTGATCAAAAGAAGGAATGAAAGCAACTAAGCAAGTAGCAGGATGGTTACTCCTATTGATCAGAAGAATGTAGCAGGAGTAGAAGGGTGTTGTATGTTAGCAAGAAAGAAACAAGAAGCATGCAACAAGAACAAGAACCGCCTTTGTTGTGGTGAAGAAACGGGTGAAGAAGAATCAAGATTACGGGGGTGAATGTTGGGTAATCTTGATGGGTTAAGTTGTTCATGGGTACGGATTCGAATGGGTTGCTCCAGTTTTCTTTTGCACAAGATGAATAATCAGGACTTGGTCTAATGAAAGACCTGGTTTGGTGGAGCTTCAATAAACGTGCACTAGGTAGTCCTATGTTTGTGGTTTTAGCTCATAGTTCTCCTTTTACATAGCATTTTATTATTATAAATGGAGTAGGGTTTACCTTTTAGGGTGTAGCACGTGTATGTATGTATCTTATGTTTTCATGAATGAGTAATACACAGAAAATTGTCCTATCTTCAGATTGCATGTTCCTTCTTTTACTGTGAGTATTAGTGCATGTTTGATCTTGTGTAGAGAATGTTCCAACAATTGATATCAGAGCTAACCAAGGATGTAGGTTCTGATGAAACCTGTGGTGAGTGTTTGAGGAGGAAACCGAAGGGGTTCTATGTGAACCATAGAGATCAGAGAAAGTAGAAGCTCTGTGTGAGCCGAGAAAAGCTCTATGTGAGCTGATGTCAAAATCAGAAATCTTTGTGATTAAAACTGCATCTGTGTGATGTGTGATTATGTTTTTTTAAGATAGATCTGCATGAAGAGAAAAGGTTGTGTGATGAAAAAGTGTTGTGAGTTGAAGGAAGGCTGTGTGCTAGATTGAAGTTCTTGGTGAACCAAAAAGAAAGAAACCTGTGTGGTGAAGCTAATCTGTGTGGTAAAGCAAGTCATCAAGAAAAAAATGGATCTGTATGATCAGAAGACGAGAACAATGTTGATCTGTGTGATCAGAAGATGGGAACATTGTTCACCTGCAAGTATGTGTGGGTGGGTTGAAGGAGAGAAAAAAGAAAAAAGAGGATGAAACTAGAGTGATGCTTAGCTGTGATGTATTCCAGTTCTGTTGTGGCATTAAAGGCTCACAGTGGTGTCGACTGATGAAGGTCTGAATATAGTTTTTTGATCTTGGAGATGGCAACAGACGACTGTTCAGGAAGGAAACAAGCAGGCATGTTCAGAGGAATGAAAGCAAGCAGGAAGTGATTAACAAGCAGGAGAGGGCCGGTTGCAAGCAAGACAACAAGCATGTAGCCTGTAGCACGTAGCAAGCAACAAAGAAAGCAAGCAGTAAGGGTGATCAAAAGAAGGAATGAAAGCAACTAAGCAAGTAGCAGGTTGGTTACTCCTATTGATCAGAAGAAAGTAGCAGGAGTAGAGGGGTGTTGTATGTTAGCAAGAAAGAAAGAAGAAGCATGCAACAAGAGCAAGAACCGACTTTGTTGTGGTGAAGAAACGGGTTAAGAAGCATCAAGATTACGGGGGTGAATGTTGGGTAATCTTGATGGCTTAAGTTGTTCATGGGTACGGATTCAAATGGGTCGCTCCAGTTTCCTTTTCCACAAGTTGAATAATAAGGACTTGGTCTAATGAAAGACCTGGTTTGGTGGAGCTTCAATAAACGTGGACTTAGTAGTCCTATGTTTGTGGTTTTAGCTCATAGTTCTCCTTTTTCATAGCATGTGTATTATTTTAAATAGCGTAGGGTTTACCTTCTAGGGTGTAGGACGTGTATGTATGTATTCTCTGTTTTCATGAATGAGTAATACACAGAAAATTATCCTATCTTTAGATTGCATGTTCCTTCTTTTACTGTGAGTATTAATGCATGTTTGATCTTGTGCAGAAAATGTTCCAACAATTGGTATCAGAGCTAACCAAGGATGTAGGTTCTGATGAAAACTATGCTGAATGTTTGAGAAGGAAACCGACGGGGTTCTATGTGAACCATAGAGATCAGAGAAAGTAGAAGCTTTGCGTGAGCCGAAAAAAGCTCTGTGTGAGCTGAGTTCAAAATCAGAAATCAGTGTAATTAAAACTGCATCTGTGTGATGTGTGATTATGTTTTTTTTGAAGATAGATCTGTGTGAAAAGAAAATGTTGTGTGATGAAAAAGTGTTGTGAGTTGAAGGAAGGCTTTGTGTGCTAGATTGAAGTTCTTGGTGAACCAAGAAGAAAGAAACCTGTGTGGTGAAGCTAATCTGTGTGGTAAAGCAAGTCATCATGACAAAAAATGGATCTGTGTGATCAGAAGACGAGAACAATGTTGATCTGTGTGATCAGAAGATGGGAACATTGTTCACCTGCAAGTATGTGTGGGTGGGTTGAAGGAAAGAAAAAAGAAAAAAGATGATCAAACTAGAGTGATGTTTGGCTGTGATGTATTCCAGTTCTGCTGTGGCATTAAAGGCTCACAGTGGTGTCGACTGATGAACGTCTGGCTATGGTGTTTTGATCCCGGAGATGGCAGCAAACGACTTTTGAGGAAGAAAACAAGCAGGCATGTTCAGAGGAATGAAAGCAAGCAGCAAGTGATTAACAAGCAGGAGACGGCCGGTTGCAAGCAAGATAGCAAGCAAGATAGCAAGCTTGTAGCCTGTAGCACGTAGCAAGCAAGAAAGAAAGCAAGCAGTAAGGGTGATCAAATAAAGGAATGAAAGCAACTAAGCAAGTAGCAGGATGGTTACTCCTATTGATCAGAAGAAAGTAGCAGGAGTAGAAGGGTGTTGTATGTTAGCAAGAAAGAAAGAAGAAGCATGCAACAAGAGCAAGAACCGACTTTGTTGTGGTGAAGAAACGGGTGAAGAACCATCAAGATTACGGGGGTGAATGTTGGGTAATCTTGATGGGTTAAGTTGTTCATGGGTATGGATTCGAATGGGTCGCTCTAGTTTCCTTTTCCACAAGTTGAATAATCAGGACTTGGTCTAATGAAAGACCTGGTTTGGTGGAGCTTCAATAAACGTGGACTTAGTAGTCCTATGTTTGTGGTTTTAGCTCATAGTTCTCCTTTTTCATAGCATGTTTATTATTATAAATAGAGTAGGGTGTACCTTCTAGGGTGTAGGACGTGTATGTATGTATTTTCTGTTTTCATGAATGAGTAATACACAGAAAATTGTCCTATCTTCAGATTGCATGTTCCGTCTTTTACTGTGAGTATTAGTGCATGTTTGATCTTGTGTAGAGAATGTTCCAAAAATTGGTATCAGAGCCAACCAAGGATGTAGGTTCTGATGAAAACTGTGGTGAATGTTTGAGGAGGAAACCGAAGGGGTTCTATGTGAACCATAGAGATCAGAGAAAGTAGAAGCTTTGCGTGAGCCGAAAAAAGCTCTGTGTGAGCTGAGTTCAAAATCAGAAATCAGTGTGATTAAAACTGCATCTGTGTGATGTGCCATTATGTTTTTTTGAAGATAGATCTGTGTGAAGAGAAAATTTTGTGTGATGAAAAAGTGTTGTGAGTTGAAGGAAGGATGTGTGTCCTAGATTGGAGTTCTTGGTGAACCAAGAAGAAAGAAACATGTGTGGTGAAGCTAATCTGTGTGGTAAAGCAAGTCATCATGAAAAAAATGGATCTGTGTGATCAGAAGACGAGAACAATGTTGATCTGTGTGATCAGAAGATGGGAACATTGTTCACCTGCAAGTATGTGTGGGTGGGTTGAAGGAGAGAAAAAAGAAAAAAGAGGATCAAACAAGAGTGATGCTTAGCTGTGATGTATTCCAGTTCTGCTGTGGCATTAAAGGCTCACAGTGGTGTCGACTGATGCAGGTCTGAATATGGTTTTTTGATCCCGGAGATGGCAACAGACGACTGTTCAGGAAGGAAACAAGCAGGCATGTTCAGAGGAATGAAATCAAGCAGGAAGTGATTAACAAGTAGGAGAGGGCCGGTTGTAAGCAAGACAACAAGCATGTAGCCTGTAGCACGTAGCAAGCAAGAAAGAAAGCAAGCAGTAAGGGTGATCAAAAGAAGGAATGAAAGCAACTAAGCAAGTAGCAGGTTGGTTACTCCTATAGATCAGAATAATGTAGCAGGAGTAGAAGGGTGTTGTATGTTAGCAAGAAAGAAAGAAGAAGCATGCAACAAGAGCAAGAACCAACTTTGTTGTGGTGAAGAAACGCGTGAAGAAGCATCAAGATTACGGGGCTGAATGTTGGGTAATCTTGATGGGTTAAGTTGTTCATGGGTACAGATTCAAATTGGTCGCTCCAGTTTCGTTTTCCATCAGTTGAATAATCAGGACTTGGTCTAATGAAAGACCTGGTTTGGTGGAGCTTCAATAAACGTGGACTTAGTAGTCCTATGTTTGTGGTTTTAGCTCACAGTTCTCCTTTTTCATAGCATGTTTATTATTTTAAATAGCGTAGGTTTTACCTTCTAGGGTGTAGGACATGTATGTATGTATTTTCTGTTTTCATGAATGAGTAATACATATAAAATTGTCCTATCGTCAGACTGCATGTTCCTTTTTTTACTGTGAGTATTAGTGCATGTTTGACCTTGTGTAGAGAATATTCCTACAATTGGTATCAAAGCTAACCAAGGATGTAGGTTCTGATGAAACCTGTGGTGAATGTTTGACGAGGAAACCAAAGGGGTTGTATGTGAACCATAGAGATCAGAGAAAGTAGAAGCTCTGTGTGAGCCGAAAAAAGCTCTGTGTGAGCTGAGTTTAGAATCAGAAATCTGTGTGATTAAAACTGCATCTGTGTGATGTGTGATTATGTTTTTTTGAAGACAGGTCTGTGTGAAGCGAAAAGGTTGTGTGATGAAAAAGTGTTGTGAGTTGAAGGAAGGCTGTGTGCTAGATTGGAGTTCTTGGTGAACCAAGAAGAAAGAAACCTGCGTGGTGAAGATAATCTATGTGGTAAAGCAAGTCATCAAGAAAAAAATGGATCTGTGTGATCAGAAGACGAGAACAATGTTGATCTGTGTGATCAGAAGATGGGAACATCGTTCACCTGCAAGTATGTGTGGGTGGGTTGAAGGAAAAAAAAAAAGAAAAAAGTGGATCAAACTAGATTGATGCTTGGATGTGATGTATTCCAGTTCTGCTGTAGCATTAAAGGCTCACAGTGGTGTCGACTGATGAAGGTCTGAATATGGTGTTTTGATCCCGGAGATGGCAGCAGACGACTTTTGAGGAAGAAAACAAGCAGGCATGTTCAGAGGAATGAAAGCAAGCAGGAAGTGATTAACAAGCAGGAGACGACCAGTTGCAAGCAAGATAGCAAGCATGTAGCCTGTAGCACGTAGCAAGCAAGAAAGAAAGCAAGCAGTAAGGGTGATCAAAAAAAGAAATGAGAGCAACTAAGCAAGTAGCAGGTTGGTTACTCCTATTGATCAGAAGAAAGTAGCAGGAGTAGAAGGGTGTTGTATGTTAGCAAGAAAGAAAGAAGAAACATGCAACAAGAGCAAGAACCGACTTTGTTGTGGTGAAGAAACGGGTGAAGAAGCATCAAGATTACGGGGGTGAATGTTGGGTAATCTTGATGGGTTAAGTTGTTCATGGGTACGGATTCAAATGGGTCGCTCCAGTTTCCTTTTCCACAAGTTGAATAATCAGGACTTGGTCTAATGAAAGACCTGGTTTGGTGGAGCTTCAATAAACGTGGACTTAGTAGTCCTATGTTTGTGGTTTTAGCTCATAGTTCTCCTTTTTCATAGCGTGTTTATTATTATAAATAGTGTAGGGTTTACCTTCTAGGGTGTAGGACGTGTATGTATGTATTCTCTGTTTTCATGAATGAGTAATACACAGAAAATTGTCCTATCTTCAGATTGCACGTTCTTTCTTTTACTGTGAGTATTAGCGCATGTTTGATCTTGTGTAGAGAATGTTCCAACAATTGGTATCAGAGCTAACCAAGAATGTAGGTTCTGATGAAAACTGTGGTGAATGCTTGAGAAGGAAACCGAATGGGTTCTATGTGAACCATAGAGATCAGAGAAAGTAGAAGCTTTGCGTGAGCCGACAAAAGCTCTGTGTGAGCTGAGTTCAAAATCAGAAATCAGTGTGATTAAAACTGCATCAGTGTGATGTGTGATTATTTTTTGCTTGAAGATAGGTTTGTGGGAAAAGAAAATGTTGTGTGATGAAAAAGTGTTGTGAGTTGAAGGAAGGTTGTGTGTGCTAGATTGAAGTTCTTGGTGAACCAAGAAGAAAGAAACCTGTGTGGTGAAGCTAATCTGTGTGGTAAAGCAAGTCATCATGAAAAAAATGGATCTGTGTGATCAGAAGACGAGAACAATGTTGATCTGTGGATCAGAAGATGGGAACATTGTTCACCTGCAAGTATGTGTGGGTGGGTTGAAGGAAAAAAAAAAGAAAAAAGTGGATCAAACTAGATTGATGCTTGGATGTGATGTATTCCAGTTCTGCTGTGGCATTAAAGGCTCACAGTGGTGTCGACTGATGAAGGTCTGAATATGGTGTTTTGATCCCGGAGATGGCAGCAGACGACTTTTGAGGAAGAAAACAAGTAGGCATGTTCAGAGGAATGAAAGCAAGCAGGAAGTGATTAACAAGCAGGAGACGGCCGGTTGCAAGCAAGATAGCAAGCATGTAGCCTGTAGCACGTAGCAAGCAAGAAAGAAAGCAAGCAGTAAGGGTGATGAAAAAAAGAAATGAGAGCAACTAAGCAAGTAGCAGGTTGGTTACTCCTATTGATCAGAAGAAAGTAGCAGGAGTAGAAGGGTCTTGTATGTTAGCAAGAAAGAAAGACGAAGCATGCAACAAGAGCAAGAACCGACTTTGTTGTGGTGAAGAAACTGGTAAAGAAGCATCAAGATTACGGGGCTGAATGTTGGGTAATCTTGATGGGTTAAGTTGTTCATGGGTACAGATTCAAATGGGTCGCTCCAGTTTCCTTTTCCATAAGTTGAATAATCAGGACTTGGTCTAACGAAAGACCTGGTTTGGTGGAGCTTCAATAAACGTGGACTTAGTAGTCCTATGTTTGTGGTTTTAGCTCATAGTTCTCCTTTTTCATAGCATGTTTATTATTATAAATAGAGTAGGGTTTACCTTCTAGGGTGTAGGACGTGTATGTATGTATTTTCTGTTTTCATGAATGAGTAATACACAAAAAAATGTCCTATCTTCAGATTGCATGTTCCTTCTTTTACTGTGAGTATTATTGCATGTTTGATCTTGTGTAGAGAATGTTCCAACAATTGGCATCAGAGCTAACCAAGGATGTAGGTTCTGATGAAACCTGTGGTGAATGTTTGAGGAGGAAACCGAAGGGGTTCTATGTGAACAATAGAGATCAGAGAAAGTAGAAGCTCTATGTGAGCCGAAAAAAGCTCTATGTG
Source organism: Lactuca sativa (assembly GCF_002870075.4). NCBI lineage: Eukaryota > Viridiplantae > Streptophyta > Magnoliopsida > Asterales > Asteraceae > Lactuca > Lactuca sativa. The sequence goes on along the minus strand of NC_056625.2, from coordinate 93,157,224 downwards.
AGCTGAGTTCAAAATCAGAAATTTGTGTGATTAAAACTGCATCTGTGTGATGTTTGATTATGTTTTTTTTGAAGATAGATATGTGCGAAGAGAAAGGGTTGTGTGATGAAAAAGTGTCGTGAGTTGAAGGAAGGCTGTATGCTAGATTGAAGTTCTTGGTGAACCAAGAAGAAAGAAACATGTGTGGTGAAGCTAATCTATGTGGTAAAGCAAGTCATCATGAAAAAAATGGATATGTGTGATTAGAAGACGAGAACAATGTTGATCTGTGTGATCAGAAGATGGGAACATTATTCACCTGCAAGTATGTGTGGGTGGGTTGAAGGAAAGAAAAAAGAAAAAATAGGATCAAACTAGAGTGATGCTTGGCTGTGATGCATTCCAGTTCTACTGTGGCATTAAAGGCTCACAGTGGTGTCGACTGATGAAGGTCTAGCTATGGTGGTTTGATCCCGTAGATGGCAGCAGACGACTGTTGAGGAAGAAAACAAGAAGGCGTGTTCAGAGGAATGAAAGCAAGCAGGAAGTGGTTAACAAGCAGGAGAGGGCCGGTTGCAAGCAAGATAGCAAGCATGTAGTCTGTAGCACGTAGCAAGAAAGAAAGAAAGCAAGCAGGAAGGGTGATCAAAAGAAGGAATGAAAGCAACTAAGCAAGTAGCAGGTTGGTTACTCTTATTGATCAGAAGAAAGTAGAAGGAGTAGAAGGGTGTTGTATGTTAGCAAGAAAGAAAGAAGAAGCATGCAACAAGAGCAAGAACCGACTTTGTTGTGGTGAAGAAACGGGTGAAGAAGCATCAAGATTACGGGGGTGAATGTTGGGTAATCTTGATGGGTTAAGTTGTTCGTGGGTACGGATTTGAATGGGTCGCTCTAATTTCCTTTTCCACAAGTTGAATAATCATGACTTGGTCTAATGAAAGACCTGGTTTGGTGGAGCTTCAATAAACGTGAACTTAGTAGTCCTATGTTTATGGGTTTAGCTCATAGTTCTCCTTTTTCATAGCATGTTTATTATTATAAATAGAGTAGGGTTTACCTTCTAGGGTGTAGGACGTGTATGTATGTATTTTCTATTTTCATGAATGAGTAATACACAGAAAATTGTCCTATCTTTAGATTGCATGTTCCTTCTTTTACTGTGAGTATTATTGCATGTTTGATCTTGTGTAGAGAATGCTCCATCAATTGGTATCAGAGCGAACCAAGGATGTAGGTTCTGATGAAACCTGTGGTGAATGTTTGAGGAGGAAACCGAAGGGGTTCTATGTGAACCATAGAGATCAGAGAAAGTAGAAGCTCTGTGTGAGCTGAGTTCAAAATCAGATAACTGTGTGATTAAAACTGCATCTGTGTGATGTGTGATTATGTTTTTTTTAAGATAGATCTGTATGAAGAAAAAAGGCTGTGTGATGAAAAAGTGTTGTGAGTTGAAAAAGTATTAATGAGGGTGGGGTCTAAATTGTAACTTTTGCGACTTTATTTGAAGGGATTTTAGAGGCTTAGGGGCTGTAATGTAAGTTTTCGATTTCATTTGAAAGAAAATTGAAGGGCAGGGACTAATTATGTCATTTTGGTTCAAATTTCTAAGGGAGCGGTATATATGGTGTTAGTGTCCATCAAACCCTAACCGTAAGCGCCCTAATTCTCCAGCAGCCGCCTTCTTTGCATAACCGCCACTCCCATCGGCTCTTCTTGTACCGATCAACCAAAGAACATCAAGACCATTGCTGCCGGTGACACTGTGAGTGGCTTAGAGGGCCACCGAGACCGGAGATGTTTCCTCGACGAGTGTCGACTAACCCGAGGCACGCTGAAGAATCGATCGACTGCCACCAAGCCTCCACCATTCTCATTCTTCTTCTCTTTCTTCAACCGCCTCATGGACGGACTGCCGCCTACTCCATCGGTGGAGCCGCAACATCATTCGACGACGAGGCTGCGAGCCGCCAACTTCCATTGTTACCTTGCTGCTGCTTTTGTTCGATCATTAGCCGTTACTGCCACCTTCGTGGGTCTCTATCGTTCGTTGAATGCCACCATGTGGGTGGATGCTTTCGGGGGTCTGAGCAAAATGCATAGGGGTCGCTACCCTAGTCCGCCGCCGCTAGCCACCGGAGAAGGTGGTTGTGTGTGCTTTGGTGTGTATGGTTTATTGCTGCAGTAGAGTGGGTGTTGTGTGGATGCTGGTTAGCCGGAAACTATGAAGATAACCACCATGGCCGCCAGCCATGGTGGCTACCACCATGCGCCGCCGCCGGCCACCATTAGGTGGTTGTGTGTGTATGTTAGTATTAGTGTGAGTGTGTGTTATTTTGAGATTTTGCATTGTAATTGTAATAGTGTCGAAATAATGAAATGAAATCTCAAACCACCACCGTTGGTTAGTGGCTGCCGCCACCGGCCGCTATGTCGGGTCGCGGTGTGCTTGTCTTGTGAGTTGACTCGGTTGGGAATGCTAGAAACCCTAATGGGCCTCGTTAGCCTAATGGGGCCAATGAAGCCAAATGGGCTTAATGAAAACCCTAATGAGTCTAATGGACTTTAAATGACCCAATAAAACCCTAATGGGCTAAATGATATTTTAGTGGGCTTAATAGGCCCAATAAAGCCCTGATTGATCTAAAAGCCCAATAAATTAATAAATGGGCTAGTATTGGGTTTGAAACCCTAATTAGGGTTTGGAAAACCCTAATGCCATCAAAACCCTAATTTTGGGGAATTAATCGAGACACGCGGGACTTATTAATAACTTGAGATATTAAATAATAATCATTGGCAAAAATTAATCTAAACGATATTAGACTTAATGGATTAAAGTCCTTAGAGGATTAAGTCCTTAATGGGTTAAGTAGGAAACCTAACCCTAATTATCATTTTATGTGAAACCCTAATCTCATTTGGGTTTATTATTGGGCCTCTTTATTGGCCCTTGATGATCGGGTTATTAATTGGCGATCCAAAGTCAAGAAATTAGACTAGAATAATGTAATGGGCCTAGGGTAAGGCCCATGTAAGGGGGTTGGGCCCAATTTGGAAAATTGGGCCATGTGTTGGGCTTTGATTCCTAATTGACTTTGGGCCTATGGATTGGCCCTTTGGATTAAATAAGACAAGCTTGGGGTAATGTAGTAATTATCCAAAGAATGTACTTATGGTTATGTAGTGGGACCCAATTATTAATTGGGTGTTATTTTGGTGTTGACAGTTCGGGAATCTGTCAGCCAGCAGCTGGGGTTAGGTCTGCGGGACTTTAGCAGTGTGGGATTGTGTCTACGAGACTTCAGCAGTGTGAGGTGAGTTACCCTCCAGTAGCGGTGGGTCTACGGCCACAATGTCGACCCACCAGTAGGATTTGTTGTTAGATGATTGTCTTTGTGATAATTGACTATGTTTTCTACTACCTGTTATGTTTATGTGCTAGCATGATATGATGATATGTGATAGTGGTAGTATGGGTGAAATAGTCCCCGGTTACCGATCGATAGGGCCAAAGGGGTAGATTAGTACCCAACTATGCTAGACAGATTATGATATGTGATATGATATTATGTGGTAGTAGTAGGGGGTGAAATAGTCCCCACTTACTGGTCGACAAGACCGAAGGGGTAGGCCAGCACCCAGATCTGCTAGGCAGTATATGACTTATGTGTTTATGCTATGCTTTTATGTGGTAGTGTTAGGGATGAAATAGTCCCCAGTTAGCGGTTGAAAGATACCGAAGGGGACGCCAGCACCCAGGTATGCTAGGTAGTATCCGGTCGAGAGGACCGAAGGGGAGGCTAGCACCCAGATATGCTAGGCAGTATCCGGTCGAGAGGACCAAACGGGTAGGTCGGGCACCCATATATGTCTGACAGTATATGTATGTTATATGACCGTATGGTATGTGGTATGATGTGGGAACTCACTAAGCTTTGTGCTTACGGTTTACAGTTTTGGTTACAGGTACTCACTTTCAAAGGAAAGGAGTCGGCTTGGTCGCAACGCATCACACTATGTTTTCCGCACATGTGATTTTTGGGATTACACTCTGATATGGTTTTATGATAATGTGTTTTGACTATTGACACTTTGGTTTTGACATGAGATATTAATATGAATGTTTTTTATACCGATGGTTTTATATAATAATGTATTTAAAAATAAAATTTTTGGCCTGTATTTTGGGATGTTACATGTTGGTATCAGAGCCTTGGTTTGAGGGATTCGGGCACACTCACAGGTGTGTCTGATCTCAAACTAAGGTCTTGGTATGAAAATTTTCAAAAGTAAAATGATTTTATAAAAAGAAGTTTGAAAAGAGAAAATGACTTTGAAAAGAATAAGGTGTGTGATGCGTGCAATCAGCCGAGCTTAAGTAAGTTTTCCCCAAGATACCCATACATGTTATGATATTTTATGATATGATATGGTTACGAGAACCGCATGCTAGGGTAGGACTGAGGATCTCGGAGGATGCCTTTTATGCCTATTGTATGTTCTTGTAGACTTGCATGCTAGTACTGAGCAGTCAGTGATAGGATAGCCTGTTTAGGTTATGCCTGATTGTATGAGCCTTTGAATTTCATGTACAGATTCCTAATTAGAAGATAGAATGATTCAATTGGTGTATGATGGTTAGATTTTCCATTGTCTGAATGCTGCTTGCTTTGTGCTTTGTGGACTCTTAGTAATGTGATTTAGCTATTAAGTGAATATGCTAAGTCACATGTGGCACAGGCTGGATAATCTCATAGTGATAGATTTGACCCTATTGCGCAAATCTCATTTGAGTCTAACCGTTATAGGGATGAGTCTGTTACTTGAAGGATTATTTGATCTCTGTTGCATGTGGCTATATTCATGAGGTAGCTAGTTGACATTACCGGGAATCTTTCAGCAGCTGAGGACTGGGTGAGTTCGGGAACCTAGGGAAACCTAGGATATATTTCAGTGAGTTAGTAGTGAGGCTCAGTTAGACTTGGGTGTACCAATTGAGGAAGTGACTTGGAGGATCCGGGAGGATTGTTGAGGAAAGTATGGATAGGTGTAGAAGGTAGTATTGGGCCCGTACTACTAAAAGCACAGGATCCATACTCGAATTAGCGAGAGTCTTGGAGAATCTAAGAAGTTTCACAGAAGAGTTTGTGACCCAATTTGGGGACAGAGGATGTTCCAGTTTTTGCAGCTTAGCCATTGGCAAGCGAGCTAGGGTGCGTGACAGGGTGTTAGACCCTGAAGGATATGATTTCCAAGAGTTGCAGATGCGGGATCGATTTGGGAGCACCCTAGAAAGAGAGGGTTGTGCTAGGCGGATATAGTAGAGGATCCCGGGAAGAGACCCATGACTTTTGATCATCGGGTGGAAGGCCAGCAGGGCCAGAGTCAGTGCAATGCGTATGAGAGAGTGCATGAGGGAGTTTTTCACTCCAAGGGTTTAGGCTGCTACGGGTGTGGCAAGGTTGATCATGTCAGCTGGAGGTGACTAGGGTTCCTCCAGATGTTGTAAGAATGTCATCTTCTATGATATTAGGTGGATGCTTAGAATACGTACCGCTTTGGAATTGTGAGCGAGTTTGGGTAAGTCAGACCTCGGGTCGGTTTTTCTGCTAGTATTTGGGTTACCAAGGATCATATATGCCATTCTGCATGCTGAAAAGTCCTTGATGAACCCAAAGAGGGATGCATCTTGCAGAGTGGCTTCCACACATACCATTATCATTTCGGATCTTTGTCGGGATCTATGCAGGAGTATTATTTAGAGGATACTAGATCAGGGTTGGAGTGATTGTTCTCCAATGAACTCAGCGTTCATAGGTTCTATCATTGTTCAGGTATGGTCGGTAATTGTTTATGGATGAACCTTGGAGTTCAAGGCACTATCGTTGCTAGGACATAACTGGTGACAGGAAGAGGGTAGTGTTAGTCATGGGTGTTAGATGCATAAGTGGTTGGTCACTGGATGTTCAAGAGAATTGTGTTTTCGCATGGGCTATGATCGATTAGAGTTCAGTGGTACTGCGATATTGGAAATGAGAACGAGGATTCGTCAGCCAGAGTGAAGATTGAGATCTTCTATTGACAACATGATAGATGGATCGAGGTGTCAGACTGGATCAGGTTCCAAGAGTACTCATCGAGATTTCCGAGGATGGTAGATCTCAAGGTTTAATCGACGATTAAACGCCAGCATTGGCAGGCACATGTTGTCATCAGTGGGATATTAGAAAGAGAGAAGGATTAGGAATCCTTCAATTCTCATGTGATGTGAAGATTTAGTCGAATCCAAGTGGGGGAGAGACTTTTATAAATTTCTCCAACTGGGAGTTCTGGTTGCACGGGGTGCAATCTCTTAGGCACCCTGTCAACCAGAAGGGTATTCTAATTGATTCGTCCAAGATAGAGGCCGTGATGCAGTGGGAGATTCCGAGATCTCCATCTGAGATTCAGAATTACCTGGTCTAGTGGGTTATTACCGGAGATTTATGCGAGACTTCTTCAAGATTGAGGTTTCCTTCAACCCGATTGACCAAGAAGTCGGTGACCTTTCGTTGGGGGCCTGAGCAGCAGGCAGCCTTCGAAACTCTCAGACAGCAGTTGTGCGAGGCACCGATTCTCACCCTGTCAGAGGGTATTGATGATTTCGTGGTTTACCGTGACGCTTTGATCACGGACATGGGTACGATACTGATAGAATGGGGTCACATGATAACAGGTTTTGGGAACCAGATTTGAATTCCAGTTAGGACTCAAGTTCAGTTGTGTGTTAGGTCGAGTGTGTGTTCGACCCAATATGGAAAGTGTTGTTAGACTACGGGGGTAGCCGTAGCATTCACTAGCAGTCAGTTATCATGGGAAGTGTTGTAACACTACGGGGGTAGCCATAGCATTCACTAGCGATCATATAGTGTTAGACTGTTGTAAGACTGCGGGTGTAGCCATAACATTCACTAGCAGCAGATCGTGTGAGGGGTGTTGTAAGTCTGGGGGTGTAGCTGTAGCATTCACCAGGTTGGCAGATAGTACTAGAATGTTGTAAGTCTGCGGGTGTAGCCGTAGCATTCACTAGCAGTTAGATAGTGATAGAATGTTGTAAGTCTGCGGGTGTAGCCGTAGCATTCACTAGGTTGGTAGATGGCATGAGCGTGTTGTTAGAACGCGAAAGGAACAGTAGTACCCACCAGTTCGGGTGCGGCAGTGAGGATAAAGAAATCCCCATTCTGGATTTCGGTATTACCCAGATGGATTAGATCTGGTTGAGCCAGTGATAAGATTGTAGGAACGCCACTACAGTTATCAGATCAGGGAAGCAATGGACCGCGTAAGGGCGTTGGTGATGTAAGGCTACCATTGGTTAGGTAGCGATCACTTTTATTCTTGGATTGGATGATGACAGGATGCGATGCATGGACCCGATCGGTTAGATCAGAAAGTCGTTAGAGCCATAGTGGCAGGATAACTAGTGACAACCAGTTCCAGAGAAGGATTTCGTTCGAAAGTCGTGTGAGGCGACTAAGTAGGAAGTCCTTTGGCTCAGCATCCGGGTGAAAACCCAGTATTTCAGAGGATTGGCAAGCGAATTGAGACCCAGGAGGTCTCGATAGCTTTTGGTAAGCAGCTATGTAGCAGCGTATACTGCTTCAGGAAGTTCAGGGTTCAGGCAGTTTCAACGTTTGTGCAGTGATAGTATGTGTGTTTTAGTGCATGTGCGCACAAATAGCTGGTTTATTGGGGAGTGGCAAGTCACCCACACCGGGATTAGCTGAGCCTTAGTCGAGAATAAGTGATCTGCAGAGGTAATTGGGTTTGTGACCCAGGTTTATGGTGGGAACCACATGCTATCAGAAGTTAAGTAGTCAGTTGAGGGATAAGCGGGCTGGTTCCATAGGTAATGATTTAGTATGAGTGGTCTACCAGGGATTTAGACCATCTCGAGACAGCAGATTTCGAACAGAGTACATGTGGTCTTGTTGCAAGGAATTCGGCACCTGCGGATTTTAGGGCTTTACGAGGATTGGTCATGGCTACCCTGGGAAGGCTAGGGCATGCCCAGATTGGTGACCATGCTACTAGAGTGGTTGGGCGAGCAAGGAATGGTAAGGAATGATTTCGAGGGTGAAATCTAATTTAAGTGAGGGAGAGTTGTAATACCATGTTTATTTATTAGATAAATAAATAAATTATTGAACAAATGGTAGCCCTAAAATAAATAATTACATATCAAAGGATGGTCTCGAGGAGATAATTGTCACAAGTTTAGAAGATGGAGGTTAAAAGTGTAAAATCCGGACTTAATTTGTAAGTATTAATGAGGGCGGGGTCTAAATTGTAACTTCTGGGACTTTATTTGAAGGGATTTTATAGGCTTAGGGGCTGTAATGTAGGTTTTGGATTTCATTTGAAAGAAAATTGAAGGGCTGGGACTAATTATGTCATTTTGGTTCAAAGTTCTAAGGCAGCGGTATATATGGTGTTAGCGTCCATCAAACCCTAACCATAAGCGCCCTAATTCTCCAGCCGCCGCCTTGTTTGCGTAGCCGCCACTCCCATCGGCCCTTCTTGTTCCGATCAACCAAAGACCGTCGAGACCATTGCTGTCGGTGACGCTGTGAGTGGCTTAGAGGGCCACCGAGACCGGAGATGTTTCCCCGACGAGTGCCAAAGAACCCGAGGCACGCTGAAGAATCGATCGACTGCCTCCAAGCCTCCACCGTTCTTATTCTTCTTCTTCTTCTTCAACCGCCGCATGGACCGACTGTCGCCTACGCCGTCGGTGGAGCCGCAACATCAGTCGACGACGTGGCTACGAGCCGCCAACTGCCATTGTTACCTTGCGGCTGCCGCCGCCGGGGAGCTGGAGCGTGGCTGCCGATTTTGTTCGATCATTGATCGCTACTGCCACCTTCGTGGGTCTCTGTCGTTCGTTGAATGCCACCATGTGGGTGGCTGCTTTCGGGGATCCGAGCAAAATGCATACGGGTCGCTACCCTAGTCCGCCGCCGCTAGCCACCGGAGAAGGTGGTTGTGAGTGCTTTGGTATGTGTGGTTTATTGCTGCAGTAGAGTGGGTGTTGTGTGGATGTTAGTTAGCCGGAAACTATGAAGATAACCACCATGGACGCCAGCCATGGTGGCTACCGTCATGCGCTGCCGCCGGCCACCATTAGGTGGTTGTGTGTGTATGTTAGTATTAGTGTGAATGTGTGTTATTTTGAGATTTTCCATTGTAAATGTAATAGTGTCGAAATAATGAAATGAAATCTCAAACCACCACCGTAGGGTGGTGGCTGCCGCCTCTTGCCGCCACCGGCCGTTGTGTTGGGTGGCGGTGTGCTTGTCTTGTGAGTTGACTCGGTTGGGGATGCTAGAAACCATAATGGGCCTTGTTAGCCTAATGGGCCCAATGAAGCCAAATGGGCTTAGTGAAAACCCTAATGAGTCTAATGGACTTTAATTGACCCAATAAAACCCTAATAGGCTAAATGATATTTTAGTGGGCTTAATAGGCCGAATAAAGCACTAATTGATCTAAAAGCCCAACAAATTAACAAATGGGCTAGTATTGGGTTGGAAACCCTAATTAGGGTTTGGAAAACCCTAATGCCATCAAAACCCTAATTTTGGGGAATTAATCGAGACACGCGGGACTTATTAATTACTTGAGATATTAAATAATAATCATTGGCAAAGATTAATCTAAACGGTATTAGACTTAATGGATTAAAGTCCTTAGAGGATTAAGTCCTTAATTGGTTAAGTAGGAAACCTAACCCTAATTGTCATTTTATGTGAAACCCTAATCTCATTTGGGTTTATTATTGGGCCTCTTTATTGGGCCTTGATGATCGGGTTTTTAATGGGCCATCCAAAGTCAAGCAATTAGACTAGAATAATATAATGCGCCTAGGGTAAGGCCCATGTAAGGGGCTTGGGCCCAATTTGGAAAATTAGGACATAAATGGGCCATAGTTTGGGCCTTAATGATTATATGATGTTGGGCCTTAGAATGAGACCATGTATAGGTCTAGGCCCAATTTGGAAAATTGGGCCACATGTTGGGCTTTGATTCCTAATTGACTTTGGGCATATGGATTGGGCCTTGTGCTTAAATAAGCTATAACGACCAAAAAATTCCAACCAATTTAAACTTTTCAAAAACAACCCGATTTCATTAAATTATTACAAAAAGGTTTTCAATACAATTTATTTAGAGTATTCCAAGAATCACATCACAACATAAACATGAGGAGCGGTACGATCACGCCTTCGCCTTGCCACGGTCTCCTGAAGAACCTGAAAAACATTAAACCACAACTGTATGCCCGAAAGCTTAGTGAGATATCCCCAAAATACCAGCCACAAATACCATACACGCATAACATGCCATGTCATATCTGATCACAGAACAGCCATGCACTTCGAGTCTACTGTGTGACTGGTCCGCCACACCGGCCAACAGTCCACCTGGTCTACCCTCCAAGTCTAGCCATATACATCGAGTCTACAGTGTGATTGGTCCGCCCACTCCGGGCCTTCAATCCACCTGGTCCACTCTCTGAGTCTACAGTCGGCCTGGTCCACTCTCCGAGCCTCGGCACGTCTGGTCCGCCCTCTTGGGGCCTACAGCCTATCCGGAACGCTCGCTGGGCCTTCGGGATAACCGGTCCACCCTGGGTATCATGGCCTACAGCACAAAGCAGGACCCGCCTCAACCCAAATCCAGTCCAAACAACCATGTGCACATAAACATACAATCATATAAGAATTCATAGTCAACAAGCCGATCAAACAGATCACATAACATATTATCACCCTAACCAGGATACCGACCTAACCGGTCACTAGCATAGCATCACCCTACATATCAGGGAACCGACCTTAACCAGGTCTCTAACATATACCATCCTAGCTACCAGGATGCAAACATATCAAAGCAATAACATAACAACAAATACTCGGATCTCAATCCGATAAAGGGTCGGCCTTGGTGCCTTAGACCCTGTCGATATAGTGGGGATAACTCACCTCGCACTGCCAAAACTCTGAACTGAAGAAGCAGATTCTCGAATCACCGACTCACCGAAAATCCTGAACTAGCCAACATAGCACAAATAAACATTAGCCCAAGCACAATACTCTTCTAAGGTTAAATTGACAATTTTACCCCTAACTCAATCTGACCCAACACTAGGTAAGCACCCAAGCCTCCAAAACAAAGCCCATTATTAGCCCAATTTACTAAATTGGGCCCACCTCAACAAATGGGCCTAAACTCATGATCCATAACAACCAATGGGCCCAAAAGACTCTATCCAATAATGTCCGGTCACGGCCCAAAATACAGCAACACAAATAACGGCCCAAACCCTAAGGCCCAAAATGAAAACCCAACAGAGCGAGTACGTTGGGCGTACCCTCCTTGGTACGCTGGGCGTACACGGTGATTCGCAACAGGGGATCGGGGCACTGACTCGCTACGCGGGGCGTACTCTCATGTTACGCGGGGCGTGACTTCGCTACTCATTAAGTCGTTATAACTTCTTAATGGCTTAAGCTCTTAAGCCCAAACTTTAGATCCCTAGGCCAAACATGCCTAAGATTCATAAAGTCTCAAACTTTATCACATGGGACGTCCATAAAGCTCTTAATCCATTAAGACCTACATATCTCACACAAGAAACAACCATAGCCCTTGGGATCTCATTTTTCTCACTCAAGACCTCTCCAAAGGTCTGAAAGGACAGATGATCTCGGCCAACTCAAAACAGGCATCAAGATGAGGACTTTTGGGACAAGAAAGATGCTAAAACTTCACAGCACTTAGATCTATATAAAATAAATGGCAAGCAAGAAGCATTATACCTAAAATAAGCTCCAAAGGATGATATCTCTTCAGATCTACAAGCTCCAATCGTTCCTTTCCTTCTTTGACAACTTCCCCTTTCTTCTTCTAGCTTCTCTTTTGCCAAAATGAGCTTTCCAAGGCCAAACACACCAAACAATGGAGGGAATACGGGTTTCTAGGGTTTCTGAGGTTAAGGGTGAGCTTAAGGAGGCTAGGGTATGAACCAACATGTTCCTTATATAGTGGCTGATGGGTTTTGGCTATAAGAACATCCTATGTGCTCATACAAACCCTAATGTTTGGATCTAGGTTTCTCTATTGTACATGCAAGTTATCCAAGACTATAAACCCTAATTCTAGCATTCAAGTAATCATATTAACATGAGAATAGATTTAAGATATTACCTTGATTGTTATGTAGCAATAACAATCCCAATTCCTCCTTGTATTGACTTTAGAAAGCTTAGAGTCACAAATGTCACTCCTCTAATGGTTCACAAACACCAAGAGCAAGAGGATGAAGAGGAGAGGTAAAGGAGGCTGCCCTAAAACGTGTGAAACCCTAGAAGAAGTCTTGTTTTACGTTTTTGGGTCATAAGGGATATATATATAGTTAGGCTATTAGGGTTATCTAACAAGGAAACCCTAATTTGGATGCTTAAGCCCTAAGCAACCCATGGATCCCTTTCCTTAAGGCCTTGGACGATTTCTTATGGGTTTCCCCATAGAATTCGTCCACTCCTTAATATAAGGCAATTCATGGCCCAAATTGCAATTATCTTATAATTACAATTCCAGTCCCTTAAGTTTAATTAATCTCTTTTAGTCACAAAACTAATTACCATATAACTATTGACTAATATTAATTAAACAAGATGATTTCTTCTTTATTATATTATTCTCATAATATATTAAAAAATCATATTTAATCCTTTCTCTCCATAATTCATCCTATCAAGTTGCTTTGGTGAAGGCAACCCAAAAGGACCATGCACCATCGGGTCAAGTACATACCAAAATAGTTATGGACTTAGACACTAATCTAACAGACTCCCACTTGGATAAGTCCAATAACTATTATGCGTATGACTTTTGATCCTGATCTGCAATCGTAGCTTTCCAAAGCCGTTGTCAACTCTGATCCTATCAGATACGCGTGTCCTTTAGATAAGGGATCATATATTCCTCCACTCTAGATATCTTGAGACATGATTTCTAATCATTCTCTCTGTACTATTTCTCGACTTTCGATTTATGACGACTGACTAATTGAACAAATCAAATTAGCCCTAGCCCGGCCGAGCATTTATGTTTGTCATCACTAAATCATCGAGGGGCCCAAAGATATCGCTTTTATCCTACTTTAGATAAAAGGAACGGATAAAGTTTGATTCAATGCTCGGTTGCACTTACTCACCGAATCACACACAACAATATGTTTTATAACACCAAGTTACTGGTGCGTTTACATATTATCAATGTGCAACCAATTTGCAAGATACAACTCACACATCTTGGTTTCAAGAATATAAGATATTATCGTCTCACCAATCACTCGTGATACAATTCATGGAGTGATCCAAATGAGCGTGGGTTTAATCCAATGCTCAAATCACATTCATAAGCACTCATAAACGTTGCAGCAAACATTTGCTTATGTCTAATAGTCTTTAGACAATCCACACACCAATTCACGACAGTCTTTATTCATACATACTTCCAACATATGAACAACTATGGCCCATCCGAATAATTTGACTGTTCTTAACCAATTAAATTATTCAGGAAGTCAAAACATACAAAGTGAAACACAAGAATAATACTAATCCCATATGGCCTCAACCTTGAGTATAAATAAAACTCCTTTTATTTATCACCATATCGATTACTCATTATTTGTCATTTCGGGTAATCAACTTCTTACTTGGATTACAACACTTGTCCCATGCTCCTAGCATGCACACAATGTTCACCTATGGTTCTTACTTTGTGAAATAGATCAAATTGAACACATTTCCAATCATTCTCATTTCACAACTCCTAATCCTTTTTCATAAGTGTAAGAATATCAAATTCTTGCCACTTATAGAATATGTTAGATTCTGACATTTAATGCAATGATCCTTTTGTAATATCACTGCACTAAAGTCACAATGACTATTGCCAATGAAATTACAAATTCCTCTATCGGAGATTGTTACAATACAATTCCTTAGATATGATGTCTCTCACTCAAAGTACATTCCTTTGAACATCCTTTTGCATAAAAGTTTCTAATCTAGACATAGATTTTCAATATTCAATTCCCAATATGGACACATTTCCATATTTTCCATATGACAACTCATTCTTAATAGAATCTTATCTATTCATAATAATGTCGATATGGTCCATCCAATACTATACTTCCAACTACTCACAAGCGACGAATCCTCGGCGAACTCTGGATTGTCCTTTGATAGTTGTTTAATTATCTTAGTCAAAACCGATTCTTGTCCTTTTTCCCTCTAAATGCGCTAGACATTTGGAAAATTTTAGAATGGTCAAATATTATAGCATTTGCAATCGATCCTATACCCGAAGCGTATGGGACACGATGCATAATGTCTTACATAAGGATTTGATACTTTATAAATCTTCTGCCATAATATTTTATTTGCTATGTTCTCAAAATTCGAATTGTGAAGAGGAGTGTCGTAATCATAATCGAAATTTAAGAACACACTAAGTATCCTTGACTAAATTTATTAACATTCCACAACCTAAGCCTTTAGATTTGAAATAATGAAGCATAATATTCTCTCCCTTAATTATAGCAAAACAACTTTACAGCTCTTGCGACTTTGCAAAGTATAACTCTTGTTTTCTATAATTAATATTGCCAACTTGCAATACAATCATAACATTTATGCTCCCACTATCATGATGATTATAATAAACATAACACTTATGCTCCCACTAGCTTTGACATGTATTCAGAAACCAGCTTAACTTCTAGAAAAACAATACTTATTGAATTTCTTAAGTTTATGTTTCTAATACCTAGTGCTTTGATAATCTTTTATCAAAATTTCTTTAACTTATACACCTTTGTCTTAGATAGCTCATATGTGTGTCTAAGCAATTCAGACTAATTGCCAAACCTCACAATTCAAATCATGGAAAGGGATACTATAACCATAATTGAATTCGAGAATACAATTTTCACAATCACTATCTCCTAAAATCTTTCTTAGTGAAAGTATTTCCTCATAGTCATTTTCATGAAGGAGAAAATCTTATGACACTTAGATTTTAAAGGTGTATGTGTTCCTATCCATGTGAATTTGTAAAAACCAAAGTTCACGACAAATTCAAACTCATATGGACTGAACTTTCTTAATCTTAATTTCTTGCCTTATGGTAGCACAGCTGCCCACCATGTCTTCCAAGTAGTTAAGCGGCTCACCTTTTCCTATCAATGTACTTTTCATTGATCAAGGTCCTTTCCTTTTATGCATTCAAATGAGAACTCATAGGGCTCACATGCATAATTAACTCAATTGAAACGGCACAGAAACAATATAGTGTCAACATGATAGGTTGTAAACCTCAACTCGTGTGCTAGTGATGATCAATAAGGTCTATTTTGATTTGTTCTTGAAACCTTTCAAGACCATTAAGACTCCCACTGACTCCTCGACATATAAGATTCTCTTGTCAATAAACATTTCTTGACAAACAAATATTTAAGACTTAGTGTAGTTTTTTTATCAAAACACTTCATAAATAGGTCCTAGTTGGTCTTTGTCTTATCCAAGACATCACAACTTTCCTCATTTGATGAATTTTATAAACCTTCTTAATACTTGTCACTCATTGTCACAATCTTAACTCTAAGACTTGTTTGGAACGAAGTATGACTGACTTCTTGATTTAACCATTTCTTCAATTCTTGATTCCTCTTCTTAGACATACAATTGTACTAAGACTCACTTAGAGGATCAATTGAGATATGGTTCTTAATCATTAAGACCTATCATAAAGCATAAAGGGTACTCTCCTTTCTTCTTAGAATGGAGAAACTTTTATCTTTCGGCCTACTTGATTCTTCTTATTCGTTCTGCTATTGATTTAAACTTTTTCAATCAATTCAGAATTACACTTAATCTTATAAGTATAATCATATTTACTAAACCTTTAGTAAATCATGATGCATATCTTTGTTACTCTTATGGTGGACTTGATCAATACGCAAGTTTGTGTACTCGATCTCCTAGTTCTTCACTTGACACTTTGTCAATGAATTAGTCTAATTTCTAAATATGAAATTTCTCATTCATCATGCAACCAAGTTTCATGATTCCAAGTTTCTGTCCAATTGAAACTTGGGCGATGAGAAACTCTCCTTATTTGGTAAATTTTCGACATTTCCATAATCAACATAAATAAGAATCATATCCATTCGTTGTAGAAATATGCAAACATCAATTTTCATAACGATTTCATTGCAAGGAAATAAACAAATAAATAAGTCAAACCAAAATTTATTTTATTTATAAAAGCAGCGGAAAACATTTGTCCTTACAATGCAAAATCCATTGAAAACTATGTAGTCAAATATTCCTAACAATTCTATCATAACTATCTAAGCTCAAAATCTAATCTTCAAGTCCATGTGATCGAGATCCATTCCTTTTTTATTAGACTCATCTTGCTCTTTCCTCAAGCTTCCTTTCTTTTCACCGATCCTGCAAAACATTCGAATGCAATCTTATCACATCATGTTTTAAGAATCAACGAATAGGAACTTAATGGAATTTGATAGTGGATTTTACCTGAAGCACAGCCATACTCTTTGACTCTCCCATCTTCTGGAATCTTCAGGCTCTTAGGGCAGACTTCTATCCAACGCCCTTTCTCTTGGCAGCAAACGCAGGTCGCTTCTCCTAGAACGTCCTCGGAAGCATGGTTGGTTGACTTTCCCAACAAATACGCTCCATTGCTTCGCCAAATCATTTCTGATTCAGCAGCAATGAGCATGTAAGTTAGGTCAATGAGGTTATGGTCATGATCCATCATATAATACTTTCTTTTGAACTCATTATATGAGTCAGGCAGTGACTGCAAAACCCAGTTCACAGCCAACTCATCCGGGAATGACACACCCAACATTATCAACCTATCAATGTGTGATTTCATTCCTAGAATGTGGCCACACACGGGCTTACCATCGTCATGTTTCAATTCCAATAGGGCTTTAGTGATGTTGAACCTTTCAATTCTTTGATCTTGTGGGTTTGGGAGAACAATTGGAGGAGGAGGAGGAAGTGAAGCATGATTTCTTGTTCCTCGATCGAATCGTGGAATATCATCTTCATGTGGAATGCTTGTTCCACGGGATTTGGGAAGACCATAGTTGTCGAACTTTGACATCTACAAAACGGGAGAAACAAATTCAAGTTAGTTGATTGATTGAGTCCTTAGTAAATCACCCAAATGAGATACTAAGGCTAGGACCCAACACAATATTCTACAACTCGGGAGAGGGATGCCGTAACCCAAATTGCAGAACATTTGAAGGTAAGTGAATGACGATTCACTAATTTCCACCATGAAAAACGAAAAAGAAATTTAAGTTTTAAATCTATGAAAACTCCTAGATCCTATGAGATTCATTGAACATTTCAATGGCATGTTTAAATCTCGATATGCCCCTCTTGTTTGTGACTGGGATGCCGAGGATCACAAAGCGGGTGTGAATAACCATGCAAACTACATGGTGCCCCCACATGTTACAGACACCTATTCGATGTGCCGGTAAACCACACACGCTCCACCAAACTATGATAAACATTAAGTCACCCTTTGCTACCTTTGCTTAGAACCATTTAGTGTGCCGGTAAACCACACACGCTCCACTAACGTCTTCGCAAGGGCACAAAGTGTAATTTCATGGAATTGCATCAATTCACTTTTGCCTAAGTAACTAAGATTGGGAATTTTATGAAAACATTTAGTTACTTTTATACTTCATTATACTTAAAATGGAAGGTTTTTTCCCATCCTACCCGTTCGGCTAACGACCCTCCACTAGTCAAGAGTGCGGTGGGTAAGACTGGATACCCATTCAATCGCCATTTTATAGGCAATTTCCTTAAACACCCCTTATAGACCAGCTTCGTGAATGAGGCCTACTAATGGTAAGACTGACTTTTACTCATACATATATATAATGTTAGACTTTTAATGTTATATATATATATATATATATATATATATATATATATATATATATATATATATATATATAGTATAGGGTGTATTTTATACTTTTAAAATACTAGGTGGTCTAATTTAATAATTAAACTTTTAATTTAATTAAATTGTACACCAAGACTTTATGGATTTACTAAATCTCTTTTAATTATACACCTTAATTAATTAATAAAACCATAAGGGTGTCATTTGAACTTTTTCAAAACAATACTAGGGTTTTAGAATTTAACATTCCGAATTAAACTTTTAATCAACTTTTAAATTCCAAAACTTAAGGGCAAGTTTTGAAACATTTCAAAACATTAGGTTTAGAATTTAAATATACAGCAAAATTAAACTATTAATCAAAATTTAAATTCCAAAACTTGAGGGCAAGTTTTGAACCATTTCAAAACATTAGGGTTTCAACTATTTAAATTTCAAAACTAAACTTTTGAGTTCAAATTTAAACTATAAAACCTAAAGGAGAAAATATGAAACTTTTCATAACACAAGGATCAAATAACAAATAATCTTAATTAACATTTAATCACATAATTATCGATATTTGATTTATTTAATGATTTCTTGCAAAACAATTTACCTATTTAATCAAAATAATTAGTCAATTATCACATAAGGAAACAAATATTTTATTAATTGATAAATATCTTCAATTAGATCAAGAATATAGTCATATATATCATAAAATCGGATTTATATTGATCTACTATGATAATGGCAAATATCTCAAAGATAAACAACAAGAAATCCCGATATTCCCTTTTTCTGACGCTAGAACTCGCCGAGTGCCCATATGGACTCGCCGAGTTCATCAGGCAGTTTCACAAAAAATCAAATTTTTTCAACATACAAGGCATCAATACAATAGAAACCAATCAAGGCTCTGATACCACTGATGGGTTTTGGGTATAAGAACATCCTATGTGCTCATACAAACCCTAATGCTTGGATCTAGGTTTCTCTATTGTACATGCAAGTTATCCAAGACTATAAACCCTAATTCTAGCATTCAAGTAATCATATTAACATGAGAATAGATTTAAGATATTACCTTGATTGTTATGTAGCAATAACATTCCTAATTCGTCCTTGTATTGACTTTAGAAAGCTTAGAGTCACAAATGTCACTCCTCTAATGGTTCACAAACACCAAGAGCAAGTGGATGAAGAGGAGAGGTAAAGGAGGCTGCCCTAAAACGTGTGAAACCCTAGAAGAAGTCTTGTTTTACGTTTTTGGGTCATAAGGGATGTATATATAGTTAGACTATTAGGGTTATCTAACAAGGAAACCCTAATTTGGATGCTTAAGCCCTAAGCAGCCCATGGATCCCTTTCCTTAAGGCCTTGGACGATTTCTTATGGGTTTCTCCATAGAATTCGTCCACTCCTTAATATAAGGCAATTCATGGCCCAAATTGCAATTATCTAATAATTACAATTCCAATACCTTAAGTTTAATTAATCTCTTTTAGTCACAAAACTAATTACCATATAATTATTGACTACTATTAATTAAACAATATGATTTCTTCTTTAATATATTATTCTCATAATATATTAACAAATCATATTGAATCCTTTCTCTCCATAATTCATCCTATCAAGTTGCTTTGGTGAAGGCAACCCAAAAGGACCATGCACCATCGGGTCAAGTACATACCAAAATAGTTATGGACTTAGACACTAATCCAACAGTGGCTGACCCTAATTTTAGGGTTTTAGAACTCTGAGAGTACGCTGGGCATACCTCTAGTACGCTGGGTGTACTCAGCCTTGCATCCACGTCCACTCACCCAATTACGCTGGGCGCAATCCCAGCTTACGCTGGGCGTACTTGGCGAGTCCCCAAATTTCATACTTGTCCCTCATTTTCCACTTTTCCCACAAGATGACCAAAATATCATTTCTCTTAAATCCCAGGGACTCACAATTAGGTACTCTTAGGAACGGGGCGTTACAATTCTCCCCGACTTAAGTTAGGCTTCGCCCTCGAAGCCCTCGGCACCTCTACTCTAGAACTTCTCCCGCCACGCACCACCTGGCATTAACCCAACCAGGTTCCTCAAGATGCAACCATCGAAACCCGAAACTCATTTTCTCCTTTCTAGCGGTGTCCTGACTACCGCCTCAAGTCGGCCACCGGCTTCACCCTCTGATAACCACACCTATCAGGCTCCATACTTATCAATCGAGTACCAGTCCATGGCACTTCCTTGATCCTGATCACAACAATCACTTGGCTCTTACGAGCTACATATAACCCTAAACCACTGGGTTCCCGATCCGTGTCTAACTCTATCCATCCCATGTTGACAAAATAACACATTCTTCAGCCTCAGAGCAACTCCCATGAGTTCTCCTCTTGCAATCGCATGCAAATGCTGCACTAGCTCTAACACCCTCGGGTTAGGAAAACCCGTCACACTGACGACATCACCAAACATCCCCCAGGATGAATTGCAACTACATACACAATTCCCTGATCAGAATCAACTGGGAATCTAAGACCCCATCCCTGCACCCCTTCCGAGCCTCTCGGCTTTACTCCCGCGGAATCCCTTCCGCGACCTCAGCAGACATCCATCCCGGATGTGATCCATACCACTGCCGCAATCATGCTGCTCAATGACCATAATTGGACCACTCCAAACATAACTCTGCGCTGCTGCTTTCACTTCCGTAAACTTACAATCCCTCTCGGCACTACATTCCTCTCTTTTTCCTTACCAAGGAAATCCACTTGGCTGCCTCGTCACTACGACAAGTGCCACGGTGCTCGTCCAACGCTACACCACTCCCTTATAGGATAACCGCTATCCATGCAACACACATGCTCTGAATCTGCTCGCAAGGACTCTCGAGTCCATGCACCATCTCCACTAATCGAGATCAATACCCGGGGCCAAACCTTCCAATGCTAACATATCGCGACATACTCAATCCATTTCCTCGAACCGATCTATCAATACCTGCAGAGTCTTCAGCATGACTGGACCGCCTTACCAGGCCTTTAGCCAATCTGGACCACTCTTAGAACCTTCAGCCAATCTGGACCACCCTCCAGGGCCTTCAGCCTGGCTGGACCGTTCTCCGAGCCTTCGGCCTGACTGGTACGCCTACCGGCCTTCAGTCTATCCGGACCGCTCAACTAGCATTCATCATTCTGTGTTACCTCTCTGGGAGATCCTCCCATGCATACTGTTCTAGCCCTCTAGGGGTTCCGAACTCTATCTCCATCATACAAACTCGATCCCGGCCTGATCCCAGGCCCTCCACAATCAAATACCCTTGGTCTGTATCCCACCCCGCATGCCTGTCACTTACTTTTACCAGCCTACGCTCTAGGCTGACAGAACACTGCTGAATCCCAAACAGCTAAACAACTTCACATGCTCATCGATCTTCCAGAGAATTTTCCAATTCTCCCCCACTTGTAGCACTGACTAACAATCACCGGTCGCCAACATCGACCTACCTCAACAACCTTACACAACACAATCACTTACACGCGAACTGCGTCCCACAAGCGCAAACAAGCTTCACAAAACACATATCAACGCTGATCGACCCGAGCTCAAAATAACTTCAATATGCAGCTAACCACTCCTCAGAATGCAGATGCTACCCGACATTCATACCAACGCCAGATTTCCACTAATAGCCCTCATGAATGATAACCAATGAAATTCCCAACACTGATCCATAACCAAACCATAACCCTCAAAGAACAACAAATACCACACCGAAAACCACACAATGAGACTATAAGATAAACAATACTCCACATAAATCACAAAATAAACAAGACATCAAGAAAGAAACATACCCGCGGCTACATCCGACACTGCTCTGACCTCCTCTGTTGTAAGCTGAAAAGCACGACCCTAAGCCCTTGGGGGCTCCGCTCCACCCTAACCTCCACCCGTGATCCTCAAAGTGACCGGTGCTGGAGCCTGCACCGGTCCTGCAGCGAGCTGTGGACAGTTGACCCTCAAATGTCCAACCTGATGACAATGATAACAAATCCTCAAATACCGAACCGGCGTTAACTGCCGACAATCCCTCGCATAGTGCCCCTCCTTTCCGCACTTGCGACATGCACCACCGGACCTACAAACTCCGGTGTGACTCCTACCACACTTGCCACAAGTGTGGCTACTTAGATCCCCCACTCTAGAATCAACGGTCTTGGACCGTTTTGGCGCCGGCTGTGACTGCACCGGAGCTTGCCTCAGCTCACGCAACTGCAACTCAATCTCTAACTCACGCCGCCTGGCGACCTCTTGCAACTCCAACAAAGTCTTGCACCTCTGCGTAGACACAAACTGTCTGATATCCCTCTTGAGAATGATCAGATATCAGGACATCTGAGCCTGCTCCGAAGCGAACTCAGGGCAAAACATCGCCCTCTCAGTGAACATCCTGGTGATCTCAGTCACCGACTCCGAATCCTGCTTCAGCTCAAGGAACTCCTGAGCCAATCTCTCCCTCTCAACTCGTGGAACATAACGAGTGCTGAACATCTCTCTGAACTGATCCCATGAAACCGCAGCCCTCTGCGCATCCGAATATGACCTCGTGGTCAATCTCCACCAATCCTTCGCCCCGAGCCTCAACAGGTTCAGAGCACACATCACCCTCTGATCAACACGGCATGAACACGTGAAGAAACACCCCTCCACATCCGATAACCATTTGATAGCAACAATCAGGTCCTGAACTCCATCGAAGGTGGGAGGCTTCGTATTATCGAAGTCCCGATACTGAAAACCCCGACCATCTCCTCCCCCTGCCGCTGCTACAGCCGTTGTAGCCGCCGCGGCAGCCGTCTCTGTGAGAGCTGCATAGCACTCATCAAAATACTCAACCATGGCGGTCTTGATCGACCCAAACAGTTCCGACAACTCAGCCCGGAACAACGCAGCAATCTCATCACGCAGGATCTCACGAATCCTCGCATCCAACTCGCATATGCTCATCTGACCAATAACCTCGGGCGGTACTCATCCGCCCGGAACTCCCTCTCCTACTCCCGATCCTGACCCGGATCCACTTCCAGCATGCCTCGGAATCTCCATACTGAAAAACACCACAAAATCTCAAATTCTTCCCACTATCCTGGGAACCAACTCTCAATCCAACCCTAGAGGTCATGGTTTCCCTGATACGCATATGGGTCCTGTGCTTTCAGTAGTACGGGCCCATACTACCTTCCACACCTACCCATATTTGTATGAAGTACTACCACAACACCCTAGTGAAAACATGCATAACAAACGCTTAACCCTCACTACTAGAGGAACACTGGAAATGTCCCACAAGGAAACCCTAGGCTAACAGGCATCAAAATCAGGAAACATTATCATGAAATACTGAGGATCCCTAGCCTAGAACTAGCATGCTGTTCTATCAAAGCTCAAAAACAAATATCATGTATGGTATTTTGGGGTTACTTATTGGCTCCGGCTGATCGTACCTCCGCGTCCTCCTTTACTCATTTTGAAAACCATTTTAAATTCTCTTTTGAAAACTCTCCTCGATTTGAGACTGGAGTCACACAAGTGTTCCTCCAATTCAACCAAACCAAGGCTCTGATACCAACTTGTAACGACCGAAAAATTCCAACCAATTTAAACTTTTCAAAAACAACCCGATTTCATTAAATTATTACAAAAAGGTTTTCAATACAATTTATTTAGAGTATTCCCAGAATCACATCACAACATAAACATGAGGAGTGGTACGATCACGCCTTCGTCTTGCCACGGTCTCCTGAAGAACCTGAAAAACATTAAACCACAACTGTAAGCCCAAAAGCTTAGTGAGATATCCCCAAAATACCAACCACAAATACCATACACGCATAACATGCCATATCATATCCGATCACAGAACAGCCATGCACTTCGGTTCTACTGTGTGACTGGTCCGCCGCACCAGCCAACAGTCCACCTGGTACACCCTCCGAGTCTAGCCATATACATCGAGTCTACAGTGTGATTGGTTCGCCCACTCCGGGCCTTCAATCCACCTGGTCCACTCTCTGAGTCTACAGTATGACTGGTCCACCCGCACCGGGCCTTCAGTCGGCCTGGTCCGCTCTCCGAGCCTCAACACGTCTGGTCCGCCCTCTTGGGTTTTACAGTCTATCCGGACCGCTCGCTCGGCCTTCGGGACAACCGGTCCGCCCTGGGTATCTTGGCTTACAACACAAAGTAGGACCCGCCTCAACTCAACTCCAGTCCAAACAACCATATGCACATAAACATACAATCATATAAGAATTCATAGTCAACAAGCCGATCAAACAGATCACATAACATATCATCACCTTAACCAGGATACCGACCTAACCGGTCACTAGCATAGCATCACCCTACATATCAGGGAGCCGACCTTAACCAGGTCTCTAACATATACCATCCTAGCTACCAGGATGCAAACATATCAAAGCAATAACATAACAACAAATACCCAGATCTCAATCCGATAAAGGGCCGACCTTGGTGCCTTAGACACTATCGATATAGTGAGGATAACTCACCTCGCACTGCCGAAACTCTGAACTGAGGAAGCAGATTCTCGAATCACCGACTCACCGAAAATCCCGAACTAGCCAATATAGCACAAATAAACATTAGGCCAAGCACAATACTCTTCTAAGGGTAAATTGACCATTTTACCCCTAACTCAATCCGACCCAACACTAGGTAAGCTCCCAAGCCCACCAATGGCCCAAAGTCCATAAGTCCAAAATAAAGCCCATTATTTCCCCAATTTACTAAATTGGGCCCACCTCACGAAATGGGCCTAAACTAATGATCCATAATAACCAATGGGCCTAAAAGACTCTATCCGATAATGTCCAGTCACGGCCCAAAATCCAGCAACTCAAATAACAGCCCAAACCCTAAGGCCCAAAATGAAAACCCAACAGAGGGAGTACGCTGGGCGTACCCTCCTTGGTACGATGGGCGTACACGCTGATTCGCAACAGGGGATCGGGGCACTGACTTGCTACGCGGGGCGTACTCACATGTTACGTGGGGCGTAACTTCGCTACTCATTAAGTCCTTATAACTTCTTAATGGCTTAAGCTCTTAAGCCCAAACTTCATATCCTTAGGCCAAACATGCCTAAGATTCATAAAGTCTCAAACTTTATCACTTGGGACGTCCATAAAGCTCTTAATCCAAGGTCTTAATCCATTCAGACCCACATATCTCACACAAGAAACAACCACAACCCTTGGGACCTCATTTTTCTCACTCAAGACCTCTCCAAAGGTCTGAAAGGACAGATGATCTCGGCTAACTCAAAACATGCATCAAGATGAGCACTTTTAGGACAAGAAAGATGCTAAAACTTCACAACACTTAGATCTATGCAAAATAAATGGCAAGCAAGAAGCTTTATACCTCAAATAAGCTCCAATGGATGATATCTCTTCAGATCTACAAGCTTCAATCGTTCCTTTCCTTCTTTGACAACTTCCCTTTTCTTCTTCTAGTTTCTCTTTTGCTAAAATGAGCTTTCGAAGGCCAAACACACCCAACAATGGAGGGAATACGGGTTTCTAGGGTTTCTGAGGTTAAGGGTGAGCTTAAGGAGGCTAGGGTATGAACCAACATGTTCCTTATATAGTGTCTGACCCTAATTTTAGGGTTTTAGAACTCTGAGAGTACGATGGGTGTACCTCTAGTACGCTAGGCGTACTCAGTCTTGCACCCGCGTCCACTCACCCAATTACGCTGGGCGCAATCCCAGCTTACGCTGGGCGTAATGCCAGCTTACGCTGGGCGTACTTGGCGAGTCCCCAAATTTCATACTTGTCCCTCATTTTCCACTTTTCCCACAAGATGACCAAAATATCATTTCTCTTAAATCCCGGGGACTCACAGTTAGGTACTCTTAGGAACGGGGCGTTACATAAGCCACGCTTGGGGTAATGTAGTAATTATCCAAAGAATGTACTTGTGGTTATGTAATGGGACCCAATTATTAATTGGCTGTTATTTTTGGTGTTGATAGTTCGGGAATCTGTCAGCCAGCAGCTGGGGTTGAGTCTGCGGGACTTCAGCAGTGTGGGATTGTGTCTACGAGACTTCAGCAGTGTGAGGTGAGTTACCTTCCAGTGGTGGTGGGTCTACGGCCACAATGTCGGCCCACCAGTAGGAGTTGTTGTTAGATGATTGTCTTTGTGATAATTGTCTATGTTTGCTACTACCTGTTATGTTTATGTGCTAGCATGATATGATGTTATGTGATAGTGGTAGTAGGGGGTGAAATAGTCCCCAGTTACCGATCGATAGGGCCGAAAGGGTAGATTAGTACACAACTATGCTAGACAAATTATGATATGTGATATGATATTATCTTGTAGTAGTAGGGGGTGAAATAGTCCCCACTTACCGGTCAACAGGACCGAAGGGGTAGGCCAACACACAGATTTGCTAGGTAGTATATGACTTATGTTTTTATGTTATGCTTTTATGTGGTAGTGTTAGGGGTGTAATAGTCCCCGGTTAGCGGTTGAAAGATATCGAAGGGGAGGCCAGTACCCATGTATGCTAGGCAGTATCCGGTCGAGAGGACCGAAGGGGACGCTAGCACCCAGATATGCTAGGCAGTATCCGGTCGAGAGGATCGAAGGGGTAGGTCGGGCACCCAGATATGCCTGACAGTATATGTATGTTATATGACCGTATGGTATGTGGTATGATGAGGGAACTCACTATGCTTTGTGCTTACGGTTTACAATTTTGGTTACAGGTACTCGCTTTCAAAGGAATGGAGCCGGCTTGATCGCAGCGCATCACAGTATGTTTTCCGCACATGAGATCTTTGGGATTACACTCTGATATGGTTTTATGATAATGTGTTTTGGCTATTGACACTTTGGTTTTGACATGAGATATTAATATGAATGTGTTTTTACACCGATGGTTTTATATAATAATGTATTAAAAAAAAAAATTTGGCATGTATTTTGGGATGTTACATCTAGGGCGTAGGATGTGTATGCATGTATTTTCTGTTTTAATGAATGAGTAATACACAGAAAATTGTCCTATCTTCAGATTGCATGTTCCTTCTTTTACTGTGAGTATTAGTGCATGTTTGATCTTATTCCTTCTTTTATTGTGAGTATTAGTGCATGTTTGATCTTGTGTAGAGAATGTTCAAACAGTTCTCTTCCTCTACAGGGAGCTCCGTCTCATTCAAATTATAAAGTTAATTTTCGGTTTTCTACTATGTTTGATTGAACTTCTGCTCTGCCTCCACCATCGTTTAAAAGCTCCATGGATTTACAGTAAAAATTAGATTTGTAGATATACAAACATCACTCTTTCAGGTTTGCCAGAGAAGATGATAGGGTGACATTAAACTAAAAGTAGGGACGATGAAGGTGAATTGAAGGATCTTAGCAGATCTAAGTAGACATGCAAAAGATATGGAGAGAGAAATGGTGATAGAGTATAGATGGCGATGATGGAGGTCCAATAATGGCGGGAAATGATTGAAATACGACAATCAAATTTTGAAAACTAATTTCATATGTGTGTGTTCATACCATTGTTGGATCTCCTTGTATGTACATGGAGGAGATGGACAAAAATAAATGTGCTATGGTTACCTTGTGGTGATGTTGACCGATGGTAGTAAGAGATAAAGTAGCGGCGACGACTTAAGCTAAGAAGATTTTATCTGGTAGTGGGCGGAGGTGATGACCCGACAACCGGTGGGATTTTGTTTCTGAGAGAGATACACAAATAGAGAGGGGGAGGGTGTGACGGTGAGTGGAATTTTATTTTCCTTTTTTTATAATATAAATTTCTTAAAAGAGTAACAAAAAATTAAAAATAAAATAACAACTCTTTAAAGGCAATTTGGTCATTTTAAGTTGGATACGGACTAAAAAGACAAAAAAAATATGCAAATTTAAGGGACTAATTCGTGATCAATTACATATAGTTGTATAGAACACTTAGCTGGAATTATTTCAAAATCAGATTTTTCTTAAAAATCCTATCTTTCCTTTCTCCTGTGATATATTTTCTTTCATTCTTCTATTATTGTCGTTTATTTTCTTGTCAAATCCTTATATACCTTCTGCAAAGACTAGTTCAAAATAGCACTTCTTAACCCACTTAATTTTCATTCTTCCACATACGTGCGACAATTCCAAAAAACATTCATATTTTTTATTTTGAAATGCAATCTTTGGTTCTTAGAATCCACCGTAAAATACTAGAGGATGTAAGGTACACATGCAGGTTAATGATACAAACTACTTCCAACAACCAAATTAATGAAAAATACAAATAAATTATTAATAAAATTACCACAAAATCTACATACAACTTCAAACATCTTTTAAACAAGATAATTTATTTCAATATCGTAATAAATTAGCGACCGGTGAGTTCAGTCAATGATGCGACAGCGTTTGATGTGCTTGAAGCAACATATGAGGGATCATCAACATGAACGTTTAAATATGAAACATTGAAAGGCAATCTATTTGGTGGCTTGTGGTCTCCTGATCGATCATTTAAAAGCATTAAAACTTCAGACATTTTTGGCCTCTCGGAAACTACTGACTGAGTGCACATCAATGCTATTTCTATGATTTTCATCACATCACGTTCTGTGCACTCACTTCGGTCAACTGCTTCGTCAATAAGGTTTAAGGGCACTTGATTCTCGTACACGCTCCAAGCCTACATATACATCAAAGAATATCGTAAATCCAAAAAAAAAAATGGAATTAATGATTATATATATTACTTATTGCTATTTTTGTTTGAACATACATATTCAAGAAGGTATTGGTCTGGATGCGACAAGTCCAACACATCAGTACACTTCTTGCCGCTAATAATTTCAAGTACGACGATACCAAAACTGTAGGTGTCAGATTTCTCAGACACCTGTCCATGAATAGCATATTCTGGTGCTGTATAGCCACTGCAGATAGAAAACTAGTTACTACTAATTTACGTGAGAAATGAAAAGCAACTTCAAGATATATGAGTACGTTTTAATAAGATATCTTAATGTTTTGCGTGTTCATAATTACTTTGTTGTTGACTAATATTATATATACTATAAATTGACGTACAATGTTCCGGCTACTCTAGTGCTAATATGGGTTTGTTCCTCGGGTAAAAGCCTTGCAAGTCCAAAATCTGCAATTTTTGGTTGAAAATCTTTATCAAGTAAAATGTTGCGTGGATTTATATCCCTATGGATAATTGTCACATGGTATTGTTCATGTAGATAAGCAAGACCCTTTGCTGTGCCACAAATAACCTCATAACGTTGTTTCCAGTTAAGAATCCCCTTTCTTTCACCTAAGTATTCAAAATCAATAAAACATATAAGTTCTACTCGTAAAACATGATAATATTATAATTTCTAAGATTATAATTTGATTGCATGAAATAAAATCTAACCATATAAGAACTTTTCAAGGCTTCCATTTTCCATGTACTCAAGGACTAGAAGCAACTCTGGTCCCTCACTACAACACCCAAGAAGGCGTATCAGGTTTCGATGATGGACATTACTAAGTACTCGAACTTCACTCTGAAATTCCGCATTTGCACTACTAACGAGTAGTTTTTTCACTGCAATTGTATTTCCAGTCTTTACCTCACCCTATTGAATGTATGGCAAAATTAGTCGAATGGAAGATCAAAAAGAATGTTAAGTCCCCTACTTAAATAACATAGCCTAAAATCAATTGACAAGAATAAAAGTACTAAACCTACAGAAACTAACCTTGTATACTTCTCCAAATCCTCCTTCTCCAAGTTTGTAATCATCGGAGAAGTTCTTTGTTGCCTTCTTTAAATCACGGTAACGATACTTCAATGGATCTTGTAGTCTATCACTTTGCCCATATAAGTAACCTGGTACGTTGAAAATCATATGATATATAATTGTGAATTTCACACTCATATTAATTCTATTTAAATCGTCTATGTATTGTGCAGACCTAAAAAGCCCAAATACATTTACAAAAGTTCGTAAAGTAAGGAAATGAAGCTTGCCCTTTAATAATTAATAATATATCTGCGGTTCATCGTATTACTTTGGTCCCACAAAAGCAAAATTATATACGCCTGATTATTTGAATTATTTTCAATATGTATAAATATGGACTAAAAGATAGTTGATCCGTGCTAACCTTTTTTTGTGTTTTTCTTTTTCAATCGACGACACCAGATAATTATGGCCAGAAAAACGACGCTCAGTAAGCCTACGCTGCCAAGAACTCCCCCAATAATAACTCCCTTATGGCTCGAATCTTACATTTAAATATGTTAGCACCTCCTATAACGCTAGAGATTTATTTAGTAGATAATTATAAGAGGTTTTACCTTGCACAAGAAAGGGTTCAATGATCGTTGTTTTATTCTTGCTGAAAAAGGGTGTGGACGAGTATCTCATAAAACACCCTGTATCTAGTGCCCTTCCATCAACGAAAGGTAAACAATTCATTATGTTGGAATATGCCATCTGTAGGCATTCCTTGCAACCGTTGGGTGCTAATGTTGGTGCACATTGTGCTATAGCGTAGACACTTTTATTGCTACGAGCAATATTACTAGAGGAGGCTGCAAACAGATCCTTGATTCTAGGCGTGGCTATTGTGAGATTTAATAACAATCCGTCCAATGCTGTTTGGAAACGTTTTGGCCTAATTGCAGTGCGGTTTCCACATAAGCCAACATTTCCTGGTTGTGTTGACTCATCGTAGAAACGTCTAGTATCGTACCTGTATACGGAAAAGTAGAAAAGCATATATTTAGGAGCGCTTTTTAATCATAAAAGTGCTTTTGAGAAAAGTCGTTAGGCTTCACGAACAGGACTCGGTTTCAGTCGGCAAAAACTGACGTGGGCGATCGGTGAACACCGGGCCACATACTCGGCATGCCGAGTTCGGTGTGGCATCTTGGTGGAGAGAGAGATTTAATTTTTTTTTGAATTTTTGACAGGTTTTAAAATTTTTTGACCTATTTTTTTTCAAAAAGATTTCAAATTTGACCCTTTTTTAAACCCATATAAATACTACTAACTACCATATTACCTTCTTCAAATTTTAACTCAAAAACTCTTATTTTTGTGAAAAATGGCTTCCTCTTCTAACCATAGGAACTTCAAAAAAATACCAAAAAAACTAACAAAAAAAAACACCCGAAATTAACACAAACTCAATCTCACTTTGATCACACACTTTTATCCAAAGTCAAAGCGATCGACCTATTTATTCATCTCCTAATTTCCACTCTGGTGGTGCTTACTACCCATATCATGTCAAAAACCAACTACAATTCTCAAACCAATCATATTTCCACTTCCAACTATAATTCCAAAACCGACCACAATTTCAAAACCAACCTGAAATGAACCTCTAATATCAAATCCAATGACAAATGGAAAATTTTTTCAACACATTTGACCATCTCCCTTACTGGCCAATCTAAACCTAAACCTAATTCCAAACTCAAACACAACCTGAAGTCGTACCTGAAACGGGTTCGAAGTCGAAAGCGGCTCGACCATAACCCACGAAAAGAGGAAAGGCAGCTCTACAGAAATGGACCACAAAGGAAGAAACGACGTTGGCTCATGTTTGGGTAGATGTTTCTGATTATTTGACGGTCGGAAAAACACAAGACTCGACCACTTTTTTTCTAAAAATTTACTAGGCGTTTAGTTGCATAAATGAATTGTGAAGACTATAGGAAAAAGGAAAATTTTTTCTTGAAGTCGAAAAACGTCAACAAAGTTGTGCCGATGTTTAATATTGTAGTGTTTTAAACTATGAAACGACAATCACAACGTGGTGTAAATGCTGAATCAATTTTGCAAAAAGCTCTACCATTTTTCCGGAATAAACAACGGACATGTTTCAAATTTATTCATGTGTAGATTATCGTGAAGCTGTAAAAAGAGTGGCAATATATCGAAAGTTCAGAAATGTTCAGGGATGGTTCTTCTAGAAGAACAAAAACTTTCGAAACAACTTATAGTCAACCCTCCGATGCGTATGTCAGAATTAACTTCAGTAAAGATGAGACTTTTAAGGTTACAAGAATCACTCGTCCTATGGGGAAGAGAGCAAATGAACTGAAGGGAAAAGCGATGAAAAGTGGTTCGGGTGACACCCATCTAACAACCAAAAATTGATAACTTGAAGTTTATGTTGGAGCAATATTTTAAGGTCCACATGAGAAAGAAAAAAATCGTGTCATGACGATCTTAACAAGAAACACTACCAATCTTACCGGATACGCAAAATAAATTGTGTTAAAAGCGAAAAAAAAAGAGACTACAAAATAAATATAATATCTAGGTTTTGTTATTTAAATTTATATGTTTTGTGTTTTAAATTCTAGGTTTAGTAATTAAATTTAAATTGTATGTTGTATTTTTTTGGTGTTGTACTTTTATTTTGTAGTTTAATGAAATTTTAGATTTTATAAAAAATAACTTGTTTGAAATTTTAATTTCTAATATTAATTAATTTAATAAAAAAAAATAAGAGTGTCAATAGAGCACTGTAAATGGCAAAAATATGAAACAGTGTGTCAAATCCTAGGTGTGGACTATACAGACCGTGATAAGTTTGACATTACTCCTTCTAGTCTTATAAATTATAAATTTTTGCAAAATGAGACTTTAAAAAATGTTTGGGTTAACTTTTATAATAAAAAAACAAAAAAATCAACAAATTTGTTTTAAAAAATGTTTGATTTAGTTTTTCTTGGTAAAATGACTAAAAGTCACCAAAAAGCCAAAAAGCACGATTTGTTCATTTTTTATAACTCTTTCTTTTTCTATAGCCAAAAAGTGATTTCAAAAGACTTTTTGAGCAATCTAAATATCTTTTTAATTTAATGGTTTTGTAAAAAATTAATAAGCTAGTAAGTCAATTTGAGAAGTATTCCCAAACACCGAATAAGATCATCAACCAATTTGAGAAGCACTCCCAAACACCGACTAAAAAAAATTAATAAGCTAATAAGTCAATACAATAAATAGTGTTTCATTTCTAACTTTATTTTATTTTTTTTCTAATTTTTTAACCCTAGTATATATATATATATATATATATATATATATATATATATATATATATATATATATATATATATATATATATATATATATATATATATATATATATATATATATATATATATATATATATATAGATAGTATTAGTATATTTCATTCTATCACATACACAGATTTGTCATACATATTTTTCCTACTCATTTAGTTTTAATAAACATATAATCTATATTTTTTTCATTATAATAATATTAAATAAATATTTATTACACACTTACAAATAAATAATATACATACATTTATAGAAATATTACACATGTACACTTTAAATAAATATTATACATATGTTTAATATCATATGTTATCGTTTGTAATATATATTTTAATTATATGTTTTTGTAAATACATTATTTTGTTTTTTCAATATGTATTTAAATTTGTTATAAATTTGAAAAAAAATCAAATTTTATATTTATAATTAATTAATATAATTTAATAAAAATGGATTGGAGTTGCTCTATAGGCATCCTTATGCATTTTTAAAATAAATATCCATCATTCTCATTGGGTTGAAACTTTTTTTTATCTAGTTTGTGCAACCAAATATTGATTTGGATTCGCCAAGGAACTCCATCTTTTTACAAACTCAACTTTTATGATCTATTATATTATTTGATCCTTGTGTCAACTTACGGTCAATGATTTGCTCTTGGATTTGGTTAGCCGTGAGGGGTGAAACCCCACTTTTTATTATTATTATTATTATTATTATTATTATTATTATTATTTTAATATCTAATTTTTGCAACCAATTGTTGATTGGGATTCATTATTAAACTCTATTTTTCAAATTATCATTTTTACACATTTTATAATAATTTGGTTTATATGTCTGATGACTAGTGTTGAGTGCGGTTCGTTGCGGTTATTAGCTAAAACTTCACCATTAATACTTTTTGTGTTGCGGTTATTAATCGTATGAATTTGGTGTCGTTATTTTGTGTGGTTTTTAACCACAATTTAGAGCTTAAACGATTTTAATAGTTCAAACATATTATTTGTAATAATATAAAAAAACCTTAAGATATAAGAAAATTAACTTAAATCACAAACATCTAATATCTTAAAAACATAAAACCAATAGTTAGTAATAATAAATATCTTAAAATTGTCTAATTTCACAATTTTTTAAAGTTAAACATAAAATACTTTTGTGTTCTACTATTTATCTATTTTTTCATCCATGAAACTTGTCTTATTTTTAATATTTAATATGTTAATAATTAATAAAAAAAATTGTATATAATATATACAGTGCGGTCCAGTTTTTTTTTGCGGTTTTTGAAAACCAATAACCACACCGCACCGCATGTTTGCGGTTTTTGGAAAAAAAAAAAACTCACCATCAGTTTTTATTGCGGTTGCGGTTAATCGATTGCGGTTTATATGGTTTTTACGGTTAATTTTTATTGGGTATGATTTTTGCTCACCCATACTGGTCACATATGTTTTGCTCTTTTGGGTTTAGTTGGAGATGACACGTGAAACCCCACATTTTTGTATCTAATTTATGCAACCAATGGTTATTGATTGGATTCATTAACAAACTCTCTTTCTTTCTTTTTTTTTTTTTTTACGAAGTAATTTTTACATCTTTTATATTATTTGATTTTGTGTGTGGCTTCTATCGATGATTTGTATTTCGATTTAGTTTGACACGAGGGGTGAAACTCAACTTTTTGTATATAGTTTTTGGACCAATTATCAATTTTGATTCATCAACAAACTTATTAATATTTTTTCATATTTTATATTATTTGGTTTTGATCAACGATTTCGTTTCGGATTTGGTTAGAGGTGACCGGTGAGGAGTGAAACTCTACTTTTTGTGTCGAGTTTTTCCAAACAATTGTTGATTAATTGATTAATCAAGGAACTGCAATTTTTTTTTCAAACTAAACTTTCATCTTTTATCATCTATAAACTAACCACGTACCAACCCCACTACACGATACAATTGTAAAATTAAGGAAAGCAGGGATGCAAACTACTAACCTGAGAAAGCAGCCATCCAGAACAGCTCGGGCACCAGTCGCAG
Organism: Lactuca sativa; assembly: GCF_002870075.4. Classification (NCBI taxonomy): domain Eukaryota; kingdom Viridiplantae; phylum Streptophyta; class Magnoliopsida; order Asterales; family Asteraceae; genus Lactuca; species Lactuca sativa. The sequence continues at coordinate 93,121,952 of NC_056625.2, read as the reverse complement.
CTGCACAAGAACGTGCATTTGAAGTGGCCACATCATAACAATCAAGGCAGTCAGCTGTTGACATATAAAGTCTGCATTGTGCCATCATGTAGACGGGTTCCCTGTTGCGAGACTGCTCAGCAGTTGCAAAGTAGGTGTTGTTGTCGGATAATTGTCTTCTGACCTCCCTAAAGGTCTCATTAAGATTGGTGAAGAAACTCCTCGAGTTCAGTAAGCTGCATGATCTAAGTAGTAGGTTAGTTTGTGGTTGTGATGTCACAAGGGTTGTGAAAAATATTATAAACAGATAGGAGAACGCCACGGCTTGCCACCCAAAGAACCACCCTTTTGTCATCGCAACTCTGCTTTTTTCTTGGGTTTTATGTTTATTTTTTTCTCTTATGCAAGGTATTAAACCTGAGAGAACATAAGTGGCTATTTATATTGTTAAAGTTTGTTGGAAGATGCCCACGTTGATTATTTATATAGTTGAAGTTTATTAGAATCTATCCATGTTCAATTTATATATATATCATATACCATCCATGTTGATGTTTATTAGAATATAGTTTATTAGAATATACTACAAATTAATTTGTTAATGAATAGAGACACTATCTCATTCATTTATGAACTAACGTAATTTCAACTATATAGACTATATAGACATGTATATTTTCTATATATTTGGGTAATGAATTTGAAAAGCATTATTATATGGATTATATATATGTTTTTCTTTGTAAGCAAACTAATAATCTTGAGCAACTATAAAAGTAAAAAAGAAATTAAAACATTCACTACAAGAAATAAAGGCATTACCGGTTAGTGGTGATGCAACACTTTGTCGCCGCTAAAAAGTTTTGTTGCCGCTAAAGGTGTTGCCGGTAATACCTTCTTCCTCGAATCCGCCTTATTCACTTCTGGTAAAGCTCAACTATCCGATCGTCTATCTAATCTAATGACAGGCCCTCGTTTTCCTACAAACACAATACATACAAAATGTTGTAGCTAAAGGGCAAAAAAAAAGACGTGGCATAAGTTTCCTCCTAAGTTGTCACCTATAATTATTGTGGCCGCTAAAGGGTAATTGTCTCTGATATTGATTGTTGTTGGTAAAGGTCGACACAAATATCAGACCGTGTTCCTGCTTTCAGCTTTCATTTCTCTGTGCAATTTTTTTATTTCGTCCGACGATTTTCGCTCAATCGATTTTCCCGAAGGAAAGAACACATACCGGCAACACCAATAGGCCATTGGTTTGTTATTTTGCCGCTGAAGGTCGACATTTTTTTTCCATTCTGTTGATTCCAAGTAGTGTGTTGGCACTGTTGTTGTTGATTTCCTTATTGGTTCATTATTTTCCTTCCTCATTTATTATTTTCCTTCTATTTTACTATCGATTTCTACTTGTATTTGTGATTAGTTGCTAAAAAGTTCTTTTAACATACATTTTCCTCCACTATGACCGTGGCTACCGCCGGATGTTGCTGTCACTGGCGACGATTAACACCACCATCAGACCAATTATTGATTTCTGGCTAATACAGGTTCTATTTTACTGTGATCTTGGATATTAATTGCAAAATATAAGTGCATTTGATATATATGTATTTCAATTTGGTATATACAAGGTTCTAAATGCGTTAGGCATGGCGAGGTGGCAAGGTCAAGCCTCAAGCTTAACGAGCCATGGCGAGCCATGGCATTTTTCAAGGCGTGATGTAAGGCGGCGATTTTGTATTAATTTAAAATTATGTTACCACATAAATATAAATTATTATTAAATATAACTACTTTTTATAAGTTTTAGATCAATAACTAGTAACAAAAATTTAACGAAAACCACAATACGTGTATCTCCGATTAGAAAAGACATAACAAAGAGCAAAAAACCGTGTCTCAAACGAAAAAACATGCGCCATAGCACGGCATAACGCGCCATGGCGCGCCATATCACGCCTTGCCACGCGCCACACCTAACAACAACGTTATGAGGCTTTTCGTAACGACGGAACCACGCCTCACGCCATGACGCACCTTTTAGAACACTGGGTATATATATATATATATATATATATATATATATATATATATATATATGTGTGTGTGTGTGTGTGAAAATGTGTATTTGTTGTATGCATGTTTGTATAATATCTATGTTAATGTATATGTATTTTGTGTATATGTGGTATATGTGTGTATTTGATATATATACATGAATAAGGTGTATGTATGTGATAATTTGTGTATTTGTGAGAAGTAGGATGTTATTATACATGTATATGAAAGTATGTGTTTTTTGTATAAATATGATGCTAATGTGTATTTCATATATGTATTGAGAATGTATGTGTATTTAGTGTATATGTGGGATATGTATGTGAAAGTATGTGTAGTTGATGCTATTATATATTATGTGAAAGTATGTGGTTTTGGTATAACTAGGATGCTATTATATATGTATGTGAATGTCTATGTATTTGGTGCATATGTGATATATGTATGTCTATTTGGTGTAAGTCGGATGCTACGATGTATATATGTGAAAGAATGTGTTTTTGGCATAAGTAGGATGCTATTATGTATTCTTGAAAAAAACTAATAAAGTAGGTTGTTATATTGACAATGTTATTTAAAAAAAACAATGTGGATTCTAAAAAAACAAAATAAAGTAGGATGCTACTATTGAGAACGGTATTTTTTGTATAAAAAAACGTGGATTGTAAAAAACCCAAATAAAGTTTGATACAATTATTGAGAATGCCATTTTTTTGTGAAAAAAACAATGTGGATTATATATATATATATATATATATATATATATATATATATATATAAACTAATAGAGTAGGATGTTATTATTAGCAATAAAAACATAAAGTAAACCAGTAGAATAGAAAATAACAAGATAGTATAATTATTTAAAATATAATCCCATAATTGATAAAAAAAATGTTATAAATAATAAAAATATAACAAAGTAGAATAGTATGATGCTATAAAAGTATAATGTTGTTATAGAAAACTTAAGACACAATCAAATTCTATAAAAAAATATATACAAAAGTAAGATGCTATAAATAATAAAAATAAATCTTCCAAATTCTATTCCTTTTTTGTCTTCTTTGTAATAAATATTATATCTGTATATCTTATTTTTTCTTGAAATGGTATCCATATGACTCATGTTTTTTTTACACCATGGCTACTGTTATTGGTCGTAGGCATGGGGGTGATTGAGTTGAGGACCCACCTTTCCCAGGCGATAGAGGTACTGTCATCATGAGCAGGATGGTAAGTCTAATTATCAATTTTTAGTTATTATTTTTATTCAGTTATTATAAAATACAATTTCTAATAATTTTTAATTATATTTTTAGTTGTGCCACACAGGAAAGTCCGAGGAAAGCAAAAAAACATTAAGCTTGAAAGAGCGCTCTTACAGAATAAGGGCAAACCGGTTGACATATAATTGTTGAGTTTTGAGCATTCTAACACTCCTAAGTGTACATGCAACCCTAAATACCTTGGATATATGTTTTCTCTATTATACATGAAAATATGAATATTCCAATGTATTACCCAATCAAGCATACAATCTTTTGATACTTGGGTAATGTAACAAGTTAGAATACATACCTTGTTGATGTCGCTTGTCTTCATTAAGCTTGAGTGCCTAGTGCCCCAAGTGTGACACCTCAAATGGTTCACACAACACCATGAACACTTGGAATAACCTTGAAAATAAGGATACTTTTGGTTCTCTCTAGTGAAATCGGCATTGCCCTTTTGTGTACACACACTAGTGCCAATTTCACCAACCAAGGACATCTTTATATAGTGTGGAGACTTGGGTTAAGCCCATGACCCTTCATTTCATATGATCCATGGGTTAAACACTCCATGGACTCTCCATGAAAGCTTAGCCCAACCTATATGAACTTGGCCCATTACACATATATATCTAAGAGTCCATATTTAATTAGTTCCTTTTGATCACTTAATTAATTATAAAATAATTCTTAATCAATACTAATTAAATAATTTGATTATAGATTAATATATTAGAACTTATAGTATATTAATATAAATCACTAGTATCATTTTTCCGCATCTTGTCTATCCAATTGTCCTGATGCCATGCAACCCAAATGGACCATGTCGGGTCGGGTCAAGTATTACCAATTATAGTTATGGACTTAGACATTAATCCAACAGTCTCCCACTTGGATAAGTCTAAAACTATTATCGAGTATGACTTTAAAACCCGACTAGCAATCGTAGCTCTCAAAAGCTTCTGTCGAACTTTAACGTGTTAATTGAACTCTGATCTTGTCAATGACTTGTCCATTAGATAAGGGATCATATATTCCTCCATTCTAGATATCATATGGACTGAGACATGGATTATAAATCACTCTCTCTGTCCATTTGTTGTTTCCCGATTTCCGATTTATGATGACTGACTGATTGAACAGATCAAATCAGTACTGGCTTGGCTAAGCACTCACATGTATCATCATTAAATCATCGAGGGGCCCACATATATCGTTTTATCCGGAAGGTAAAAGGAATGGATAAACTTCCAATCATATGGCTTGTTCTACTACTTGTTGAATCATACACAAAGGCATGTTTTATAACATCGAGTTACCAATGCGTTTTCGTGAAATCAATGTATAACCAACTCATAGTAACAACACATATCTCTAGGTTTGAAGAATATAAGATATTATCGTCTCATGATCACTCGTGATGAAATCCATGAAGTGATTCCAATGAGCGTGGGTTGAATCCAATACTCAAAACTTATGAGCACTCATGAGTGTTGTATCACCACTTTTGTTAGGGATGAGCAAAAACCGAACCGAAAATCAAAAAACCGAAAAAAACCAACATAACCGAAACCGAAAAATTGAAACTAAAGCAATAACCAGTGGTGTAGGTTGAAATTTTACAAAAACCGAAAAATAACGGTTTGGTGTGGTTTTAACATATAAAACCGCCCATGAAAACCGAATCGACCCACATATATATTATTTATTATGTTTTAAGCTTTTAGTTTTAAACTCTAGGCTTTATCCCTTTAGTACTTTATGTTTATTTTCAACAAAACTGTTAATGGTGTTAAATTTTGATCTTTTGAACAGTTTTATGTTTTTAGAATACTAGAATCTATACTCTTTATTTTAGTATATTTAAAGCAGATACAATACTAGTTATCACATCGTAATTTCACTAGGTTTAAACAAAAAAAAGAAAAAAAAAGGAGCTCATAAACCCACGGTTTAAAACCGAAAACCCATAAACCCAACCCAGGAAACCGAAAAACTGAACCATGTAAAAACCAAACCTATATGGGTTTAAAAACCAAAAAACCGACTTTCTACGGTTTGGTTAGGTTTTAGCAAAAAACCGATCCAAACCGACCCCTGCTCATCCCTAACTTTTGTCCAACATCTTAGACCTCTTCAAGCCAACCCATGACAGTCTTGATTCATATCTACTTCCAACATATGACCGACCGTGGATGGTTTGAATAACTTAGTCATTCAGGAAGAATAACCTAGTTTATTATGGAAGTCAAAACATGCAAAATGAAACATAAGAATAATTTAATCTCGTATGGTATTAAAACCTATGAATATAAATAGAACACTTTTTATTTATCACCATACTGATTACTCATTATTCATTGTTTCGGTTTTATCAACCTTGTACTTGAATTAAACACACTAGTTGTCCCAAGATCCAAGCATGTACACTATGTTTTTCTAAAAACTAGCTTTGCCATACATTAAGTATGCACTCTATGTTTGTCTATGATCCTTACTTTATGAAATAAACCAATTGAACATAATTTCGATGATTCTAATTTCACATTCCCAAATCCTTATCGAAAATGTAAGAATTCCAAATTCCTATCATTTATCGAAATCTGTTAGATTTTAAACTTATATGCACAGATCCTCTTGTAATGACTTTGTACAAAGTCACAAAGACTTGTCAAAAATCATTACAGAGTATTCCAATCGAGATTAATTCCATGGGAAACATCCTTCTTGCATTAACTTTTCTATCTTACACAGATTGAATAGCTTCCACCTATGAAACATTCACATTTTGACTACTACTTCTGAACTCGAGTTGCCTCTTTTCAGAATATGTCAATATGGTCCTTCAAAAAATTAACATTATACTTCCAACTATCCCTGAGCAACTAATCTTTGGTAAACCTTAGATTGTCCTTGACAATTGCTTAATTCTTTTAGTCATATTAAATTCTAGACCTTTTCCCTTCTTAATGCCCCAGACATTTGGAATATTTTAGAAAGAATGAATATTATAGCACATGCAATCGATCCTATATCCGAAGCATATGGGACACGATTCATGATGTCTCACATAAATACATGATTCTAGACCAGTCTTTTGCTACAATATTTCTATTTGCCAAGTTCTCATAATTCAGATTATGAAAAGGGATGCCGTAATAATAATCAAATTTTAGAACGCAAATAATAGACACATATATAGAATTTCCATATGTTGAGCCATTCCAACACAAAATTCATATATCCTTGACTAAAGATGATTAAAACCTCAATCTAAGATTTCCGAATTGAAATGAAGTATAATTTCCTCTCCCTTAATTATAGCAAAACAACTTTTCAACCCCTGCAACTCCACGAATTGAAACTTTTGTTTTTCTATAATTAACATTGCTAACTTGCAACACTTTATCATAATTATCATGCTCCCACTAACATGATGATTATTAGCATAACACATATGCTACCACTAGCTTTGACATGTACTCAGAAATCAGTTGGACTTTTAGAAATCAATACTTTATTGAATTTCTTACCAAAGTTCAAACTTCTGATACAAGATGCTTTGATAAAAACTTTATCAAAATCATACACCTTTCCTTGGATGTGTGTCTAAACAATTTCAGAACTATGAAAAAGGGATGTTGTAATCATAGTCTCAATTGTTTAGACCTTTTGCCACCTGCTTCAAATCTACTAGGTGGAAGTGTTTCCTCACCATCATTTTCATGAATCAGAGAGAAACCTTATGACCCTTAGATTTTATGGTGTATGTGTTCTTATCCATGTGAATTGTCAAAACCATAGTCACAAGACAAGGGTAATGACAAATCCAAACTCATATGGACTGAACTTAATCTTAATTTCTTGCCACCTGGCAGCTCAAGGTCCTACCATTGCTTCCAAGTTGCTATGCAACCAATTGAGAACTCTAAGAACTCATATGCAAAGCCAACTTTAACTAGAATGGGCACAAAAATAGAAATATGTCAAGACAATAGGTTATAAAACTCACGTTGTGTGCTAGTGTTAAATTACAAGTTTTTATTCTTGATTAGATCTTGAAATTCTTTTCAGGATCTTTAAGACTCCCACTGTCCTCTTGACATATAAGACTATATTGCCAAATATTCAAGAGATGGTTTAGATTCTTTATCAAGACAAACACTTCACACAATTGGTCTTAGTTGGTCTTTGTTTATCCAAAACATCACAACTTACCAACTTCAAATGTACAAGAGTAGGATACTTTTACTCTTATGTTTGACTAGTGTTAAGAAACGTTTCTTTAATATATGTCACTCAAGTTACAATCTTGGAGTATGACTCTTAGAATTGTTTTTGGAACGAGGTATGAATCATCTTCTTGATTTGACCATTTCAACAATTCATAACTCCTCTTCTTAGCTATCAGAATGCACTTAGAGGATGAGTTGTGATAAGGTCTCTTAATCATTAATATGCTCATATAACATGATACTAAAGTACTCTCCCATCTTTTCAGATTTGAGGAACTTTTATCATTCTGCCTAATTTGATTTTTCTCATCCGTTTGGTCATACATTGAAAAATTTCCAATGTATCAGAATTACACTTAAACTTGTAAGTATAACCATATTTACTAAAATTTATTAAATCATGATGAATAGTCTTATAGATCTTTTGTGGTGGACTTGATCAGTGCACAAGAATGTGTACTTGATCCGTTAGTCCTTCACTTGACTCCCATATAAATGTGAACAAGTAACTACTCTTAATTTTCCAAAGCTGAAAGTTCTCATTCATTATACTATACAACTTGTATGATTCCAGGTTTCTATCCAACTAAAAACTTGGGTGATGACAATCTTTCCTTATTTGGTAAATTTAGACACTACCACAAATGAAAGAATTAAATTCGTATTTCTAGAAACATACAAACATCAAGTTTTCATAAATGCCATTGCAAGGAGACATAAAATAAAGTAAAACAAACTTTTTATTTATTTATAAAATGCGGAAAAAACTTTTCCTTACAATGAAAATTTAAATGAACAATATACTATTACATGTTTCCTAGCAATCTATCATAACTCCTAAGAGTAGCTCAAGAATCTGATCTTCAATCAAGCGATAGAAATCCATCTTCGCTATTAGATTCAGCATACTCTTTCTTTAAGTTTCCTTCACTTTTTCCTTTGATTTTTAAAACATCAACATGTGACCCAGTCACATCATGTAATAAGAATCTCATAATAGACACTTAATCGAGTTAGATAGTGGACTTTACCTGAAGTAGAGTCAAACTTATTGACTTTATCAACATTATAATCTTTCAGGTAAGTTTGGCAGCTTCGCAACCAATGCCCTTTCCTTTTGGAAATAGAACCACATGGATAATTTGGAAATGGTACATGGGACAATCTCTAACTTAGCCTTTCTCTTTATCATTCGGTCAACCGAGTTGATTTTAGCCAACCCATTTCTATTGGGAAGAGAAATTTTTTTCACTGGGTATCCAATGCAACCATTGTCAATGTCCATTCAAGGTTTGGAAAGTTGATCTACTAATCACATTTGATTTACCAAAGCTCCAAATCATTACTGATTCAGCAGTACCAAGCAAATAGATAAGATGATTAACGGTCATGTCATAGTCAATTTCATAGTAGTCCCAAAGGTAACTCGCTATGTGACTTAGAAAGTGATTGAACATCTAACTTTATTAAGACTTTGACACCCAACTCTCCTAGCTTGTCAATATGTGACTTCATCTCCAAGATGTGAGCACACATAGACCTTGCCTGCCTTTAGGGCTTGAGTGACCTTGAACTTGTGGGTTAGGGAGAATAATTAGAGGAGGTGGAGGAAGTGATGTTCCAAGAGATTTGGGAATATCATAGATGCCTAAACTAGACATCTTTTGGGAGATATTCAAGATAGTTGATTTCAAGTCCTTAATATAACACCCAATATGAAATATTAAGGTTAGGACCCAACACAATATTTTATAACTTAGAAGATGGATGTCGTAATCCAAGCTATAGAATATTTGAAGGTAGGTGAATGATGATTCACCAATTTCCACCATGAAAAGCGAAATAATTTATTAAGTTTTTATTTGAAACTCCTAGATCTTTTGAGATTCATTGAACTGTTCAATGACATGTTTCAATCTCGAGTATGCCCTTCAGGTTTTCTGACTGGGATGCCGAGGATCACAAAACAAGGTGTGAAGTAACCATGCAAATTACTTGGTACTCTTAAGTGTTTACCCCTCAATCGATGTGCCGGTTAACAACACACACTCTACCGATACTATGATAAACATTAAGTTACCCTTTTCCTACCTTGTTAAATACGAGTTAGTGTGCCAGTTAACCACACACGCTCCACTAACCGACTTAAACAAAGAAAAAAATGTAATTTCATGGATTAGCATCTTATTCATATTTTCCTAAAGTAACTAAGAATGGGAATTATAAAAACATTTTAGTTACTTTATATTTATCATTAATACTTTTAATGAACGGAGAATTATAGTCCTTGTCCTACCTGTTTGGCTAATGACCCTCCACCAGTCAAGAAAACTGTGGGTGAGAGTGGACACCCATTAAACTGCCATTTTATAGGCAGTAACCTTATACCCCCTTATAGACCGACTTCGTGAATGAGGCCTACTAATGGTAAAATGGCTTGCTCTTATACATATATATATATATATATATATATATATATATATATATATATATATATATATATATATATATGTATATATATATATATATATTATTAACTTATAATATTATCAAGTATAAGGGTTGAATTTTGAACTTTTAAAATTCTAAGGGCTTAACTTGGAATTAAAGTATTCATGGGAAAACATTACAAATTCCAAAACCTAAGGGTAGGTTTTTGAAACTATTCAAAACTTCTCATTTCATAACTTATGAGTTTAATGGTTCATTAAAACGAAGACTCTTCATTTTTTATGTAACCTCTTATTCTTTAATAACACTTTTAAAGAAGTGACTCTTAAACATCCATAACATGAGGACAAGTTATGGAGTCATAATACTATTTAATGAAAAAAAACTCTTCATTTTTTTATGTAACCTATGACACTTTTATGAGTTTTAAGATTCATAAATGTGACCTTTTATGTAACTTGAGGACAAGTTACACAAACACATTTTATGAACTACCACTAGATTAATTAGGATTGAAAACAACTAAAACACAATTTTTTTCCATTAATCTAAACTAACTCATAAATCTAGGAAACATAAAACTTTTGGTAATCCATAACTTATGGAGTTAAATGCTTGTTTTATGATGAAAATTTTCATGTTCCATAACTTAAGAATAAGTTATGAAATTCTTTAAAACATTAACACCAAATTTTGTAACTCCATAAAAACTTTGAATCAAATTTTTTTTTAAAATCTTTTCATATCCATAACTTATGGAGGTTTCAAAAAAAAAACTCTTTAGATCAAACTTTTAGAACTAATAAAATAATCATATCATTTTAACTTTTACTAAATTTGACATAATTCAACTCATATAGCAAATAATTCAAATTTTACAAATAGTTAGTTTTTCACAAAAACAAGTAATCATCTTAAAATTTGACAAACATCATGTTTTTTCCCCATTTTTTTCAACTTTGAAAATAAAACATTTGCATCAATATAACAGAAAACAACCCATGGCTCTGATACCACTATTGGTTTTTGATAATTCTAACACTCCTAAGTGTACATGCAACCCTTAATACCTTGGATCTATGTTTTCTCTATTATACATACAAATATGAATATTCCAAGGTGTTACCCTATCTAGCATACAATGTTTTGATACTTTGGTAATATAACAAGTTAGAATACATACCTTGTTGATGTAGCTTGTCTTCATGAAGCTTGAGTTCCTAGTGCCCCAAGTGTGACACCTCAAATGGTTCACACAACACCATGAACACTTGGAATAACCTTGAAAATAAGGATACTTTTGGTTCTCTCTAGTGAAATTGGTATTGCCCTTTTGTGTACACACACTAGTGCCAATTTCACCAACCAAGGACATCTTTATATAGTGTGGAGACTAGGGTTAAACCTATGACCCTTCATTTCATATGATCCATGGGTTAAACACTCCATGGACTCTCCATGAAAGCTTAGCCCAACATATATGAACTTCGCCCATCACACATATATATCTAAGAGTCCATATTTAATTAGTTCCTTTTGATCACTTAATTAATTATAAATTAATTATTGTTCAATACTAATTAAATAATATGAACTAGTATCCTTTTTTACTCATCTTGTCTATCCAATTGTCCCGATGTCATGCAACCCAAATGGACCATGCCGGGTCGGGTCAAGTCTTATCAATTATAGTTATGGACTTAGATATTAATCCAACAATAATATGATAACGTTATGGCATATGATCCCGTAAGAGAGTCGAAGGACATGTTTGCACGTAAAGTTAGGAGAATAATACGACAGATAGTCCCTTTTGATATATAGACTTGGAAAATATTTCCCATGCGATAAGGGATATTGTAAAACAACATTTAGGGGTAAATTATTTTTATAAGAATACTTTATTTGCTTAATTATAGCTGATTTTTACTTAGCTAACAATTATTTTTCTTTTTGTAGACAAAGTTTGATTTGGATGAGATGTCCCGAGATGCAGACGCAGCTATGATGTTAGATAGTTTTGAAGTGGGTTTGTTAAAAGGTAATAGAGAGCATAAAGCTGATGCGAAAGAATATTTTTTTGAATTCAGATGGTATGAGTATATACCGACAGTATTAGCCACCTCCGACATGATATGGAGGTTGATAATTGGAGGAAAACAATTGAGTATTTCTAAATGGATGAACACATAGCTGCTTCGGAAAGGAAGAAAAAAGTTTGTGGAACATAAACGACCATGAACCATAGGGGTTCAAGCTCGTATAACAATACTTTCTATAAGAAGGTAAAATATGATATATGTAATTATTTATTTAAAATATAATATATTTTTTAATGTTAAAAAGAACCTAAAGAGAGTGGCAATGTTTCACAAGGATTATACCGGGAAGAATAGTGTATTTGTTAATGTTGAGGCGGAACAACAATATGTAAGTATTTATTAATAATATTATCATATAATTAACTACTTATTTATACTTAATTGTTAATCACTTTTGGAAAACACAGAATCAGTTACTGGAAGAGCTCTTAGAACACATGCAAGGGCCAAAAGTTGAAAGAGAGTTAACACCAGCTGAAGAAAGTGCTACTTCCAAGACAGTACTAGGTGAACGTCATGGCCATATTAGAGGCATATTAGTCGAAAACTTTTTGTTATCCTACCGATTCCACAACCATCACAGCCATAATAGGTAACACCACATTATTTAATTTCATTAAATGCATCTTGATTTGGTAATTTTGGTGTGTGGTCAGTACTTGCTAAAAGCTTTGGTAATTGTTTTTTTTGTCCTAAGTACAAGAAATGACAATGTACTTTGCGTTTTTGTCTTAGTTTAAAAATAGCAATTTACTTTGACATCAATAAATGCATGTTGATTTGGTAATTCTATTTTTGTCCCAAGTGCAAGACATAGCAACGTGTTTTTGGTATTTCTTGTATTTAAGTGCAAGCAATAACAATGTATGTTGGTATTTCTTTTATTTAAGGTTCTTTAGCACAGAAAATCAGATTGTGTCATTCCAATGTCTCATTTATATATATAATGATCAATAAATGCATGTTGAATTGGTAATTATATTTATAATTATGTTTATGTTTTAAGTTTAAAAAATATCAATCTTCTTTTGTTCTTTTCCATAGTTTAACAATAACAGTGTTCTTTGGCATCAATAAATTTATGTTGATTTGGTAATTGTGTTGTTGTCCCAAATGCAAGAAATAACAGTGTACTTTTCGTATTTCTTGTATTTAAGTGCTAGAAATAGCAATTTACTTTGGTATTTCTTTTATTTAAGTTTGTTTAGCACAAAAAGAGTGATTATTTAATTTCAATTTGTCATGTATATATATATATATATAATGATCTATAAATTCATGTTGATTTGGTAGTTGTGTTTATGTTGTAAGTGCAAGAAATAGCAATGTGCTTTTGTTTTTTTGTCCCTAGTTTAAAAATGGCAATGTACTTTAGCATCAATAAATGCATGTTGATTTCATAATTGTGTTTTTGTCTGAAGTGCAAGAAATAACAATTTACTTTTGGTATTTCGCGTATTTATGTATAAGAAATAGCAATGTAAATTCGTATTTCTTTTATTTAAGGTTCTTTAGCACAAAAGTGTAGATTATTTAATTTCAGAATCTCATGTATCTATATAATGATTAGTAAATGCATGTTGATTTGGTAATTGTGTTTTTGTTTTAAGTGTAAGAAATAACAATGTACTTTTGTTTTTTGTCCGTAGTTTAAAAATAACAATGTAATTTGGCATCAATAAATGCATGTTGATTTGGTAATTGTGTTTTTGTCCCAAGAGAAAAAGATGGCAATGTACTTTTGGTATTTCTTGTATTTACGTGCTTTTACGTGCAAGAAATATCAATGTACTTTGGTAGTCTTTGTTTATGTTGGATAATTTAACTTATAAGTTTACATATGTTGTTATTTATTATGTAGTTGGAAAATCTTCATGTAATTCTCAAAAACCTGGCGTGTTGGGAGGAACTTTTGATCTTCAATCGGGGAATGATCAAGGAGAAAATGACTGCAACGGAGATGATGGTTTGTTAGATAATTAGTTTGTGTTTTGTTTGTTAGACTTATCATGACAATGTGATACTTGTTGGAATTATCGAACTTTGGTTGTTTATTTTGGTATGAAATTGTTTATAACATTATATTGTACCTAATCAGATGTTATTATGTAATTTTTTTTTCTGCATTTATTTTCAGATCCTAAGTCCCATCAAAAGTAGGGGGCTTCGTGTTGTTGAAGTCCCAGTACTGGAAAGCCCGACTGGCTCCTCCCCCTGCCACTGTTATAGCTGATGAAGCTGATGTAGCAGCCGTCTCAGCAATGGCGACAAAGCGTTCGTCAAAGTATTCAATCATGGCGGTCTTAATAGAACCAAACATATCGGACTACTATGCCCGGAATAGTACAACAACCTCATCCTACAGGATCTCCCAAATCCTAGCGTCCATCTCATCCGGTATCATATGACTGATAGTCTCAGGCACTGCTGGTCCCTCCTGACCGCTCCCTCTTGATCCTGGCCTGGATCCAGTCACAAATCATCTAGTAACCACCATGTTGAAAAAATACCAGGAAAATATTAGATAATCCACATAAACAATGGGGAACCTATTCCCAACTAAACCCTAGGGGTTGTGACTTCCTTGTTATGTGTATGGGTATTGTGCTTTCAGTAGTATGGGCCCATACTACCTTCCAAACCTATGCATATTTTTCTCAAGTATCATCACAACACCGTCACAATATACATATGCATGGTGAGCACTCAATCCTCACTCCTAGAGGAAGGAAAAATATCTCATAACTGGCCTACTAACCCCGCACAACCCACCCATGAAACTTCCACTAACCCTGCAGCACTCGTGTATGCTAGTCATACATAATGTTGGACCCTATAGACTTTTGAATACTTGATCCTACCCTAATCCCTTCATCAAATAAGAACATGAAATGAGGCTAAACCAAACATTCTCAGGCTACAAGATCTTAATTATGTACGGTCGTGATGCATACACTAAGCAAATATAGTAATGATGTCAATTTCATATAAGGAAAACCCTAGGCCATAAGGCATCAAATAATCAGGCAATTCTATCATGCAATTCCTGAAGTTCCTTAGCCTAGTACTAGTATGATTTTCTAACATGTCACAAAATCAAATAATTTGTAAGGTATTTTGGGGTCTAATTACTGGCTCCAATTGATCGTACACTCCGCATCCTCCTTTAGAAATTTGAAAACCTTTGGAAAATCATTTTGAAAATCTTTCCTTTGTTTGAGACTGGATTCACACGAGTGTTCCTCCAATTCACTCAAACCAAGGTTCTGATACCAACTTGTAACACCCATAAAAATGAAGCCAATTTAAAAGTTTTTCAACCATTCAAAACCATTAAGTTATCACTAAGTGTTTTCAAAATAGTTTAAACATCAGAGTATCCCAGAAATCCAGATCATAAAAATGTGAGGAGGTGCACGATCAGGCCTCTGCCTTCCTACGATCATTTGAAGTACCTGAAAGAAAATCCAAAACTGTAAGCTCGAAGCTTAGTGAGTTTCCACCAAAATACCCACAGACATAACAATATACATATAATCACAAACAGTATACTATGGGTTCAATAAACCATCAGGTTAGAATACCCCAGGCCCTCACCCATCGGGTTGGAATGCCAACATACTATGGGTCCAATCAACCATCGGGTTGGAATGCCCTAGGCCCTCAATCATCGAGCTGGAATGCCAACTCACTATGGGTACAATCAACCATCGGGTTGGAATACCCCAACCCTCAATTATCTGGTTGGAATGCCAACATACTATGGGTCTAAGCAACCATCAGGTTAGAATGCCAACACATTATGGGTCCAATCAACCATCGGGTTGGAATACCCCAGACCCTCAACCATCGGGTTTGAATGCCGACATACTATGGGTCCAATCAACCATCAGGTTGGAATACCCCAGGCCGTTAACCATCGGGTTGGAATGCCAACATAGTACAAGTCCAATCATCCTCAGGATAGAATACTCTCACTACCAATTTAACATGTGCACCTATATTAGATAATCATATAATAGTCTATAGAGACAACATACTAGGGTCCAATCATCCAAAGGATGGAATACCCTTAACTACCAGTCAAGCATGTCCACATATAACATGCATTCACATAATAGTCTACAGACATTCAAACCGATCTAAAGATCTCTAATCATAGCAACCTCCAATCTACCCGGATACCGATCTAACCGATCTCACTAATAAAATTGTAGGTTAACAAATCAAAGGTTCGACCTTGGTGCCTTTGACCCTTGAGTATAGTGAGGAAAAATCACGTCACAATGTTGAACTGTATTGATATAATTAAACTCCCGAATCAGAGCCACGAACTCCACCACCTATATCGACCATAGGACCAAGTCCATCAAAATCCCAAATTACCAGAATACCCTCAAGACTCAAACGTGGTCAAACCTTGGTCAAATTCAAAGTCAATGTCAAGGTCAACAGTCTATGTTGACCTAACTCATCGACTGCAACCTACATACTCGTCGAGTTCCTTCAAAACTCAGAGAGTCGCGAGAATAAGAGTCAACTCGCCAAATTGGTTATCCAACCTGTCAAGTCCATGCAACGTCTAGAAAGTTGGGAAAAATCATGTCTACTCATCAACTCTTTTTACTAACTCGTCGAGTTCATACCGAAACCAGAAAATGGGGAAACCTGTCTCGACTCGTCGAGTTGGCTTATCCAACTCGTTGAGTTCATGCAGTCTACTTCTTATTTAGATGATTTCAAACTACTCTGAAGCTCCAAATTGCAGATCTAGCCTTCTAGGGTATGGTTTCTATAATGCCAAAATTTTTCAAAACAATTTTTTTAAAATTAAAATTACTTTTCTCCTTAATACTTTACATAAAAATCCCATTTTGTATAAATTACAATACATGACTCTTTTGTTCAATCAATTAATAAACCAGGATCTTCAAAACAACCGCTTCCTCTAGTGTGTACAATCGAGTCAAAGGCATCCCGTGATCTGGAGAAAACCTGAAACACATAACACAAAACACTATAAGCACGAAGCTTAGTGAGTTCCCCAAAATACCACTCTGACACATATGAGCCACTCAAGGCTATAACTCTGTTGACCTTCTGGTCAGCGTGTCTCAGTGGGACCCTCCACTCCCAACTCTCGGTGGGCGCTTCTGGCCCTAACTCTAAGGACCCAAAGGTCCTAACTCTGAGATCTCTGAATCACATATCACAATGAATCTCAACACATAAACAACATACAAACACACTGACACATAATTCTAAAAATACCACATATAACAGATATTAGCCACTAGAGGCTATAACTCTATGGGCCCTTGGGCCCTAAATCTATGGACCCTCTGGTCCTAGCTCTGTGGACCTTCCGGTCCTCACTCTGATATACACACAACATAAATCACATAGAAATAATGCAGTGCCACACATCACATAGATAGCATATAATATCTCTATCACATAACTATGTTACCACTCTAGGTAAAGTAGAGTGAGAAGACTCACCTGCTACTACCGAATGAAGAATAGTCCACGCTGCTCCGACCAGCGTCACGAACTCCACCACTGAATCACCGAAACCAAAAATCACCAATAACAACCAAATACTCCTGGAAGTCAACTAGTCAACTCTTTGGTCAAAGTCAAAGTCCTCAGTCAAAGTCAACCCTCCTGGTTGACCCTACTCGCCGAGTCAACCCGTCGACTCGTCTAGTCCCCATGCTCAGAACTTCCCCAAACCGTGACTCAACTCTCAGAGTCACCCCGAGACTCCCCGAGTCCCACAACTCTGAGTCCCCTCGCACTCAACTCACCGAGTCCTCCCTTGACTCACCGATTCACAGCTCAACCAGAAGAAGGTTAGGACCCCACTACTAGACTCGCCGAGTACAAGAACAGACTCGCCGAGTCCAAGGCTATCTTCAACCAACTTGCCGAGTTGTTCTTCCAACTCGCCGAGTTCCTGCCCATCTTCAAGCAACTCGTTGAGTACACCATTGCGACTCGCCGAGTACCTCTAGATCTTAATCCATACAGAAGCTTTCCAGGCCATGCAAATGATCCAAACCATAGATCTACCCTTCTACAACTCATCAATCACGTAAAGTGGCAAACTTTACATGAATCCAAAGAGATATAAGCATAAAACACTCTAGGGTTAGGGTTTGGGACAAGATGGCTTCACCAATCACTCAAGAACAGGGACTTTAATGCACTCTAGACCTTCTCCATTCCAGATATGAGGTAGCAACCACAGATCTAACCTCCAACTCAAAACACCACATGCTATCTTTTCCAAAAACCTCAAAATGAAGAATAAAAGCCCAAGCAATGAAATAATACCTAAAAAGGAAACTCCAACAGAAGAGAAATCCAAATCCTAGCAAAGCCCCATGCTCCAAACCTCTTAACTCTCCAAGATCTCTTCCAAAATCTCTTCTCCAAGGTTCAAATGCTCTCAAACCACTCACAAATGCTCCCTAGGGTTTTCTGGACTTCAAGAGAGGGTAAAGAGGCTGGGGAGAGGCTATCATGTCCTTTATATAGGGCTCATCCTCCGAAATTAGGGTTTTCTCCACACAGGACCAACTCGCCGAGTCCAGCCGCTGACTCGCCGAGTTGGCCACTTAACACGCGACCAGAATCGTGACCCTAATCACCGAGTCCACCCATGGACTCTCCGAGTTTCTCTTTCACATTTACACTTTGAACCCTGAATTTGCACTCATGAACTCGGGATTTTACAATTCTCCACCACTTAAATTAGGCTTCGTCCTCGAAGCCTATGGCACACAACTCCAGAACTATTCTCGCAATGCATCTCCTGGCAATAAGCAGACCAGGTTGCTTCAAACATTGTTACCAAACCCCTATAAGGTCTGACTCCTTCTCACAGTAATCACCAATCGAATCAAGCCGGCCATTGACCTCTTTCTCTGATTGCAAACCTTATTAGCCAAATGATCACCTGATGATACTTTCATCACTCCAAATCACAACAATCATTAAGCCCTTACCAAGCTAGATATCACCCTGAACCACCAGATCCTGACCCGGTGCCAACTGCTGGGACTTATCCCGCTTCCTTTCGGAATCTAACTCTTTTCCTTCCGTGCTGACAGGATAACACACCTTGTAGCCCTTGAGTAACTCCCATGAGCTCTCCATCGAAATCGCGTACACATGCTGAGCCTGCTCTACATCTTCGGTTTGGAAAAACCCGACACACTGACGATACCATCAGACGTCCCCAGGATGAATTACCACTATAAACATAACCTCCAAATCACAATCATACTTAAATACAAGGCTCTATTCTTGCATCTCCTTCCGAACTCTTCTAGATCTAAACCACCGGAGATTCTTCCGCAGCCTTAACCGACACCCAACCCGGATGTGCTTCCATACCACTGGCACAGACACATGTGTTCAACAACCATACTCCAAATCATCCATTCTCACTACTTCTTTCACTTCCATGAACCAACACTCCCTCCCGGGGTTACATACCTTTCTCTTTTCTTACCCAAGGAAATCCACTTGTCAACCTTGCCACTACTCCATGTATCGCACATGTTCTGGATTTGCTCGTAAGGACTCTCGGGTCCATTCGCTACCTCACCCCAGCAAATGGGGGGTCCGACACTTCCTCCTATACAACAGCTCATAAGGTGGCATACAAATGCTCGAATGATGGCTATTGTATAGAAAACTCGGCCAAGAGCAAATACGTGTCCCAACTCCCTCCAAGTTTAATACACATGCCCGAAGCACGTCCTCAAGTGTCTGAATCGTCTGCTCGCTCTGAAGTGTCCTCAGATATCACCATGAAAAACTCTAGCTCATTTCTCATATCCCACTTCAATACTGAGTACCAGTTCAGCTTTTGATTCCACAGCTAAACCCCCAAAGGTCACCTATAACGTGATCCGAAATATCTCACTAGCTTCCTCACCATGACCACAATCGCGGCCCAGTGACTCACCAGTCACGAAATTCTCTTTTCCTCATACGAAAAAAATACAATCCAACTGAGGATCGACTCAACTCTGACCCGCAGTTCCGCCCTTGGTTCAACCACCAGGCTCCAAAACTCTATACTAAGGCTGCTCAAGCCTACAACTCTTATGCATCAAACACTGATAGGAGAACACCCCATCATCACACTCTCTCGCCGTTTAGTGAGTATTATGGCTCCCCGCAATATCACGAAGGCCTATGACTAGTGAGTACTATGGCTCCACGTAGCACCATAACACCAACTGTCAAATGGGTACTACGGCTCCCCGTAGTACCACGACTCCCTCTCTTTGACTTGTGAACACCACGTCTCCCCGTAGCATCACAACACCCTCTGACTACTGAATACTAGGGCTCCCCGTAGCTTCACCCCATACTCTCAACTCATCCCAACGCCACACTATGTCCACTCACTCATGCCCGTAGACTATCATAGATAGCTACACACACTTGTCCCACATATGCATCACAGACTCTGGCGGCAACCACTATAACAAAATTACTTACCTCTGCGGAGATCCATCTTCTAAAATAATCCCTCTTGTTGTCAATACTTGAAGGGCTCCCACTGGAACCGTAGATACATGATATACCACTGTTCGTCTCAAACTCAAGGCTCTAAATAACTCTGAAATCGGGACATTATTCCCGGTCACCACGGATCACCATTACGGACATCACGATATCCTGCCTCAAACACTGCTCTCCTACTCCCAGCACCATACAGATACAACAATTCATTTCCTCTGAACTCCATAAATAATTCTCCGTTACCCAGTGTGCAACCTCAGTGTACCCAAACACTCAATTGGAAACAAGGAAAGCGCTAACGCTTCAGAATACGCTGGTGATCCTTTGAAACCCTTTTCCCCTACTGCTCAAAATCCACGCAAGAAATAGACACACCGGCCCAGAAATTAGCTGCTCGATAATCCCCTATCCATCCAAAAAGGGATATATGAAATCCATACTTCGACCCAGAAGTTCTTGACTGCCCGTACCACCATTACGAGTCTTCCCCTTGAAACGGCCCTGGTCACTACCAGATTCCTGTATCTAACCCCTAATCTCTCTTTCACAATCTCTGGTTCCCTCAATAAAATACCCGGTTCTCCCCCACTTATAGATCAAGAAACCTCAAATACCCTGAATCTCCGAAGAAATCCTCAGAGATTCTCATCGGGACTGTCTCTATCCATTCGAAGCCTCATACGATTCCAATACCGAATACCTCAACTGTCCAGCAAGATCACTGACTCTTAGACTGAAACCATAATTCAGCGTACTCCTCGCCCTCGACTACTCCACCCAAGTTCCATCACTTGAATCCTCACAAGAACTGGGACTCCACTCCCATACTCAATATCCATCATAGACAGAAGAGCCGCCGCCCTGATACACTCAATTGGATTGCCCACTGATACTGCTACCACATGCCCTACTATACTCAAATAGGGTGCAACGTGGTCCTTGACCACCTCAGTCCCAACCGACTACATACTCACGATATATCCTTACCTCGTGGCAGACATGCTGCCTGATACACTGGATGAAAATCGACATAAATGTCAATCCACAGGGTTTTACTCCTAAACCCCCAAACTGAAATCTCACACCTCTTATGTTTCTCACTAGAAACGGAAATAGCACCACTTAGATCACAGAAGGTGACATCTCTTCTATCGGCTGGTTGCTCAACTCAGGCTGTAATCCTCTATAATGGCCATCTCTACTCCTTCCTGAGTCTTGCGACTGCAATTGGCATCTTATTAACAATCCCTCGGGCTAACTCTATTTCCTCATTAATGGATACTTCACTAAAACTCGTCCATCATGGCCCTCTAGCCCCATACTCTTTCACCTCTGATCTTGGTCTAACTAATCACCACGGGTAACTGGTAGAACCAATAACACTAACTGTCACGGGTCATGGTACTCGAACCACGACATCACCTCTAGATCTGATGCAAATCATGGTATTCAAACCATGGAATCACCTCTCAATAAGCTACCAATCATGGAACCCGATCCATGACATTACTCCCCAATCTGCTCCGATGTATGGTACTCGAACCATAACATCACTCCTCAATCTGCCACTTAGAACCTTCAGAATACTCACTGTATCGAGTATGGGTCCACTGCTTTCAGTAGTACGGGCCCATACTACCTGCCACATCTACCCATACTTTCCACACGGACCATTCTAGAGTCCCTAAGTAGTTACTCAACCTTCTCGTTCACTAATTCTGCCACGCGTGCTTACTCCTCAGCGAAATGCTCTACTCCGCCAGCGTACTCATCTGGCTAAGGTCACTCCCAGTTCTCCGCCATCAGCTGCTGAAGAGCCCCTAATGATGCTAGCTATCTACCTCCCGAATATCTTCATATTCATTTGGTAGATGACTCCCATCATCAAGAGTTCCACAAAGCACGAAGCAAGCAACATTCGGGCATCGAAGAATACATAGAACTCACCCTGGGTGACGACTCTGCCTGCTCTGCTTATTCGCAAAAGCACCACTGAACTCTGCAACTCTACCCCTTGCGTGTTCTAACTATTCTTTCGATAAGCACCACAATACTCATCTAGGCGTCTCTCCTTGGCTACTCCTCTACTCAAATCCCTTAAGAGGATTCCAACTGAATACTCTCACTCATACTCAAAAGCACAACACATATAACAACAACTCCTAGGCTAAGGCATCCCAAATCAGGCCACTTTAGTCCTAAGATATGAAATATCAACCCTGCCTTTAGCATGCATAATATCTCATAAACTGTATCATAAATATCTCATAACACAAAAGTAAGGGTATTTTGGGAAATCACCGTTCGAGCTCTGGCTGATTGTACACACTGCTCTTCCTCGCTTTCACTTTGAAATCTTATTCACTTTTAGAATTTCATTTCATTGAAAACTTTTCTTACTTCCTCAGTTTGAGTTCAAACTTACCCGAAGGTGCATCTGAATCCCTCAAACCAAGGCTCTGATACCAACTTGTAACGCCGAAATTTTTCAAAACAATTTTTTTAAATTAATATTACTTTTCTCCTTAATACTTTTCATAAAAATCCCATTTTGTATAAATTACAATACATGACTCTTTTGTTCAATCAATTAATAAACCATGATCTTCAAAACAACTGCTTCCTCTGGTGTGTACAATCGAGCCGGTGTTGTCCCGTGATCCGGAGAAAACCTCAAACAGATAACACAAAACACTGTAAGCATGAAGCTTAGTGAGTTCCCCAAAATACCAATCTGACACATATTAGCCACTCAAGGCTATAACTATGTTGACCTTCTGGTCAGTGTGTCTCAGTGGGACCCTCCAGTCCCAACTCTTGGTGGGCCCTCTGGCCCTAACTCTAAGGACCCAAAGGTCCTAACTCTGAGAACTCTGAATCACATATCACAATGAATCTCAACACATAAACAACATACAAATACACTGACACATAATTCTAAAAATACCACATATAACATATATTACCCACTCGAGGCTGTAACTCTATGGGCCCTTGGGCCCTAACTGTGCGGGCCCTCTGGTCCTAGCTCTGTGAACCTTCCGGTCCTCACTCTGATATACACACAACATAAATCACATAGAAATAATGCAGTGCCACACATCATATAGATAACATATAATATCTATATCACATAACTCTGTTACCACTCTAGGTAAAGTATAGTGAGAAGACTCACCTGCTACTACCGATTCAAGAACAGTCCACGCTGCTCCGACCAGCGTCACGAACTCCACCAGTGAATCACCGAAACCAAAAATCACCAATAACAAACAAATACTCCTGGAAGTCAACTGGTCAACTCTTTGGTCAAAGTCAAAGTCCTCAGTCAAAGTCAACCCTCCTGGTTGACCCTACTCGCCGAGTCAACCCGTCGACTCGTCGAGTCCCCATGCTCAGAACTTCCCCAAACCGCGACTCAACTCGCCGAGTCACCCCGAGACTCGCCGAGTCCTACAACTCTGAGTCCCCTCACACTCAACTCACCGAGTCCTCCCTTGACTCACCGATTCACAGCTCAACCAGAAGAAGGTTAGGACCCTACGACCAGACTCGCTGAGTATAAGGCTATCTTCAACCAACTCGCCGAGTTCCTGCCCATCTTCATGCAACTCGCCGAGTACACCTTTGGGACTCGCTGAGTACCTCTAGATCTTAATCCATACGGAAGCTTTCCAAGCCATGCAAATGATCCAAACCATAGATCTACCCTTCTACAACCCATCCATCACGTAAAGTGGCAAACTTTACGTGAATCCAAAGAGATATAAGCATAAAACACTTTGGGGTTATGGTTTGGGACATGATGGATTCACCAATCACTCAAGAATAGGGACTTTAATGCACTCTAGACCTTCTCCGTTCCAAATCTGAGGTAGCAACCTCGGATCTAACCTCCAACTCAAAACACCACATGCTATCTTTTCCAAACACCTCAAAATGAAGAATAAAAGCCCAAGCAACGAAATAATACCTCAATAGGAAACTCCAACAGAAGAGAAATCCAAATCCTAGCAAAGCCCCATGCTCCAAGCCTATTAACTCTCCAAGATCTCTTCCAAAATCTCTTCTCCAAGGTTCAAATGCTCTCAAACCACTCACAAATGCTCCCTAGGTTTTTCTGGACTTCAAGAGAGGGTAAAGAGGCTGGCGAGAGGGTATAATGTCCTTTATATAAGGCTCATCCTCCGAAATTAGGGTTTTCTCCACACAACACCAACTCGCCGAGTCCAGCCGCCGACTGAGTTGGCCACTTAACACGCGACCAGAATCGCGACCCTACTCGCCGAGTCCACCCATGGACTCGCCGAGTTGCTCTTTCACATTTACACTTTGAACCCTGAATTTGAACTCCTGAACTCGGGATGTTACAGTTTCCACATAAAGTTTCAAACTTTACGTGTATGCAAGGTCTTAAATGCCAAAACCAAGCTAAGGGAGAGGTTTAAGACAAGGAGAAGGGCCAAAGCTAGATAAATTCAATAACTTTATGACTATAAGGACTTAGAGGAGTCCAGATCTGAAGTTAAAACTTCAGATCAAGCCCAATACCTAAAATGATCCACTAATATGCTAAAAATAGCCTTAAACCCAAGAATAAGGAGATCTAACACTAGAATGATCAAGGTAACAACTTGTTACCTTCAAATGCTAGCCAAAACAATCTAGATCCTAGATCTACAAGCTCCTTCCCGTTCCAAGCTTTTCCACCTTCAAACTTCTTCAACAAATGCACCAATAATACTCTCTTATCTTCATAAGCACAAAGGAATGGTAAAGAGTGGCTAGGGTTTCCTTCTCTAGGTAATGATGTGATAAGGGAGACCAAATGATTTAGGTCGAGTTAGGGTCCTCCAACTCGTATAGTAGACCTCATAAACCATGCAGGCTAACTAATCTCTACATGACGAGTTAGGGCCTCAAACTCGTCGAGTAGGTTTCCTTATTTGCAATAAAACCCCTAAAATTGCACTCTTGGAAATCGGGATGTTACACTACATGCAACGTATCCAACCTAGGTTCATTCTAATCTATCTAAGATATGAAATTCCTTAATAGAGTACTTATGTTCCAAAAACATTAACCCACCTTTTTTTAGGAAATGATCTTTCCCATTACGAGTCATGCAAGCACTTGAGATATCAAGATTTCCCCTAAAAAAACACAACAAAGTAAATTACTAGATGCTGTCAAGATTAAAAATGACTATTTTATTGCCTAAACATATTAACATAATAATAGACCAAATTCCCATATCCTAACTTGAAACAACATTGAAGTGCGTTAGAATTGATAAATGAATCAATTGACTAATAAAAAGTAATACAAGTCACATATATCTAAATAAAATATATTTGTCACAATTTCACGTCTGAAGAGTATAAGAGTGGGAGTACAAAATGTGATAGGAGAATGTTCCAACCAATACTCTAACCTAAGTACTTACCCTATTTATAGGGTACTGCATACGTAAAAAAAATACAAGGACTATACAAGATTTATCGAAACTATAATGCCTGGTATATGGATAACATATCAAAAGTATTAAGCTTTTGATACTCACAGACACTTAACAAAATATACATCTTTCGACTCTCACTATCTACTTTCAACCGTACAATCTCCCCCTTAGTGAGAATAGTCGAAACTTCAAGCTGTCATATTTAGTGTTCGCAAAAGATCCCTATGAACCTCCATATATCACATAATGTTCTTTCTAATATTTTTTTTGTTCATTATCATTCTTAATGCAATTGTTGATGAGAATTAAGAGATTTGTGTAATGAGATTCTGTGTATCTCTCAACATCAACAATTGGAACACGAACTTGGTCAACTTCCCTTTCTTATTCTTTTCCTAGGATACCACACCAAATGGTTGATGAATTATCTCTTCGTCATCGAATCTATCAATTTTCATTCTTCTTTTCAGCGATTAACGTGTCACTTTTGAAGTTTTCGTAATAGCTATCCAGAATCTCCTTAATTTGACCAAATCGAGGAACAAATGCATCTATGTTCTTTTTTGTTACTTTCGACACATCAACATTGCTTAAACTCTTTGACACCTTGATAAGATCATTCAATTTCATTAATGGAAAGTCTTCAATTTTAAACTTGAACACCACATTATTTGACCTCACGACAACATAGAGAAGTTTTTTGTAGCAGTCCTTCGAACAATGTATCATGTACAAATCGTCAACACTTACATAATTTGTAAGGTCAGACCTTATGATGGAATGAGTAAAACATTCTTACATGCTATCTATCAACGTCAACATCTATACCATCAACACCAGCATGTTAAGCAGATCAACACTAGTGCGTAGTATAGTTATGATATGTAATCCTTTCCATATTAGGTAACGATATATATATATATATATATATATATATATATATATATATATATATATATATATATATATAATAGCTATCAGATCTGAAAACCATGTCATAAGGATCGATTCTTAGCATAGATAACATGTAATCCTTTCAATTAGGGGATATACTTGTATGGATTGGTATGTATTGGACATTAGGGTAAAATCCTAATGTTAACATGACTTGGTGTCTTAATCATGTTTGTGAAAAACCTCCTTCTTGGTGAAGACAAAACTCTTTCTTGGTGAAAGAAAAATTTGTAGAACTCTTTGTGTCATTTACTTTCTGTTCTTTGTTTTTCTTAGATTAAGTTTACTTTCATTCTTTGTACTTGAAGTGTATCCAATCGATACAAACCTTCAATTGGACATTAACTATCTACAACTATCTACAATAAGATCCCTCCATTTGACAAACAAAACTTCTCTACTTGGGCATCAAAGGCCATGGAAGCTCTCGAGTTCATGGACTTTGATATGCTTGATATCGTCAACGAACGTATTATCGTTGCTATGTATCAATCATCAAATAATGGTGCATCAGGTAGTAAGCTAAAAGGGAAGTATGTGCATGGATATAAAAATGAAGATAAAAGGGTGCTAAATCTCGATGTAAAGGCAAAAAATACTATCGGAAACTCACTACCTTTTTCTATCGTTTTGTTCAAAACTATTCAACCGCTCAAGATATGATTGATATGCGCATATCTACATATATATTCTACATCATATCTTAATACTATTAGCTATATTTATGATTATTATAGAAAAAAAAGTAATTATTATGTTTAATACCTTATAAAGAATAAAAGACATTCTCCGAAGCAATATGGAAGTTGGAAGCAGGAATGAAGGGCTTTGGCAAGAAGAAGACACAAGAAGGATGTTGCTGAACAACTTTACCGCTCGTCAATATTTTGGTCATATCTTATGACTCATAACTCCGATTGACATGATTCAAAATGATCTGAAAACTGCACACAATTTCGTACAACGTTCATGTTTTGAGAAAATGCTAATTATCAATAACCACGTTATGGTGATCCCACCACTACGTGGTGAATGGAATCTTCGTGATTCTTGACGTTGGCTTGGGGAATACGGGATAAACACGATGACCATGACGTGGTGCCTCTACCATGTCTTGGTGGCCAGATTTTCGACAAGTATATATATCCGAACATTATGACTAATTGGGAGACTTGGAGGTGACTTTCTAGAGAAGTACTGCGACAAAAACCCTTCTAAGAACCCTTTGGGGTCGATTTTGAAGCTAGGAAATCGATTCGAGCAAGGATTTGCATCTACACATTTGGTTTGCTTAGTTTAATGATGTTTAGCTTAGTTTACCTTTCGTTTATGTGTTCATAAATTGTGATTATGGGCTAAAACCTTTTCTTTCGTTTAGATTAGATAAACTTCGGAATATTATGTGTTGATTTCTTGTTTTATAGATTGATGAAGTTTGTTTTTGCTTTAAATATTGTTTGATAAATCTAAACCTAGCTTGTTAAAGTTTCTATCTTTATTGCGTTATCTCAACTTTTTTGTAGTTAAACTATAGTTAGTGTCCTTACATTTAAAATCAATTTAGTGTCCTTAACTACATGATCATTAAAGTTAAGGTTGTTAAATTGACTTATGCTACTTAGTCAGACCATGATGACTAGTAAGTATTATTTGGTAACTAGCGAAATTACTCTATTTTCTTGAAATCAACCATAAGAAACAGGAGGGATTCGAAGCTAAACAAAAGTATCCATTATTCTTGATTTGAAATCGTCTTCCTAGTTGTTTAGTTTAGTAATTAGTTTGTTATTTTAATTTAAGTTTTTCTGAACTTGTAAAATCAGATAAAACCCCCATTTTAGTTGTTTTTCTTATTTTAGCTTTTAGTAGTTATTTTATTAAGTAAATACCATTACCTATGATCGAAACCCAACTTACCTAAACTATTCTATAATTCGACTAGCTACACTATCTAGGTGGATTCTAGCTAGTTAAGATCGTTAGGTTATAAATTCAAAACTAGATAGGTATAATTTGTGCACATCAATGATGATTAAACTATCATCTACTTTTGAAATAAAACTCTTTAGACGATGAAGGTAATTTTTTCATGACCAAGATCGTTGAATATCACAATAACACTTCAATTGCCACCATTGGGACTCTTGATGCTGATACTTCTGAAGTTGCTGCAGAACTTAAAACAGAATGGGACGCTACATCAACATATTAGGGTATAAAACATATTTGGTATTTAGACAATGATTGATCAAGACATATCATTAGATTCAAGTCTCTTCTGGAAGATTTCGTAAATACGGATGGTCCTACCATGGAGGTAATGGTATAGGAGCTACAAGGGGATATGGATCTATCAAGTGAAACTCAGTTGTGTTCAAGAATATATCTTAGGTGAAGGGTCTTCAACATAATCTCATCTCAACCAGTCAATTGTGTGATGCTGGCTATGAAGTCCTCTTCAACAATAGATAAGTGAAAGTTGTTGACAAAAAGAATGTCAATGTTCTGACAGCAACCTGAAAAAAATGACATATATTTTTTAGATGTATTTTCTTCAGACAACTCTCTTCATTGTTGTTTTTCCTCCCATGCGCAATCTCATCTAAATTGGTCGTGGAAAAAGAGGCTATGACTTTTGAATTTCAAGTACATATGAAAGATCTCAAGAGATTAGATTGTAAGAGGAATTCATAAGATGCTGTTTGTCAAGGATAAGTTGTGCTCAGCGTGTGAAAATGTAAAGAAAACCAAATCCTCGTTCAAACCAAAGTCATGCTCTTCCGTTACCAAACCTCTTCATCTTCTTTACATGGATGTTTTTGGACTAGTTCCAATTAAGTCAAGAGCTGGAAAGAAATACACACAGATCATTATGGATGAATTTTCAAGGTTTACGAGGACAGTCTTTTTAAGAATGAATAGTAATGTTGCTGATGAAATTGTTGCTCTCATCAAGCAGTGGGAGGTTGTCTATGATCACAAAGTAAGGCAATTACATAGTGATCAAGGAACTAAATTTAGGAACTCCTCTCTAGAATACTTTTGCTCAATCTATAAAATTTCTCAGAACTTCTCTCCTATTAGAACTCCCCGGTAAAATGATATTACTGAAATAAGAAATAGAACTCTCATTGAAGGTGGAAGAATTATGGTTTTGAAGCTAGTCTTCCTTTGTCATTTTGAGATGATGCTTTCAATACATCGTGTTATACCCAAAACTGATCTATTATTGTTAAGCACCATGGGAAAACATCCTATGAGTCATTCAAAGGAAGGGAACCAGATATCTCATCTTTTTCATGTGTTTGGATGTGTTTGTTACATCTTGAATAAAAAAGATCAGTGCACGAAATTTGAAGCTAAAGCTGATGAACGGAGGTTTCTAAGTTATTCTATCATATGCAAGGCTTTTAGCATATTCAATCTTTTAAGGAAAATTGTTGAGGAAATAGCTCATTTTAGCTTCGATAAATACTCATTCATTCATGATCCAGCTGATCACCCTTCATCAGTTCTGAATGAACATACTTATAGTCCTTTAGACCATATTCCTGAATTTTTGCCAATGATGTTGAACATGTTGTTCCTAATGTTGATCAATTCATCAGCTCACAAGCTATCTCTGAAGATCAGCTTGTCATGCCTAAAGAAGTTGAAACATCCAATTAGTAATACTCTGCTCAAAGTAATACAAATGAAAGTTCTAATCCAAGAATTCTTTGAGATCATCCTAAATCCCAAATCATTGGAGATGTAAACTTTGGAATTCTCACTCATAGCAGAGTGAGCAGTAACTTTTACATGTTTGTAAAAATTTTCTCAATGATTGAAACAAAGAATTGTGCTGAGGAATTGAAAGAAGTTGACTGGATCAAAGCTATGTAGGATGAACTGAGTAAATTCGGAAGTCATTATGTGTGGAATCTTGTTCCCAAGCGTCAAGGAAAGACTATCATTGGAACTTGTTGGGTTTTCAGGAAAAAAATCGATGAAGATGGGATTCTTATAAGAAATAAAGCTAGACTTGTGGCTTAGAGTTTTTGTCAGCTGGAAGGGTTAGACTATGATGAAAATTTTTATCTTGTTGCTAGACTTGAAGAAATTCACATGTTTCATGCCTTCGCTTCCTTTAAGAACTTCAAAGTATATCAAATGGACGTCAAGATTTCCTACTTGCATGCAGATCTTCAAGAAGAAGTATTTCCAAAACAACCTCCAGGTTTTGAAATTGAAGGGTTTCCAAATCACTTGTATCATCTTCATAAAGTATCTAAAGCAGGCTCCACGTGCTTGGTATTACAAGCTAGCAATTTATCTTCTTACACGTGTATACAATTGAGGATACATTGACAACACCTTTTTCATAAACCTTCAGGATCTCACATCATTCTGGATCAAATATATGTTTATGATATTATCATTGGATCCACTGATGAGAAACTAAGTTACAGATTCATTGATAACATGGCAAGGAAGTTCGAGATGAGCATGAAAGGTTCTCTAACTTTATTTTTGGCATTTCAGGTTAAAAGAGTAACAAATGGAATTTTTGTTTGTCAAGCTAAATATATTGAAAATATGCTAAAGAAGTATGGTTTCTCTGATTGCAAGTCGGCAAAAACTCTGATGTCGTCATCAATATCTATTGGCGCTGATCCAAGTGGCACTGATGTATATGCAACTATGTTTTGAGGAATGATAGGATCTCTACTCTATCTTATTTCCAATCGCCCTGACATTATGTTTGCTACTATATTGTGTGCTCGTTATCAAGTCAATCCTAAGGAATCTCAACTTCTTGCTGTAAAAGGGATCTTTCATACATAAAACATACATCCAATTTTAGGTTATGGTATCCTTGTGATTTTGAGTTTAAGAT
The DNA here is from genome assembly GCF_002870075.4 of Lactuca sativa. Lineage (NCBI taxonomy): Eukaryota > Viridiplantae > Streptophyta > Magnoliopsida > Asterales > Asteraceae > Lactuca > Lactuca sativa. The sequence continues at coordinate 93,090,006 of NC_056625.2, read as the reverse complement.
GGTGGGATACACTAACTCCAATTATGATGGATGTGGCATTGGTCACAAAAGCACTTTAGGAGGAGCTCAGTTGCTTAGAAATTGTGACAACCCGACACTTTTACACTGTATAATCGATGCATATACCCATATTTCACTTGAATATATCATCTTTTAGCAGAATTTTGGGTCCGCACGAGTGCTTTAGGCTTAGTATATCTTATATATGGGCTTTAAGAAGGGTTAGGAAGGGTGTTGCATCACAAAATCAAGCCGAACACACCAAGGGAGGTGTGTGCGGCCAGCCAACCGCACACCCAACCGCAAACCCCCTCCAGCCTCACACCCGACCGTATATATAGTAGAGGACCCCCTTCCATTCACTTTTGGCTGCACCTTCTCTCTCTCTCTACTTTCTCTCTCTAGAAATATCATCCAAGAACACTTAGAAGGCCTCCAAAACGTGAAGAACATCATCTTTCAGCTTGTTATAGATGTATAACACTTGAATCTAAGTTTAAAACTCATAGTGTTCTTCGTGTTCTTCACCCCTTGAAGGAGTGCGGCCGTACACCTTCATTAGGCGGCCGCACACCTTTATAAACGATCTAAGACTTAATTTGACACTTGAAACCCCTCAAAATCGACACATAGGACTTAAACAAGGAGTGTACGGCCACACACTCCTGTGTATGGCCGCACACACCCTCTGTATGACCGCACACTCCAGTGTGCAGCCTCACACACAAGTCTGGCTGCATTCCCTACCCGCACACTCACTTTTATGGCCATACACCCACTCTAGTACCCATATTTGGCCTTAAACTTGTAATAATCACTAAGTACGAAACATGGGACACTGAATCCTAATGAATCCAAGTCTTTAGGGTGATTTCCCATCATGTTTAGTCATGAAACACCCTAGCTCTAACTCATATACGTGTCACCATATGATTAATAGGGACCACATGTGCTCAGAGCATCCGTTGACATTCAACACTCATATCGATCGCACACTCGAACCCTATGTTAAACTGTGACTTTATACTCCTTAATTAACCTTTCAAACGTTTTTGAAAGCTTTTATGGGGGGGGGGGGGGGGGGGGAATACAAGTTGAATCCAACATGGTATAGTATCTATCACATGTGGTTTATAGCTTGCAACTAAAAAGGATTTTCTATATTTTTGAATTGCTTTGACAACAAAACTGTTCTAAATGTTTATTTAACTCATTTTCCACGTAAAAATTGTGATAAAAACTATTTCCAAACATCTTTCAAACTTTGTTTGTTTCCAAACCATATCTACATCAATTTATTTATATAAGTAAGACTTGAAGGACTTAGGACTGATAGCTGACCTTACTTCCTGTTCTTGTTTGATTGTGGACTTAGGGTACTTTGTTATCTTTCCGATTGTCGTTGATTTCTTAGTTATATATCATATACATTTGTGTTGGATATAAAAGCCTTCATTTCAAGTTCAATACCTTTGTGTACCAAAGGCACGCAACTAACACTTCTATTTAACTATAATAGGTATAGTTAAGGATTTCCACTCGTTACTACTATTACCATGATACTTACTATAGTTAGTATTGTTACGAGTCGATACACGATTAATACTATACAACGAGGGTACTATATGCTATACAAGAGAATACTCAATACATTATACCAAGAAGTACAATATACACTAATACAAGAGAATATACAAAAACAGAATGTGACATACTACTTCTCGATACGACACTTCATTGTGTTATCCCTATGTAACCAAAGTCTCTTGGAGGGAGAGCGGGCATTATGTGTATAGATCTATACGGGACAGACACTCCCACATTCCGACTGCTGGCTACAGTCCGCGCCGACTAGGCCTAGGGATGACAAAATGTCACCATACTACATATGACCTGGAGGGTCATCAGTTATTCGATCGTCAGTCAGCATGGTTACATACGAGTCCAAATTCTAACCTTTAACTAACACATCATGAATTAAAGGCCAAATAGACTCCATGAGGTGTATTGTACATTTAATACTACCTGGAGCCTGCATTTTCATACATTCAACCTTCAATGATGTTGCCTGGGTAAAACGTTATTTTCCTAATTACCTTACATGAATGAAGCCTAACGCTATATTTTCATATTAATAATTTCCTTGGGAAAACCTTTACATTTCTAAAGTATCAAACTTACAAATAACAGAGTCTGGGTAGAAGACTACTTATGCTGGAAAATATAGGATTTTCTAGAGATCATACTATTTTAAAACATTCATAACAGCTATTTTACTACATGATTGAAAATACTTTTTATACAAGCAAAGACACTAAAAACTTATGAACTCACCAGCTTTATGCTGATACTCGTTTTCAAAATAACTTGTATTCTCAGGTCAATAATAGACAGGTACTGATGCAACTTTTGAGAAGATGGAGCACATACAAGACTCATCTTTTATTTTGTTTATACTTTTGGTGTTTATCAAACTGTACAGAACACACTTGTATTACAACTATGATACTAATGCAATGGGTGTTGTTGCTTGTTTTTAATATTATGCCTTGTTATGTTACTGTACATGACATCCTCTACCCCAAAACGTATTCCCGCCATTCTCGGTTTTGGGGTGTGACAGAAATACACTGGTAAGCTGATCCAACAAGAAGCATACATCAATGGCTTGCTCTACTGCTGAAGCTAAATATGTAGTCGCCATCATTTTGCCAGGGACACAGTTCAGAACGAAATAGTGGAGTTGTTCTACATTCCATCCACTGATCAGCCGGTTGATATTTTCTCAAAGGCATCGGACGAGAAAACATTAAACAAATTAATTGTAGATCTAGGCGTGCTTTCAATGACTTATTTGTTTTTCTAAATATTTTGATTTAACATTGCCTCTTCTTGCTTTCTGACAAAAAAAAACAAAAGAAAATGTCACTTTTGTTATATTTATAGATTTTTACATAGTTTCTTTATAGAATTTTCAAGTGTTTTCCTCTCTCTTCTATCTATCTTTTAGGTATATTTATGATTTATCTGCATCTTCCATGTTCATAGTTTGTGAGAACTGGAATCATCTTTAACAATATTAATGCTCTTAGTATTGATAAAACAAGTGGCATAATGTCGTATTATTCTTGTTAATGCACACTTTCGCGTACACTTACTATTACGCATGCAAGGTACAACGATTAATACAATAAGTCTTGTTTTCATCTACTCATTCATAATCCAATAAAACCTTGAATTCCTTTGTATTGATCTTGAAAAACCAATAGTTTTATGGATTTGAGTTAGTTTACTCGTTGGTTACAAAGACTGTCTTCTGCTTTTCTCTTGCCCCTGATGAACATGAACCATGGAAACCATCTGCAATGCTTCAATAATAAATGGACTCATTACTCTTGATTTATAGTGAGTTGTTTTGTCTACTGACAATTTTATCTTTAATTATGCTCTTTTATATAGCCAGAATCCAAGGGGTAGATATCTCAGAAAATGGATGTACATGTATGACCATTCATATCAAAAGATTTGATAGAACGTGTCCTTATCACCTTTCTGAAAAAGCTGCACATATTTCGTTGTTTAAACTATTTTATTGTTTAACTAAGTCTTGTTTTGTATTGTTATATTATTTATTATTTTGTACCATTGCATAAATGGATATGAAGGTGGGAATTATATGCCAAGTATGCAACTTTTGGCATATCATCATCCCTACAAGTATGCTATTGTATGTGACTAAATTTCTCTAACTTTCTAATCAACAAGACCATCTATAGAGAGCATTGAGTCACCCCCTCATGTTGACTGTCTAGAATCGTCTTACCTTTATATGTGATATTGCTTGGTCCAAATAAAAAATGGATAGAAAGGCTTGGGTGTTTATTCTTAGTTAACTATCTTATCTAACCCTATACCTGAAAGCATGCTTGTCATATGCATCAAGTCTCATGTTCTGCTGAAACATTGATCATAACCCAATAACTTACACTAATTGCACAATTGTCAGCATAAGACATATTTGTCTTGTCTTTAAATGAAAAACGGTTATTCTTGTCCCTGACCTCCAAGACTGGGTATAACATGGTATCAACGTATGATACTAGATGTTGATGAGAATTCGAAAACCCTTTGCCGATAGATACATTTCATACTTGTGACAACCTGAAATTTCTATCTTGTACAAACCCCACATTTCAGTCAAAGTCAAACTTGCTTCTGCTAACTTTTATCACTTTTAGAGTCCGTTTGGGTGTTTTAATCTTAAATACATCAATGGAACAAATGAAAGGAAGTACCTTCTAGGGTTTTTGTTAATCAATCAAGCTTTTAACACCATAATGAGGTGTTTACGGCCAAACTTTAGGAGTTTGGGCCGTAAACTCCACTTTGTCCATGAACTCATGCTATAAGCATGAGTTTGCCCATATTCTTCACCATTCCTTCCTTTTCAACTCATGAACACCCAATTCTCTCTCAAGTATCATAAGTTCTTCATTCCAATCTTCCAAAAATGTAAGTTTTTCTTCTCTTAATTTGTTGTTATGACTACTTATCTAGTGGTTCTACAAGATTTCATCTATAAAATCCTTTCTTTTTCATAGATCTACAAGTGTTCTTCATTTCACCAAGAACACCAAGAACACACACTAGTGTTTTTGGGCTTTAAGCACACTTACAAGCTCCTATATTCTAAGTACACTATTCTTATCTAGTTACATGCTTAAATCACTTGTTAAACCCCTTATAAATCATCAAGAAACTCAAGAGCATATGGTGTTTATGGCCAAGGCAATCTCCTTGGGCCGTAAACAATATTAAGTGGTGAAATGTTGCCCTAAACTCCTTCCTAAGGCTTAGATCTTGGTCTAGAACACTTCCAACTTGAACTAAGGACCTTAAAAATCAAAATGGTAGAAATCACCATGGGTTTATGGTTGTAAACCCATAAGGGCCGCAAAACGTAGGCCGTAAACTAATGGAGAGTTGGTTCTTGGGTCGTAAACTCTAAAGCAAAGCCCTACAACCCTTAGATGCAACCCTATGATCTTATAACACTTGAATAAAAGTGTTTTCAACGTTCTAGGGTGACTTTAAATGCTTAATTAGTGTTATAATCACTAATTAGATACATATATGTGTCTTTATATGTTAAATAGGATCATTTTGTGTGTTCAATTCTTCACTTGACACCTAGCACCTTATCCAACACTTTCTTCCAAACAACTCACTATAGGTGAGTTCATACCCCTTAATCAACATTTTAAATGAATTTAAATGCTTTAATGGGGGGGGGGGTACAAGTTGAACATTATAGTTATTATATTAATCACATGTGATTAATAACTATCAAACAACGGATTTACTATACTTTTAACTGTTTTATCAAGCAACTACTTCAAACTGCTTATCAAACTCTTTTACATGTTAAACTCTTTACTAAACTCACTTTTATGTATCAAACCTTTTCTATTAAAGCTTTCAAACTTATATATTGTTAAAATCATGTCTAATACATATATAGTTATATAAGTAAGGATTGGAGGACTTAGGACTGACAACTCACTTTATTTCATGTTCCTTGTTTGGTTGTTGATTTAGAGTACCTTGTTGTTTGTCCGAGTGTCCTTGGATCCTTAGTTATATATTATTTATATATGTATAGATATAAAGATTTTTATCTCATTTCAATACATTGAGTCATACAAACAATTCTACTAGTAAACTATATAGGTATAGTTTAGGGATATACTACTCATTAATTCTAGTTCAATGAAGCATACAAAGAGTCAGTTCATTCATGAGTCAATACTTACTATTATGAGAAACTATAGAACGATACTATGATAAGAAACTAAGAGAACATACTATTATGAGAAACTATACAACTATATTATGATAAGAAACTAAGAGAACATACTATTATGAGAAACTATACAACTATACTATGATGAGAAACTAAGAGAATATACTATTATGAGAAACATTACATATACATTTACAAGTAAACAGAAGGAACATACACCAACATAACAATTAGAATATGAGATTTACTTCTACATGACGTGGATTCTACCATTGTCATGTTAGTAACCAGAGTCTCCTGGAGGGATAGCGGGCATTGTGTGTATAGATCTATACGGGACAGACTGTCCCGCACCCTGACTGTTAGCTACAGTCCCAGGCCAACCAAGCCAAGGGGTGACAAATGTCACATTTATTTTCGATGTCTTTCATCGTCGTGTTTTACAGCCGTCAATCAGTATGGTTACAAATCTCACCTTATCCTATAATTCATTGGCTTTAAGATAAGTAGTACTAAGGTAGTTTCCACATACAAACTACAGTACTATGTCATTTTCCCATTGCATTCACTTTGTGATCTTTTCACATAAACGATAATGTATAAACTATATTTTGTTAATGATAGTCACACTTTGGGAAAATTACACACTTTTACAAGAAACGAACATAGAAAATAGTCAGTCCTTGGTAGAAGGCTACTTTTAGTAGAAAATATAGTATTTTCTAGGAGTTTTAAACATTTACAAACATTCGCATACTTTTACTACAACATTTACAAACTCATACTTCAAACACTGTTACAAACATTTTGATACAAACAATGACACTAAAATACTTATGAACTCACCAGCTTTAAAGCTAATAAACTCTTTCAAAGTAACTTGTATTCTCAGGTCATCAGTAGACAGGCACCGATGCCAGCTTTTGAGAAGATGGAACACATTCAAGACTCATCTTTTATTTTGATTCATATTTTGGTGTCTTATTAACTATACAGAACACACTTGTATTAAATTATATTATTAATGCAATGGATTATGTTGTTTGCTTGTTTATTATTATTCTGTGTTGTGATACTGTACATGACGTCCTCCACCCCCGAACGTTTCCGCCGTTCCGGTTTTTGGGGTGTGACATATTGGTATCAGAGCATCGTTTATAATGAATTGAGTATATCATCCCATAAAAGATATACAAACTATAAACACAACGGGATTAAAATACTCTGACCAAGAGTTTATACTTTTAAATAATAAAATATTTAACTGAGTATACATACCTACATTCATACTAAAATCAGTGTCACTAGGACAAAACAAAAGTATTACGATTGTTGAACAACACAATTAGGTTTAGAGACATATAGTCGAATCTGGGAGGATATAGCCTGATCAACTATATTTTCCGAGGAGTGACTAGCATGTGCCTAAGAATAGTTGTGGTATTGCAACAAGTTTAACAACTTTTTAACACTACTACAATGAGAACATTAGAGCAGAACATAAACCCAAAATACTATAGGAGTATTTTGTGTTACTATAAATACTTATTTGAGAACTAAAAAGGTCTTTAATAAGTAGGTCAATAGTTGCTAAGTGGATACACTGAAGTTATATGAGATTAAGGTGTCATAGACTGAGAATCTATGATCTTTGCTTTACTTCCTGTTCCTTGTTTGGTTGTGGATTTGGAGTTAGGGTCACTTATTCGAAGGTCTATCTTGTTTTGATTTCATATAACTGGTATGCACTATGCAAGCGTTGAAGTAACTGGTAAGGATCATTTTATAATTATCTAATTAATATGTCTATTTTTTTTATACCCCTTTTCTCGCATAGATAATAGGGCTGGATTCCATCCCCACGGCGACCCGTACTTCCCAAATTAAGGCATTGCCCGATGGCTGCAAGAAGAGCCAGAAGATGATTATCCAATCCCTTTGGAAGATCACCATGCTGAAGGCTTTTCTGATGGTTCTGACTCCAAGCCTGAAGTCAATAATCTACCCTCGATAGCTCCCATCCCAAATCCTAACCCTCGTCCGGCTTTTCAAATCCCGAAGCTTCCTTGCGTAGAAAGCTTGGAAACTTGGAGCCAAGAGCAGAATCAGCCCATGCCATTAAATGGTGACCGAAGCTTTTATGACCTGATTGGAGGAGGCTCAGCAGACAGATTCTTGCCAATCCTGGTCCGTAGAGTTGCCTAAAACGAAATCCAAGGCATGACAGCTCTCCATCGCATCACGGAGGTTGATGCCAATGCAAGAATGCATACCATTCACACCAATCATCTTGAAAATGCTCGGGATAGGTCTTCGACAGACCATGGGGACCTGCTACAAGTACTAGTTGAGACTCAGGATGAAGTCATAAAACTCCAGGTTCGCCAGAGAGTGTATGAACGACACCTTCTCGACATGGAACGTCAACTGGTAAGCGTGAGGGTTCACCCGAGGGGTACCCGCTGCCGGTAGAAGATGTTTAGCTCATCCTTTCTTTTGTTTTAAGGAATAGCCTTTCTTATCTATGCTCTATGAAGCACTTGTCTGTAAAATATTTCTACCTTTCAAGTACTTTAACTAGACTTCTAAGCTGTCAACATTTTCCCTTCGGATATGATGTAAGACCTACTCCAAGATCAATTTTTCCCAAACTTCTTACATCTTAAATATCAATGATATTGATAGTCGGTGAATTCCTGTTACAATGCTCGTTCAAATACTTTCATTCTATTATCAATATAATTCTATCTAAAGCTCATTTTCGTCGAAATATTCGGTTGTGGTAATTTAGCTCAAGGAGCACTTCCAATTCTTGGAGAATGTTGGATCATGTTATCCACCAACAATTGACAGTCTAGTTTGAAATACCAATCGTCTTGTGACCACTCTATTTACTTACTTCAAATCTTTACCAGTACTACATCGTAGGGATGTAGGTCCAACTATCGAGAACAATTTGACCAAAAACCGAAAATTTACAATTTCATAAATGAGTAGAATACATCTAGTGCCGACCATAATCACTCAAGAATTCCTTTTCTTTCGTATAACAGAATCATGTCTTCATCAAGAAATAGTCAGCTGAACAACGAAAACTCAATCCTTCATATAGACGCCGCTACATTCCAATCTGCAGTAACAACTGTTGGGACCACTGTCATGGCACAATTCCAATCCAACAGACCGAACGAAATTAAAGGAAATATCAACACCTTAGGCCGAAGTAACATCCAAGGAAACCAAAGAACGCCAACCCAGGTGGACATCCTAACCCACAAACCAAAGAGGAAGAAACGAATATTTTGGGATAAGAAGGGTAAAACATCTCGAAAGGTATCCAAGAGACAAAAATCAAGGCCAACCTCTGCAGCCACGACGTCTATTACCCCTACCACCGTTCCGACTAGTATCCCAGCTACCCTTATCCCTACAAAACATTATGCCGTAAATCTACCCAAATGCACAAAGTGTAATTTTGATCACCACGGAGTTTGTCGTGGCTTGCAATGAAATAATTGCAACCGGCAGGGACACACTAATCGTGTCTGTAAAGCACCGGCACGAACCATGTCCCAAGCCACTAGCATCGGGGCCATCCCAACTTGCTATGGTTGTGGTGAAATCGGACAATATAAAAGGAATTGTCCAAAATGAGGGAACAACGAAAGCACTCGTGTCCACATCACTCCGATGCGACACATCGCTTCCACCACCGATGCTGGTACAAGCCAGGTATGTCATACATGCGGTGAGATATGACATCTCAAGAAGGATTATCCAATAACAAAGAGCTTTGGCGCAGATGGGAAGATACTAAGGATCACTGCTGCAGGAGAGACTACTTCGGACCCATGTTGAAATACTGGGGCATTTCGTTATAGTAGAGTTATAAACTGGTAAAAACTAGTGCAACTCGAGTCTTATCTTTTACGAGATGCCGTCAGTCAAGGGACTCTCGTGCTGCATGTACTTGCTTTTGTAGTATACCTTGTTCGCAGCAGTAGTCTTGTAGATAAAACTAAAGTACAGAAACTCTGTCAAAGTTGTGCCGTTATGTTTTTATAAAACCTTTATGGACTAATCTAACACCTTTTATTACGAGTAGTCCGACATTATCATGTAACTTGAGTCAATTAGATCCTCACAATTCCAGTTCGTGTGCAATTTTCGTTCCCCCTAACCAGTTTTCTAGCGAAGCCATCATTCCAAAACTACGAGGTACTCATGTGCTGAGTATCTTATTTTTCGTATCCTTCCCGAAGAAACACCAGCAAATCTCCCCGGAATACCACTCGTACAGTACGTCAAGTTCAACCCGAAGACCCATGCGGTTAATCTATCGCCGAGGAATGTATACTCAAGGGCGCTATATAATTAATCAAGGTTCTACATTCTGAGAATTGATGGTTCCACTTTAACTTATTTTCCTTGTCTAGATGTGAGCTTAGAGAAGAATCATTTATTCGACTCCCTTTTCAGTCTTAATTATATACGACTCGTATACGCAAAGCTGTGATTGATGAACCAAATATGACTTCTAATATCAACCTCAAGACGGAGACTGCCCAAGACTACGAGTGATCGCGCTGCCATGCTAACAAACATTACAGTCAAACAAATTCCTTTCCTGCTGATCGGGACAAGAGATGCGGATAAAGAAGAAGTACCTATCCTTTCCTTAATTCATGAGTAACCATACTTTCTTTTAGATATCCCCGACATCTATCCAGAAGAACTCCTAGGATTTCCTCTATAACGTCAAAGTCGAATTCAAAATCGACTTAGTTGTAGGGGCTACCCCAGTAGCCAAATCGCCCTATCTTCTAGCACTTGTTGAGATACAACAACTGTCCGGTCAACTTAACGAACTGCTCCGCAATGACTTTATTAGACCAAGTTTCTCACACTTGGGAGCACCGGTCTTCTTCGTTAAGAAGAAAGACGGATCGTTTCGTATGTGCGTTGACTACAGGGAGCTCAACAAGCTTACCGTTAAAAATCATTACCCTCTGCCTCGCATAGACGATTTGTTCGACCAGCTGCAAGGGGCGAGTTACTTTTCCAAGATTGATCTAAGAATCCGAATATCACCAATTACGAGTGCTAGAGGAGGATGTTCCGAAGATAGCCTTCCAAACTCGTTATGGACACTACGGGTTCGTGGTGATGCCATTCGGATTGGCCAATGCGCCCACAATATTCATGGTCGTAATGAAGAGGGTATGTCGTCCTTACTTGGATCAGTTCGTCATCATCTTCAGCGGCAACGTACAGATCTACTATTGAAGTAAGGAGGAACATAGGCGACAAGTCCTAGGAACCTTAAGATCGGAGAAGCTCTATGCGAAGTTCTCTAAATGTGAATTTTGGATCCGAAGAGTCGAATTCTTAGGACATGTGGTTAGCAGTGAAGGAATCCACGTGGACCCTTCCAATAGTAAAGCCATTGAGAATGGGTCAGCACCGAAGACACCTACAGAAATTCGTAAATTTCTAGGTCTCGTTGGCTACTACCGCAGATTCATACATAACTTCTCTTGGATTGCAAAAACCTCTTAAAACATAGACCTAGAAAGGCGTGGGCTTTGACTAGGAAGAGAATCAAGAAAAAGCATTTCAAACGCTGAAACGAGCCTTATGCACCGCACCAATATTATCCCTCCCCGAAGAGATAAAATACTTCGTAGTATATTGTGATGCATTCAATCAAGGGCTCGGTTGTGTTCTAAGATACTCGAAGCCAACTATGCAATACATGATCTGGAGATAAGGGCAGTGGTAATTGCTCTGGAGGTTCAAAGATCATTCGGCAAACGATAGAGAAGATTGTTCAGACTCGTGAACGATTGAAATCCTCTAGAGACCGACAGAAAAGCTACGCAGACAAACAAAGGAAACCTTTGAAGTTCTAGGTGGGAGACCGCATTCTTGTGAAAGTTTCACCCTGGAAGGGCTTGATACGCATCGGGAAGCATGGGAAGCTCAATCCAGTATACATAGGGCCTTTCGAGATTCTCGCTAGAATCGGCCCTGTAGCTTACAAATTCAACCTACCCCACGAACTTAGTAACGTACATTCTACTTTCCACATCTCGAACATGAAAAATTTTCTATCTGACGAGACTCTTGTAATCCCACTCAACGATATTGAGATCAACGAGAGTCTTAACTTCGTGGAAGAACCTGTAGAGATCATGGACCGAGAGGTCACACAAACGAAGAAAAGTTGTACGTTGATAACGCCAACATGGACGGGAATTCACTTGGGAGCGAGAGGAACAGATGAAACTGAAATATCCTCATCTTTTCGCTTAGTTTTTTGTAACTATTTATTGCTTAAACTCTAATTTCGGGATGGAATTCTCTCTAACGGCGGGATGATGTGACAACCCGAAATTTCTATCTTGTACAAACTCCACATTTCAGTCAAAGTCAAACTTGCTTCTGCTAACTTTTAGCTCTTTTGGAGTCTGTTTGGGTGTTTTAATCTTAAATACATCAATGGAACAAATGAAAGGAAGTACCTTCTAGGGTTTTTGTGAATCAATCAAGCTTTTAACACCATAATGAGGTGTTTACGGCCAAACATTAGGAGTTTGGGCCGTAAAATCTACTTTAGCCGTGAACTCATGCTATAAGCATGAGTTTACCCCTTTTCTTCACCATTCCTTCCTTTCCAACTCCAGAACACCCAATTCTCTCTCAAGTATCATAAGTTCTTCATTCCAATCTTCTAAAAATGTAAGTTTTTCTTCTCTTGATTTGTTGTTACAACTACTTATCTAGTGGTTCAACATGATTTCATCCATGAAATCCTTTATTTTTCATAGATCTTCAAGTGTTCTTCACTACTAGAAAATAGACCTTTAATGACGCGCTTTCTACGACGCGCGCTGATTAATGATACGTAGAAGGACGTGCCCTTAAAATAGTGTCATCTCTACAAAAAAATTAAGGATATACGTCACGCATTATTGCGTGCCCTTAATTTAGTGTTTCAAAAAAAAATTAAAAACACAGAGGGCGCTTTATCTTAAACGTGCGTCGTCTGTACCTGTCGCTTTATAATTTTAATGAAACACGCTTTTAGTAGACAAGGGGGAAACGAAATCCCCAAAATTTTGAAAACCTGCCTTGTTTTTTCTATCTTCTATCTATTTTTCATCCTTGCAATCCACTCTCCCCTCTCTGATACTCTCTCCTCTAGATCTCCCTTCATTCTCTACCTCCCGTCTCTCTGTAAAACCTCGAAGGTGAATCGTAATTGATCTGCGAGGTCTCCTTCTTTTTGTTTGTTTTCTCAGGTACGGCATCATCCCAATCCATTAACCCCTTTCATTTTTCATTAAAAAAACCCTAAGTAACTTGGGAAGTTCATGAACCAGATGTAGCACATTCTAAACTGGGGATTTAACCAAACCCGATAGAGCTATTGACAGAATCTTTGGATTTGGTCAACAAGGACTCTCTGTAATCGCGCAACTTTCGTCACAAGGGATCGATTCGGGTCTTCAATTTATCAATCTACAATGGCTATTGTCAAGTTACATTGAATCAACGTCTACGGTTTCAAATGCTTCAAGTTCTTCCCAAATAACTTCCCCTCTCAGGACGATTTTCCTCAATTTTCTATAGAACGTGGTAGCTGTTGAATCAGTGTGTATCGATGTCAAGAACTTTCCCCGAGATCTGTTGCATTTATGAATGAGGAAGATTTGGTAAGGCAACTCACTCGATCTTCTACCTCTCTCGTGTTTTCAACACGTAAAACACAGACAAACCTTGAAGATAAATTTCAAGCTTTTGAATAAGAATCCTCAAAAAACCATCATGATTTCAAACGAAACCCCTCCCCCTAGAGTCCAGACGCTTGCTCTCTGTCGATATAACATAAAATCTAGGTTTTCTATTTTTCTATCGACCAGAGAATTTCAATGGAGAAGAAAAAACCTGGAAAGAAAGATTGAGATGCCTAGAAATTCAAGGGCATAAACAAATTTTTTTGATTTATATCATCTCTCTCTCTCTCTTGCTTCATCTACTCTGTCTTTATTGTCTTCTTCTAATATGATAATCAACAATCTTGTTGCTCTATAAGAGAGTCGATTTAAGTGACCAAAGGGATGGTGACCAATTATATTGGGATATTCAAAACCTTTGGTTTGGTAACAGTTCACCTGACTACTTACCCTTTGAGTTTAGGGCTCTAAAAGTTGCTCTTGAGGCTGTTTGTACATTTCTACTGGTGGTGATGGAGCTGGTAACAGCAATGGAGCTTCACGAGCACTTGTAAAGGATAGGTTTATCTTTTCAACTATCTATTACATCTATAAAAAAGAATTAAAAATTTTGTTGATATATAAATTGAAATGTGGTGGTTTAACATTAGGTTGAAGATCTTCGATGGTCATTTTGAAGAGCTTCATCAAAGACAATCTCAATGGAAAATTGTTTATTGATTACATGATGGTGCTATCCAGCTGAAACAATTAACTAAACCCTAGTTCCTCTTGAACTTAATTCTGCGTCCTAGAAGTTATCACGATGTTATTGGCAGCTGAAACCAGTTCAGTGAAGTAAGCTATTTGCTTCAATTGCATATCTTTTGGGTTTCAAAGTAACTAAGTTAGGTTGGATTTTATGTTTTGTTTTAAATTATATGTTAATCACACTTTGATTTTTTTATGTATAGTGTCTGCAGTATAGTTGTAAAGATATAGAGAAAAGGGAGGAAGAAGCCATGGAAGGGGATGACAGGGATGTAATGTGAGCATGCATATTATCGGGAACCTTTTTCTCTTTCTTGGTGTTGGCTTATTTTGCGATACTTTGGGTTGTTAATTGGCAGCCATGGCGGATATACATGTACTTCTTCCTTATTTCCTGTTTTGTTAACCCGTTTTTGTCGTTATGGGTTCTCATTTGAAGCAATGGGGAATTCAATAGCTTTCTTTGACTATTGTTTCTTTATCAGTGGTCTACGAGATCACCTCATGTTACATTCTTCAACTAAACAGAACTTGAAAGTTAAAAATAGGAAGATTTGGAAATTAGGTATATAAGTATATAACATTACATTTTGAACCTCTTAAATTTTCAACCATAAGTAGGAAACTTTTGATTAACATGCCTTAAGTTATTAATCAGTTGGTTTCAATTTGTTCATTTTGAACCTCTTAAAAGTTATCACCTAACACTTTCTGTTATTGTTGTCATATTTGCTCAGTTGGATCTTTGCTAGAAAATGGCCAAGTATTTAAGGTGGGAAAAGTGAATATAAAGAATAGGGATAATATGCTCTTCTCTTTTTATGCTGTCATTTTGAGTTCTTTTTTATAAATGTCCAAAGTTGTACCCAAAGAGCAAACCGTAAGTGTTTTGGTGGAAGAACTAAGGCTTTTGAGTGGTTTTTGTTGGTTTTGACCTCAAGGAAGAAGGAAGAGCATAGAAGGATCAAGAGGAGACTGAAGGATTCTAGTTTGGTTCATCATTTGCAGTCTTTGAAAGGTATAAAGTCTGTACCTTGCTTGCTTGTTTGTTAGATCCCTTTTTGGGGAAGATTTAGGGCTTTTAAGCCATATTAGGTGACCAACCATGATTTGCAAATATGGATGGGGATCAATACTTCGGATCTAGCACTTGGGAAGAGTCACAAGGCAGATTTGGGTAGCTTTTGCACCCAAGGAAGGTCCCATGCAACAAAAGAGCCATTTTAGAGCCTTTTTGGCTCAAAAGTCCCTTGCATGCACGTAAAGTTTGTAACTTTACGTGCTTAGGGGCTTGGATCTATCATTTGGACAAGTGTTGAACATCAGAAATCGAGGGGCTTGGATCTATCATTTGGACAAGTGTTATACATCAGAAATCAAGGATTTAGAGTATGGACGTTATCGACTCGGCGAGTCCGTTCTTGGGGCTCGACGAGTCCAAGGCATTTAGTCCCATATCTGTTGAGGGTCAAAAGAACTCCGTTGGGTGTTAGAAGGGTTGTAGCAGGTCGGAAGGAGTGACCCAACGCATTGGACTTAGTTTTAGACCTAGAGTTCAAGGGACTCGACGAGTGCTAGAACAGACTCGGTGAGTCCAAGGCAATATCCTTATGTTTGACGATGAACTTGACGAGCTGTTCATAAAACTCGGCGAGTCATGGTCAGAACTTCTTCATCAGATAAAGGTGAACTCGACGAGTTGTTCATACAACTCGGCGAGTCGAATAAAGTTTCATTGATGTTCGTAAAGAAGGGGAACTTGTCGATTTGTTGCCAAAATCGACGAGTCGAGTCATGGATTAGGACGAGTAAAGGGTAGGGACTGACGAGTTGACGGACCAACTCGGCAATTCGTGTCAACTGGAAGTTGACTTTGACTTGGACTTGGTTGGGGGTAACATAGTCATTTTACCCTAAGAGTAGATATCAGATTCTGACTGAGTGTTTTGTGGGGATTATAGCCGGAGGATTTCGGGAGCAGCAGCAGACAGACGTTTCCCGCGCAGATTATCAGCAGCTACTCGTACGAGGTGAGTTACCTTCAGTAGGGGTGGGTCTAAGGCCACAATTTTGGCCCTCCAAAGAGGGGTATTTAGAAGATTACCGTCTTTGTGATAATTATCTTGGTCTAGTTATGTGCTTTGGTCATGACATTTATCTATATGATATGTCATGTGTATAGTAAGCATCAGTTTCCCTGACAGTGGTCTTTAGGACCAAAGGGTAGGTCAGTACCCGGATATGCCTAACTGTATGTTTATATCTTGATGTTTTATGCTAGTGGTAAGGGGTGGAATAGTCCCTAGTTACTGGTTGAAAGATACCGATGACAATTACCGGTTGAAAGATACCGATGATGATTACCGGTTGAAAGATACCGACGATGATTACCGGTTGAAAGATACCGATGAGCATTACCGGTTGAAAGATACCGATCGAAGTTACCGGTTGAAAGATACCTACGATATTATATGGTATGTGGTATGATGGGGGAACTCACTATGCTTTGTGCTTACGGTTTTTGTTTTGGTTTCCGGTACCACTTCTTCTAAGAGGAAGGAGCCGGCGGCGTAGCATCGCATCACACACACACATGATTCCGCATCGGACTTTCTGGGATTGTACTCTGATTTTCATTATTTTTGATGTCATGGTTTGGGTCATAACATTATGATTTTGTAATGTGTTGCTTTGTTGACAATGTTATGGTAAAGTTTTCTAAAAATTATTAATTCAAAAATGAAATTTTTGGGCTTGGAAATTTTGATGTTACAAGTTGGTATCAGAGCCTAGGTTTGAGGGATACAGACACACCCTTGGGGGTGGCTAGACTCAGCCCGAGGGACTAAAAGATTTTTACAAGGAAAATGGTTTTCTAAAATCTAAATGGAAGGATTTTAAGAAAGACGCAGTGTGTGATGCATGCGACCGGCCGGGCTCAAGTAAGTTTTCCCCAAGATACCCATACTTACTATGTTATGTTATATGGTTTTGATTCAGAAAATTGCATTCTAGAATAGGACTAAGGATCTAGGAGAATGCCTTGTGTGCCTGATATATGATTCTGAGAATTGCATGCTAGTTAGGGCTAAGGGTCTAGGAGGATGCCTTATATGCCTGTTGTATGAGTTGTATGTGTTGGATTAGTGTCTAAGTCCATAACTATTTTGGTATGTACTTGACCCGATGGTGCATGGTCCTTTTGGGTTGCCTTCACCAAAGCAACTTGATACGATGAATAATGGAGAGAAAGGATTAAATATGATTTATTAATATATTATGAGAATAATATATTAAAGGAGAAATCATATTGTTTAATTAATATTAGTCAAGAATTAATAAGAATTAAGTTTGTGGCTAAAAGAGATTAATTAAACTTAAGGGACTGGAATTGTAATTATAAGATAATTGCAATTGGGCCATGGATTACCTTATATTATGAGGTTGGACAAATTCTATGAGGAAACCCATTAGAAATAGTCCAAGGCTTATTGAAGACGGGTCCATAGGCTGCTTAGCGCTTAAGCAGTCAGTTTAGGGTTTCCTAGTTCAAAACCCTAATAGCCTACATGTATATAAAGGAACCTTAAGCCCCAAGAACGTGGTGAACTAATTGTCTAGGGTTTCCACACGTTTTGGGCAGCCTCCTTCTCTTCTCCTCTTCATCCTCTTGCTCTTGGTGTTTGTGAACCATTAGAGGAGTGACATTTGTGACTCTAAGCTTTCTAAAGCCAATACAAGAAGGATTTGAGATTGTTATTGCTACATAACAATCAAGGTACGATCTAAACCCTAATTTATATGTTATATTGATCATCATATGCTAGATCTAGGGTTTATAGTCTTGGATAAATTACATGTACAATAGAGAAACATAGATCCAAGCATTAGCGTTCGTATGAGCACATAGGATGTTCTTATGGCTAAAACCCATCAGTGGTATCAGAGCCTTGATTCATTTCTATTGTATTGACGCCTTCTATGTTTGTTCAAGTTGCAAAATCGAGTTTTGAGCTCCCTGCCTGATGAACTTGGCGAGAACCACAGTGTACTCGGCGAGTAGGCCTCAACTCGGCGAGTCCAGTGTGGTACTCGGCGAGTTCGAGCGTCAGATGGAGTTATTTTCGGGATTTCTTGCTATTTTACTCATGGATACTTGCCTTATCTGTTTTAGGTCATTAAAATCCGATTTTATACATATTTATGAGTATATCCTTGATTAAATAAAAGATAATTACCAATTGATTAGATAATAACTTCCTTATATGATAAAGTTTGATTATTTGTATTAATTGGGTAACTTATTTTGCAAGAAATTGAAATTAGGTCAAATATAGATAATGATCAAATTAATTGTTTAATTTATATTATTTGTTATTTGATACTTGTGTTATAAAAAGTTTAAATTTTTCCCCTTTAGGTTTTATAGTTTAAATTTCAACTCAAAAGTTTTTGTTTTGAAATTTAAATAGTTGAAACCCTAATGTTTTGAAAAGGTTTCAAAACTTGCCCTCAAGTTTTCGAATTTAAATTTTGATTAAAAGTTTAATTTTGATGTATATTTAAATTCTAAACCCTAATGTTTTGAAATTTTTCAAAACTTGCCCTTAAGTTTTGGAATTTAAAAGTTGATTAAAGGTTTAATTTAGGAATGTTAAATTCTAAAACCCTAGTATTGTTTTGAAAAGTTCATATCACACCCTTATGGTTTTATTAATTAATTAAGGCGTATAATTAAAAGAGGTTTAATAAATCCATAAAAGTTTTGGTTTACAATTAATTGAATTAAAAGTATAATTGTTAAAATTGACCACCTAGTATTTTAAAAGTGTAAAATACACCCTATACTATATATAACACTAAAAGTCTAACATTATATATATGTATGAGGAAAAGTCAGTCTTACCGTTAGTAGGCCTCATTCACGAAGCTGGTCTATAAGGGGTGTTTAACGAAATTGCCTATAAAATGGAGATTGAATGGGTATCCACTCTAACCCACCGCACTCTTGACTAGTGGAGGGTCGTTAGCTGAACGGGTAGGATAGGACAGAACCTTCCATTATAAGTATAATAAAGTACAAAAGTAACTAAATGTTTTACAAATTCCCAATCTTAGTTACTTTAGGCAAAAGTGAATTGATGCAATTCCATGAAATTACACTTTGTGCCCTTGCGAGGACGTTAGTGGAGTGTGTGTGGTTTACCGGCACACTAAATGGTTCTAAGCAAAGGTGGCAAAGGGTGACTCAATGTTTGTCATAGTTCGGTGGAACGTGTGTGGTTTACCGGCACATCGAATAGGTGACTATAACATCTGAGGGTACCATGTAGATTTGCATGGTTATTCACACCAGCTTTGTGATCCTCGGCATCCCAGTCACAAACAATAGGGGCATATCGAGATTTAAACATGCCATTGAAATGTTCAATGAATCTCAAAGGATCTAGGAGTTTTCAAAGTATTTAAAACTTAATCGGTTTTCGTTTTTCATGGTGGAAAATTAGTGAATCTTCATTCACTTACCTTCAAATATTCTGCAATTTGGGTTACGACATCCCTATCCCGAGTTGTGGAACATTGTGTAGGGTCCTAGCCTTAATATTTCATTTGGGTGATTTATTAAGGACTCAATCTATCAAATAACTTGAATTTGTTTTCTCCCGTTTTGTAGATATCAAAGTTCGACAACTATGGTCTTCCCAAATCCCAGGAACAAGCATTCCACATGAAGATGATATTCCACGATTCGATCGAGAAACAAGATATCGTGCTTCACTTTCTCCACCTCCTCCAATCATTCTCCCTAACCCACAAGATCGAAGAATTGAAAGGTTCAATGTCACTAAAGCCCTATTGGAAATGAAACATGAAGATGGTAAACCCGTGTGTGCCCACGTTCTAGGAATGAAATCACACATCGATTGGTTGATAATGTTGGGTGCGTCATTCCCTGATAAGTTGGCTGTGAACTGGGTTTTGCAGTCACTCCCTGAATCATATAATGAGTTGTGACAACCCTATATTTTCCAAAAGCGATGTAACACTCAAAAGTTAAATACAATGAAAACTATTGGGAATCAACTAAATTAACCTCAAAAATAAAGTGTTCAAATATCTAAATTGGGATGCATCAAATATTAGATATCGTGCCAAGGTTTCCAAAAACATAAAGAACATTCGAAACCGAGTTATATTGAAGAAATTATAACTACTCGAATATTTACGGCACACCGTTAAATCATTATTTAACGTAAAAAGTGAAATTAGAATAAAATGAATTTTAGCCTTAAGTATCTAAACAAAAGTTGTAGAGTTCGTTAAACTGTAAACGTACATAAAAAGATCGCCCAAATTGGACCTCGTATGAAGAAGTTACGAATTTTCTAAGTTTCGTAACAGAAGTAGAGGGCTAAAAACTCGAGTTGAAGATCGGGCGTTATTTGGCTATCGCAACCTAAACGAAAGTTGAAGGTCTCCACAATAGGAGTAAAATGAAAAAAAGACAAACGAAAACCGATGTCGTATAAAGAAGCTATGAATTTTTAACGGACTTTAGTAGTCCCGGCCTATAAAAAACATATCATTAAAAATAAAGTCAAAACTAGCCGATGGAGTCTAAATGAAAGTTGTAGAGCATAATCTCACCTACGCGTGGATATAAAGAACGCGAAAAACGAAGCCCGTACGCGAAAGTTATGGAATTTAGAAGACGGAAGCCAGGAATACGCCCAACGTAATGTAGGAGTACGCCCAACGTACTCAGGTGCAGGGTCGAGTCCCATCGGCTGCAGCTCTACGCCTAGCTTATAAGCCACGACGCAAAGTTACGCCGAGCGTAACAGAAGTACGCCCAGCGTACTCCGGTGGTACGCCTAACGTACTCGACTTTCCAGCACTATAAATAGAAGGCATGAGCTACGGATTTTAGCACACCTTCTCAAACTCCCACATACTCTCTCATACTTTCAAGCTCCAGAAGCTGTCCCGACGCCCTCGGTTTCCGCACCCGATCCCCCGACGAAGATTCTATGCTACCGAGATCCCCGAAGAGCTCGAAGACGCAGCTTTCCGCAGACGAAGATTCTACGCTACCGAGATCACCAAATGGAACATACTTTCTGAAAAACTATAAGTTATTCATACATTTTTACGTATACATCTTGAAAAACGAAATACTTTCAAATGAAGTAAAGTCTTTCTTATCGTAAATCTATTTATACTAAGCGATGTGAGATATTCAAACTTCAACGTACTCTTATGTATGCATTTCAAGTCCTGTATTATATCCCATAATCTCTTGGAGGGAGAGTGTGATACTTGTGTATAGATCTATACGGGATTGACAACCCTGCACCTAAATTGTTAGCTACAGTTAGACCGGCAGGTCTGGGGTGACAAATGTCATAACACTACAACACCTGAAGAATATTGTTACAAGCAGTCTGTGTCAATAGTATGGTTATAAGACTCACATGAAACTATAAAAACAAGTTTGATTTACGAGATTCATATATGCATTCAGTATTTACATTATTTTGGAACACAAAGTTTATATTTATCATTCAAGTACGAAAAATACTAACACACTCCAAATTTTGGGAACTTTTCAAACTATATATAGAAAATATTGGATTTTCTGAAAACCATGTTCATCGATTTTTCTACCAAAAGGACATACTTTTAAATACAAAACACTTATGAACTCACCAACTTAATTGTTGACACTTTTTCGAAACCACTTGTATTTCTCAGGGAAGGTAACCACCAGCTTTTAAAGAAGGAACGCTAAGGACGTTTCTTATTAAACATTTATATCATCATATTGTAATATTCTTTTGCAAATATGTATAACGCAACAACGTTTTTATTATATATATGATGGTTGTGTTACTTTCTTTATAATATTCAATTGTTGTGATACTACATGAAGTCATCCACCCCCGAATGTTTCCGCCATTCTGGTTTGGGGGTGTGACAGATTGGTATCAGAGCATTGTTTATAGTGAACTAAGTATATCGAACCACATAAGAAATACAAACTATAAATGCAAAGGGGACCGAAAACCCTCTGACAAAACGTTTTCATAAACAATATATTTTCTTTTAGAAATATACATTTTTCAATCATGTATTAGTCTCGTATCATGACAAGTTTTCTAAAAAGTATTAAGGCAAGTTGCGACACTACGATTGGGCCTCGGGGTATGTAATCAGATCGAGAATAAATATAGCTTGATCAACTATATTTATCCTGGATTTGACCAATGTACGTCGAAGAATGGTCGTAGTGGACAACAAGCCAAAAACATACCAAATAAAAATTCTTTTAAGATTCGCCAATTAGAAATACTATAGGAGTATTGTTATAAAATAATAGTACAATGAAAAACTTGAACACCTTAAGATATAGTTAAACGTAGGATTTCGTTAAATAGAAATTTCTTTTCTTATGAAATTCTCATACCTCTATCCTAGTACAGACAAATGGCCGGATTCCATTTACCGGGAGATCCCTACTACCCAAACCAAGGCAACGGCGGATGGATAGAAGAAGACCCGGAGGAAGACCCGAAGGAAATAGAAGAGGAAGTCGAAGAAGAATTCGAAGTCGAAGTCGGAGAGGAATTCGAAGTCGACGAGGAGGTCGAGGAAATTACTAGTCGAAAAGACTCCGAGCCGGAAGTAATCGACCCTCCCATCCCTCATCCTCCCGAAATCAGACCATATCAACCAGGACCCATTCCCATGTGGGGAAGCCACCTCTACTACTGGAGCCGCCAACTAGGTCTACGCCCTCCTTTCGGCATGTGTCGAGATTTTTACAATGTTAATGGGGGAGGCTCAGCTGATCGAGCACTTCCTGTTATTGTGGGCACTATAGCTACCCAGAACTACCATGCAGACAAGCAAGCCGCCAGAGTTCGCGAGATCAATGCTGCTAATCAGGGTAACGCCACAGAGATCCGTCGTATGGAAGGACTACACGAAAGTACCCAACTCCACACAAGTACGCTTCAGAACCAAATGGTGACAACACTAACAGAAATAAAAGAGATGAAGGAACAACAAGCAGTTCTTGAAAGGCGCCTGATGGGGGTCAAGCAGTCAGATGCTGAATCCAGATCCAAACGTACAACACGCCGCAAGTAGAACTTGCTCAACTCCAACAATTTTGATATAGCATAGGACCTTGGATAAAGTTTTTCTCTTATTTCCTTTGTATCTATAATCAGAGACCTCTAGATAGGTCGAATTTTCCTAAACATGAAGCATAATGTAACACACCTTAGGTGTGACATATATATAAATATGAAGTACTTCTTTATATACCTCTCGAAACTTATGGGATTAACTAAATTACTATACATACCTTGAAACCATAAACTAAAGTCAAAACTAATTACAAAATACAACTAACCCTCTAGCACACGATTGTCAAAACATTAGAAACTTATAGTATTCATTCTTATTTTCTCTACTAGAACATGCCTCCTCGTAGATCAGCACGCAAAAACTCAACTCCAACACCACCTCCACCATCTCCTCGAATTATGGATGTCGCTATGTTCCAAACTGCTGTAACCACCGCTGTAACCGCAGCGATGGCTCAAATGAGCAACAACGGGTCGGGAGGAGGAACAAACAGCTTTACAAATGGCCAAGGTCAAGGTCGTTCAGGTGTATGCACTTACAAAGACTTCACCAATGGAAAACCTATTCCCTTTTATGGGACTGCGGGAGTATTGGCTCTATCCCAATGGATAGAGAAAATGGAAGCTGTATTCGAAATTTGCGCATGCCCTGAAGAAAGCAAAGTAAAATTTGCTGCTTTTACTTTCTCTGAACGCGCCCTAACATGGTGGAACAACCACGTCAAGACACTAACCCTAGTGGTGGCGAACTCCATGGGTTGGGAAAACCTGAAACGAATGCTCCTTCGACAGTACTACCCAAGAGGTGAGATTCAGAAGCTCGAACAGGAACTGTGGGGCCTTACGATGGTAGGCTCGGACATCGCAGGCTACACCAACAGATTCAGTGACTTGATAACACTTTGCCCAGGGATGTTGATCCTGGAAATCCAAAAGGTGGAGAGGTACATCTGGGGACTATCACCCCAACTTCGAGGAAGTGTGTTAGCTTCCAAACCCATGACCTTCGACAGCGCCAAAGAACTGGTGCAATCTCTCATTGATCATGGTGTCTGTCAAGGAGTCACGGCTATCGTGGTTAAACCAACCAAAAGGAACAACTACAACGATAACAATGCCAACAACAAAAGCAAGAAGAAATTCTGGAACAAGAGAAAAGGGCAAACTTCGCAAGAACCTTCAAAGAAACAAATGGTTGCGGTTCATGCTGCTACTGCTCCCACTACAACTCCTGCTACCCCTGCGCTAACAAAACAATATGTGGGGAACCTGCCCAAGTGCAGCAAATGCAACTACCATCACCATGGAAATTGCCGCGAGATGGACTGTAAGAACTGCGACAGGAAACGGCACATTGCCCATTTCTGTAAGGCACCAGCGCGACCAGTCACTCAAGTTCCTGGTACTGGGATAAGCCGGGCATGTTATGGGTATGGAGAAACGGGGCACTTCAAGAGGGACTGTCCCAAGGCAAGGAATGTTGGCGGTGTTGGGAGGGTGCTGGCGATAGGTCAAAATGAAGCAATAGCTGACCCAATAGTGGTTACAGGTACGTTTCTCCTCGATAACATTTATGCATGCATACTCTTTGACTGCGGTGCGGAGAGAAGTTTTATGAGTCATAAATTCAAACACACACTTAATCAAAGACCCCAACCACTCAATAAAATATTCACTGTAGAAAATGGCTAACGGTAAAACGGAAAGCACAAGCAATATGTACGTAGGGTGCACATTAAACATAAACGAACAATTATTTCAAATCGACCTTATGCCCATTTCAATAAGAAGTTTTGATGTAATCATCGGTATGGACTGGTTAAGTCTTCACCATGCCGATATTCTTTGTCACCTAAAGGCCGTTCGTCTCAATCTGCCCAGCGGCGAAACTCTTGTCATATATGGGGACAAACCTAGTTCAAATTTACAAACCATCTCCTATGTTAAAGCACAAAAATATCTTCGCAAGGAATACCATGCCTTTCTAGACCGTGTAGTAGACCAGAAAAAAGAACCAAAGAACATTAAAGACATTCTGGAGGTCTGCAACTTCCCAGACGTTTTCCCAGAAGATCTCCCAGGAATTCCACCAGAATGCCAAGTCGAGTTCAGAATTGACTTAATCCCCGTAGCTACTCCAGTAGAAAAGTCGCCTTACCGACTAGCCCCAGCCGAGATGCAAGAACTGTCCAGTCAATTAAACGAACTACTGACCAAGGGCTTCATCAGACCGAGTTTCTCACCATGGGGAGCAACAGTTCTATTCGTGAAGAAGAAGGACGGATCTTTTCACATGTACATTGATTACCGAGAGCTGAACAAACTCACGATAAAGAACCGATATCCCCTACCACGCATAGACGATCTGTTCGACCAACTACATGGACTTAAGAAATTCAATAGGTATTGTTTTTCTGAAAATTAAGCTGTTTCTAAATACATGTCAAAGCTAATGGGAGCATAAATGTTATGATTGCATGATTATTAAGGCAAGTATTACAAGTTAGCAATATTAATTATAGAAAACAAGAGTCACACTTTGCAAAGTTGTATTGGTTGAATAGTTGTTTTGCTATAATTAAGGGAGACAATATTATGCTTCATTTCAAATCTAAAGGCTTAGGTTGTGGAATGATAATAAATATAGTCAAGGATACATAGTGTGTTCTTAAATTTCAATTATGATTACGGCATTCCTCTTCATAATTCGAATTATAAGAACGTAGCACATAAAATATCATGGCAGAAGATTGATAAAGTATCAAATCTTTATGTAAGACATTATGCATCGTGTCCCATACGCTTCGGGTATAGGATTGATTGCAAATGCTATAATATTTGACCATTCTAAAATTTTCCAAATGTCTAGCGCATTTAGAAGGAAAAAGGACAAGAATCGGCTTTGACTAAGATAATTGAACAACTATCAAAGGACAATCCAAAGTTCACCAAGGATTGGTCGCTTGTGAGTAGTTAGAAGAATGATATTGGATGGACCATATCGACATTATAATGAATAGATAAGATTCTATTGAGAATGAGTTGTCATATGGTAAGTATGGAAAGGTTTCCATATTGGGAATTAGATATTGAGAATCAATGTCTAGATTAGAAACTTTTATGCAAAAGGATTGTACTTTGAGTGAGAGACATCACATCTATGGAATTGTCTTGTAACAATCACCGATAGAGGACTTTGTAATTTCATTGCCAATAGTCATTGTGATTTAATGCAGTAACATTACAAAAGGGGTCATTGCATTAAATGTTAGAATCTAACATATTATATAAGTGGCAAGAACTTGGTATTCTTTCACTTGTGAAAAGGATTGGGAGTTGTGAAATGAGTATGCTTGGAAATGTGTTCATTTGATATATTTCACAAAGTAATAACTGTAGGTAAACATTGTGTGCATGATAGGAGCATGGGACAAGTGTAGTAATAATTCAAGTAAGAAGTTGATTACCTGAAACGACAAATAATGAGTAATCGATATGGTGATAAATAAAAGGTGTTTTATTTATACTCAAAGGTTTGAGGCCATATGGGATTAATATTATTCTTGTGTTTCACTTTGCATTTTTTGACTTCCTAAATAATTTAATTGGTTCAGAACAGTCAAATTATTCGAACGGCCCACAGTCGTTCATATATTGGAAGTAGATATGAATGAAGACTGTCATGAATTGGTGTGTGGATTGTCTAAAGGGTATTAGACATAAGAAATTGTTTGCTGCAACGTTCATGAGTGCTTATGAATATGATTTGAGCATTGGATTAAACCCACGCTCACTTGGATCACTTCATGGATTGTATCACGAGTGATTGGTGAGACGATAACATCTTATATTATTGAAACCGAGATGTGTGAGTTGTATCTTGCGAGTCGGTTGCACATTGATAATATGAAAATGCACCAGTAACTTGGTGTTATAAAACATATTGTTGTGTGTGATTTGGTGAGTGAGTGCAAGCGAGCATTGAGTCAAAGTTTATCTGTTCCTTTTATCCAAAGTATGATAAAAGCGATATCTTTGGGCCCCTCGATGATTTAGTGATGGCACCTATGTGCTTGGCCAAGCCAGGACTAATTTGATGTGTTCAATTATAGTCTGTTGTCAGTCATCATAAATCTGAATTCGGGAAACAACACATAAACAGAGAGAATGATTTAGATCCATGTATCAGTCTATACGATATCTAGAATGGAGGAATATATGATCCCTTATCTAAGGGACATGCGTATCTAATAGGATCAGAGTTGACAGCGGTTTTGGAAAGCTACGATTGCAGATCAGGATCTGAAGTCATACGCAAAATAGTTATTAGACTTATCCAAGTGGGAGACTGTTGGATTAGTGTCTAAGTCCATAACTATTTTGGTATGTACTTGACCCGATGGTGCATGGTCCTTTTGGGTTGCCTTCACCAAAGCAACTTGATTGGGTGAATAATGGAGAGAAAGGATTAAATATGATTTATTAATATATTATGATAATAATATATTAAAGGAGAAATCATATTGTTTAATTAATATTAGTTAACAACTAATAAGAATTAAGTTTGTGGCTAAAAGAGATTAATTAAACTTTAGGGACTGGAATTGTAATTATAAGATAATTGCAATTGGGCCATGGATTACCTTATATTATAAGGTTAGACAAATTCTATGGGGAAACCCATTAGAAATCGTCCAAGGCTTATTAAAGAAGGGTCCATAGGCTGCTTAGGGCTTAAGCTGTCAGTTTAGGGTTTCCTAGTTCAAAACCCTAATAGCCTACATGTATATAAAGGACCCTTAAGCCCCAAGAATGTGGTGAACTAATTGTCTAGGGTTTCCACACGTTTTGGGCAGCCTCCTTCTCTTCTCCACTTCATCCTCTTCCTCTTGGTGTTTGTGAACCATTAGAGGAGTGACATTTATGACTCGAAGCTTTCTAAAGTCAATACAAGAAGGATTTGAGATTGTTATTGCTACATAACAATCAAGGTATGATCTAAACCCTAATTTATATGTTATATTGATCATCATATGCTAGATCTAGGGTTTATAGTATTGGATGAATTGCATGTACAATAGAGAAACCTAGATCCAAGCATTAGGGTTTGTACGAGCACATAGGATGTTCTTATGGCTAAAACCCATCAATACGTTAGGACTGTTTAGTCAGCAGTAGGATGGCCTGTATAGGTTATGCATGGTTTGGTCACCCAATGCACGAATGCTGCTTGCTTTGTGCTATGGGGGTAATGTCCATCTTCAACTAGCTAAGGAACGGATGTGTAACAATATCTGCAAGCTAGTTAGGGGGAGGTGGTGGGGACTCCTAGTGCAGCTGATGGCGGAGGGTAGGTCGGAGAGTGCCCTAGGGAAGCCTAGGATGGGGTCAGTGGAAGTGGTATCGGTAAAAGGGACTTGGTGAAGTTGAAGCAATCCTTGAGGAAAGTACGGGTAGATGTGGAAGGTAGTATGGGCTCGTACTACTGAAAGTAGAGGATGCGTACTCGAATCAAGGAGGGCCTAGATGGAACCTAGAAACCTAGAAAGTGTGTGAGACCTCTAGAAAGTATATTTGACCCTTACATTTGTATGTTTAATTTCAGAATGGTGGTCATGCGACA
Organism: Lactuca sativa; assembly: GCF_002870075.4. Taxonomy (NCBI): domain Eukaryota; kingdom Viridiplantae; phylum Streptophyta; class Magnoliopsida; order Asterales; family Asteraceae; genus Lactuca; species Lactuca sativa. The sequence continues at coordinate 93,060,936 of NC_056625.2, read as the reverse complement.
TGGAGCGGGAGGTTCAGGATCTGGGTCAGGATCGGGCTCAGGTGCAGGATCCGAGCATGTGGAGGATGGGTTATGTGAGTTCATCACGTCCGATATCACGAGAGGTACCCTTTATGCAACACCGATTATCTTCGGGTCGATCAAGGAAGGGATCATTGAGCTGATGGAGGATCGCCTCAGGGCTTTCAGGAGCGACTTGGCGACCAGCCAGTTAGGATCACATACACTGTCCTTTAAGGACTTCAGAGAGAATGGTGCGCCTGATTTCCATGGGGTGAAAGACCCCATTGCTGCTAGGAAATGGATCGCAGACATTCAATCTGCGCAGCTGATGAGCTTCTGTCCGGAAGGTTCGAAGGTTCGTTTCGCTGTAGGAGTCGGTTGGTGACTCTCTAGGAGCCTCGGCTGTTGAGGCTATGACCTGGTCAGACTTTGTGACCAGATTCAAGGCGGAGTTTGCGCCAGCTGTGGAGCTTCAACAGGTAGCCACGGCGTTCTTGGACATGAGACAGACTACGAAGACTATGGCGGAGATCACCGCTAAGTTCCAGGAGAGGGCATTGCTGGTGCCCTAGTATGCGGGTGATGAGGACATGAAGAGGACCCGCTACCATGACATGCTACAAGCTGACATCCAGGATCATGTCAGTTTCTCAGCTTTCCCCACCCTGGATTCCATGATTCCCAAGGCTAGGGAGAGGGAGATTGATCTGGAGCACATCCAGAAGAGCAAGGCAGCGGAGGGGCTGACGACGGGGGCTTTGGGGAAGAAGCCCAAGGGATCTGATGTTAGGCCGAAATGCCAGTTATGATAGGACCTCTGTGGGAAATGCGGTCGGTCAGACGAGGGAGCTTGTCGCACTGGGCCGGGTTCAGGCTGCTATAAGTATGGCAATGTTGGGTATTTTGGCAGAGATTATACTGCCCCTACTCCTGCGATTCAGATATTAGACCTGATTTGCTTTCATTGCAATCAGAGGGGCCATAAAAAGGCCAATTGCCCTAGATTGACAGAAACAGTGGCGCCGACTCCAGCGACAGCACGAGTTGTGGATAGCCCAAAGTCTAAGTTAGAGGCTCCAGTGGTTCGGAGCCGAGCATTTTAGCTAACAGCCGAGGAGGCACACGCTGCACCCGATGTGGTGACGGGTATGATTTCTTATTTTATGCTTTTATGTTATGTCGCTGTGATTTTGATATATTATGTGCTTTGCTTAGGATCGCCCCATGTGAACGGCATCCTAGTTTGGGTGTTGTTTGATTCGAGTGCCACTCATTCATTTGTCTCTCTTGCGCTTAGCAAGAAGTTTCCAAAGTCTTCGGGCATGTTGAATTGCCCTCTAGAGGTCGAGATTGCGGACGACCTGTCGGTACGAGCGTGAGAGGTCTATTGGGATTGTGTTTTGAGGCTGTTTGAGGAACGTTACCTGGTGGAATTGGTTCCCATACCTTTACGGGGTAAAAAGGTTATTATTGGCATAGATTGGCTGAGCCCCAATGGGGCAGTGATCGACAGCGTGCAGCAGTCAGTACGGATTAGGACCCCTAGTGGGGGAGAGCTGGTGGTTCAGGGCAAAAGGCCACAGCGAGGACCAGCTTTATGTTCGGCAACGAGGGATAGGTGCTACCTCCAGCAGGGTTGCGCAGGTTATGTTGCCTATGTTATGGATATTCGGGAGGCGGGTAGGGCGACTGTGGGCGATGTGCCCGTAATATGGGAGTTTTAGGATGTATTCCCCGAGGAGTTGCCCGGGGTACCTCCGTAGAGACAAGTGGAATTCAGAATTGACCTAGTCCCTGGTGCGGCTCCGATAGCCAAGGAACCATATCGGTTGGCTCCTCCTGAGATGTAGGAGTTCTCTACACAACTGCAGGAGCTATTAGACAAGGGGTTCATTAGACTGAGCAGTTCACCCTGGGGAGCCCCAATTCTGTTTGTGAAGAAGAAGGACGGGTCGCATCGGATGTGTATAGATTATCGGGAGCTGAATAAGGTGATGGTGAAGAACTGTTACCCACTCCCGAGGATCGATGATCTCCTTGACCGGCTACATGGAGCATCTTGGTTCTCCAAAATTGATTTGCGTTCAGGGTATCACTAGATGAGGGTCAAAGAGGAGGATGTGCAGAAGACAGCCTTTCGGACCCGTTATGGTCACTATGAGTTTGTGGTGATGCCTTTCAAGCTCACCAATTCTCCTGCCGCGTTCATGGATCTCATGAACCATGTGTGCAGGCCGATGCGAGATCGGTCTGTGATAGTTTTCATCGATTACATCATGGGCTATTCCAAGACGTAGGAGGAGCACGAGGAAAATCTGTGAGAGGTTATGTAGATTTTGAGAAGGGAGAGTTTGTATGCTAAGTTCTCCAAGTGTGAGTTCTGGTTGCGCGAGGTGCAGTTTCTTGGGCACCTTGTCACCTAGAACAGGATTTCGATAGATCCGGCGAAAGTGGAGGCCGTGATGAGTTGGGAGGTTCCGAGGTCTCCATCTGAGATTCGGAGTTTCCTAAGATTACTTGGCTACTATTGAAGATTCATCCATGATTTCTCCATGATAGTTGTACCCCTGACCAGGCTAACGAGGAAGCCCATGGTCTTTTGTTGGCGACCTGAGCAGCAGGCTGCATTCGAGACATTGAGACAGAGATTGTGCGAGGCGCCAATCTTAGTGCTGCCAGAGGGCATGGAGGATTTCGTCGTGTACTGTGATGCGTCCATCTCAGTTTTGGGCACAGTATTGTTGCAGAGAGGGCATGTCATTGCTTATGCTTCAAGGCAGCTGAAGCCTCACTAGGCGAACTACCCGACGCATGATTTGGAGTTGGAGCCTGTTATGTTCTCCCTCAAGATTTGGCGTCATTACCTCTATGGGGTTCGTTGTACGATTTACACGGACCACAAGAGCCTGAGGTATCTTCTGGAGCAGCCAAATCTGAATATGAGGCAACATCGGTGGCTTGATGTGGTAAAGGATTATGACTGTGAGATCCTCTACCACCTGGGATAGTGTTGGATTAGTGTCTAAGGCTGTAACTATATTTGGTAAGTACTTGACCCGGTTGTGCATGGTCCTTTTGGGCTGCCTTCACCATAGCAACTTGATAGGGTGATTTGTAAGGAGAGAAGAGATATTATTGTTAATATATTATGAGATTAATAGATTAAAGGAATAATAATATTATTTGATTGACATAAGTCATAAATTAATTGAGAATTAATTTGGAGAGTTAAAGAGGTTAATTGAATAAAGGGGCATAAATTGTCAAATGTATGATAGTTGTGTTTTGGGCTATGAATCTTTATGGATATTAAGGGGGACGGATTTTAGGGTTAGGATACCTTAAAATCGTCCAAGCCTCATATCTAGGAGGATCTTTGGATTGCTTAGGGCCTAAGTTATTCAATTAGGGTTAAGGGTTTAACCCTAGTAGCTTATAGTATAAATAGACCCCTTGGGTGAGGGAGATCAGCCATAGTTGCAAGGAAGAAACCCTAGAGCCGATTTCCTCACCTCCTCTCTCTCAAGATCATCTTCTTGCTAGTTGGTGTTTGTAAGCCATTAGATGAGTGACAATTGTGACTCTAAGCTCCAAGAGCAAGAAGTTTCAAGCAAGCAACTTAAGGTATTCTTCTTGATCTGATTTCATATGATATAATTCAATAGTTGACACTAGATCTAGAATTGTAAGCCTTAGATACATTGCACGTTCAATTAGAGAAACCTAGATCCAAGCATTAGGGTTTGCATGTGCACATAGGAAAGTTCTTATGGTTCAAACCCATCAGTGGTATCAGAGCTTTGATTGATTTCTATTGAATTGATGCTTTGGTTAATTGCTTTTTGCTTGAAAAATTCGAGTTTGTGATTCTGACTGGTGAACTCGGCGAGTTCCATTGTGGACTCAGCGAGTAGCTCCAACTCGGCGAGTTCACAGTGGAACTCGGCGAGTTCTAGCGCCAGAAAGAGTCGATTTCGGGATTTTTTGTTGTTTTGCTTGAGGATACTTGCCTTAATTTGTTTTGGGTCATTAAAATCCGAATTTTATGATATATTGGAGTATATTCTTGACCAAACAAAAGATAATTACCATTTAATTGAATAATAATTTCCTTATATGATAATAATTGATTATTTGAATTAAATATTGATTAGATCAAATTTAAATAATCTAATTATTTGATTTATATTATTTGCTTTTTGATCCTTATGTTTTGAAAAGTTTAAAACTTGTCCTCAAGTTTTGAAATTTAAGTTTTGTGATTAAAAGTTTAATTTGAATAATTTAAATTTCAAACCCTAGAATTTTACAAGTTTAAAATTCAACACTATACTAATATATTATTACAAGCTTAATATATATATATATATATATATATATATATATATATATATATATATATATATATGTATGTATGTATAATTTAAAAATGCTAGTCTTACCGTTAGTAGGCCTCACTCACGAAGTCAGTCTATAAGGTGAGTATAAGGTTTTTGCCTATAAAATGGTTCTTAATAGGTGTACACTCACACCCACCGCTTGCTTAACTAGTGGAGGGTCGTTAGCCGAACAAGTAGGATAGGGCAATCCTCTCCTCATTAATAAGTATAATGAATCTATGTAAAGTAACTAAATGTATTTCATAAAATTCCCAATCTTAGTTACTTTAGGAAAAGTAAATTGATGCAATCCCATGAAATTACACTTTGCACCCTTGTTAAGATATTAGTGGAGCGTGTGTGGTTAACCGGCACACTAATTGGTTCTAAGGAAAGGTGGCAAAGGGTGATTCATTGTTTGTTATAGATCGATGGAGCGTGTGTGGTTTACCGACATATCGAATAGATGACTGTAACAATGAAGGCACCATGTAGATTTGCGTGGTTATTCACACCCGCTTTGTGATCCTCGGCATCCCAATCACAAACTAGAGGCGCATATCGAGATTTAAACATGTCAATGAAAAGTTCAATGAATCTCAAAGAAATCTAGGATTCTCAATACATTTAAAACTTAAGCTTGTGTTTTTCATGGTGAAGAATTAGTGAATCGTCATTCACTTACCTCCAAATTATTTGCATGTTGGATCACGACATCCCGTTTCTAATGTGTAAATAATGTTGTTGGGTCCTAGCCCTCATTTTTCATTTTGGGTGTTAATTAGTGACTTAACTCTCATCAAACTTTGTTCCTTTCTATTTGTAGATGTCTAACGTGAACAACGCTGCTGCTAGCTCATTCACGCTAATGAGCCTTTGTCAAAAAGTGACTTTTGACGGATCGAACTTTAGCGAATGGATAAGATACATTCACACGATCGCGCGTTACGAGGACAAAGAGTATGTTCTCGATGAGAAGCTTGAGAAGATCAATCCAGAAATTCCTAGTCCCGAAGAAATGGCTGTCTTTGAGACCCATGAGCGAGATGCAACGAAAGTCTATTGCATCATGCTAGCCACGATGAACTCCGAATTCCAAAAGTCCTATGAGGACATGTATCCTTATGAGATGCATCTAGACTTGATGTAGATATACCACCAAAGCGCGAGGCAATAGAGCTATTAGATCATAACGAATATGATCGGTGCTAAAATGGGAAGTGGAGAGTCTCTAACCGTGCACTTGCAAAAGATGTAAAGGTATGTTTATCGTCTTCGCAAGTTGAATGTCAACTTTGAGGAAGATTTGGCTATTGACATTGTTCTTCACTCCTTGCCCTCGTACTACAACCAATTTAAGATGACCTACCACATGAACAAGGAAGAGGTCACCCTAAGAAAACTCCAAGGGCTCCTAAGGACTGCTAAGAGCAACCTCAAGGACAAGTCTGTTTCACTAACTCCCAATCCATATGCTGCTCCTTTTTTGGCTATTGGGAAAGGAAGGGGAAAGAAAAGGAAGGCTTCTTCAAAGAATCACTACAAGGGAAAGTCCCAAGATGGTTCCTCTTCTAGTGGGACCAAGGTTGATCCTGCTAAGCCCAACAAAATAGGGCATTGGAAGAGGAGCTGCCCGGAATATCTGCAAGCCATCCAGGATGGGAAGATCAAGCCATCTTTCGTAGGTATTTACATAATTAAATCTAATGATTCATCTCATGCTATTTCTTGGGTTCTTGATAGAGGATGTGTTTATCACATATGTTCTGATTTGCAGGGACTAGGAAGAAATATGGATGTGGAGTGTGGAAAAATAAATCTAATCATGGGGAACAGAAGATCATTGTCTGTGACCAAGATTGGAGTGTGTTCGTTAGTGATTAGTAATGGATTGAATTTAGATTTAAATAATTGTTGCTACATGCCAGATATGGCAAGAAACATCATTTCTTTTCATGGTTTATTTAGATAAGGATTCAGATATTCATTTAATAATGAGAATGGTTCGATTTATGCTTATCTATATGGTGTTTTATATCTTGAAGCAATGCCTTGTAATGGAATTTATGAAACTGTTATGGTTGTAGATGACCTAGGAAATGATGTATTGTGTATGGATTCTACCAATAGTATGGATAAAGCATGCTTGTGGCATTGTCGTCTTGGACATGTCAACAAGAAGCGCATAGCCAAACTCCAAAAGGATGGAGTGTTGGAGTCATTCGACCTTAGTGAAGATAACACGTGTGAATCTTGATTACTTGGAAAGATGACCAAGTCACCCTTCACTGGCACTTGTGAGAGGGGTGAGGGTGTATTGGATCTCATACACACCGATGTATATGGGCCCTTTAGATCCACCACAAAGGATGGGAACCGCTTCTACGTGACTTTCACCGATGAATATAGTAGATATGGGTATATTTACTTAATAAAGCACAAGTCAGAAACGTTTGAGAAGTTCAAAGAGTTCAAACAACAAGTGGAGAATCAATTGGGCAGGAAAATCAAGATGCTTTGATCCGATCAAGGAGGAAAGTACCTAAGTCTTGAATTCCATGGCTATCTCAAGGAATGCAGAATAGTTTCGCAATTGACGCCACCTAGGACACCGCATTTGAATGGTGTGGCAAAAAGGCATAATCGAACCTTGTTAGACATGGTTCGTTCTATGATGAGTCGTGCTTCACTACCTATCTCATTCTGGGGGTATGTCTTAGAGACTGCCGCCCATATCCTTAACCGAGTCCCTACAAAGAAGGCTGCCAAAACACCTTACGAGATGTGGACAGGGAAAGCTCCCTCATTGGTACATATCAAGGTTTGGGGCTGTGAAGTTTTCGTAAGACGAGAAACTCACGACAAGCTCGAACATCGTAGTGAGCGGTGTACTTTCATCGGCTACTCGCAGAAATCCTTTGGATATCTCTTCTATAGACGGAGTGACAATGTTGTCTTCGTTGCAAGAAGAGGAGTTTTCCGAGAGCGAGAATTCATAAGCCAAGGAGACAGTGGGAGGAAAATTGATCTCGAAGAGATTTAAGAGTTGAGCGATGAAGGAACCTCTATCATTGGCACTCAACCGGAGGAGGAAACTCCGGTTGAACTAATTGATGAGTCCTTACCTCTTAGACGTTCCGAAAGAGTTAGAGTTCAACCCCAGTTTTATGGCTTTCATATTACTACCGAAGGGGACACGTATATTAGTGATGGTACGCTAATAAATCTAGATCAACCTAATAGCTATAAGGAAACCATGGAGGCCCAAAGTCTAAAAAATGGAAAGAGGCAATGGACAGCGAGATTCAGTCCATGTATGACAACCAAGTTTGGAATTTGGTTGACAATGTGTCGGGACGTAACACGGTTGGGTGCAAGTGGATCTTCAATAAGAAGACCGACGTGGATGGGAATGTGCACACGTATAAGGAACGATTGGTTGCGAAGGGCTTTACTCAAACTCCTGGAGTTGACTATGATGAGACCTTCTCGCCAGTTGCTAAGATAAAGTCTATTAGGGTGATGCTAGCCATTGCTGCATTTCACGATTATGAGATATGGCAGATGGATGTCAAGACCGCTTTCCTTAATGAGAAGTTGGCTGAGGATGTTTACATGGCTTAGCCAGAGGGTTTTATCGATCCGAAGCATCCCAATAGACTGTGCAAGCTTGAGAAGTCCACTTGTGGACTTAAGCAAGCATCTCGCAGATGGAATCTTTGCTTCGATGAGAAAGTCAAAGAGTTTGGATTTGTACGAAGTGAAGATGAATCATGTGTATATGTCAAGGCCAGTGGGAGTATAGTTACCTTCCTCGTTTTGTATGTCGATGACATACTGCTCATGGGAAACGATGTCCCGACTCTGCAGGAGGTTAAGTCCTGGCTCGGGAAGTGCTTCGCTATGAAGGACCTCAGAGAGGCTTCCTATATCTTGGGAATAAGGATAGTGAAAGAACGAAGTAAGAGACTAATAGGACTTAGTCAGAATACTTACTTGGATATGGTACCAAAACGTTTTAGTATGGAAAACTCGAAGAAGGGAGAATTACCGATACAGAGTAATGACAAATTGAGTAAGACTCAAAGTCCGAATACAGAAGCCGAGATAGCTGAGATGAGCCGAGTACCTTACGTTTCCGCAGTTGGCTCAATCATGTATGCTATGACTTGTACTCGCCCTGATGTGGCCTTTGCTTTGAGCATGGTCAATAGATATCAAGGGAACCCGGGAAGAGCTCATTGGATTGCGGTCAATAATATCCTTAAGTACCTTCGGAGGACCAAGGAATGGTTTTTAGTCCTCGGAGGGAGTGATTACTTAAAGGTGCGAGGGTATAGTGACGCAAGCTTCCAGACCGCCAGTGACAACTACCGTTTGCAGTCGGGCTGGGTCTTTACCCTTAATAGAGGAGCAGTGACTTAGAAAAGTTCCAAGCAAGAGAACGTAGCTGATTCAACGTGCGAATCAGAGTACATTGTAGCGAGCGAAGCATCAAAGGAGGTGATGTGGTTGAAGAACTTCATTGGTGATCTTGGAGTTGTGCCTGCCATAAAGGAGCCTATGGAAATTTTATGTGATAATGAAGGAGCGGTTGCCTTGACCAAGGAACCGAGGGATCATGGTAGATCTCGGCATATCGACAGAAAATATCACTTTGTTAGACATCGAGTAGAAGAAGGACACCTCGTAGTAAATAGGGTATCGTCAGAGGATAACCCAGCAGATCCGCTTATGAAGGGACTGAGTAGGGTTAAGCATTTGCAGCTCGCTAGGTGCATTGGGCTGAAAGACGATACTAGTTTAGATTAGATAGTTTTAGAAACATATAATAGATAAATGTAATTAACATTTGATGATTAAATAAAGGAGTATTATTTATAAGTAAAGATACTATCTTATGTTAATTTTTTAACTATTGTTTCACTTTGCATGTTTTGACTTCCTGAATAATTGAGTTATTAAGAATAATCGAATTAATCGAATGGTCCACAATCGTTCATATGTTGGAAGTAGGTATGAAAGAAGATTGTCATGAACTGGTGTGTAGATTGTCTAAAAGGTATTAGACATAGCAAATGTTTGCTGCAACGTTTATGAGTGCTTATGAACAAGTTTTTGAGCATTGGAATAAACCCGTGCTTGCTGGAATCACTTTATGGAACATAACGCAAGCGATCGCAAGACGATAATATCATGTGGACTAGGGTTAAGGGATTAATCGGCTAGGCGGAGATTAATCGGGGGATTAATCGGGGACCATTAATTGCTAATTTGTTAAATTTTTAAAAATTGAATATGACTAATATCATATAAAAGCTCATGAATACCACTAATATCATAACAAAATAGGTTAATATGATTACTAATCATACCTTAAATAGTTTCTATTGAGATATTACTTCTTCAAAGTATTAAAATTTCATCAGGCTCTACTACTTCACTCATTGTATATGTAGGGATTAATCGCTAGGCGCCCTCTAATCGGTCGAGTAGTGCCAAGGGATTAATCGGAGATTAATCGGACCTAGTCGGGATTTTTACTACACTGGTAAATAGTAAATGCATATCAGTCGAAGTTTATCTATTACTTTTATCCTAAGAGGTTAAAAGTGATATCAGGGCCCCTCGATGATTTGATTTGACTTATGTGTCGGGCCCGGTCAGGACTGAATTGATGTGTTCAATTAAGTTCTATGTCAAATGAATGTGAGATCGAGAAACCAACTGCTAGACAATAAGTTCCATGAGATTGTCCACATAATATCTAAACAGAGGGTTGTACGATCCCTTATCTAAATGACAGGATACAGATGAGATCAGAGTTTGGCAACGTCTTTGAGAGCTACGATTGCTAATCGGATTGTGTTTGCATATATACTTACTAGACTTATCCATATGGGAGACTGTTGGATTAGTGTCTAAGGCTGTAACTATATTTGGTAAGTACTTGACCCGGTTATGCATGGTCCTTTTGGGCTGCCTTCACCATAGCAACTTGACAGGGTGATTTGTAAGGAGAGAAGAGATATTATTGTTAATATATTATGAGATTAATAGATTAAAGGAATAATAATATTATTTGATTGACATAAGTCATAAATTAATTGAGAATTAATTTGGAGACTTAAAGAGGTTAATTGAATAAAGGGGCATAAATTGTCAAATGTATGATAGTTGTGTTTTGGGCTATGAATCTTTATGGATATTAAGGGGGACGGATTTTAGGGTTAGGATACCTTAAAATCGTCCAAGCCTCATATCTAGGAGGATCTTTGGATTGCTTAGGGCCTAAGTTATTCAATTAGGGTTAAGGGTTTAACCCTAGTAGCTCATAGTATAAATAGACCCCTTGGGTGAGGGAGATGGCCATAGTTGCAAGGAAGAAACCCTAGAGCCGATTTCCTCACCTCCTCTCTCTCTCTCAAGATCATCTTCTTGCTAGTTGGTGTTTGTAAGCCATTAGATGAGTGACAATTGCGACTCTAAGCTCCAAGAGCAAGAAGTTTCAAGCAAGCAACTTAAGGTATTCTTCTTGATCTGATATCATATGATATAATTCAATAGTTGACACTAGATCTAGAATTATAAGCCTTGGATACATTACATGTTCAATTAGAGATAGATCCAAGCATTAGGGTTTGCATGTGCACATAGGAAATGTGACAACCCGAAATTTCCATTTTGTACGAACATTATCTATTCAATAGAAGCTAGTCCAGTTTCAATGAAATTCAAACTTTTCCGAATAAGTTTGTGTACATTAGGGTTTATGATTAAGGAGATATCAGGAGAGTGGATGCTCATAGGTTTGTGAAACTTGAGTATATCAAAACTTCTTAATGTTAGAGTTCAATTCCGGAATAAAAATATTTTCTGCCAAAAATATTTTAGGACTATAAATAGATTTCTGAACTAAATTCATTCATTATTCACATTTCCAACTAGAGAAAAGCCATTTTCTCTCTCACGGATCTTCGGGTTTTCATCCCAAATCGTGAGTACACTTCTCTAGTTGTTTTATAATGCTTGTTATATGCTTAATAACATAGATTACATGTCAAATATGTTAGATCCGGGAGTTTACCGCCCAAGAACGTTCTTGAGGAGTAAACTCCAAAAAGAGGCTTAAGAGCTATCTAGTCCCATTTCCTTGATAAGTGACTAACTTAGGCTTGTATGTAAGTAAATTAGGGACTAGAAAACAATCAAAAACACCAAGCTTTAGGTGTTTACGGCCCAAGAGTTTCTTGGACCGTGAACACCACATTCAAGGGCCTAAAGGTGCCCTAATGACTCCTAAGGCTTTAGACTTTAATACTCATTTAATCCTAGCTAATTTATGGAGTTCAAAACATCAAAAGCACCCCTTAAAGGGAGTTTACGGCCAAGAGAATGCTCATAGGCCGTAAACACCAAATAAGGGCACCAAAGTGTGCCTAGGGTCCTCCTTAGCGTTAAACAAATGTCTAGAATTTATCCTACTTGTGTTTGGGACTTGAAAGAATTAAAACACCCATCCCATGAGAGTTTACGGCCGTAAACTCTAAGGGATATGGTCTTTTGGCCGTAAACTCCTCAAAGGAGTATTTTCTATGCCCTAAACTACCCAAAGGATCAAACCACCAAGTTAGGATTATTCTAGAAAGCAAATAACACTTCAAAACACCAAGTACCACCAAGATTGGAGTTCATGGCCGTAAACTCAATGGTTTACGACCGTAAACTCCTTGTTTGGGGTTTATTGTGGAGTAAACACTTATACAAGGCCCTTTGGTACATGAAACCCCTTTAGTCTTGTCCCATAACAACTTAGATGCAACCATTAGGACCTATAACACTTATTCAAAGTGTTTACATGTTCCTGAAAGTCCCAACTTATTTCATTAGTTATTATTTGGCTAATTAGTTATATATATGCTCATTATATGATAACTAGGCTCGTGCGTGTGCACAAGTCTCCGTTTGCCACCTAGCACGGTATCCGATACTTCAATCCAATCCACTCACCGCAAATGAGTTCATACCCCTTTAATTAACCTTTGAAATACTTTTAAATGTTTTAAATACTTTATGGGGAGGAATACAAGTTAAATACTTATAGTTATTACATCAATCACATGCGATTAATAACTAGAAAACCAATGATTTTTATTACTGTTCAAACTGTTTATCAAACTGTTTTACAAACTCTTTTACTTATTAAATACTCTAATTTAAACTTCGTTATACTTCTTATAAATTGGATGCCCATATATGTATAGATATATAAGAAATGTTTAAAGGGATTAGGAAGGCCATCCACCCTATTTCCTTTTCGCGCTTGAGATGTGGTCTGGTGGGATTTTGGGTAGCCCTCCGAAGGTCGTTTCAATACTAATTATATATCAAATGTACATATATAGACATAAAAGTACTCCTTTATTCATGCGTATCAGTACATCATTAGTAAGTTACCATCGGGGTAACACAGGATCATACTACTACAATTTCTAGATCAATGAGTCAATCATTCATGAGTCAATACTTATTACTACAAGAGAACATATACAACTATACTAGAAAGAGAACATATACAACTATACTAGAGAGAGAACATATACAACTATACTAGAAAGAGAACATATACAAGTATACTAGGGAGAAACATATACAACTATACTAGAGGGAGAACATATACAACTATACTAGAACAGTTCATTACATTACAAATACAAGAATACGTTCATTATTGTGATATGAATCGGAGCATGACTTAAATGCCATGGCCCGAGTTGTAGCCAGAGACTCTTGAAGAGAGAGCGTGAGTTTGCGTATAGATCTATACTGGATTGACTATCCTACACCTTGCTGCTAGCTACAGCCGGACCTGCAGGTCTGCGGGTGCCAAACGTCATTCCGTTATTACAACCATTCGTATGTCGTTGTTACCAGTCGATAGTATGGTGCAATTAGTCACATGATACCTTAATATAAATCCGGTTTAAGGTAGTTAGTACAGCAGTAGTTCCTATAATACAACACTACAGTACTACAATGATTTACCCATTACATATATTTAGTGATCATTTCACTTAAACTTTAATGTACAAACTATATTTTGTTAAATGATAGTTACACTTGGGAAATTACACACTTTTACAACAAACGAGCATACAAAACAGTTAAGCCTTGGTAGAAGGCTACTTTAATAGAAAATATAGGTTTTTCTGAGAGATTCAAACTTTTACAAACATTTACTTACATTTTACAAACTTACACTTGAGACATGTTCAAAGGTTTTGATAACAAACACCGACACTAAAATACTTATGAACTCACCAGCTTAATGCTGATAAACTCTTTCAAAATAACTTGTATTCTCAGGTCATCAGTAGACAGGTACCGAGGCCAGCTTTTGAGAAGATGGAGCGCATTCAAGACTCATCTTATTATTTTGATTTACATTATTTTTGGTGTCTATAACTGTTCAGAACACGCTTGTATTAAAAATTATATATTTAATGCAATGGATGATGTTGTTTGCTTATTTACATTTACTGTGTTGTGATACTTTACATGACGTCCTCCGCCCCAGAACGTTTCCGCCGTTCTTGGTTTTGGGGTGTGACAAGAAAGTTCTTATGGTTCAAACCCATCAGAAAGGCCAATGTGATGGCCGGTGCGCTAAGCAGCAAGGCAGTGCCAATTAGGGATATCTGTCTGAGGATGACAGTGGTGACTCCATTGTTGGAGTGGATTCGGGAGGCTCAGCAGGAGGCCATGAAAGAGGAATATCGGAAGAGCGAGTGGATTGTGGGGCAAGTTTCCTCCTTCGACTATGACAGCCGAGGATTATTGACACCGCACCGTAGGGTGTGGGTGCCGTACCATGGGGGTGTGCGCCAGTTTCTGATGGAGGAGGTGCACAAATCTCGATTCTCCATTCATCCCACGACTACGAAGATGTATAAGGATCTTCGCCTGGACTATTGGTGGGCCTGCATGAAGTGGGATGTAGCATGGTATGTGGAGTGGTGCTTGACCTGTAGGAAGGTTAAGGCCGAGCACCAGAGGCCACACAGCAAGATGCAGCCGTTGGATATTCCGCTGTGGAAATAGGAGGACATTACGATGGATTTTATCACAAAGCTTCCTAGGACCGCGTGAGGAGTGGATTTGATTTGGGTCATCATCAATCGGTTGACCAAGAGCGCCCACTTTATTCCGATTCAGGAGAGCATTTCGGCCGAAAAGCTAGCCGACATCTATATCAAGGAGGTAGTGGCACGACACGAGGTGCCAGTGTCAGTGATTTCAGACAGAGATGCTCGGTTCACTTCTAGGTTTTAGAGGAAGTTTCATGACGAGCTGGGTACTCGTCTACATTTCAGCACCGCCTTCCACACACAGACAGAAGGTCAGAGTGAGCGAACCATCCAGACTTTGGAGGACATGTTGAGGGCGTGTGTCTTAGACTTCGGAGGTAGTTGGGATACTTACCTTCCATTGGCTGAATTATCGTACAACAATAGTTATCATGCGAGTAGCGATCGTCCTCCCTTCAAGATGTTGTACGGGAGGAAGTGTAGGACCCCGATATATTGGGGCGAGGTTGGCCAAAGGGTAATGGGGATCACTGAAGTAGTGCTCGAGACGACAGAGAGGATTCAGCAGGTCCAAAGTAGGCTTCAGACTGCTCAGAGCCGGTAGAAAAGTTATGCCGATAAGCGCCGATCAGACCTGGAGTTCCAGGTCGGGGAAATGGTTCTCCAGAAGGTGTCGCCATGGAAGAGCGTCATCCAATTTAGGAAACAGGGAATGTTAGGCCCCAGGTACATTGGACCATTTAGGGTCTTAGTCAGAGTGGGCAAGGTGGCGTATAGGTTGGATCTGCCAGCCGAACTCAGCCATATCCACAACACTTTCCACGTCTCCCAGCTGTGCAAGTTCCTGGTGGACGACTCAACAGTGTTGCCCTTAGAGGATATTCAAGTCGATGACAACATGAATTATATTGAGCGGCCAGTGGCAATCCTCGACTGGAAGTCGAAGGATCTGAGGAACAAGAGGGTGGAGCTAGTGAAGGTGCAATTACAACACCGGAAGGGCTCACAGTGGACTTGGGAGCCGGTGGATGAGATGATGGAGGAATACCCAGAACTTTTATAGGAACGAGCAGCAGACTTCGAGGACGAAGTCTAAAATAAGTGAGGGATATTTGTAGCACCCGGTTCCTGGTATATATTTTATTTAATGTAGTTTGCCTTTTTGGCTTGGGACTCGGCGAGTTGAAGGCTCAACTCGTCGAGTAGGAGCGGGTTTGTGTAGGACTTAAGTGTCGGACTCGTCGAGTCGGCGACCAGACTCGACTAGTAGGCTCTGATTGGACAAAAACCCTAATATGAGGGTTTGCAACCTATTTAATCATCTCTTTCAGCCACCACTCGTCCCAATTGCTCCCAAAGACCCTCCATAGCAAACCCTAAGTGTTTGGTGCAAGAGCTAATGCTTTTGAGTGATTTTGTGGGTTTTGACCTTAAGGAAGAAGGAAGAGCATAGAAGGATCAAGAGGAGACTGGAGGATTCAATTTTGGTTCATCATTTGCAGTCTTTGAAAGATATAAAGTTTGTACCTTTCTTGATTGTTTATTAGATCCCTTTTTGGGGAAGATTTAGGGCTATTAAACCATATGAGGTGACCAACCATGATTTGCAAACATGGTTGGGGGTCAAGACTTCGGATCTAGCACTTGGGAAGAGTCACAAGGCAGATTTGGGTTGCTTTTGCACCCAAGGAAGGTCCCATGGAACAAAAGAGCCATTTTAGAGATTTTTGGCTCAAAAGTCCCATGCATGCATGTAAAGTTTGTAACTTTACATGCTAGATCGAGCTTAGGGGCTTGGATCTATCATTTGGACAAGTGTTGTACATCAAAAATTGAGGATTTAGGGTGTGGACGTTATCGACTCGGCGAGTCCGTTCTTGGGGCTCGACGAGTCCAAGGCATTTAGTCTTATATCTGTTGAGGGTCAAAAGAACTTAGTTGGGTGTTAGAAGGGTTGTAGCGGGTCATAAGGAGTGACCCAATGCATTGGACTTAGTTTTAGACCTAGAGTTCATGGGACTCGACGAGTGCTAGAGCAGACTTGGCGAGTCCAAGGCAATCTCCTTATGTTTGAAGATGAACTCGATGAGTTGTTTATACAACTCGTCGAGTCAAGTTCACGACTTGTTCATTAGATAAAGGTGAACTCGATGAGTTATTCATACAACTCAGCGAGTCGGATGAAGGTTCATTGATGCTCGTAAAGAAAGGGAACTCGTCGAGTCGTTTCCAAACTTGACGAGTCGAGTCATGGATTAGGACGAGTAAAGGGTAGGGACTCGACGAGTTAACAGCCCAACTCGGCGAGTCGGGTTAACTGGAAGTTGACTTTGACTAGGACTTGGTTTGGGGTAAAATAGTCATTTTACCCTAAGAGTAGATATCATATTCTAACTGAGTGTTTTGTGGGGATTATAGCCGGAGGATTTCCAGAGCAGCAGCAGACAGAGGTTTCCCGCGCAGATTATCAACAACTACTCATACGAGGTGAGTTACCTTCCAGTAGGGGTGGGTCTAAGGCCACAATTCCAGACCACCAAATAGGGGTATTTAGAAGGTGATTGTCTTTGTAATAATTATCTTGGTCTGGTTATGTGCTTTGGTTATGAGATTTATATGTATGATATGTTATGTGTATAGTAGGGGTCAATTTCCCTGACAGCGGTCCTTAGGACCAAAGGGTAGGTCAGTACCTAGATATGCCTGACTGTATGTTTAAATCTTGATGTTATATGCTAATGGTAAGGGGTGGAATAGTCCCCAATTACTGGTTGAAAGATACTGATGACAGTTACCGGTTGAAAGATACCGACGATGATTACTGGTTGAAAGATACCGATGATGATTAACGGTTGAAAGATACCGACGATGATTACCGATTGAAAGATACCGATGAGGATTACCGGTTGAAAGATACCGATGGAAGTTACCGGTTGTAAGATACCGACGATATTGTATGGTATGTGGTATGATGGGGGAACTCACTAAGCTTTGTGCTTACAGTTTCTGTTTTGGTTTCAGGTACCTCTTCGTCTAAGTGGAAGGAGTCGGCGGCGTAGCATCGCATCACACACACACACATGATTCCGCATCAGACTTTTTGGGATTGTACTCTGATTTTCATTATTTTTGATGTCATGGTTTTGGATAAAAATTTTTGATTTTGTAATGTGTTGCTTTATTGACATTGTTGTGGTAAAATGTTTTAAAAATTATTATTTCAAAAATGAAACTTTCGGGCTTGAATTTTGGTATGTTACAAATATCATAACTTTTCTCTGGCTTTTTAATACATTCACCATTTTTAGCAAGCACAACGATTTCAACTATTTTATAGCACTAATTCTTTTTGTGATCACACGTGTTCGAGCCTGGTGGATCATTTACTCTTTGTCTCAAAATTTTGTTTATTTGTCTCTAATTCTCCAACTAAACATCATGTAACCTCTTTTTTACTTCATCAGATTGTAAAACTTGAATGAATTTTCCTTCGTCTTTTAGATCAACAATGGATGTTGATTTGGCTAAGGTCAAACTTGATCATCTTACACCTTCATTGATTCAAACTCATTCTTGTTGGAGATCTTGTTTGAGTAAGAATTATTATTGATGATTTTGTTGTTGTAGCTACGATAATAGGCTTCTTTGAGATGCTTGATGGAGTTTGAGTTGATATAACTTTCTCCACAACAGCTCCTGTGTCTTCACCAAAAACTTTAGATGAACCAACTCCCTTACCTCCCCCTTGTGAAATCTCACACCCCTGAACCGTCAGAAAAACAGCGGCAGAAACGTCTGGGGGCGGGTGACGTCATGCGTAGTCTCACAACAATCGTATCATAGCGATCAAAGTAAACACAACCATTACATTACAACATGAATATTTACATCTGTTTGGAAACATAGTTTATCTACATTAGTTTAAACAAAAGATAAAGACGAGACTCCAAAAATGCTTTGTCTTCTCCAAAAGCTGGCAAGGTACCTGTCTATCGTTGCCCTGAGAATACAAGCGGTTTTGAAATCGTATCAGCATAAAGCTGGTGATATCATAAGCATGTTTTTGTATTGAAAACTAGTCACTGAGTTTGTACAAATGGTTTCTTTTCATTATAAGTAAAATGTCGTTTGTATCGACAACCATTGTTATCATGTTCTGAAATATGTATGCATTCTTTCCAAGAAAATCTAATATTTTCTAACATGTTTGTTGATTTCTGTAAGAAAAGTGTGTTTCGTTTGAAAACCCTAGCTACCACCAGTATATAGTCTAAGTTAATTCTATTCGAAAACACTGTCTACCACCAGTACGTAGTGTATGATCTGTTTGAAAACCCTGGTTACCACCAGTATGTAGTGTATGATCTGTTGGAAAACCCTAGTTACCACCAGTATGTATAGTAGTTTTATTACTTAAAATAAAACTATAGAAGAAAGAAATCCCGTAAACAAAGGTTAGTTTATACTTATTGTGAGTCGTATAACCATACTAATATGACCGGTGACCTCCTTTACGTTTCTTCAGGCGTCGTACGATTACAAAATTTGTCACCCCAGGCGTGCCCGCCTAACTGTAGCTAACAGTTCAAGTGTGGGATTGTCGGTCCCAAATAGATCTATTCGCAAATTTCATGCTCTCCCTCCAAGAGACTCTAGTTATACTACCGGAGAGGATTTATTGGTACCCCGAGGGGCATAACAAAGATACGTCTCACAATCCTTTATTAACTAGTTTACGTATGGTTCGGTTGTTTTCGAGTTCGAATTCGTTTGTAACGGTGTAGAGTATAAATAATTATACAAAAAATAATTATTTAGCAAGATACTCTAGTTTTCTGTATCTAGTAATGGATAAACTAAATCTGACATAGTTTATGTGTTTGACTTTGCATGAAGTTCGAATCTGTAAAACCGATAATGAATTTCCCAAACTATACCTATTATTGTTTGACTGGTTTGTTATGTTCATGTATTGTTCAGAAAACTATGCAATTAGGTTTAGAAAGCGTCCCTTATGCTCCGTATAATACAAAAGGGTTAAAGTATCTAAATGTATGATGGAAAAATCGTTGTAATTGCATCAGTTTTTATGATATGAAAACCTTTATGTGTGGCTTGTATTCCCCATGAAAACGTTTTAAAACTATAAAAGCGTAGGGGTATGAACTAACAGTTTAACGTATGATTCGACTATATGATCGGTATGAGTGATGAGTGTCAACGGATGCTTCGTACGCAAGTGGTCCCCATTAACATATAGTATCACATATATGTATTAGATTAGGGTATTTCATGACTAACCATGACGGGAAACCACCCTAAGGACTTGGAAATGCATGTACTAAGTGTTCTAGGTCCCACACTTAGTGGATTTTGCAAGTTTAAGACCAAATATGAGCATTAAAGTGAGTGTAAGGCCATAAAGGTGGGTGTGCGGCCGTACAGAGTGTATGCGCGACCAGAGTGTGGGGCCAGGGTGTGTGTACGGTCGCACACAGGAGTGTGTGGCCATACAGAGTGGGTGTGCGGCCGTACACAGGGGTGTGGGGTCGTACACCTTCAGGTGATGAAGAACACAAAGAACATGAAGAGTTTCAGAATTAGATCAAGGTGTCTTACCAGTATAACAAGCTAAATGATGGAGTTCTTCACATTTTTTAGGCCTTTATAGTGTACTTGGATGAGGATTTTAGAGAGAGAAAGTAGAGTGCAGCCAAAAGAAAGGAATGAGTGAAGGGGGTCACCCTTTATATATAGAGGGAGGTATGCGGCTGGAGGATGGGTGTGCGGCCACACACCCATGTGTGCAGCCGTACACACCTCTCAGGAGGGTGTATGGCCTGATTTTGTCCCTATACGACTTGTTGACTCATTACTAATCTCATTCCCGGCTGTACACAAACTTAGAACACTTAAACGAACCGTTAAATAGCATCAAAAGATAATGAAATCGAGTTTAATGTTGGTAACGTTGACCAATCGTACATAATGAAAGTTTCGGGTTGTCACATCATCCCCCCGTTAGAGGGAATTTTGTCCCGAAATTCAAGAATAAAGGTACAAATCATGGATTTGGAAAAAGATGGGGGTACTTCTGTTTCATTGAATCCTCGTGTTCCCAAGTGAATTCATGTTCCCGCTTGGCATTCCAGCGAACCTTCACTATCGGGATGCGACTTTGTTTCATTTGTTTGACCTCCTGGTCATTGATTTCGATTGGTTGTTCCATGAAGTTCAGGTTTTCGTCGATTTCAATTTCGTTAAGAGGGACCACAAGGGTTTCGTCGGATAGGAATTTCTTAAGATTCGAAACGTGGAAAACGGGATGAATGTTGCTAAGTTCATGCAGTAAACGAAGTTTGTATGCTACAGGACCAATCCTAGCAAGGATTTCGAATAGTCCTATGTATCTTGGATTCCGCTTGTCATGCTTTCCAAAGCGTATCATGCCTTTCCTGGGTGAGACCATCAGCAATACGCGGTCACTAACCTAGAACTCCAAGGGTTTTCTTCATTTATCGGCGTAGCTCTTTTTTCGATCTCATGAAGCTTTTTCTCATTCCCATATTTGTGTGATCTTTTCAGTGGTTTCGCGGATGATTTCTGGACCAGTGAGAGTGTTATCAGGGACTTGCCCCTTGGCTAGCTGCGTGTTGCCGACCTCATCTCAGCACATAGGGGATCTGCACTTGCAGCTATAGAGGGATTCAAAAGGCGCAGCCTTGATACTGGTATGAAAACGATTATTGTATGCAACCAAGGGAAAATGGTTGTCCCACGATTTACCGAAGTTGATGACACATGCTCTCAACATGTCTTATAAGGTTTGGAAGGTTCTCTCACTCTGTTCGTCTGTCTGAGGGTGGTAAGTTGTACTAATATCCAACTTAGTTCCAAGAGATTTCTATAGGGATTGCCAAAATCTCGAGGTAAACCTGCTATCTTGATCGGAGATAATTCATACAGGCACTCTGTGCAGTCGAACTATTTCTTGGATGTAGATTCGTGTAAGTCTTTCTATTTTGAAAGTTTCTTTGATTGGCAGGAAGTGAGTGGATTTTTTCAAGCGGTCGACTGTTACCCAGATGGTGTCGTACCCACTCGGAGATTTGGGTAATTTGGTAATGAAATCCATGGTAATCCTCTCCCACTTCCACTCAGTTATCTCTGGCTGCTGCAGCAAACCTGAGGGCTTCTGATATTCGACCCTCACCTTGGCGCAAGTCAGACACTTGCCCACGAAGGTAGCGATCTCTGCTTTCATGTTTGGCCACCAATATAGTTTCTTGAGATCAAGGTACATCTTGTCCAATCCTGGGTGAACGGAGTATCTAGTTTTGTGAGCTTCGTTCATGGCAACCTCTCTATATCCACCGAACTTTAGTGTCCATATCTGGTTCATGAAATAGTAGACTTCGTCTCCCTTGACGTCTAAGTTCTTTTCCATTCCCCTCAAGGCTTCACTCAACACATTCTCTGGTTTTAGGGCTTCCAACTGAGCCTCTCCGATTTGTGCGGATAAGTGGGAATGGATGGTCATAGTAAGTGTTTTCACACTGCAACCTGAGTACTCTTTTCGGCTGTGGGCATTTGCTACCACGCTGGCCTTGCCGAGATGGTAGCGTATTTCACACTCATAATCACAAAAGTAGCTCTACCCATCGCCGTTGTCTCATATTCAACTCCTTCTGGTCGAACATGGGCTGAAGGCTTTTATGGTCAGTGCAGATTATGCACTTGGTTCCGTAGCGGTAATGCCTCCATATTTTTAATGCGAAGACCACTGCTCCCAACTCCAGGTCGTGAGTTGTATAATGGACTTCGTGCGCTTTCAGCTGTCTTGACGCTTAAGCAATAACTTTTCCTCGCTGCATAAGCACACAACCTAAGGCATGATTGGATGCATCACAGTAGACAACGAAGTCCTCCATCCCTTCGGGCAAAGACAACGTATGTGCGCTGTATAGGTCCTGCTTCAATGTCTGAAATGTAGTGTCTTGTTTCTCACTCCAACAAAAGGGTACACCTTTCTCTGTCAGAGTGGTTAAGGGTTTGGCAATTCTGGAGAAATTCTGGATGAACCTGCGATAATAGACAGCGATACCCAAGATTTGATAGATTTTTGTGGGTGTCTTCGGTGCTGACCAGTTCTCTATCGCTTTGATTTTAGAAGGGTCTACATGTATGCCTTCCTCGCTTACCACGTGACCTAGGAAAGTTACTTTTCGAATCCAGAATTCGAACTTGGAGAATTTAGCGTATAGCCTCTCTGTCCTTAGAGTTTCCAACGCTAATCTCAAATGTTGTTTATGATATTCCTCGCTTCTGGAATAGACAAGTATATCGTCAATCAACACGATAACAAACTTGTCCAGGAAAGGACGGCACACTCGATTCATCAGGTCCATGAATAATGTCTGTACGTTGGTTAGACCGAAGGGCATTACTACGAACTCGTAGTGGCCATACCGAGTCCGAAATGTTGTCTTAGGAACATCACTCTCATGGACTCGCAGCTGATGGTACCTTAATCTGAGGTCTATTTTGGAGAAATAACTGGATCCTTGAATTTGATCGAAGAGGTCATCGATTTGAGGAAAAGGGTAACGATTTTTAATGGTGAGTTTTTTCAGTTCTCGGTAGTCGATACACATCCGAAAAGATCCATCCTTCTTTTTCACAAAGAAAATCGGGGCTCCCCAGGGTGAGGAACTCGGTCTGATGAATCCTTTGCTGAGAAGCTTATTGAGCTGGCTGGATAACTCCTGCATTTCTGCCGCCGCTAGGCGATATGGGGATTTAGCTATGGGGGTAGCTCCGGGGATTAAGATGATGTGAACTCGACTTGGCGCTCAGGTGGGATTCCCGGAAGCTCTCCATGAAAGAAATCAGGAAAATTGCAGACTTCGGGGATGCTCTCGAGGTCTTTAACTTCCTGCTTCTCGTTAACAACATGGGCTAGGAATGCATGACACTCCCTTCGCAGAAGTTTTTGGGTTTTGATGCACGAAATGATACGGAGGTTTGAACTGAGTTTATCGCCATAAATCATGAGGGTTTCTCCAGAGGGAAGATTGAGACAGATAGCTTTTTCGTAACAAAGGATATCAGCATGATTGGGGCTTAACCAATCCATGCCAATGATAACATCGAAGCTTTTTATGGAAACTTGCATAAGGTCGATGGGAAAGGAATGATTGCTTAGGGTAAGGGTACAGTCTACGAATATGTCGTTAGTGCTTTCTTTCTCACCGTTAGCCACCTCGACGGTAAATATTTCGGATAGAGGTTGAGGTTTACGTTTGAGGAGATGCTTGAACGCATGACTAATAAAACTCTCTCCACACCAGAATCGAAAAGAATGCATGCATAAGAGTTGTCGAGGAAGAACATACCCGTAACAACGGTAGGGTTAGCGACTGACTCCTCTTGCCCCATCGCTAGAACTCTCCCGGTGTTGCAAGTTCTTGCTGCCTTCGGGAAGTTTCTCTTGTAGTGCCCGACCTCGCCACAGCCATAACAGGCCTGACCGACACCTGCTCCAAAAGCCTGATTGATTGGTTGGGTTGGTGTTCTGCAGCTTTGAGCCGTGTGACCTTTCTTGTCACAGTTGTTGCAGAGCATTTCACGACATGGGTAAGGAATACGGTGATAATAACTGCACTTGCGGCACCAAAGGAGGGTACCAGTATATCCACTAGTAGGTGCTTGAATTGTAGGAGCAGCAGCAGGAGTAGTGGTAGCATGCACTATCAAAGTATGTTGTTTCTTGGAGGGCTCCTGTGAAGACTGGCCCTTTCTCTGCTTCCAAAACTTTCTTTTCTCACCACTCCCTTTTGCTGGTTCGGGAGCGGTTGTTACTTTATCCAGATCAACCCCGTGATCTATGAGGGTCTGCGCCGGGCACTTGGCACTGCCAAAAGTGATTTGCCTGACAGCCAAGACATTCCCTTGAGTTGGGAGCGTCAATCCCTAAATGTATCTCTCTATCTTCTTGCTTTCCAGGGTTACCATTCCAGGGCAAAGAAGTGCTAGGTCATCAAACTTAGAAGTGCAGGAAGCAATGTTGGAACCCTTCATTTTCAAGTTCCATAGCTCGTGCTCCAGTTTCTGCATTTCGCCCCTTGGGCAGTACTCAGCAAGCATGAGCTCTTTCAAGCTCTCCCAACCCATAGCATTTTCTATTGGCAGGGTTAGGGATTTGACCTGACTATTCCACCAGGTCAATGCTCTATTGGTGAAAGTGCAGGCAGCGAATTTCACCTTGTTGGCTTCAAATTAGGAACAAATTTCAAAGACAGACTCGATCTTCTCGAACCATCGAGTCAGGGATATAACACCTCCGTTGCCATCGAAGGACATGGGTTTTACATTCATGAAGTCCTTGTAGGAGCACTCCTTCTTATGCCCTTGACTACCTTCATGATTTTGGGAATGATTACCACTCTTGGAACCACAAGAACCACCAGGATTTATCTGTGACAAAGCAGCAGTCACAACGGCAGTAACAGTTGCTTGGAACATAGCAGGATCGAATTGAGGAGGTGGTGGTGGCGTTGGATCCGTCGAGGAATTGTTATTCTTTTTCTTGGGTCTTTTCTTTAGGGTCATCTTGTTCTATATCAGGAAGAAGAAGATGATAAGTCCCTTTTTACTTTAGAATCAAGAGATATGAAACAAGGTATATATGTGTATGATAGATAAAGTGTTCTACTAAGTGATAAATAGTGTCGCACCCCAAAACCGAGAACGGCGGAAACGTTCTGGGGCGGAGGACGTCATGTAAAGTATCACAGCACAGTATAATAGCAAACAAGCAAACAACATCATCCATTGCATTAAATATATAATTTTAATACAAGCGTGTTCTGTACAGTTATAGACACCAAAAATGTAAATCAAAATAATAAGATGAGTCTTGAATACGCTCCATCTTCTCAAAAGTTGGCCTTGGTACCTGTCTACTGATGACCTGAGAATACAAGTTATTTTGAAAGAGTTTATCAGCATTAAAGCTGGTGAGTTCATAAGTATTTTAGTGTCGGTGTTTGTATCAAAATGTTTGAACGTGATTTTGAAGTACGAGTTTGTAAACATTTGTAACAAAAGTATGTGAATGTTTGTAAGTGTTGGTAAAAGTTTGAATATCTTAGAAAATCCTATATTTCCTATTAAAAGTAGCCTTCTACCAAGGCATAACTATTTTGTATGTTCGTTTCTTGTAAAAACGTGTAATTTTCCCAAGTATAACTATCATTATCAAAATATAGTTTGTACATTAATGTTTAAGTGAAATGATCACTAAATATGTGCAAAGGGTAATTTAATGTGGTACTGTAGTGTTGGATTATAGGAACTACTGCTGTACTAACTACCTTAAACCGGATTTATATTAAGGTATTATGTGATTTATTGTACCATACTATCGACTATGTAACACGACAATGTAGGTCGTAAAAAGGTATGACGTTTGGCACTCGTAGACCTGCAAGTCTGGCTATAGCTAGCAGCAAGGTGTAGGATAGTCAATCATGTATAGATCTATACGCAAACTCACGCTCTCCCTCCAAGAGACTCTGGCTACAACTCGGGCCATGAAATTGAAGGCATGCTCCGATACAATGGATCACATTTATGTTAACGTATTCATGTATATGTAATGTTTTATTACTCATTCTAGTATTGTTGTATATGTTCTCCTTCTAGTATAGTTGCATATGTTCTCCTTCTAGTATAGTTGTATATGTTCTCATTCTAGTATAATGTATATGTTCTCATAGTAATAAGTATTGACTCATGAATGAACTGACACCTTGTATGATTCATGGAACTGAAAGTAGTAAGTAGTATAACCCTAAAATACACCTATTATAGTTTATTAGTAAATTTGATGAATGACTGAATGTACTAAGCTGAGATATAAATATTTATGTCTTATACATATACACATAATATATAAGTAATGATCCAACAACATTCGGACAAACAACCGGATACTTTAGGGCCACAACCCAACGAGGATAGGAAGTAAAGGGGGTTATCTCTCCTAAGTCCTTCAAACTTTATTTATATAACTATATATGTAATAGACATGGTTTTTAACAATATATAAGTTTAAAAATGTGTAATATAGTTTGATAATAATTTAAAGTCATTTTCTTGATAAAACAGTTTAAAGTATTTTGCTTGATAAAATAGTTTAAAGTCATTTGCTTGATAAAACAGTTTAAAGTATGAAAAATCTATTTGCATATTGGTTATTAATCACATGTGATTGATCTAATAACTAACATGGTTCAACTTGTATTCCCCCCCCCCCCATAAAGCATTTAAAACATTTAAAAGCATTTCAAAGGTTAGTTAAAGGGGTATGAACTCACTTGCAGTGATTAGATTGGATTGAAGTGTCGGATACGGTGCTAGGTGACAAATGGAGATTTGTACACACACCTGAGCCTAGTTATCATATAATAAACATATATATATATATATATATATATATATATATATATATATATATATATATATATATATATATATAACTAATTAGCCAATTTATAACTAATAAATTAAGTTGGGACACTCTAGAACATGAAAACACTTTGTTTTAAGTGTTAAAGATCACAAGGGTTGCATCCAAGTGTTTGTAGGGCAAGGCTAGAGTGTTTGGGGTTCAAGGGTAAACTCCTTTTGAGTTTACGGTTTTCATGACCATTACCCAATTAGTTTACGGCAGTAAACTCAAGGGTTTATGGTCGTAAACTCTACACTTTAAGGCCATATGTTGTTTTGAGGTTTTACAAGTCCTTTGAAGCATTTCTCCTTGATGGTTAGGTCTTTGGAAGGGATTAGGGCATCATTACACTCCTTTGAGGAGTTTATGGCCCCAAGGTCATTTCCTTTTGGTGTTACTACCGTAAACCCATATGGAAAGTGGTATTTTATGTTTTCAAGTCCTTAGCTCATCAAGGTAAAAGTCTAGGTTAGATTTTTGGCCTAAGGAAGGAATATGGTCCATTTATACCCTCATTGGGATGTTTACGGTTTTAGGAGATCCCCAAACCGTAAACACATATAAATGATGGACGTTGGTGTTTTTCAAGTCTTAAACACATCAAGGAAGGATGTAAACATCAATCTAGGGCTAGAGAGAGACTTAGGCACACTTTGGTGCCCTTACTTGGTGTTTACGGCCCAAGAACATTCTTGGACTGTGAACACCTTAATATTTGTGTTATATGGACATTTTCTTGATGCAAACATGTATAACAAGCTTTATAAGACTCTAGGATAGAAGTACTTACTATTTGGAAGCATGAAATGAGTTAAAAGTCCAAGAACACTTAGTGTGTGTTCTTGGTGTTTTGGAAAATCTAATGAAAACACAAAAATGGATGGATGAAAAGATGTACAATCACTAGATTAAATGTTATACCAAATTGAAATGGCTAGAAACACTTACTAGATTGAAGATCTTGTATAAAATCTTAGATGATACTTGAGAGTGTTTTGATAGTGTTCTTGAGAGTAAAAGTAAAAACTGA
This sequence comes from Lactuca sativa, assembly GCF_002870075.4. Lineage (NCBI taxonomy): Eukaryota > Viridiplantae > Streptophyta > Magnoliopsida > Asterales > Asteraceae > Lactuca > Lactuca sativa. The sequence continues at coordinate 93,032,922 of NC_056625.2, read as the reverse complement.
CAAGTTTGGGGAGTAAACTCATGCTTAAGGCATGAGCTTACGGTTTTTGGGGGAGTTTACGGCCCAAACATAAAAGTTTGGCCGTGAACTTCTAAGGCACGAGGTATTTGCGGCTTTGAAATTTCAAGACCCGAGACGACACTTCCTTTCACCCGTTCGTTTAAAGAAAATTTAATAAAATAATCAAACGAACTTTAAATTTGCTAAAAATGAATAGCAGTGAAATTGACTTATAAATTGAGTTGATTGACTTTTAGGGTTTGACCAAAAGAAAATTTCGGGTTGTCACATCATCCCACCGTTAAAGGGAATTTCGTCCCGAAATTAAAGTCTAAGCAGATAAAGTATTTACAGATAACTAAGAGAAAAGATGAGGATATTTTAATTTCATTTGATCCTCGCGCTCCCACGTGAATTCCGGTCCTCGCTTGGCGTTCCAGCGAACCTTCACAATCGGGATGCGGCTTTGCTTCGTCTGATTGACCTCACGATCCATGATCTTTACGGTTCTTCCACGAAGTTGAGGCTCTCTTTGATCTCGATCTCGTCGTGTGGGATTACAAGAGTCTCGTCGGACAGACACTTTTTCAAGTTAGAGACGTGGAATGTTGAATGTACGTTATAAAGTTCGTCGGGTAGATTGAGTTTGTAAGCTATAGGGCCGATTCTTGCGAATATCTCAAAAGGCCCTATGTATCTCGGATTAAGCTTCCCACGCTTATTGAAGCGTATCAAGCCCTTCCAGGGTGAGACTTTAAGAAGGACTCGGTCTCCCACCTGGAATTCCAAAGGTTTCCTACGTTTGTCAGCGTAGCTTTTCTGTCGGTCTCTAGAGGCTTTCAATCGTTCACGGATCTGAACGATCTTCTCTGTAGTTTCTCAAATGATTTCCGGGCCTGTGAGAGTACTGTCAGAAACTTGCCCCCTAGCTAACTGGGCGTCACCCACTTCAGCCCAGCACAGAGGGGATCTGCACTTCCGGCCATAGAGGGCATCAAATGGAGCAGCCTTGATGCTCGTGTGATAACTGTTATTGTAGGAAAATTCGACAAGGGTTAAATGAGTATCCCATGCCTTTCCTAAGTCAATCACACATGCTCTCAGCATACCTTCCAGCGTTTGAATGGTCCTCTCACTTTTCCCGTCGGTCTGAGGATGGTAGGTTGTGCTCATGTCCAGCCTTGTTCCTAGTGAATTTTGTAGCGATTGCAAGAATCATGAAGTGAACCTACTATCTCTATTGGAGATAATGGATATAGGAACACCATGCAGTCATACAATTTCCCTAATGTAAGTTCTCGTAAGCTTCTCCATCTTGTCAGTTTCTTTGATAGGTAGGAAGTGTGCAGACTTGGTCAATCTATCGACGATGACCCATATGGTATCAAGTCCACCCGTTGTCTTTGGCAACTTGGTTATGAAATCCATAGTGATTCGCTCCCACTTCTATTCTGGAATCTCTGGTTGTTGTAGTAAACCGGAGGGCTTCTGGTACTCGATCTTAACCTTTGCGCAAGTAAGGCATTTACTTACGAAGGTAGCAATCTATGCTTTCATATTAGGCCACCAGTATAACTTTTTAAGATCCAGATACATCTTATCTGAACCTGGGTGGACGGAGTATCGAGTGTTGTGCGCCTCGATCATGACCAAGTCTCGGAAACCACCATGCTTCGGTTTCCAGTTCCGGTCCATGAAATATAAGGCTCTGCCACCCTTGACTTCTAAATTCTTAACCATTACTCTAAGGGATTCACTCGTCACGTTTTCAGGTTTCATGGCTTCAAGCTGAGCCACCTGAATTTGGTTAGACAAGTGTGAATAGATAGTCATCGTCAACGATTTGACTCTTCGACCAGAATATTCTTTCCAACTTAGGGCGTCTGCTACTACGGTGGCTTTAGCCGGATGATGATGAATATCACATTCATAGTCATTGAGTAGCTCGACACACCGTCGTTGACGCATGTTGAGCTCCTTCTGATCGAATATGTGTTGTAAACTCTTGTGGTCGGTAAAAATTGTGCTTTTGTGCCATACAGGTAATGTCTCCAAATCTTCAGGGCAAACACAACTGCCCCTAGCTCAAGATCGTGTGTGGTGTAGTTGACTTTGTGTGTCATTAGCTGTCTCGAGGCGTAGGCGGTGACCTTACCCCGTTGGATCAGAACACAACCGAGCCCTTTATTTGACGCATCACAATAGACAACGAAGTCTTCTATCCCTTTGGATAGGGATAGTATTGGCGCAGTGCACAAGGCTCGCTTGAGCGTTTGGAATGATCTTTCCTGTTTCTCTTCCCAGTCAAAGGCCACGCCCTTCTGGGTCAGTGTTGTAAGAGGTTTCGCAATGCGGGAGAAGTTCTGTATGAACCTGCGGTAGTAGCCAGCGAGACCTAGAAATTGACGAATTTTTGTAGGCGTCTTCTATGCTGACCAATTCTCAATGGCCTTAATTTTGGATGGATCCATGTGGATTCCCTCTTCGCTTACCACGTGTCCTAAGAATTCGACTTTTCGGATCCAAAATTCACATTTAGAGAACTTCGCATAGAGCTTCTCCGTTCGTAAATTTCCTAGAACTTGTCGCAAGTGATCGCCATGATCTTCCTCACTTCGGGACTAGATCAGGATGTCATCAATGAAGACGATGATGAATTGATCCAAGTAAGGTCGACATACTCTATTCATCAAATCCATGAACACTGCAAGTGCATTGGTCAATCCGAATGGCATCACGACGAAATCGTAGTGTCCGTAACGAATTCGAAAGGCTGTCTTAGGAACATCCTCCTCTATCACTCGTAACTGGTGATATCTGGATCTTAGATCAATTTTGTAGAAGTAATTCGCCCCTTCAGTTGGTCAAATAAATCGTCTATGCGAGGCAGAGGGTGACGATTCTTGACCGTCAGCTTGTCGAGTTCTCTGTAGTCCATACACATACGGAATGATCCGTCTTTCTTCTTAACGAACAAGACCAGTGCTCCCTAAGGTGAGGAACTTGGTCTTATAAAGCCTTTGCTGAGTAGTTCGTTAAGTTGACCAGATAGTTCCTGCATTTCTTCTGGTTCTAATCGGTAGGGAGACTTGGCTACTGGGTAGCTCCTGGGACTAAGTCGATTTTGAACTCGACCTGTCGTTGTGGAGGTAATCCTTGTAGTTCTTATGGAAAGATGTCGGGAAAGTCGCTCACTACTGGAATGTCTTTTAGTTCTTTCGTTTCCAGGATCGTTTCGACGACGTGAGCACGGAATGCATGATATTCCTTACATAGATACATCTGTGCTGGAATACTTGAGATGATACGAAGACTCGTATCGGGTTTGTCGTCGTAGACGACAAGAATTTCGTTAGACGGGAGGTTTAGACAGATTACTTTCTCGTAGCACATGATGTCGGCGCGATGAAGACTCAACCAATCCATGCCGATGATAACATCGAAGCTTTTAATTGAGACCGGCATGAGGTCGATTGGAAATGAATTTTTATCTAGTGTTAGGGTACATCCTAAGTATATGTTGTTTGTGCGTTCAGTTTTCCCATTCGCCATTTCTACCGTGAATTGTTCTTTAAGTGCGTGCGGTTGTTAAGTATGCGAGCAAATTTATGGTTCAAGAAGCTTCGCTCCGCTCCACTATCGAACAGTATACATGCATAGGAGTTATCGAGAAGAAACGTACCAGTCACCACCGTCGGGTCAGCAACCGCTTCCCCATGGCCTAACGCTAGTACTCTCCCCGCTCCACCAGCATTCTTTGCTTTGAGGCAGTCCCTCTTGTAGTGGCCCGCATCGCCTCATCCATAGCAAGCCTGGCTCACGCCAGTGTCGGGGACTTGGGTGATTGGCCTCGCCGGAGTTTTGCAGAAAGGGACTGTTTGTCCTTTCTTGTTGCAGTTAGAGCACTGCATTTCTCGGTAGGGGCCGTGGTGGTGAAAGTTGCATTTGTTGCACTTAGGCAAACTTCCGGCATACTGCCTTACCGGAGCAGTAGCAGCAGCAGGGGTTATCGCGGCATGCACAGCTACAATTTGCTGCTTTTTGGTAGCTCGTTGTTTCTTCTTGTCATCCCAGAACTTCCTCTTAGTGTTAGTGGGTTTGGAGGGTTCCGAGATGGCTAGGGTTGTTTTCGCTGATGGGGTTTGGACCCCATGGTCAATGAGTCGTTGTGCCAGTCGCTTGGCACTGTCGAATGTAGCAGGGTTTGATGATAGTACATCCCCCTGATACAGAGGCACTAGCCCCCATATGTACCTCTCGATATTTTTCCCTTCAGTGGGAACCATATTGGGGCAGAGGGCCACCAGTTCGCTGAATCTAGCAGTATATGCAACTATGTTGGATCCCTTCATGGTTAGGCTCTACAGCTCCTACTCCAATTTCTGGATCTCGCCCCTCGGGTAGTACTCCTCAATCATGAGGTCTTTCATAGTTTCCCAGCCCATGTCGTTAGCCACTACGAGAGTTAGTGCCTTGAAATGGTCGTTCCACCATGTCAGGGCCTTCTCTTCAAAGGTGCACGCGGCAAATTTGACTTTGCTCACAGCAGGGCAGGAGCAAATATCGAAGACCGATTCCGTCTTCTTGAACCATTGCGAGAGAGCAATGACTCCACTGGTCCCCTTGAAGGTCTTCGGCTTGCAGTTTGTGAAATCCTTGTAGGAGCACTCTCTCGAGCGCACAGGGAGTTTAGCATGAGTAGAGTCAACAGGGGTCCCACCCCTGCTGTTATCAGCGGAGTGATATTGAGCCATGGCAGTTGCCACTGCCGCAGCTACTGCATCATTCAGGGCTGCAGTATCGATGACCGGAGGAGGAGGCACTGGTGGAGGATTATGCCATGGTGATTTGCGAGGAGGCATCTTTCAGCTGTAAGTTTATAAAGACGAACACGTTTGTAAGAATCAATTGTAAGCAGGGTGAGAGAGACACATGGACTAAATAGCCATAGTCCAACAGTTGAATGAGTGTTTTAAGATCACAATATAGAAGGACAGTAGGAAAACACAAGTGTAGAGATTTTTCCCACATATTAGGTAGCTATCAATATTACCGGTATTATTGATGTAACAAGTTCAGGGAAAATTGACCTAACAGTAGGTCTTACGTCATACCATACGGAAAAAGTTTGACAGTCCCTAGATTCTTAGTTAAAGTACTGAAAGTTAGGGATATTTTACAGACAACTGCTACATAGAGCATAGATACGAAAGGCTATTCCTTAATCAAAAGAAAAGATTTACTGGGCATCTTCTAATGTTGATGGGAATTCCTCGGGCCAACCCTGAGGTCTTCCACTTGACGAACCACCTATTGAAGGTGTCGCTCATGAGCCCTCTGGCAAACTCAAAGTTCTATGACTTCAGCTCGGGAGGCAGCCAGTTGTTGCTGCAGGGTCTCATTGGTTCTCCTGGTCTTTTCCATTTCTTCTTCAAGACGGCGGATGCGGACTGTGTTGATGTAACGCCCGTAGATCAAGGCTAGTCAATTTAGAGACGATAGGCGTCAAAAATGAATTTTTGATGAAAGATTATTTAGAATGAATAATCTTAACTAAGTTACAGTATATTTTACAAGGTTTTCGTGCATACAAAGAACGCCGAAATCCGAGTTATAACGAAGAAGTTATGACCTATCGAAGTTTCGCGACAAAACCGGCACGACACAGCGCGACGTAAAAAGTGAATTTACGTTAGAGCAATATTTAGCCTTAGCAATCTAGATGAAAGTCGTAGAATACATTAAACCATGAATGTGCATAAAAAGAACGCCCAAATCTGACTTCGTATGAGGAAGTTATGATTTTTCGAAGTTTCGACTTAGCGGTATGCAGCCCGAATACTCAATTTGAGACCGAGCGGTTTTTAGCCAAAACAATCTAAATGAGACTTGAAGATCTCATTAATTGTAGTAAAACGATATAAAGATAGGCAAAAACGGACGTCGGATGAAGAAGTTATGATTTTATAACGGAGTTTTCCTGTCCCGGCCTACTAAAAATAAATAATAAAAATAAGGTCAAAATTAGCCAACGGAGTCTAAACGAAAGTTGTATATCGTAGTCCCACCTACGCGTGGATATAAAGAACGTCGAAAACGGAGTTCGTATGAGAAAGATATGAAATTTTGAAGTTTATTAAATATTTTCGAAATTAAATTTAAATATAAATTTTCGATATTATCCAAGGGGGGAGTCACCGGGCTTATCCAGGTTATGCCCCGTGCAACTTAAGAGTATGCCTCGCGTAAATCGTAGATCCAAACCCTATAAAAGGGAGTCGAGTGCAGCCGATTCAATTGCACATTTCTCTTCTTCCTCTTGCATTTTTGCATCATTTTTTGTGCAAGAATTATCCCGAAGCCCCGGTATCATTCCCGAGCCCCGAAGCAAGTCCCGAGGCCCCGAAGATCCCGAGAAGTGCGATTCCCGAGCCAAAGCTCTGCCCACGAGAAGTTCGATTTTTGTGAAGACCTTCCAGATCTACCGAAGAATACTACTTCTACAAGTCGTAGTGCTGTCCAATCATCTTCTGATCAAGTGAGTGTATACTACCTTTCATAAACACGACAATAATACAAGTATGGGTTGAGTGTATTAAGTATATTGTTGTTTATATGTGTGAGCGTGTAGTTACTTTCTTCTAACACATAAATATGAAGTATTTGCTATGAAATACGTGCTATGTGTTTATATGTTATTTGTCTATTTGAGATGGGCATGGAAATTGGAGTTTTATACAGGTGTTAAATGATTTAAACTGTGTAAGTATTTATATCTACAAAATTGTTGGGTAGAAGATAGGTAGATGGAATAGTTGGTGACTATGGAGTTAGCGTCTATTGTATAAACCTTGGCGACGATGTGACTTCGTGCCTATTTGATGAACCTTGGCGACTATGGAGTTAGCGCTTGTTGAGTAAACCTTGGCGACTATGGAGTTAGCGCTTGTTGAGTAAACCTTGGCGACTATGGAGTTAGCGCTTGTTGAGTAAGCCTTGGCGACTATGGAGTTAGCGCTTGTTGAGTAAGCCTTGGCGACTATGGAGTTAGCGCTTGTTAAGTGAACCTTGGTGACTATGGAGTTAGCACCTGATAACTATGGATTTAGTAGTTGATAAATAAACTTTGGCAGCAATGGAATTCGTGCCAATTCCTTACGAATAAATGAATGAAGGATAGTTGGTTCTTAGGGTAAAACCTTAAGAAGATAATGGGGATGGGTAATTGGGTTGATTGTTTGTTGATTAAATATAATAATTATATTATTGTGGGTTGAAAACCCTATATGCTCACCAGGCTCCCAAGCCTGACCCACTCTGTTTTCATTTCATTACAGGTAATGGTACAAGGGTATAAGTTGGTGGACTTGACGAGAGATTTTGGGATTATAGATCAGTAGTTATAAATAACTATTGTAAGATCTATTTTATATTGTTTATGCTTTTGGTCTGTAACGAACATGACATCCCAAGGTTTTATTATTTAATGAAAATACATTCTTTTCGAGAAATGTTTTGATAAATGGTTATCATATTTTATTTTGGGAACAAATTCCGCAACCGTTTTCTTTAAACGATCACTCTGATTTATCAAACAAAGCATAAACAAATTGGTCTTTTCTGGCCGTGAAATTGGGGATGTCACAGTTGGTATCAGAGCATTAGTTTAAGCGAACTAGGAATTTGTAGGATTTCTAGACTTAAACTTAGAATGCTAAGCGATGATTGTGAGATGAGTGTCTACCATGTTTTAGGCACGAGCACTAGTATATTTTAGGAAAGATGCCTAAAATGCTTTTATGTGCTAAATTCTATATGTTTGCCATATATGAAATTTTTGTTTGGATCTATGGTCTGTTGCCAACCAGATCTGGAAACCTTATGTGTTTAGGATTCTAAGCGTTTGATACGATATTAGAACTAGCATGTAAACGTTTCGGGGGTGATAAGGAGATTTATACGTTTATCGTAATTAAAGCTTTCTTATCTTAAAAAAAATTTCACTTGGTACACCGAATGTCTGCTTGGATGTACAAAAGGTCATGGTGAAGACTTGTAGAGAATTGAATAAATGGACGAAATAAAGAAGGTGTATCATAGTGAATGACACCAATCATAAGATATCGTAAGAGTGGTATCTTGCCTTTAGAGTATGTCTTATGAAATAAAAGTACGTTTAGAGGAGTACGGTACGTCTAAAGTACACCTTCGATTGGCAGGATGATGGAACGACTGGTGAAATTCTTGAAGTTGTCTCATCGTCTGATATTTTCATCACCAATCGAGTCGGAATAGAGTCGATGATTGAAGATTGAGCAGTGAAGAAGTCCTAGTAGAGTCTAGGGAAATTGTTTATGATTACTTGGACACATTCGTATGTGTTAAATTGTTTTGTGATTTTCTTGTATGGTGACTTGGTCGACTGCGGGACAATACTTGGGACGAGTATGAGTAGGTGTGAAAGGTAGTAGATGCATATACTACCGGAAGCACAGGACTCGCACTTGGATCAGGGAAAGTCACAAGGTTACCAAGAAGCTAGTAATTGATTCCGTTTTGTTCAAGTGTGTCATTACCCTTGTTTCGGTAGTGACTAGTAAGATGGTTGTTATTCCGACCCTAGTGGTCATATCCAAATTGAGTCCGACTACGAGGAGTTTGTTACGTGGTTCATGGAACCGAGTTAGATGTAACATCTGAATTAAGTCAGAAGGTTGAAGTTAATGTGATTGATAGTGTCGTGCTCGTTGTTAAAAGAAGTTTGTAGGTAGAAACGCTACATGCTGAAATGTGATTATATCACATTAGAATATGAAGGTATATTCCATTCTGGAATTTAACTTTATTAAAGACCGAGTCTAAGCGTCGCATCGTACAATGAGAGGTCGATAGAGCACGACCCATCGGTTTATTACAATAGATAAAGGAAAGTATTTATCCTGAGAAGAAGAAGGAGTCCACAATGAGGACTTATTTGGTAACTCGAGGGTTACGATTGAAAGTACAACATAGTACGATAGGCAGATGCAAGATTTGGCATCTTCTGCGGTCCAGAAAGCCATAGAGTTAAATACTCTTTCGAGGAAACATAGAAGTTACGGTTATTACCTAGGATGAATAAATAACGTGTGGAATCATTAAACAAGTTCTATTTTCGTTGATGATTCCGGGACGTAATCATCCTAAGTGGGAGATAATTGTAACGCCCGTAGATCAGGGCTGGTCAATTTAGAGACGATAGGCGTCAAAAATGATTTTTTTATGAAAGATTATTTAGAATGAATAATCTTAAATAAGTTATAGTATATGTTACAAGGTTTTCGTGCATATAAAGAACACCGAAATCCGAGTTATAACGAACAAGTTATGACCTGTCGAAGTTTCGCGATAGAACCGACACGACACAGCGCGACGTAAAAAGTGAATTTACGTTAGAGCAATATTTAGCCTTAGCAATCTAAATGAAAGTCATAGAATACATTAAACCATGAGCGTGTATAAAAAGAACGCCCAAATCTGAATTCGTATAAGGAAGTTATGATTTTTCGAAATTTCGACTTAGCGGTATGCAGCCCGAATACTCAATTTGAGACCGAGCGGGTTTTAGCCGAAACAATCTAAATCAGAATTGAAGATCTCATTAATTGTAGTAAAACGATAAAAAGATAGGCGAAAACGAACGTCGGATGAAGAAGTTATGATTTTATAACGGAGTTTTCCTGTCCCGGCCTACTAAAAATAAATAATAAAAATAAAGTGAAAATTAGCCGACGGAGTCTAAACGAAAGTTGTATATCGTAGTCCCACCTACACGTGGATATAAAGAACGTCGAAAACGGAGTTTGTATGAGAAAGATATGAAATTTTGAAGTTTATTAAATATTTTCGAAATTAAATTTAAATATAAATTTTCGATATTATCCAAGGGGGGAGTCACCGGGCTTATCCAGGTTATGCCCGGTGCAACTTAAGAGTACGCCCCGCGTAAATCGCAGATCCAGACCCTATAAAAGGGAGTCGAGTGCAGCCGATTCAATTGCTCATTTCTCTTCTTCCTCTTGCGTTTTTGCATCGTTTTTCGTGCAAGAATTATTCCGAAGCCCCGGTATCATTCCCGAGCCCCGAAGCAATTCCCGAGGCCCCGAAGATCCCGAGAAGTGCGATTCCCGAGCCAAAGCTCTGCCCACGAGAAGTTCGATTTTTGTGAAGATCTTCCAGATCTACCGAAGAATACTACTTCTACAAGTCGTAGTGCTGTCCGATCATCTTCTGATCAAGTGAGTGTATACTACCTTTCATAAACACGACAATAATACAAGTATGGGTTGAGTGTATTAAGTATATTGTTGTTTATATGTGTGAGCGTGTAGTTACTTTCTTCTAACACATAAATATGAAGTATTTGCTATGAAATACGTGCTATGTGTTTATATGTTATTTGTCTATTTGAGATGGGCATGGAAATTGGAGTTTTATACAGGTGTTAAATGATTTAAACTGTGTAAGTATTTATATCTACAAAATTGTTGGGTAGAAAATAGGTAGATGGAGTAGTTTGTGACTATGGAGTTAGCGCCTTTTGTATAAACCTTGGCGACGATGTGACTTCGTGCCTATTTGATGAACCTTGGCGACTATGGAGTTAGCGCTTGTTGAGTAAACCTTGGCGACTATGGAGTTAGCGCTTGTTGAGTAAACCTTGGCGACTATGGAGTTAGCGCTTGTTGAGTAAACCTTGGCGACTATGGAGTTAGCGCTTGTTGAGTAAGCCTTGGCGACTATGGAGTTAGCGCTTGTTAAGTGAACCTTGGTGACTATGGAGTTAGCACCTGATAACTATGGATTTAGTACTTGATAAATAAACTTTGGCAGCAATGGAATTCGTGCCAATTCCTTACGAATATATGAATGAAGGATAGTTGGTTCTTAGGGTAAAACCTTAAGAAGATAATGGGGATGGGTAATTGGGTTGATTGTTTGTTGATTAAATATAATAATTATATTATTGTGGGTTGAAAACCCTATATGCTCACCAGGCTCCCAAGCCTGACCCACTCTGTTTTCATTTCATTACAGGTAATGGCACAAGGGTATAAGTTGGTGGACTTGACGAGAGATTTTGGGATTATAGATCAGTAGTTATAAATAACTATTGTAAGATCTATTTTATATTGTTTATGCTTTTGGTCTGTAACGAACATGACATCCCAAGGTTTTATTATTTAATGAAAATACATTCTTTTCGAGAAATGTTTTGATAAATGGTTATCATATTTTATTTTGGGAACAAATTCCGCAACCGTTTTCTTTAAACGATCACTCTGATTTATAAAACAAAGCATAAACAAATTGGTCTTTTCTGGCCGTGAAATTGGGGATGTCACAGTTGACACCAGAGTTGGCATCAATTTCCATGACCCGGTCAATGGCTGCTCGACCTTGTTCAACATTACGAGCTATTCTGCGGACAATGACGGGCAGATCTCGATCCGCAGAGCCACCTTCGCTGAGATTGTAAAAGCTTCGGTCCCCAAAGTAAGGTAAGGGCTGACCTTGTTCTTTGCTCCAGCGATTCAAGTTGGTTGGCCACAAGGGTGTGGGAGATGGGAAAACTAGTCGGGGGTTGTTGTTTGGGGCTTGACCTATTGGCGGTAGGTTGTTGACTTCAGGCTCGGAGTCAGATCCATCCGAAAAGCCTTCTGCGAGGTGATCATCCAAAGGGATTGGATGCTCATCTTCGGGCTCTTCTTCAAGCCATCTAACATTGCCTTGGGGTGGAAAGTACGGGTCTCCGGGAAGGTGGAATCCAGCCATTTAATTATACGCAAGAAGAGAGGTATAAGGATCTAGTACATAGGTAGCTTGTAGTAGCACAAAAAACAAATACTCCTATAGTGTTTTAAGTCTAGGTTCTATTGCTCTCATTATGGTATTTTTGGTACGTTTTTAGACCTGTTAAAATATCACAACCATTCTAGGGCATATGTTAATCACTCCTCGAACCAGCATAGTTGATCAGGCTATGCCACTCCCAGGACTGACCATACATCCCCGAGCTTACTTGTGATATTTAACAATCGTAATACTTTTGTTCTTGTCATTGTGACACTGATTTTAGTATGAATGCAAACTTGTATACTTAGATAAATATTTTATTATTTAAAAGTATAGACTCTTGGTCAATGTGTTTTAATCCCAATGGGTTTATAGTTAGTATATCTTTTATGGGTTGATATACTCAATTCACTATAAACAATGCTCTGATACCAATCTGTCGCACCCTAAAACCGAGAATGGCGGAAACGTTCTGGGGTGGAGGACGTCATGTAAAGTATCACAACACAGTATAAAAGCAAACAAGCAAACAACATCATCCATTGCATTAAATATATAATTTTAATAAAAGTGTGTTCTGTACAGTTATAGACACCAAAAATGTAAATCGAAAAAATAAGATGAGTCTTGAATACGCTCCATCTTCTCAAAAGCTGGCCTTGGTACTTGTCTACTGATGACCTGAGAATACAAGTTATTTTGAAAGAGTTTATCAGCATTAAAGCTTGTGAGTTCATAAGTATTTTAGTGTCGGTGTTTGTATCAAAATGTTTGAACGTGATTTTGAAGTACGAGTTTGTAAACATTTGTAATAAAAGTATGTGAATGTTTGTAAGTGTTTGTAAAAGTTTGAATCTCTTAGAAAATCCTATATTTCCTATTAAAAGTAGCCTTCTACCAAGGCCTAACTGTTTTGTATGTTCGTTTCTTGTAAAAACGTGTAATTTTCCCAAGTATAACTATCATTATCAAAATATAGTTTGTACATTAATGTTTAAGTGAAATGATCACTAAATATATGCAAAGGGTAAATTAATGTAGTACTGTAGTGTTGTATTATAGGAACTACTGCTATACTAACTACCTTAAACCGGATTTATATTAAGGTATTATTGATGGGTTTTAGCCATAAGAACTTTCCTATGTGCGCATGCAAAACCCTAATGCTTGGATCTAGGCTTTCTAATTAAACATGCTTTGAATCCAAGACTTCTAATGGCTAATTAGGTTTAAACAACAACATTGAAACAGATCTAGAGCCATACCTTTGAGTTCCTTGTTGATCTTGTGGTCTTGGAGCTTCTAGAGTCACAAATGTCACTCCTCTGATGGCTTACAAACACCAATAGCAAGGAAGATGATTTAGGAGAGAGGAGAGGGGAGGAAATCGGCCAGGGTTCTCTTACTTTAGGAGAGGGTGCCGATTTCCCTTGCCCATGGGATCTATTTATACTTGTAGACTCCTTAAGGGTTACAACCTAAACCCTAGTTGGATAATCTTCTCCTAAGGCTATCCAAATCCTTTCCTTAGATAAGCCATGGACGAATTTAGCTATCCTTTAGCTTCTAGAATTCGTCCCTAGTATATCTACAAGGATTTTCAGTCTAAAGCTTAACTATCAAACAATTGACAGTTTATACCCCTTTATTTAATTAACCTCTTTAAGTCACCAAATTAATTCTAATTAATTCTATGACTTATATTAATCAAATAACAATATATTATTCTTTATATTATTCTCATAATATACTAATAATATTTACTCTCACATATTAAATCATCCTATCAAGTTGCTATTGTGAAGGCAACCCAAAAGGACCATGCACAATCGGGTCAAATACTTGCCTAATATAGTTGCAGCCTTAGACACTATTCCAACAGTCTCCCACTTGGATAAGTCTAGTAACTATATGCACAAGTACAATTCGGTTTGCAATCGTAGCTCTCAAAGACGCTATCAAACTCTGATCTAATCAATCTTGTCCTTTAGATAAGGGATCGTACAGTCCTCTGTTAGATATCATGCTGACAATCCTATGGAATGGTTAGTCAAGCATTTAGGTTTCTCGATCTCTGATTTATTTGACATAGAACTTAATCGAACACATCAATTCAGTTCTAACCGGGCCCAGCACATAAGTCAAATCAAATCATCGAGCGGCCGAGATATCGCTTTTACCTTCTTAGATAAAAGTTACAGATAAATTTCGACTTATATGCATTTACTTATTCATTAACCAACTATACACAACAATGCGTTTTATAACACCGAGTTACTGATGCGTTTTCGCATTATCAATGTACAACCAATTAACAGATAACAAACCATATATCTAGGTTTTAAGACTATATGATATTATCGTCTTGCGATCACCCTTTTATATCTTATTCCATAAGGTGATTCCAGCAAGCGCGGGTTTGTTCCAATGCTCAAAACTAGTTCATAAGCACTCATGAACGTTGCAGCAACCCTTTTCTATGTCTAACACCATTTAGACAATCTACACACCAATTCATGACAATCTTCATTCATATCTACTCCCAACATATAAACGATTGTGGACAATTTGAACAATTCTATTATTCCTAATAATTTCAATTATTCTGGAAGTCAAAACATGCAAAGTGAAACAATAGCTAAACAATTAACATAAGATAGTAACATTACTCATAAATAAAACTCCTTTGTTTAATCATCAAATGTTAATTACGTTTATCTATTACACGTTTCTAATACTATCTAATCTATGCTAATATCATCCTTCAGCCCAATACTCCTAGCATGCTGCAAATGCTTAACCCTACTCAGTCCCTTCGTAAGCGGATCTGCTGGGTTATCTTCTGATGATATCCTCTTCACTACGAGTTGTCCTTCTTCTACACGATGTCTAATGAAGTGATATTTTCTGTCGATATGTCTTGATCTACCATGATCCCTCGGTTCCTTGGTCAAGGCAACCGCTCCTTCGTTATCACAGAAAATCTCCATGGGTTGTTTTATGGCAGGTACTACTCCAAGATCACTGATGAAGTTCTTTAGCCATATCGCCTCCTTCGACACTTCGCTCGCTGCAATGTACTCTGATTCGCACGTTGAATCAGCTACGGTCTCCTGCTTGGAACTCTTCCATGTCACTGCTCCTCTATTTAGGGTAAAAACCCAGCCCGACTGTGAACGGTAGTTGTCCCTGTCGGTCTGAAAGCTGGCGTCACTATACCCTCGCACCTTCAAGTCATCACTCCCTCCGAGGACTAAGAACCATTCCTTCGTCCTCCGAAGGTACTTAAGGATATTCTTCACCGCAATCCAATGTGCTCTGCCAGGATTCCCCTGATATCTTCTAACCATGCTCAAAGCGAAGGCTACATCAGGGCGAGTACAAGTCATAGCATACATGATTGAGCCAACTGTGGAAGCGTATGGTACTCGGCTCATTTCTGCTATTTCAGCTTTGGTACTCGGACTTTGAGTCTTACTCAACTTGGCATTACTTTGTATCGGTAATTCTCCCTTCTTCGAATTTTCCATACTAAAACGTTTTAGTATCTTCTCTAAGTAAGTGTTCTGACTAAGTCCAATTAGTCTCTTACTTCTTTCTCTTACTATCCTTATTCCCAAAATGTAAGAAGCCTTTCCGAGGTCCTTCATAGCGAAGCACTTCCCGAGCCAGGACTTAACCTCCTGCAGAGTCGGGATGTCGTTTCCTATGAGTAATATGTCATCGACATATAGAACGAGGAAGCTTACTATACTCCCACTGACTTTGACATATACACAAGACACGTCTTCGCTTCGTACAAATCCAAACTCTTTGACTTTCTCATCGAAGCAAAGATTCCATCTGCGAGACGCTTGCTTAAGTCCATAAATGGACTTCTCAAGCTTACACACTCTATTCGGATGCTTCGGATCCACAAACCCCTCGGGCTGAGCCATGTAAACATCCTCAGCCAACTTCCCGTTAAGGAAAGCGGTCTTGACATCCATTTGCCAAATCTCATAATCATGAAATGCGGCAATAGCTAGCATCACTCTAATAGATTTAATCTTCGCAACTGGTGAGAAGGTCTCATCATAGTCAACTCCGGGAGTTTGAGTAAAGCCCTTCGCAACCAATCGCGCTTTATATGAGTGCACATTTCCATCCACGTCGGTCTTCTTCTTGAAGATCCACTTGCACCCAACGGTCTTACGTCCGGGCACATAATCAACCAAATTCCAAACTTGGTTATCATACATGGATTGGATGTCGCTATCCATTGCCTCTTTCCATTTCGCAGACTCCGGGCCTGCCATGGCTTCCTTATAGCTATTAGGTTCATCAAGATTTATTAGTGTACCATCACTAATATACGTGTCCCCTTCGGTAGTAATATGAAAACCATAAAACTGGGGTAGAACTCTAACTCTATCGGAACGTCTAAGAGGTAAGGACTCGTCAATCGGTTCAACCGGAGTTTCCTCCTCGGGTTGAGTGCCAGCGGTAGAGGTTCCTTCATTTATCGACTCTTGAATCTCTTCAAGTTCGATTTGTCTCCCACTGTCTCCTTGGCTTATGAGTTCTCGCTCTCGGAAAACTCCTCTCCTCGCAACGAGGACAACATTGTCCTTCGGTCTATAGAAGAGATATCCAAAGGATGTCTGCGGGTAGCCGATGAAAATACATCTCTCACTTCGAGGTTCAAGCTTGTCGTGAGTATCTCGTCTTACGAAAGCCTCGCAACCCCAAACCTTGATATGTGCCAACGAGGGAGCTTTCCCTGTCCACATCTCGTGAGGTGTTTTGGCAACCTTCTTGGTAGGGACTCAGTTAAGGATATGGGCGGTAGTCTCTAAGGCATACCCCCAGAAGGAGATAGGTAGTGAAGCACGACTCATCATAGAGCGAACCATATCCAATAAGGTTCGATTAAGCCTTTCTGCCACACCATTCAACTGCGGTGTCCTAGGAGGCGTCAATTGCGAAACTATTCCACACTCCTTGAGATAATCGTGGAATTCAAGACTTAGGTACTCTCCTCCTCGATCGGATCGAAGCATCTTGATTTTCCTGCCCAATTGATTCTCCACTTCATTCTTGAACTCTTTGAATTTTTCAAAGGTTTCTGACTTTTGATTGATTAAATAGATATACCCATATCTACTATAATCATCGGTAAAAGTCACGTAGAAGCGGTTCCCATCCTTCGTGGTTGATCTAAACGGTCCACATACATCGGTATGTATTAGGTCCAATAGACCTTCACCCCTTTCACATGTACTCGTGAAGGGTGACTTAGTCATCTTTCCAAGTAAACAAGACTCACGTGTGTCATCTTCCCTAAGGTCAAATGACTCCAACACTCCATCCTTTTGGAGTTCGGCTATGCGTTTCTTGTTGACATGTCCAAGACGACAATGCCACAAGGATGCTTTATCCATACTAGTGGAAGAATTTATATTCAAAACATCATTTCCTAAGTTATCAACAATCATAACAGTTTCATATATTCCATTACATGGTATAGCTTCAAAGTAAAAGACACCATTTAGATAAGCTAAAATTGAACCATTCTCATTATTAAAAGAAAATCTAAATCCTTGTCTATATAAACCATGAAATGAAATGATGTTTCTAGCCATTTCTGGCGAATAGCAACAATTGTTCAAATCTAAACACAAATTATTCCTAAGCACTAAAGAATACACTCCAATCTTGGTCACAGGCGACGATCTTTTGTTTCCAATGATTAAATTGATCCTTCCTTGCTCCACATCCCTACTTCTTCTTAGTCCCTGCACATTAGAACAAATGTGATAACCACAACTGGTATCAAGAACCCAAGAAATAGCATGATTAGAATCGCTAGATTTAATTGTGTATATACCTGTGAAAGATGGCTTGATCTTTCCTTCTTTGATTGCTTGCAGGTACTCTGGGCAGCTTCTCTTCCTATGTCCTATCTTGTGGTAGTGGTGGCACTCTGCCTCCTTCGGGTTAGGACAGGGCTTAGCGGGATCAACTTTGGTCCCACTAGAAGAGGCACCATCTCGGGCTTTCACCTTGCGATAGTTCTTCGATGAAGCTTTCCTCTTCTTTCCCTTTCCTTGACCAACAACCAAGACAGGAGCAGCAGTCGGATTAGGAGTAGGTGCAACAGACTTGTCTTTGAAGTTGCTCTCAGCAACCCTCAAGAGACCTTGGAGTTTGCTTAGGGTGACCTCTTCTTTGTTCATGTGGTAGGTCATCCTAAACTGGTTGTACATCGGAGGCAAAGAGTGAAGCACCATGTCGATCGCCAAGTCTTCCCCAAAGTCAAAATTTAACTTGCGAAGGCGGTCGACATACCTTTGCATCTTTTGCAAGTGCACGGTAAGAGATTCTCCATGACCCATCTTAGCGGAAATCATGTTAGTGAAAATCTCATAACGCTCTTGTCTCGCGTTCTGGTGGTACCTCTCCAATAAGTCTTGGTGCATCTCGTACGGGTACATGTCCTCGTAGGACTTTTGGAATTCGGAGTTCATGGTAGCAATCATGATGCAATGTACCTTCATTGCATCTCGCTCATGAGTCTCAAAAGCGGTGATTCCGGCCGGAGTAGCAATTTCGGTGTTAATTTTCTCGAGCTTCTCATCAAGGACATACTCCTTGTCCTCATAGTGAGCAATGGTGTGAATGTATCTTATCCATTCGCTAAAGTTCGTTCCATCGAAGGTGACCTTTTGGCAAAGGCTCATCAACGTGAAAGAACTAGCAGCAGCGTTGTTTGCGTTTGACATCTACAAAAGAAAAAAAAAAGGACAAAGATAGATTAGAATAAGAATCCCTAATTATCACCCAATAAGAAAATTAGGGCTAGGATCCAACAATAACATTTACATACTAGAAAAGGGATGCCGTAATCTAACATGCAAATAAATTGAAGGTAAGTGAATGACGATTCACTAATTCTCCATCACAAAAACCTAAACTATTAGTCCTAAGTGTATTGAGAATTCCTAGGTTCGGATGAGATTCATTGAAACTATTCAATGGCATGTTTAAATCTCGATATGCCCCTCTTGTTTGTGACTGGGATGCCGAGGATCACAAAGCGGGTGTGAATTACCATGCAAATTCACATGGTGCCTTCATTGTAACGATCACCTATTCGATGTGCCGGTAAACCACACACGCTCCATCGAACTATGATAAACAATGAATCACCCTTTGCCACCTTTTCTTAGAACCAATTAGTGTGCCGGTAAACCACACACGCTCCACTAACTTCTCAGCAAGGGTGCAAAGTGTAATTTCATGGGATTGCATCAATTCACTTTTCCTAAAGTAACTGAGATTGGGAAATTTTTTAAAAAAAAATGTGTAGTTATTTTGTATTACTTATTATACTTTTAATGAGAGGATGAGGTTGCCCTATCCTACCCGTTCGGCTAGCGACCCTCCACCAATCAAGCAAGCGGTAGGTGTGAGTGTACACCCATTAAGCGCCAATTTATAGGCCGCAACCTTATACCCACCTTATAGATCGGCTTCGTGAATGAGGCCTACTAACGGTAAGACTAGCATTTAGTTATATATATATATATATATATATATATATATATATTATTCTAGTAATATCATATTAGTATAGGGTTGTATTTTAAACCTTTTAAAATCTAGGGTTTGAAATTTAAGTTGTCTAAATTAAAACTTTTAATCACAAATATAAATTTCAAAACTTAAGGGCAAGTTTTAAACATTTAAAACATGGAGGATCAAATAACAGATAATTTCCAATTAACAATTAATATCCTAATTATCTATATTTGATTTTATTCAAGATTTGTTTGAAAGATAATTACCAAAATAATTAAAATAATTAATTAATTATCATATAAGGAAATTAAATATTTTATTAGTTGATAAATACCTTTAACTAGATCAAGATAATAGTCATATATATCAAAAAATCGGATTTAGATTGATCTATTATGATTAAGGTAAGTTTCCATAAGATAATTATGAAAAAATCCCGAATCTGGCCAATCCTGACGCCTGGACTCGCCGAGTGCACAAAGGGACTCGCCGAGTCAGGCCTACTCGCCGAGTCCACTTTGAGACTCGCCGAGTCCATGACTCAGAAACCAAAAATCGAATTTTGCAGGTTTGTTTTAGTTAATTAAGCAACAATTTAATGAAAACCAAGCTAGGCTCTGATACCACTGATGGGTTTTAGCCATAAGAACTTTCCTATGTGCGCATGCAAAACCCTAATGCTTGGATCTAGGCTTTCTAATTAAACATGCTTTGAATCCAAGACTTCTAATGGCTAATTAGGTTTAAACAACAACATTGAAACACATCTAGAACCATACCTTTGAGTTCCTTGTTGATCTTGTGGTCTTGGAGCTTCTAGAGTCACAAATGTCACTCCTCTGATGGCTTACAAACACCAATAGCAAGGAAGATGATTTAGGAGAGAGGAGAGGGGAGGAAATCGGCCAGGGTTCTCTTACTTTAGGAGAGGGTGCCGATTTCCCTTGCCCATGGGATCTATTTATACTTGTAGACTCCTTAAGGGTTACAACCTAAACCCTAATTGGATAATCTTCTCTTAAGGCTATCCAAATCCTTTCCTTAGATAAGCCATGGACGAATTTAGCTATCCTTTAGCTTCTAGAATTCGTCCCTAGTATATCTACAAGGATTTTCAGTCTAAAGCTTAACTATCAAACAATTGACAGTTTATACCCCTTTATTTAATTAACCTCTTTAAGTCACCAAATTAATTCTAATTAATTCTATGACTTATATTAATCAAATAACAATATATTATTCTTTATATTATTCTCATAATATACTAATAATATTTACTCTCTCATATTAAATCATCCTATCAAGTTGCTATGGTGAAGGCAACCCAAAAGGACCATGTACAACCGGGTCAAATACTTGCCTAATATAGTTGCAGCCTTAGACACTATTCCAACAATTATGTGATTTATTGAACCATACTATCGACTATGTAACATGACAATCTAGGTCGTAAAAAGGTATGGCGTTTGGCACCCGCAGACCTGCAGGTCCGGCTGTAGCTAGCAGCAGGGTATAGGATAGTCAATCCAGTATAGATCTATACGCAAACTCACGCTCTCCCTCCAAGAGACTCTGGCTACAACTCGGGCCATGACATTGAAGGCATGCTCTGATACAGTTGATCACATTTATGTTAATGTATTCTTGTATATGTCATGTTTTGTTACTCATTCTAGTATCGTTGTATATGTTCTCCTTCTAGTATAGTTGTATATGTTCTCCTTCTAGTATAGTTGTATATGTTCTCATTCTAGTATAATATATATTTTCTCACAGTAATAAGTACTGACTCATGAATGAACTGACTCCTTGTATGATTCGTTGAACTGAAAGTAGTAAGTAGTATAACCCTAAACTACACCTATTATAGTTTATTAATAAATTTGATGAATGACTGAATGTACTAAGCTGAGATATAAATCTTTATGTCTTATAAATATACCCATAATATATAAGTAAGGATCCAACGACATTCGGACAACAACCGGATACTTTAGGACCACAACCCAACGAGGACAGGAAGTAAAGGGGGTATCTCTCCTAAGTCCTTCAAACCTTATTTACATAACTATATATGTAGTAGACATGGTTTTTAACAATATATAAGTTTAAAAACATGTAAAATAGTTTGATAACAGTTTAAATTCATTTGCTTTATAAAACAGTTTAAAGTCATTTGCTGGATAAAACAGCTTAAAGTCATTTTCTTGATAAAACAGTTTAAAGTATGAAAAATCTATTTGCATGTTGGTTATTAATCACATGTGATTGATCTAACAACTAACATGGTTCAACTTGTATCCCCCCATAAAGCATTTAAAACATTTAAAAGCATTTCAAAGGTTAGTTAAAGAGGTATGAACTCACTTGCAGTGATTGGATTGGATTGAAGTGTCGGATACGGTGCTAGGTGACAAATGGAGATTTGTACACACACCTGAGCCTAGTTATCATATAATAAACATATATATAACTAATTAGCCAATTTATAACTAATAAATTAAGTTGGGACACTCTAGAACATGAAACACTTTGTTTTAAGTGTTAAAGATCACAAGGGTTGCATCCAAGTGTTTGTAGGGCAAGGCTAGAGTGTTTGGGGTTCAAGGGTAAACTCCTTTTGAGTTTACGGTTTTCATGACCATTACCCAATTAGTTTACGGCAGTAAACTCAAGGGTTTATGGTCGTAAACTCTACACTTTAAGGCCATATGTTGTTTTGAGGTTTTACAAGTCCTTTGAAGCATTTCTCCGTGATGGTTAGGTCTTTGGAAGGGATTAGGGCATCATTACACTCCTTTGAGGAGTTTATGGCCCCAAGGTCATTTCCTTTTGGTGTTACTACCGTAAACCCATATGGAAAGTGGTATTTTATGTTTTCAAGTCCTTAGCTCATCAAGGTAAAAGTCTAGGTTAGATTTTTGGCCTAAGGAAGGAATATGGTCCATTTATACACTCATTGGGGTGTTTACGGTTTTAGGAGATCCCCAAACCGTAAACACATATAAATGATGGACGTTGGTGTTTTTCAAGTCTTAAACACATCAAGGAAGGATGTAAACATCAATCTAGGGCTAGAGAGAGACTGAGGCACACTTTGGTGCCCTTACTTGGTGTTTACGGCCCAAGAACATTCTTGGACTGTGAACACCTTAATCTTTGTGTTATATGGACATTTTCTTGATGCAAACATGTATAACAAGCTTTATAAGACTCTAGGATAGAAGTACTTACTATTTGGAAGCATGAAATGAGTTAAAAGTCCAAGAACACTTAGTGTGTGTTCTTGGTGTTTTGGAAAATCTAATGAAAACACAAAAATGGATGGATGAAAAGATGTACAATCACTAGATTAAATGTTATACCAAATTGAAATGGCTAGAAACACTTACTAGATTGAAGATCTTGTATAAAATCTTAGATGATACTTGAGAGTGTTTTGATAGTGTTCTTGAGAGTAAAAGTAAAAAGTGACAAGTTTGGGGAGTAAACTCATGCTTAAGGCATGAGTTTACAGTTTTTGGGGGAGTTTACGGCCCAAACATAAAAGTTTGGCCGTGAACTTCTAAGGCACGAGGTATTTGCGGCTTTGAAATTTCAAGACCCGAGACGACACTTCCTTTCACCCGTTCGTTTAAAGAAAATTTAATAAAATAATCAAACGAACTTTAAATTTGCTAAAAATGAATAGTAGTGAAATTGACTTATAAATTGAGTTGATTGACTTTTAGGGTTTGACCAAAAGAAAATTTCGTATTGTCACATCATCCCACCGTTAAAGGGAATTTCGTCCCGAAATTAAAGTCTAAGCAGATAAAGTATAAATGATGGACTTTGGTGTTTTTCAAGTCTAAAACACATCAAGGAAGGATTTAAACATCAATCTAGGGCTAAAGAGAGACTTAGGCACACTTTGGTGCCCTTACTTGGTGTTTACGGCCCAAGAACATTCTTGGACCGTGAACACCTTACTCTTTGTGTTCTATGGAGATTTTCTTGATGCAAACATATATAACAAGCTTTATAAGACTCTAGGATAGAAGTACTTACTATATGGAAGCTTGAAATGAGCTAAAAGTCCAAGAACACTTGGTGGGTGTTCTTGGTGTTTTGGAAAATCTAATCAAAACACAAAAATGGATGGATGAAAAGATGTACAATCACTAGATTAAATGCTATACCAACTTGAAATGGCTAGAAACACTTACTAGATTGAAGATCTTGAATAAAATCTTAGATGATACTTGAGAGTGTTTTGATTGTGTTCTTGAGAGTAAAAGTAAAAAGTGACAAGTTTGGGGAGTAAACTCATGCTTAAGGCATGAGTTTATAGTTTTTGGGGGAGTTTACGGCCCAAACATAAAAGTTTGGCCGTGAACTTCTAAGGCACGAGGTATTTGCGGCTTTGAAATTTCAAGACCCGAGACGACACTTCCTTTCACCCGTTCGTTTAAAGAAAATTTAATAAAATAATCAAACGAACTTTAAATTTGCTAAAAATGAATAGCAGTGAAATTGACTTATAAATTGAGTTGATTGACTTTTAGGGTTTGACCAAAACAAAATTTCGGGTTGTCACAAATAGGAAAGAGTTAAAAACTAGTAAACTATCACTAGGAAATAATGAGTAGCAACACTTGGAATGAATTTCTACAATGTATTCGGCTCTCACTAAAATACTCCTATAGTATTTTATGTTGAATGCTTTGTTCTGTTGATATCTTGAGGTAGGAATACTTGGTAAGTTTTAGGCCTGCTGCAACACCACAGTCACCCCCAAGCACATGTTGGTTATGTCTCGAATAAATATAGTTGGTCAGGCTATATTGACCCTAGACATGATTACATAACTGCCTAGGTTTAACCGCAGTGTCCAACATCTAAATACTTTTGTTTTGTTCTTTTTACGATACAGTTTCTGGCATGAAGGTATACTTGTATACTTTTTGTAAAAATACTTATATTAAAAGTGTATGTTTAGTTCAGAGCGCTTCGACCCCTTAGTGTTTATATTTGTATACCATGTAAGGTTCGGTATACTTAGTTCACTATAAACAATAGCTCTGATACCAATCTGTCACACCCGCATTACATTACAATACAACGTCCGTGGGCGGGTGACGTCATGCGTAGTATCACAACAATCGTATCATACCGATCAAAGTAAACACAACCATTACATTACAATACAAATATTTACATCTGTTTGGAAACACAGTTTATGTACATTATTTTAAACAAAAGATAAAGACGAGACTCCATAAATGCTTCGTCTTATCCAAAAGCTGGCAAGGTAATTGTCTATCGTTGCCATGAGAATACAAGCGGTTTTGAAAATGTATCAGCATAAAGTTGGTGAGTTCATAAGCATGTTTTTGTATTGAAAACTAGTCACTGAGTTTGTACAAATTGTTTCTTTTCATTATAAGTAAAATGTTGTTTGTATCGAAAACCATTGTTATCAAGTTCTGAAATATCTATGCATTCTTTCCAAGAAAATCCAATATTTTCTAACATGTTTGTTGATTTCTATATGAAAAGTATGTTCCATTTGAAAACCCTAGCTACCACCAGTATATAGTGTAAGTTCTATTCGAAAACCCTAGCTACCACCAATACGTAGTGCATGATCTGTTTGAAGACCCTGGTTACCACCAGTATGTA
Organism: Lactuca sativa; assembly: GCF_002870075.4. Classification (NCBI taxonomy): domain Eukaryota; kingdom Viridiplantae; phylum Streptophyta; class Magnoliopsida; order Asterales; family Asteraceae; genus Lactuca; species Lactuca sativa. Next base: position 93,007,860 of record NC_056625.2, on the reverse strand, counting down.
GTGTATGATCTGTTTGAAAACCCTAGTTACCACAAGTATGTAGTGTATGATCTGTTTGAAAACCCTGGTTACCACCAGTATGTATAGTAGTTTTATTACATCAAATAAAACTATAGAAGAAAGAAATCTCGTAAACAAAGGTTAGTCTATACTTATTGTGAGTCGTATAACCATACTAATATAACCGGTGACCTCCTTGACGTTTCTTCAGGCGTCGTACGATTACAATATTTGTCACCCCAGGCGTGTCCGCCTAACTGTAGCTAACAGTTCAGGTGTGGGATTGTCGGTCCCGAATAGATCTACTCACTAGTTTCACGCTCTCCCTCCATGAGACTTAAGTTATACTACTAGAGAGGATTTATTGGTACCCCAAGGGGCATAACGAACATAGGTCTCACAATCCAGAATTAACTAGTTTACGTATGGTTCGGTTGTTCTCGAGTTTGAATTTGTTTGATATAGTGTAGAGTATAAATAATTATACACAAAATAATTATTTAGCAAGATACTCTAGTTTTATGTACGTGGTAATGGATAAACTAAATCTGACATAGTTTATGTGTTTGACGTTGCATGAACTTTGAATATATAAAACCGACAATGAATTTCGCAAACTATACCTATTATAGTTTTACTGGTTTGTTATGTTCATGTACTGTTCGGAAAACTATGCAATTAGTTTTAGAAATCATCCCTTATGCTCTACATAATACAAAAGGGTTTAAGTATCTAAATGTATGATGGAAAAACCGTTGTAATTCCATCAGTTTTTAAGTTATGAAAACCTTTATGTGTGGCTTGTATCCCCCCCCCCCCCCCGAAAAACGTTTTAAAAACTATAAAAGCGTAGGGGTATGAACTCACAGTTTAACATGGGATTCGAGTGTATGATCGGTATGAGTGATGAGTATCAACGGATGCTTCGTATGCAAGTGGTCCCTATTAACTTATCATATCATATATATGTATTAGATTAGGGTATTTCATGACTATACATGACGGGAAACCACTATAAGGACTTGGAAATGCTTGTACTAAGTGTTCTAGGTCCTACACTTAGTGGTTTTTGCAAGTTTAAGGGCAAATATGAGCATTAAAGTGAGTGTAAGGCCATAAAGGTGGGTGTGCGGCCGTACAAAGTGTGTACGCGACCAGAGTGTGCGACCAGGGTGTGTGTGCGGCTGCACACAGGAGTGTGCGGTGGTACAGAGTGGGTGTGCGGCCGTACACAGGGGTGTGCGGCCGTACACTTTCAAGTGATGAAGAACATGAAGAGTTTCAAGCTTAGATCAAGGTGTCTTTCCAGTATAAAAAGCTAAATGATGGAGTTCTTTACGTTTTTGAGGCCTTTGGAGTGTTCTTGGATGAGCATTTTAGAGAGATAAAGTAGAGTGAAGCCAAAAGAAAGGAATGAGTGAAGGGGATCACCCCTTATATATAGAGGGGAGTGTGTGGCTGGAGGATGGGTGTGCAGCCATACATACCTCTCAGGAGGGTGTACGGCCTAGTTTTGTCCCTATACGACTTGTTGACTCATTCTTAATCTCATTCCCAGCTGTACTCAAGTTTAGAACTCTTAATGTTGGTAAAGTTGACCAATCATACAGAATGAAAGTTTTGGGTTGTCACACGAAATGTGAATAGTATGAAGAGAATTAGTTTGAAGTCTAAGAACCAAATTCCTAATTGGATCCAACTCTACATTAATACTAGACTCGATGTTCAAAACCATCTTAGAAATGAACTCTTGAGAAATTGAAGATTGAGTCGAAAGATCAACTGTTGATAACGTCTCTTTAATACCAGACAAGAATTCTTCAACTTTTTCAAAAACTTTATTTCCTTCTCTATTTTGACTCGAATATAATGTGCGTAGTCTTTGTTGATGGTTGTTATATCTTCTATCAACCTTGTAGTTGCATTTTCTTAAACACCCACCTTCTTGTGTAACAAAGAGTAATTGTCAAAAAAATTCTTCACATATATACCCATTAACGTTCTAATTTCCTTCAGCTGGTTCTCTAGAAAACCTTTCGTGTCTTCAAGTTGTTTCTAAAAAGGTTCATGACATTCTTTTGCTACGTCACACAGCTTGGAAATCTCATGGTTGAATGTATGAGAATGAGTTACTACTCGATCATCATTGCGCTAATCAACATTTTCAATTAATCTCTTCAATCAAGACTCTTGAGCTTTCAAGAGATATTCAAATTCATCCCCATTGACTGAGTACTTGCTTCTAGTATCAACTAAAAATTGAAGAATCAAATTCATTATTGAACTGAAGAATTTTTAATTGCTTACCTGACATGATTAAGTCCTCATGTATACCTTCTACTTCATTATTGAACTGTAGCTCAATAAATGAAACCATCACATTTTCATCATTAGTTTCATCTTCATGAATTGTTTTCTCAGCTTCTTTTGATTGTGGTGAAAAACGAGTTGTGATTGGTTCTTGAATAACCCCAAAAAAAGGTTGGTGAAACTGTTGTAACATGAATTGATGTTGTAACAAATGTTGAAATTGGTGATGATGGTCATGATAGAACAACAGATGTTTCATCCATCGACTTAGTTTCGATTGTATTCATTCCTTCATCCATATTAACATTTGTATGCTTATCAAATAATTACTGAATGATGTCTGGAGCTTCGACCTCCTCCATAGCGGACTCGGTATTCGAAACATCGGATGACATCACTTTTGGCTTCTCAGGGATGGTTGTGGGTTGTTATACACCAGAATTGATGTTTGCACCCGTATCTGATATGTTTGCAGTGACATCAGGAATTCATGTCTCCTCTAAAATCGATTTGACAGGGGTATGCTTTCGTGGTGATACGTGAAAAGAATCCACAATTTGAGTGTCTAACCCATATTTATCACTATAATATTCAATCTCCACTTTTACTTTCTCAAATTGAACTTCAGCTTGATCGTGCTTTCACTTTTTTTAACATTTGTGCAACATCTAAGGCTTGATGATTCTTGGATGTTGGAGATCCATGACTCAAAACCTCACAGAGTACAAATCCCCTTCTGATAAACTATAGCTTCTTAACTCTTTTCAAAGCACTCTTTTTCGCAGTTGGTTTACCTTCTTGTGTAATTCTAGTTGTACTAGGAACAAGATTCTTCATGGAAGTTTTCTAAGCTATTGGTTCAACAACTTTTACAAATGGTTCATGATTAGGCTTCTTGTTTCAGAATCAAAAGATTTCTTAGCATATTTATTAGTACTTTTGAGTACCCCTTTACGAGTGTTCGTGGGTACACTTTCTTTAACCAATTCCTCTTCCACTTCATTTTGCTTTTCTGCTTGTTTCATTGTCTTATGAGCCTTAGACCTTTTCGATAGTCCTTCTACCCCTTTTTAAGAAACCTTTGGTGGAAGAACACTAGTTGGAGTAGAATCTATTTAAGCCAAATACTGCACCAATAATGGATTTTTAGGATCCGTTAAATTGAGAATCGAATTAGGGATTCGAGCAACAACATGAAATAGCATGGAATCTTCTACAATGACTTATGGAAATGTCATTATTGGAAACTCAGTAGTATCTACATCAGTTGGGATAAGAATATTGTTCTGGATATACACCTCCTTAAATATTAATTCCCAAAACCTAGCACCCGAAACCCCGATTCCTAGTTTTGAATGAGAAATAGAAGTTCCAAATTCCTCCCAAAATGATGATGCATAATTGACATTATGACCATAATATAGACCATCCATAACATAATATAAACCTCAATCTTGGCCTTATCAAGTTTTGTACTCCTCCCTTTTAAACACCTTAGAATAATTTCGAACAAGAAACTCCATACAACCGGCAATATGGATTTCTTAAAACGATAGATAGTCAAATAAGTAGGTTGATGACCCATCTCATTAAACATGTGAATCACTTGATCAGTTTAGACTTCATATAAATTACTTGAAGGTAACTGCAATATTTGTGTGAACTCTTTCTTGGTAAATTTCTTCATTTTGGAAGACGACATCTAGAACGTAACAACCTTGGTCGTCTTCTTGTACAAAGCAGTTGAAGCAGCAAGTGATAACCATTCCATCAAAATGGAAAATGATGTAGACAGTACAAATGAAAGAATATAATTGTTTAGAGTTGGAAAAATCATCAACAGTTCATTTGGATAAACATCGGGAGATGGATAAAGATGACGATTTGTATGTAGAACCATCATCGTTGGTTGTGAAATCTCCTCATCACTGGTGGTAACTGGATCAACATTGAGTTGTGTAGCATCCATTTGAGTTAATCAGAGAAAACTTTTGGAGAGAAAATTGGCGATTAATAGTTAGGGTTATTGAGAAATTTCAGCGATTATAAGCTTGAAATTGGAAGAAACCTTTTCCTTAAATAAGTAGCATGAATTTTGAATTCAAACCATTGCCCAATAAAATAATTCCACATGGAATATTGGTTATCTAAACATCCCCATAAAAACTTCCATATATACAAGTGATGATTACTTTTCTCCTAAATTCTTGTTTAAATCTTGAACCGTCACTTCCACCAGATCTTTCGATTCTCCCTACCAGATAAGAACTGTCATAAGTTTCATTACTAAAAGAGAACCATCCTTTGGTATGGAGGCTAGGCTCATTCAACTAAGGGAAGGATAAGCAAAATCATATGCCAGAATTTGCAAAATCTATGATGGTTTTGGTATTACTAATATCATTTAGGATTTTAGTGCTCAAGTGTGCCAAATAAAAATATAGAAGCAAAGTAAGAAAATTTGGGTTTTAGTGATATCAAAGATCCTTTAATATAAAAGAAAATTAATCCCGGAAAAAGATCTCTTTATTCGATATCAAGAAAGTTGACGAATGGCTTTTGTGGTTTCCCATGAATGACAATCGAAAACGCATTAATGAGTATCGTAGGAACTTTTTCCTTTAGGTTTGATGGTAGCTTCAATTTCATACAAATTAACAACTTAACATAAGTGTGGATCATTTATATGCGAATTATGACCTCATACTAAATGATTTAGAATGTGATGCAAACAATCGAAAGACCCACTAATCGAAGCTGATGCAAACAATCCAATGTAAGATGAAATTCATATTCATGTTAAATTCAAGGAAAATTATGTAGAAGCAACGTCCTTTTCGAATGGCTTCATAAATAAAAATAGTTAAACTGTTATTTGGAGAGAGAAGAAAAATTTATTATATTATTATATGATTAATAAACTAATTGGAAATTATGGAAATGGTTTGTTACTATATAAATTGGTTAATATATTAATTGGAAATAGATGATTAATTTGTTAATTTATTATGTGATTAATAAATTTATATGACATCAATAGTTAAATAGTTGATTTGTTAATTTGTATGGGTAATAAATTAATATGAAATCAATAAGAATTAATTAATTATTAATCAGGATTAATCTAGAACTAAATTGAGATTGATTGGAATTAATTGAAGCTGCAAGGGGTGAATTGTAATTGTTCAATAGTTGAACAAAAGAAGAAATTATAAAACCATCCAAGCGTGGACGGTTTTGAGAGATTTTTTAAAGTTTCTGGAAGCCTCCTGGTAGCCTATAAGGAAATGATTTGAACTATGATTATATCTATTATTTAATCAATTCAAATCTTGCTTTTTCTACAAGTTACCTAAACTATAAATAGGACCCCTTGGCTTGTACTTTTTGTTCATCACATTCCCTATAGGCATATGAAGGATTATCCCCTCACATCTCATCTCTCCTCTTCATTCTAGGGTTTTTGATTTTAGGTGTGAGCCAATAGAGGCATCATAATTTTGGTGCAAGGTTTCCAAGGTCAAGAATTATTCAATAGTGTTGTTTGCAATGACAACACAAAGGAATGTACCCTCACAATTGAATTTTGATTTTACTAGGGCTCTTGTAGCTCGTAGTCTGTTGTTATTAATTGTAAAGACTTAGATGCTTAGGTTGCATGTGCCCTTCAGTTTCAAAAGAATTTCCACAAACATATAGTTTTTGTAACCTTAAAAAGCCATCATACATATCATAGACTCATGGCTCTAGCACAACTGATGAGTTTTACTAATGCTCTCAAAGAACAAATTCATAGGCTGTAGGAACAACAAAAATTTTTCTAAGGCAAGTTAAGATATAAACCCTACAAGGATCACTAGTCTAATAATATAAACAACAATGATAGTCAAGAAATACTAATATTTGGCAAAACCAATTTGCTTGAAGATTCCTATTGTGTGTCTATTTATTGAAGCTTGTGAAAGGTATAATATCTAAAGTAGAATGCTTCTAAAGTGTCACACCCAAAAGGAGAAATGCTAGAACCTGAAACTAATGGTCCTTAGAGTAATCCACTAGATTTCAAAAAGGGAGAGGGAAAAAAAATCAGTCACAAATGTAAGAGCATGGGAACAAAATTATAGGAGGCTAGGAGGGGTATTTATAGCTGAATATGAATGGTTGGAAAAAGAAAAATGATAAGGACAAATACCAAATTTTAATCATTATTTAGTTTGAATTCAAATCAACTTCTACATCCTCTCATCAATAGTGAACTTTGAAAATCCGTAGGGATAAAACCTAGCTGATTTTCGTCCCCTCTAATAAGGTCAATATTCTTGTTGTTTAACATTGTAATAATTAACATCTAGTCTATGTATCTTTATTTCATACTAAATTAATTCTAATTAATGTCAATTGATTCTGAATTAGTCTAAACTAGTTTCTAGTTAATTTATCAAACTAACAAAAATAATAAACCATTTATCTCTTTCTCCTAATTTATATTCTAACTCTTTAGCTCTTGAGGGCAACCCGAAAAGGACTTTATAATTATTCGCAAAATTATATCAATTAGTTATGGCATTGGACATCTATTTCTAACAGTATTGCATGATAGATACTTTATATGATGTTTTGTATGAATTGTAATGATAGGTTCATAATAGTGTAAGCAGATACTTTATATGATGTTTTGTTTGAATTGTAATGATAGGTTCATAATAGTGTAAGTGACATGAAGTGTTAATGTTATGTGATCTTATGCTTGATTTTTTTTAATAAATCAAGATTTATGTGATGATAGAACAATGCATGATGGTGATTCTATATGCTTTCATAATATGATGATGTATTATGTATGTTTACATAGTGTTGTATTACATAATAATTAAAGAATGAAAATTATACATGACAATATAAAAATGTAAATGTCCCTTGTATGTCAATTAATAACAAATTAATAATACGGCCAAACATACTAAGAGGCACAACAATAGCAACCTAGAATTAGGTGTATCTTATTTAGATTGTGTGATGTCCTAATACGTTAAAAGAGTACACATAGGATATGTTTTTTAAGCCAATAATAAAGTTCAACGTTTTTTCTAGACAACCATTTGATACATGGTCCTTTTATGCTAGGTCTGTAGTACTGTTGGTGGGTGGACGGCGCCATGTACAAATATCACGTTAGAGTAGGAAGTATATAATGATGAATAGATAATGATATGTTCCATTCTCAAACGAGACACGCATAATACTTTTATGTGAATCATCATATTAGCGAACACAGCAAATCGGAGGGAGTGTTATGGGTGAGAGTCGTGCTCACTAAGTGCGTTGGTGCGAGACAGTCAATTAGTAGTGAATGTGATATTCATTTTTGAGTATGGTGAAAATTAATAATAATAATAATAATAATAATAATAATATTTACAATGAGGAACAAGTAAAAGTAATTATGATGATTAATTAACAATAATAATAATTACAATGAGGAATGAGGACAAATAATTACAATGATAAATTCTTATTAATAGTAATTCAATGAAGAACAATGACAACTAATTAAAATGTAAAATTATTAATGATAGTAATTAAAAAGATGAATGAGGATAGGTAATTACAATGATGATAATGAAAAGTAATATTAAATATACTAAAATGATGTAAGTGATGATAACGAAGATCAATATTTAAAATATTATAATGATGAACAATGATAAATAATTACAAACATGAATAATGTGGGCTAATTATAGCGAAGATTATAATGAACATAATATAGTGATGATTATATGAAGTATGTGATATTATGCGTTGTGTGAAGTTGAATACATGGTATATGATGATTGATTTTCCCGTTTTTAGATATGTATGTTATCATTTGACATTATACTTATGATTGAATCACTTAGCATTTGATGATACCTACTCTTTTGTTGTGTGTTTGCCTTGCAGTGGTTCAGGTGCTTTAGGACATTGTCGGTGAGATCGAGTTTCTTTGGGTAGTTATGATTTTTGTATTTCCTTTTATAGTTGATAGCATCTTAGACATGTTTGATTGATGTTTCACTTACAGTTAAGTTTAACCAGCTTAAATTATTTTGTTGGTTATTTTTGGAAATTAATTAAAATTGGTGATGTTTCTAAATAATTGCAAAATAAGACTTCCATTCAAAATAAAGAAAAACAATCTCAGAAGAAAAATCATGACGTTACATGTAAGGATTTCCATCATGTTGATGTATTGAATACTTTCTCGTAGGAACTATAAAGTTACGTAGCTTTTTCATATATTTCACCGACTAGCCTAATTTGGACTTAAAAACATATGACTTCCCGGCATCCAACTTTGAAGTGTATTATATCCATCAAAATTCCTTATTATGAATAACACAATAGAAAAGTAGATAAACAAAGTTTATATGAAATAGTTATGAAGACTTGAAATTGTTTTTTTTTCTTAATTTTCACCATCTTGCCTACTTTGGAGCTTAAAAAGTATGAATTTCAGACATCCAAATTTTGAGACAAATATCCATGCAATGTCCTTGTTCCAAACAAACAATGAAAAACACAAATCAACTAAAATTGAGATCATATAAAAGATTTATAAGGGTTCGGAGTTTGCAAAAAACAAAATCACAGACGATGTCCTCTAGGAAAATTGTGGCTAAAATTGTTATTTTTCAAATTTTTTCTAGGTATTTTGTGGGTCTTTTTATTTTATGAAATGTCTATTACTGCATTTTCAATTATATATATATATATATATATATATATATATATATATATATATATATATATATATATATATATATATGGGATTTTATAATATGTGCCCTAAGAGCACATATAAAAATTATTAAATACATTAATTATATGAAATACTATCATAATTAAATATAAAATTCATTAATAATCTCCACAATTAATGCATATCACATTTAATTATGATAATAATTATGATTAACTAACAATTGTGATTAACTAATATTTCTTATATGCGCCATTAAGGCACATATTAGAAAATCTCTCTCTCTCTCTCTCTCTCTCTCTCTCTCTCTCTCTCTCTCTATATATATATATATATATATATATATATATATATATATATATATATATATATATATATATAAAACTTGGTTAACAATATAAGCTACATTATATTGAGAAGGTAAATCTAATAAGGCTATCTTCGACATGTTATAACTAGCTGGTTTTTTTTCGAGGCTTTCATGAGTTATCAAGAAAGCAGGATATAGACTATTTTCATTAGAGTTATTAAACTAATGTTTTATGAAGCTTATGAAATTCTCCAAATATATATTTTTTAATTATAAAAAAACACACTTTTAAACACATTTTATATCATTATATATTTCCAAACAAATTGCTCGTTAGTTTAATGGAATGTTATTCTTTACTTTAGTGTTTAAGTTGTAAGCTTGTTTTTTCAGGTAAAATTTCAGCTTGTATAGAAATATATTAAATTATAGCTTTTTAATATGTAAAAAATCTTTTGAAAAACTAAAACCAATTTAAAAGATCGAATACTTATGAGATGTTACTTCAAAAGCTTGTTTTTCCGTATATTTTAATTTTGTTTTAGGTTATTCCAAATTGGTTTCATATTTCTTAGGCTTTATATTTAGTTAATTAATTAATTTAGTACATAATATAAAAATTAATATATGAAAAAGTTATATTATTAAAAACTACTCATCAAAACTTTCAGAATTAAAATATACTAACATTTACAAAACAAATGTAAAACTTTTACCATTTGAAGAAAAAACATCTAACCAAGTTGTTTTTTTGCTTTGTTACTAAAAGGATACTCCCGATGAATTAAATAAAATACTATTCAGAAAAAAAAAAATTAGCTAACCTAAATTTTTTCTGAAAAAGTTTATCATTAAAGAAATTAGATGATAGAATGTTTTTATCTAATAAAAATAGGAGGTTAACTAACTGTTGATTTTGTTTTACATTTGATTTTTTTTGTACGCAATATACGATCAAACTTGTTATTTGTGTTTACCGTAACCTTTTTGACCGGTTAAAATGGTTACAATAAACACAAACAACAACTTTGATGCTATTTTGCGTACAAAAAAAATGGACAAAATGTGAAAGAAAAATCAACAATTGATTATCATTTTGAGTCGGTTTCCATTTTGTTACAAATGTGTTAGACAAATACTAATTGGAGATCAATGAGATAAATGGGGTTCTTCAACGATTATTGGCAAAATCGTTTACAAGTGCAAATCGAAATACAAACAACTATAAGAAAAACATAAAGAAATTAATTTTGATGGTTATTTCATTTCGTATGTATGTAAAGTCAACGAACATCCATAATATTAACATCAAATGCTAAAGTTGAAGTTGGTCATCATAATCTGACGGCAACTCTTGTCAAACTTTTTATAATGATTTCGGGGAGGACATTTATAGGGTTTCTTTATATGACGAGGATGGTGAATACAAACTTTTATCAATGAACAATACTATAGTTTATCTTTTTTTAAATATCCTAGTAGGTCAAAAGATAGATTTACTTGAGATATCTAATGAGTATTAGTGAACATTTTCTACTGATAACATTGATACAAGGAGAAGAAAATAATAAGTAAAATTGTAAAAACGGGAGCGTAATTCACTATACACAAATGTTTTCATGTGTAAAATAAAATGAAACCTTGCTTTTGGGAAAATAAAGAAAATGATTTAGGATAGTAACCAATTATTGTTTTTGTTTATATTTTGTAATTTTTTTTATAAAGTATACCATCGAACTTATTATTTGTGTTTACATAATCATTTTGACCAGTTTTTAACTATAATAACAGGTCAAAAGGATTATGGTGAACACATACAAAAAATTTAATGATATATTGCATAAAAAACAAAAAAAATAAGAATAAGAACAATCAACAATTAGTTATCTTTATGCATAATTTTCCTATAAAGATAATGCGATTAGAACAAAATTTTGATAAAAATTAACCATTAAAATTATTCTAAAACCATAAGTTTAAACATTAACTAGTTCGGGTACCGCGCTCTGTGGGGTTCAGTTTTGATCAGGGTTTTATTTTTTTCCTTTTCGGTATGTATTACGAAGTAATGTTTGTGTTTTAATGGATATTTTATTTTTGTAACATATATATATATATATATATATATATATATATATATATATATATATATATATATATATATATATATGGTAAATTTACTGGATAAAAATAATAGGGTTGAAGGGACATAAGGGAATGATTAAGGGGACTTGAGTTATATTCAATAAAAGTTCTTACAAATTTGACTAAGAATTTATCAAAAAAGTAAAAAAAAAAACAAAAAAAAAAAAAAACATAATAAAGTACATTGCTATTTAAAAACCCATTGTAAGCTTGAAAATAGATTTAATTAGAGCTTCATCGGCTTCTTAAGCAACGCTAAAATCATAACATTAAGAATTTATCAAACACTATAATCAGAACATTAAGCATTGGAATCTTAAGCAACACTAAAATCATCAGATTAAATAGAAAGTGGGTATCTAGAGACTGAACCGACCATTGATTTGCTTTTGTAACCGATTTTTTTTTTGAAGTGGATACCCAGAACCGGAATTGGAACCGCCTATTCCGGTTCCAAAATATTGGGGAGAACCATTTAAGGTGCCAAAATCGAGTGTATACACAATTCGTTGGCACTTAAGTGATGAAAAGAGCTAAGTGCAATGCGTACCTGTCAATGACAAATTTCAAACACTTCACACAGTAAACAAAAGCATTGGTAAATTCTTCATCACACCGGGTATGACATATTGCCCATAAACATGGTGTTATGACAAAGCAATTTTAACTATAATTGAGTAGATTTTCCAAATTAGAATTCTTTATTAAAAATATATTTGAATATAAATTGTTGTAATAAAAGAAAAGTAAAGTAGGATGGTATGAAATTATATTTCTATTTCATGCAACAATCTCTATTCTCTAAAGTTTAAAATAATTTCATAGGTTTTATTTGAATATAAATTGTTGTAATATTTCTATTTCATGCAACAAAGACGCAGCTCTTGGTTACTAAATTATCATAAGACTGCCAATAAAACCTTCATAACTATTTTCCAAAAATAACACAACTTGCACATAAACTATTATTTGGAATCTTTGACCAATTAGCACACTCACAACCTCCAAATCTCAAATATTCAAAAAGCGTAGTTGCTACCACCTCCACCATGAACATCCATCTTTTTCACCGTTCTTGCAAATAAATGAGACAGTCCTAACCTTCTGTAGTTTCACCTACATAGACATCCAATCAAGATGAATCACAATAAATTTGACACCACACACATTTAATTTCACGTTATGTATTTTCACCATAGCTTCTGTAGTTCTAATCTTCGAGGTTTTTAAATTTGGATTTGTCTGGCAGGATTTTACCTTCGAGCTGAATTTTACTTGTAATCTTTCTCCAAAGCATTGTCCAATTGCAGAAGTGCACTATACATCACAAGGGTATTTTGATCATTTAAGAAAAAAAATGAAATTGAATTTCTTCCATCTTCCCTCATAGTAATAGTGAAATTCATCAAACATGAAATTTTAAAGATTCTAATTGAATTGGAATGACATTTCGGATTCCAATTCTATTTGAATCCACAAACTAAACATACTTTTAATTATATCATTCTTGCAACATTACGTTTTATAAGCAAATTTAGAGCTTCTCTAGATTCAAACAATAATATTGATTTTTCTTATCAAGTAGAATATGCAGTAAATATAATGAGGGTATTTTTGTATTTTACTAAAAAAGAAAAAAAATATTAACTTGAATTTCTTTCCACCATTCTCTAGGAATAGTAAAATCCATGTAACATGGATATTGATGAAATGGAATGGAACCTCAAATTTGAATCGATGATACATTAAGTTTTCCTACAAATTTTGAACTTGCCTAAATTTAAATAATACTTTTGATTTTACTTACACAACATAATAATGCGGATATTTTATATTGAAAAACTCTTTTAAATGATAATAATAATATATTTATAAAAAATTAAATAATTATTTCAGAATGAAAGAGAGCTCACCAAGTAAACACCAAAAAGTGCTCAGATGTTTTTACCACCTGTCAATTATATCATTTGACCTATTTTCCTCTCAAATCCTCTAACGTTAAAACTGATGAATATTGTAACATATTTTTAAGTGTGAAGTAAAAATGGTCATTTACTCTCATTCCAAAAGTTTATTCAGTCCAATTTTTTTTATGTATACAACTTTTTATGTTCATAGTAAATACTTACATCAGCATAAACAAGATGATGTCTACGAAAGATTGGTAGAGATAAGATCAACTCCTCATAACAGAAACCTGCTTGTTTTTACCTATAAAACCACATAAACCGTGATAAGCCCTAAGGGAAATTTGTCTTTTTTATCCACATATAAATTAATGAAGCACTCACAGTTGCAATGAAACATATATTTCAACAAGTTCTCTCTAGGAATCATGACCTGCCATAAATGTAGGCAAAAAAAATAATAAAAAATAAACAGACATCATTGAATTTTATAGTAAATAAGAACAAAAATAAAGAATGTTTGGGATTTTGTTCTTACATCTCAACATATTTGTGGAGTCAACCGATGGCTGTTAAAATATGTCGACGGGCCTTTGTTATGGGTACCCTTGTCATACTTATAAGCTACAAATGTTTAAGATTGTTAGAACTTAGAAAGGTTATTTTGGTAATTTAAAGATTGGAGACTTATTTTTAGTTTTGAAAAGATTTATGTCAACAAACTACATAAATAAAATTAGGTTATATTGTCAGTTTTTATTTCATTACATGATGGAATGAATAAGGAATGCGTATTACCTTCTTCGGGGCATATTAGTGTTCAAAGAAGCATAGACGTTATGATAATAGAATGTAAACTTTGAAAGATAAATTTGCAAATGGATGACAAATTTTAGTTGGTGGAGAAACATGACTGAAATTGATGAGAATAGTTACCATTTATTGATTTCAAACACAAATTTCAAATATGCATTTTATCAAACACCTGCTCCGCTTCTTCTGTTTCTTCAAATTTCTCTAATAATCATGAAAACACATAGTTGTTCCTGCTTTCTCATCTCATCAAACACCTACAAATATGAAACAAAATCAATATAAAGAAACGATTGTTTTTGCAGGGGAAAGATTAAATTGGAAGTTGTTATTGAGGGTGATAAAAAGATGTCGTACATGTGGTGTAATTTAAAGATAAATATGAAATGATGAGAGATAGAGACCAATAAGATAATCAAAAACTGGGTTCTCAAGATATGCAATAAACTAATCAATTGCTGATAACGATAATAAATTGAATGATTAAATAAATCAGATTTAATAATTTAGAAATTGAAACGCGTAGAGTTGTCTGCTAAACCTATTTCAACTTTTCAAGCTGAAGCGCATCTATTCTGGGAAGAAATAAGTAGAAATCATATTCCAGCAACCATAAAATTACAAGAATTATATACCTTAATAGGATTTAAAGCTATCAATAACTCAAAATTCGAATCCTACTAAGTTCATTCTATAAAACTAAATTGTAGATTTTATACGGATTATATAAAATTTAGAATTTTAATTTGGTCCCTTTTAACTTTTGTGTGTATGTGATTTCGTTGGTGTACTTACAAACTATTTGGTAAGCACAAGAGAAGATCACATATCAAATTACTAAATATGTCCGGCTTCTGGTAAGCCTAGCTTGGCATCTTCTCCTGGTCACATATCAAATTATTAAAAAAATGAAACTTGTGTAAAGAAATCATAAATAATTAATGTTGAAGTTCAGGTATATCCATGGTTCTTCTTTCCTAAATGAGAATGCAGTTGGGGCATTTCACTTGTAAAAATGGAAAAAAAAAATTACATATAAATTGAAAGTGTGTTACCATTTGGGGCATTTCACTCGTAAAAGGGAAAATGCACTTAATTGCATAACCTCTTATTACCAGACCAAAGATTGGAAGGCGTTTAGAAGCAAAACCTGCAAATTAAAAATGCATATCAGCTACACTCAACAACTAAAATTGCAATTTACTCCTATGTTTATGTAATTTGATGTAGGAAAGCTTTGATTGAAATTAAAAAAAAAAAAAAAAAGTCAAATACACAGGAGCAGTAGGCTCCGACGGCATCAGTAGATTGTCTCTGCCGCCTATCGTCGTTGTTTCGATAAAGATGCTTTGATCGACCGAATAATACAATCAATACGGTCGAGTCCGACTACGAATCTGAGTCAGAGTGAATATTGGAATCCGATCAATCAACATTTTTATCAGAGGACAAACATATTTTATCTAATGATTTGACTTGATGATTACTTAATTTTCTTTTTTTGTCACTAAATTGTCATGTTTCCTCTCCACTGTAATCTTCACCATCGCCACCACCACTATGACTGCCACTGCCATCCACCATTGACTGAAATTCTCCGCTATAAACTATCTTCAAGACTGTTGTTCGAACTTCATCCTGTAACAAAAATCACATATCAGTTGTAATATGAAAATACAAAATAATCTAAAAACAACATCAGGCCAGATGAAGTTCCATAGATAGCATATAATCACTTTCAGTTAGTTCAATACGAACTGGAACCGGAACTGCAACAAACCCAATTATCATATGGTAGAGTAAAATAACATTTCTACCCTTGTCTATCTCATTTCTTTTTGTTCTGATTATTCCATATCATATACTCATCACTTTTAATTCGAACATCAACTAAACCATATGAAGATTAGACAGAAAAACAATTATACCTCAATGGATTTGCTGGGAACAACACGAATGATATTGACCAAATTACCCCTAAAGAGGCTAGTCCAACCGCAATAGAGAGAGAGAGAGAGAGAGTTAATTAAACATACCACTAAATAATTTATGAAATATGTTAACCCAATTTCAAACCAAATAATTAAAACTACAAAACGAACGAAATTGGAAGAAACCTATGAAAAGAAACACAACATACAAATTGAAAAATAGTATGATAAAGAGGTAAGGTTGCTCATACCGTATAAGGCAAAACATAATCGCCCTATAACTGTTTACTAACAAAGTATGGATTTCTGTTTTCATGTGATAAAAAAAACCATGGTATCACAAGAAACCAAACAAAAAGGGATTAAAGAGGCTTCAAAATCCAGATTCAGATTCTTATTATTAATATGTGATATCTAACTAAGAAACGGAGCACTAATAAAGTTGGAATTGTCAAGTTCTGCAGATGTATTATTTTGATTAATACAAAAACCCATCAATGTTATGAAATCAAACACAAATCAATTGTAATTTAATACTTTATAATGTAGCATATTGAAGAATACTCACATAGGCCTTATAGGTGGTTGTTGTTTAGGGTTTAGGGTTTAAAACCCATTAATGTTATGAAATCAAACACAAATCAATTGGAATTTAATACTTTATAATCTAGCATATGGAAGAATACTCAAAGAGGCCTTAGAGGTGGTTGTTGTTGCAGCAACGACTGTTTTGGCTGTGGTGGTGGCGACGTTGGCGCTGGGTGTTGAACACGCCCCATAACCGGCCGTTGAGGGTGTTCTGGCAAAACCACTTGAGTCCTCGCCAACGCCGACGCCGAGGGTACACTACCACCGATGCTGTTAAAATCCAGCTATCGTGTGAACTTTTTTGCAGCCGAGATATCCATCAGTGTTGCCATCGATACCTCCGCCGCATCCGATTGATTCTTTTTCGAAGGGATTTTGAATCCCCCCCGCCTTCACCCGTCTCCATTATTATCTCTGCAATTTGAGATTTCACTTTCTTTATCAAGAAACTCTACATATGTATGAAAATATAAAAAAATTCAACAAATTCCCCAAATTCAAACAAAAATCAACAACCATTCGAATCAAAAACGGAAACCCAAAAAGAGTATGATGATAAAATCAATAAACTTATCGCTCCCACTCCAACAGCTCAGATTCGCAACTAAAACATCATCAGGACGATACGAAAGGAAGAGTGGAGAAGGATCCAGAAACACAAAGATAAACATCAAATAAATATAAATCTAATGAACAACACGTGTTTAAAGAACGTGTTTAAAGAATGTAAATAATTAGTCCAAATTTTAACGGTATTTCCAAAAAAAACCCCAAAAAATAACAAATTCATCAATAAAAGCGCAACAATAATACAAACACAACTTATATATATATATATATATATATATATATATATATATATATATATATATATATATATATATATATATATATATATAGTTACCTTATTTTGTTTTTATTATCTATTGTCTGCATGTATGATTGATTATGGACCAATCATTTTAGTTATTTTAAGAAAGTAATTAATGCATATTACATGTTGAAGATATAATGTATATTAATTACATCTTCAGCATTTAATATGCAAAAATTACTTTTTTAAAATAACTAAAATAATTGGTCCAGAATCAATCATACATGCACATAATAGATATTGAAAACATTTGAACCTAACTCTCTTTCTCTCTCTCTCTCTCTATATATATATATATATATATATATATATATATATATATATATATATATATATATATATATATATATTATATTGTTTTAACTATCTATTGTGTGCATATAGGATTGATTCTGGACCAATCATTTTAGTTATTTTAAGAAAATAATTAATTACTTTTTTAAAATAACTAAAATGATTGGTCCATAATTAATCCTACAAGTACATAATAGATGATGAAAACATTTGAACCTATATATATATATATATATATATATATATATATATATATATATATATATATATATATATATATATATATATATATATATATATATATATATATATATATATATATATATATAATGAAATGTGATGTTGACAATTCTAGAAATATTCGAAACCTAACAAAAGGTCCACTACTGTTAAACAAAAGATCTAGAGTTCTTAGAATATAATAATATTATTAAAGTATATTTTAAATTCCATAAGTGGAATATAAAAAAGTCAACTGTAGCATGTGAGGATAAAAAATTACGCGAAATCCTAGGTTTATATAAATTTTTAAGATAAGATAATAATGGAAGTTATATAAATTTTAAATAACTGGTACATAATATTAAATAGAAATTAACTATTTTTCTATTTCTTTCTAATTATATTTCATACGTACGAGAAATTAAAGGAAAATTTTATAAAATAAAATTATATATTAATTACTTTGATTTAAAATGTATAGGTCATATCAAAGTTGCATCATAACTGTCACTCAATCATCTAACATTTATTGTATTTATTTGATATTATCATTAAACCACATCATTATTTGTAATAAAATAAATAAATTAAGAAACTGAAACATTAGATTCCAACTAAAATTAAAATATCAAATTAATTTAAAAAGAAACAAAAATTACAAAGAAGGAAAAAACGTTCCATTATTTAAATAAAATAAAAAATACTTAGTATGAAATTTAATTTTGAACTTTAAGCATTTACATGTGCCCAAGGTAACGATTTTCAAGAATTACACTACTCATTCTAATCATTGATATATGAAAAATGTTTACAGTTAAGTTGACACTTTTGTTTTTGTTTCCACACAATATCAATGACCAAAGAGTCGTTACTTCTAATTGGATGCGTGTTTTTGAATGTGATCATTGTAAACTTTGTATCACGCCTATTTGATGAAAGGTCATTGAGATGTTGATAAACACCTTTCCTTATTTCTTATAAAAATTCTTTATAGATTTTCTATATTCATCTTAGATTATCATATGACAACCGAAACAAGCAATTTTAATACATGGAAAGAAAAACACTAGAACCTACAAGGATGTTAACTTAAATAATATGAACAACTACAAGAAGAATAAGAATATTTACTTGAAGAACCTTTAATATAGATCGAATTCCAACAAACCAATGAAAAGAATAACCAAAGTAGATTGACTTTAATGGTTCACATCTAATAAGTCCTAATTATTGATAAAAGAAATTAAACCTTTGAATAATAAACATTGACTAAGAATTTAATCAAGAGACAAGATAAACTCTACATGTGTAGAGTGACATGAATTTAAGGAGTGCAATGGAGAGATGGATGGAACGAAGGGCAACAGTCCCTCCTTTTCTGCTTTAGTTTTTTTGGCAACCTAGAGAGAGAGAGAGAGAGAGAGAGAGAGAGAGAGAGAGAGAGAGAGAGAGAGAGAGAGAGAGAGAGAGAGAGAGAGAGAGAGAGAGAGAGAGAGAGAGAGAGAGAGAGAGAGATGTGGGCATTTGTTAGTCCTTTTGATAACAATTATGTATACATATAAGGCATATATATACATATTATTGGTATGTTATACATATATAATATATGATGGGAAATCAGGTATTGCAAGAAAATGAGTACCAAAATTTATTATACATGTATAGGTTTTATAATTTTGGATACCATTTGCTTATACATTTAATATATACACTTATGAGTTTTTTTTTCATAAATATATGTAACACACATATACACATACACAAACGCGCACACACATGCTATATATATATATATATATATATATATATATATATATATATATATATATATATATATATATATATATATATATATATATATATATATATGTGTGTGTGTGTCAAAAGTGCTAATGTATTAAAAGTTGATCTTTTACTTTCATCATTGACAAATGTATGTGTGTCTATATATATATATATATATATATATATATATATATATATATATATATATATATATATATATATATATTGATTTATTGATGTCCATTTGATATCCTGTTGCATGTTTTTTAAAAACTATAGTAAAAGCACCTATATTCTTTTTATAAATTGTTTTGGTCATAATCGACTAAATGGATATCAACCAAGGTGTATGAGAGGTTGTGGTGTTGTGAATAATGTGAGTACTGAATTTAGATAAAAATAGCACATACATTTTACAAGGAAAATCATTGAACCTTACTAGGATCTCCATCATAAAACCTTAGGAGGTGATAATGATCACCTACCTTGTATGATCTTACTGTTTTGAATGTAAATTACAGAGACGATGATAAAAATACGATTACAAGTGTTTGCCTAGGTCTTGGTCTATAAGGTGTCAAAAGATTGTGCTCGTTGTGTGTCTTTTACAGGTGTAAATATAGTCTAGGTTAAGTAACTAAATGTCTGATATTTTCTGGATCCTGCTGAACTGGTGTTTACAACGAGTGTTGACTTTGTATTCTCAAGTTTTAAGCCTGGTTAAAGTGGGTCTTCATTGTGAATGAGTCTTACGTTGACTAATTTTGCACATGTGAGAAATAAACAAGAAATATAGTCGTTAAACTTGTTTGGAAATAATAATGGAAATGTTCTGGATGTTGATGTATATTCGGGATCCTAAAACTCCTTTAAGATTCGGGATCATGTATAGGTTTAAGGAACCTTAGATAACTTTGAGATCTGGAATCCTGGATAGGATTGAGTATCTTGGCCCTAACAATTGCTCCCAAATTATACCAGCAAAATATTTGAATTAATTTCAAGTATTTTAAGTGTATAATTTAATAAAGGATTTGAAATTGAAACTCTAACAGATAGAAATGTATATGATCAAAATATATTATTATATTTTCAAGTCTCTTCTCTATCCTCTACGATCCGCATAAACAAGATTTAATGGCTATCGATCTTCTATTACTTCTTTTAGCTCTATTTCAAGCATTATCGATTATTTTGAAGGTAAATTTCTTGTTCCTTCCTTCACATCTTTCTTGTTTGATGATCATCCGTGACATCCCCAAAATCTCGGCCAGAAAAGACCGATTTCATTTATGCTTTTTTAAAATAATTTCAGAGTAAATCTTTTTGATTTAAAAGAGTTGCAGAATTTGTTCCCAAAACAAAATATGATAAAATGATATTTATCAAAGCATTTCATCAAGAGATGCATTTTCATTATATAATCGAAAGAGTCTGTGGTCGTTATCCATACTCCGCTGAATAACGAGATCAATAACAACAACATCGAGGCCTCTCATCTGTTTATCACACATCAACTATTTACCCATGTTCTACCCAACATATTAGTAGATAAAAAAATATATTTTTATACATAGTTTAAAACCTGTATAGCATGTTCAATCAATACATATTCCACATAACAGATGAGGCACACACCTACATAACACGTATTTCATAAAGAATAAATCAGATCTATGAGATAGAAGAAAGTGAATATACATTCACACACATAACAACAAAATTATACACATAACATGTATTTCGTATAAAATACTTCATAATTATGCGTTAGAAGAAACTAACTACACACTCACTTGATCAGAAGATGATCGGACAGCACTACGACTTGCAGAAGTAGTATTCTTCAGTAGATCTGGAAGATCTTCACAAAAAAACCGGGCTCCTCGCGGGCAGAGCTTCGGCTCGGGAATTGCACTTCTCGGGATCTTCGGGGCTTCGGAACTTGCTTCAAGGTATAAATAGCACGCAAATCGAGGCAAAAACTAGAGAGAAAGTAAGAAATTGGCAAAAGAATTAGGCTGCCCTCGCATGCCCTTTTATAGGAGGCTGAGGCCTTGCAGTACGTTAGGCGTACTCCTTTACGCGGGGCGTACTCCTTCGAAGTCGTCACTGCATGCGTCATCGGAGCATTCGAGTGCGAGGCTTCGTCATGCTTCGTTGTACGCTGGGCGTACTTCGGATAAATACGGTGACTCCCCTTCGGATAATATCAGAATTAAAGATTAAATAATAAATATTAATTATTTAATAAATTTGGAAATTCATATCTTCTTCATACGAACTCCGTTTTCGACGTTCTTTATATCCACGCGTAGTTGAGACTACGCTCTACAACTTTCGTTTAGGCACCGTCGGCTAACTTTGAATTTATTTTTATTATTTATTTTTAGAAGGCCGGGACAAGAAACTTCGTTATAAATTCATAACATCTTTATCTGACATCCGTTCTCGCCTATCTTTTTATCGCTTCACTACCACTAACGAGATCTTCGATTCTTGTTTAGATTGTTTAGACCAACAATCACTTGATCTCGAATCAAGTATTCGAGCTGCATATTGCTAAGTCGAAACTTTAGAAAACCATAACTTCCTCATACGAAGTCAGATTTGGGCGTTCTATATATATTCGGAAACCTCGTTTCGGCCATTACAACTTTATGTAAAGATATCGAGTTTATTTTACACTTAAATTTTGACGCTTATTGTTATTCGTAATTAATCAAATCACATAATTAAGCAATTAAGCACAAAACACATAATACTCAAATAGTACACTTCTATTATTTCAAAACGAGTTACAAAGGTTAACCTAGACTATTATATCAACATTAATGACAAGCCCAGAAACACAGTCGTTACGTCATCGGTATAAAGGCACTCCATTTTTACTCGAGCATCCCTGCTCTTCCCAAAAAGTGCTTCCTCGATCAAAAGATCATGTCTTACGAGGGAACTTGCTCTTTTGATGATAATGACAATGGGTCCTTGAAATTGATCGGAGCTTTTTAAGCCTTCTGATGGTAAGGCCCAACCTGACTTCATCTCTACTACTTGGGTTTGCTTCCATCCAAACTATTCATGTGATCTGGAGGATTCTGTTTTAGGTTGATCAACTGAAACAATCTAAGAACTATACATGGAATTAGTTGATTTGACCTATGTTTATGATCTTCAAACTTTTGGTTCTTCTTGTTTCCTGGTCAAGTCAAGACAAATAAATCATATATTATTTTGAAATTGAAACAAAACAACGGTTCATGGAAAGAGAAATATTTCTTTTTTGAAACGTGAATCCATCCCCGTCGGTGATCTCCTGCCAAGAAATTAGGTTAGAAAGGGTAGGGTTTTATTTTATTTTGTTGAGGATCTGAAATTCACAATTCCTTGTTTTATTTGTTTTGATGTAGCTTTCAAGTTCGAGGATCCCGTCCCTTCTTTTGAGGATCTTGGCCCTAACAATTGCTCCCAAATTACACCTGTAAAATATAAGAATTAATTTCAACTATTTAAAGTGTATAATTTAATAAAGGATTTGAAATTCAAACTCTAACGGATAGAATTGTATCCGTTCAAAAGATATGATTATGTTTTCAAGTCTCTTCTCCATCCTCTACGATCCGCATAAATAAGATTTAATGGCTATTGAGCTTATATTACTTCTTTTAGCTCTCATTCAAGCATTATCGATTATGTTGAAGGTAAATTTCTTGTTCCTTCCTTCACATCCTTCTTGTTTGATTATCATCGGTATAAAGGCACTCCATTTTTGCTCGAGCATCCTTGCTCTTCCCAAAAAGTTCTTCATTGTTCAAAAGATCCTGTCTTACAAGGGGACTTACTCTTTTGATGATAATGACAATGGGTCCTTGAAATCAATTGGATCTTTTAAAGCCTTTTGATCCTAAAATATCCTTTAGGTTCGACCAACCCAACTTTCAAGAGAGTTCATCTGCTACTGCCCCCATGTCGATAGGTAAAGATCCTCTGTCTGACTATTTTTTTTTCATGAAGAATCCTGAACATATTGAGTTCCTTTGCTATGTTTTGGATCCACGGTTACACGCTCTTGTGCTTGGTTCACCATTGATTATATCAACTTTGCCATGTTCGGTGGCCAACTTGTGGTTAAGAAGGAGAAGACTTCATCTTCTCTTCCTCCAAATAGATCCTCGATAGATCTGACCGTCAAGACTCCAGGATCCCAGAAGAGGAAGTAGGCTAAGACTTCGGATTTGGAGAACCTTAGAGTGGATGAGGCACCGAGGAAGCTGATCTCTTTTTTGTAATATGTATTCTTGTGCCTTTTACTATTTGACTTCAATTTACTTTCCGTAGTCCTTTACAAGTTGCTAATCATGTTTCTCGATCCACCAACGATATGAAGGCCAGGCTTGATCGGACGGAACATGTCTTGAAGGAGAAAGATAGGATCAATAGGGAGATTTTGCAGAGGGTGGAGAAAGACAAGAAGTATGTATTGGAGATCGAAGAGGTAATTTTTGACGTTAAAAGTTGCTGAAGTTGTCTGGGAGGCAAAGATCAAGCTAGCGGAGGATGTGGAGGATGCAGGACCCTAGAATGTGGTCGGTCCACGTGAAACCCTTGCAGGCTTGTAAATGCTAATCAGGATCTTGCAAAGAAGATGAGAAGATACAGACATAGTATATCCCAGTTGGGAGCGATCAAACCTTAAATTAAGTTTGATAAAATTTTAAAACTATTTCCTTTTTGTTAGGTTGGAGGGAAACCCTTTTTAATAATGATGCTTTGGTTTATCTCTTTTCTTGGGTGGTTGATTTGGTTGTAGAAATAGGGTTAAAAAAATGTTTTTCTTAGGGTTCTCAAGTGATCTAGATCCTAATTGATGGGTTTTTGAGGTAACATCTACAGTTCACTAAGCGGAAATTTATTCAAAAAATTTAAATAATTAGGGCACAAGCAACCTATTTTTATCCATTTCTTTCAAGTATAGCAACATACTATGAATGGCTAATCTACAAAACTTTTCCTATGAACAAACTAATTCATAAGACAAGAAAACGAACCTTTAACATTGTTACTATAAACAATCTTGAATCCTAACATGCAAACGTTTGATAGCAAGCACCGCAAGTGTCGTGCCTCTAATAGTTCAAACCCAAACTCGAACAACCAAGTGAATTGAAGAGAGGGAAAGAGAGGAAATTAGAATAAAAAATTGGAATTTCCTCTAAGAAATAAGGCATGGACAAAATTAAACCCAAATAGGGGTTGATATAGGTGTTAGCAAGGTATTGGATAAGGTATGTATCTCTAAGATAGCCCTAATCCCTTAACTTTCTCCCTAAGGCATCATGGAACCCTTAGAACCCAAGGAAACCATAGAAACATTCTAGATTTCATTTCCCCCCTTTATGGGAGGTTCTAGAATTCCTCAATGCTTAACTATTGAACACTGTCACTTTTAGTCCACCTACTTTTAATTAATCTAATTAATCCCAAAATTAATCCAATTAATTTCTGATTAATTATTAATTAAATAATACAATTTCCAATTAATGTAGTATTCTCATAATATTTTACAAATTATTTATTTTGATTTCCAATTAATTTACTAACCATAAATTAATAAATCATTTTGTCTCTCTAAAAGCTATCATATTCAATTGCTATGTCTAATGGCAGCCTAAAACGACTGTTCTATTATCAATTCATTTTTATACCAATAATAGTTAATGGCTTAGACACCTAATCCAATAGTCTTCCACTTGGATAAGTCTAATAACTATACTGTCAGTATAACTACCAAATTGATTAGCAAATTGTAGCTACCAAAAGCCGTTGTTAACTCTAACCCAATCAGTTATGTGTCCTAAGATAAGTGATCAAATATTACTCTATTCTACAAGATATCGTACACACATGATACCTATATTATAATCAATCTCATTGTCTTAGATTTTGTTTCCCGATTTTTGATTTGTGATGACTGAATTCAGACTGCTAATTGAACACATCGATTAAGTCCAGGCTTGGCCAAGCACTCGTAGGTTGACACCAAATCTTTGAGGTGCCCAAAGATATCACTTTTCTCAGGAAAAAGGAACGAATAAACTTTGACTTATATGCTTGAACTATTTACTCATCAAATCATGCACAAGAATACGTTTTATACGATCAAGTTATTGATGCATTTATGTATTATAAATGCACAACTAACTTGTAAACAACAACTCATATATCTCCATTTCATGAATTTAAGATATTATCATCTCAAAATTACTTGTTATAAAATCCATGAAGTAATTCTCTGAGCGTGAGTTTATCCATTACTCAAAATCCCCATTTTCCAAGTACTCATGAACATTGCAGCAAAACTATTGTTATGTCTAATCTCCATAGACAATCTACAATCCAATTCATGATAGTCTTGATTTACTACTTACTTCCAAAAGCATGAGGGGCTATGGAATTTTGAATAATCAAATTATTCTGGAAGTAAAACATGCAAAGTGAAAAACATTAATAACCTAATTAACTATGGTCTCAAAACTATTGAATATAAATAAAAATCTTATTATTTAATTATCATATTAATTAGACTTTATTCATTGTATAAAGTTTTAAGTAATCAACTAAACACTTGAATTATACATCAGTCATGCCATGTCATAAACGTGCATAATATGTCGCTCTACGGTACTTTCGTCATGAACATATCGACTGGACACTATTCCAGTGACACTTATTTCACAATTCCAAATTCTTGTCACTACTTAGAATGTGTTAGAATTCCAACCTTACATGCATTGTCTTTCTGTGATGTCAATGCTTTAAAATTACAGCCAACGATATCACAAAGTATTCCATTGGAGCCTTATTACTTAAAAACAATTCCAAAGTAATGAAGCTTCAAATTCAATGCACAGTCTTTAAACATATTCCTTTCATTATAGTTTTTTACTCACATGTAAATTTTAATTATCAACTCCCTATACAGAAACATTTCCATATTCCTACATGACCATCAATTTTCACCAAGAATCATCCCAAGAAGTATGGTTATTACAAACCTTCCATACTTCCAACTGTCCACAAGAAAATGATCCTTTGGTTAACCTCTGAATGTTCCTGGGAGTTGTTTAAAAACTTTAGTGACACCAAGTTCTAGTCCTTTTTCCCTCACAATGACGTTGGCATTTGGAAAAATCAGAACAAGGGAATACTATAATGTATGTAATCAATCCTATATCCGAAGCATATGAGACTTGGTTCAAAATGTTTTAGATAAATACTTGATATCTGATTAGTCGCTTGTTATAATATTTTCATATATCAAATTTCCTATGTTGAAACATTTCAACATGATATTCATATACGTCTGACACGAACCTCTATTAAACCTTTCAATTTAAACATTTAGATTTGACAAGAAGTATGAGTGCCCTCTCCCTTAATTCTAACTATAGTGAACCAATTTCCAAACATTTCGACTTGTAAATTTGTAAAATTTGTTTCCTACAAATAGTATTGCCAACTTGCAACACTTAGCATAATAGTTATGCTCACTAGCTTTGACATGTACCTGGATATCAGTTGGACTTCTAGAAATCAATACTCTTGACTTTCTTACTAAAGTGCATATTTCTAATTCATGATGCTTCAATAATTCTCCAACTAGACTTCCTAAGCTTATACACCTTCATTAGATAGCATATGCATGTTTAAACCCCTTAAGAACTCATAGTTATATGTCCTGAACATTCAAACATTTCCTTTCCAATTGTCACAATTTGAACTATGAAATGGGATGCCGTAATCAAAATGCGAATTTAAGAATGCAATTATTATAACTACTAACCATAATGATATTTATCAAATCTTTAAAATTTACTAGTGAAAGTGTTTCTTCGTAATCATTCTTATGAATTAGAGTGAAACCTTTTGCCACCTAGATTTTATGGTGTACATGTTCCCATCCATGCGAATCTATCATTCCGAACATACAATCATAAGACATGGTTTATGACAAAAACCAATTTCAAATTTAGCTTTCATGTATCGAACTTTGCTTACACTTAATTTTTTCCCCTCTGGTAGCATAAGGGGCCTACCAGTGCTTCCGTGTTGTAAAGCAACTCATCCATATTGATTATTTACTTTCATTGACCAACATGCTTGGCTTTCTACAGTCAAATGAGAACCATAGACCTCATAACCATTACCAATCAAACTGGAAGGTTCTCGGAAACAAGAATGTGTCAACTTAACACGATAGGCTATCAACCTCAGGTCGTGTCCTAGTAATAACTTAAGCTTTATTCTTGATTGAACCTTGAAACTCTTGAAGATCAATAAGACTCCCACTGAATTCTTGACATATATGTTTCTATCTTAAGGAACATTCCTTGATGAGCTAAAAAAAATATTCAAAACTTAGTGTGAATTCTTGGCAGGAAACACTTCACGGAATTGGCCTTAGTTCATCCTTTGTTTTAACCAAAACATCACAACTTCCAATTCCAAATGTGCTAGATTAAGAAAACATTATTACTTCACATTTCATAAGGAATTATAAACCTACTTAGTACAAAATGAGTTTTCAAGATATGATTCGAAGTAACTAGAGCACAGCTCTAAAACTTGATTAGAAACGAAGTATGACTCATTTCTTGATTGAAGCATTTCAACAAAATTTGATCCTCTTATTAGTCAAACAATTGCACTAAGATTTTCTTCGAGGATTAATTGTAATATAATTCCATAATCATTAAGATGATCGCAAAACACGATACTAAAGTACTCCCCTATCCTTTCAGATTGGAAAAACCTTTATCTTTTTGCCTAATTGATTCTCCTTATTCGTTATGCTACTCTTTGAATCTTTTCAAAGTATCGGAATCATGTTAAATCTTATAAACACAACCACACTTACAAAAACATCAGTAACTTATGACTAATAGACTTATCGTCCTTTGTGGTGGATCTGAATAGTCTGTATCAACATATAATAGATCCATTAGTCATTCATTTTGACTCAGAAAAACATGTGATCAATAAATTACTCATAATCTTCCAACGATCAAGATTCTTATGCATCACACAATTTAAATTTCATGATTCCAAGTTTCTATCCAACTGAAACTTGGGTGATGGGAAATCTTTATCACTGAGTCAATTATAACAATACCACAAGTGATATAACAAGAAATAAATTAACATTGATAATTTTAGAAATGTAACAACACTTTCGTAAAGGCCATAGAAAGGAAATACAAAGTAAAGCAACCATATAAACCAATATTTAAATTCTATTGATATTAAATGAAAAATTAGAACTTGTCTGTACAATGTATAAATGAAAACAATGATTGCTATACATTTCCTATGCAATATATTGCTATAACTCCCAAGTGGTGATCGTGAAGGGTGATGGTGGCAGGAAGTGGTTGGTGGTCGGTGGTCGTAGTGATGGGTGGTGGGCAGTGATGGGTGGTAATGGCGGCTGGTGGTTGGTGGTGGTGGTGGTACTTGTGGTGGGTGGGTGTGGTGGGTAGTGGTGGTGGTGTCGGCAGGTGGTGGTGATCGGTGGTTGGTAGTGGTATTGGTGTTGGTGGCGGGCGGTGGTGATGGGTGGTGGTGGTGGCAGGTGGTGGTGGTTGGGTGGTGATGGTGATGGGTGGTGACGGTAGTGGTGGGTGGTGGTGGTGGTTATGGGTAGTGATGGGTGGTGGGTGGTAGTTGGTGGTGGTAGTTAGTGATGGGTGGTGGTGGCGCGTGGTGGTGGTGAGTGCTGTTGGTTAGGTGATGAGTGATGTTAGTTAATGGGTTTTTTAATTGTTTATTTTTGATTTATATAAATATTATTTTATAATTTGAATTAAAAAAATTGAGTTTTTCAAATTTGTTCACAAATGTTATCGCAATAAGA
The DNA here is from genome assembly GCF_002870075.4 of Lactuca sativa. Lineage (NCBI taxonomy): Eukaryota > Viridiplantae > Streptophyta > Magnoliopsida > Asterales > Asteraceae > Lactuca > Lactuca sativa. Next base: position 92,978,026 of record NC_056625.2, on the reverse strand, counting down.
AATGTTCTCGATTGAACGCTCCTATATATATATATATATATATATATATATATATATATATATATATATATATATATATATATATATATATATATATATATATATATATATATATATATATATGAGAAAAATGAACATACCCTTAAGGGTATATAAGCTTACGTACCCTAAAACACCATACTACATCGTTTTGTATCATATATATACATTGTAATTGTCCAATTTTCTTATAATTCAACTTTTAACTTGATTTACTTCGAAGATTTTTATAAATATCACATTTATCGTCCTTTTACATAACATTCATTTTCAACTATAATATATATAGCCTAGTAGTCTTCGACAAAAAAATGTGATGTAAGAGGATGATAGTAGTGAAATTTTGAAAATTTATAAAGTAAATCAAGTTAGAGATTGAAGTTTAAGAACATTATAATGAACATATCAAACAAAACGACGTGTGTGTGTGTGTGTGTGTGTGTGTGTATATATATATATATATATATATATATATATATATATATATATATATATATATAACACCCTTATACACTATCATGCACCGACTTGTTAGGAGTAAGATAGTAGACATGATAAATCTACATAAAAAACGAGCGTAATATGCTCTATAAATTACTTCAATATCTTTACAGCCTTTATAAACCAAAACCGCCTGATACAATCTTCTGACTTTGGCAAGTTGGAACTTCGGACAAAAAAAGAACTTCACCTTTCCACAAAAAAATTGCACTCAATAATATGTAATCGCTAAATATTTGTAATCGTGTAATGTATGTTACCACTTGTAAACGAAATGTGTCTTCTACAATCTTCTAGCTTTCGCAAGTAGGAACTTTGGATAAAATAAAAAGAACTTTAGACTTCCTTGATAAAAAATTACTAAACAAATTCAAATCTATTTGACGTAAGAACAAAATTTGCCAAAATGATGAGCAATTCGTACTCCGATACTACTTGATGAGTAAAAGGCTTAACAGTGCAACTTGTCACGTGTTTATCTTCTCATTCGTTGTACGATAATAACTAAGATGTATTAATTGTTTTTTTTTTTAAATGCAGAATTTAATAAACACAACAATGTAAATATTAATTGTCTAGATAACTGATTGATGACGATCTTGAGTTACAATTAACAGAGTCTAAGAAAGGTAATAAGCACAAGAGTGTACAAGAAGTAGAATGTGATCTCATGAGTAACACCCTTATATATAGACAAAGGAGGTGTAGTCAACCAATCATACATAACACATGGACATACACACGTGAATTCCCTAACGAAAGGCTCACACTATCATGCACCGACTTTTTACGTGTAACATAGTACACGGAATCACCCTACATACTAAAGTAGCATAATATGCTCTATAACCTACTTCGGTATCTATAGAGCCTTGATAAACCAAACGTGTCTTCTACAATCTTCTCACTTCGGCAAGTTGGAACTTGATAAAAAATAACTTCCGACTTCCTCACAAAAATTGAACTCAACAATATGTAATCGTGTAATGTGGTTGCTTAGATTTCTCACGTATGCCACATGCTAATTCTTTGGTCTTATTTATTTTTAGATAGGTGTTTCTATATCTTGTAATGTTTATTCAATCTTAAAACATTTTATTTTTTTCCACTACAACCTGACTGTTTTGTTTATAATTCTACCTTCTCTTTTAAAAATATGTTCTTTGCTTATTCTTTTAACAATTACTACTCCAAACAAACCTTCCGATCCTTTAACACTAGAAACATGTAGATCCAAGCTTCATAGTTATGTTTAGAAGAATTAGTCTAGGAGGTAACCAGAATATATATGAATAGTAGGGTAGGCGAATTTAATTAACCATAAACCGAATCCTTGAAGAGATTATACTTGTTAACCAAGCATAAGAATGTATCGTATCATCTGTACATAGTCATCCTCTATATGTAAAGTGTTGGAAAATAATCTAATTATATGTCATTTGACCATATATGGAGTGAAATAAGTTTATTGGGTAAATTTTTATTTGCATCTTAAGGTTCCCGTAAATGACTAATTATATCCCACAGCTGTGTTTTCTGTTAACTAATTGGAATAACAAATACATAAGTTATCTTATATACATATCCCCAAAACATTCATTTTATATATATATATATATATATATATATATATATATATATATATATATATATATATATATATATATATATATATATATATATATATATATATATATATATGCCATAATTTTTTAGGGAACGATAATCCGACACCCGAATCATTCTAATGAACCGTGTAATATTTTCTCATCCCAAAGAGTGTATCATTTTGGCCAATCAGAGTTGATCCTCAAGCAATATATTAGTTCTCCAATTCTTATCTGGTTTGTCACTTTATGTGACTGAAACTGTATTAAATTAAATACTAATTTGATATGAATGGCTTTAAAATATCAACAAAAGGTCTACTCATGTCGCAAATAGATATCACCTATATTGTGATTTGAAATCTCCTAAATGTTCAAAAGTGCGTTCATTTTCCCCCAAGAATTTTAAACACCATAGTATCAATTGTGGATTACCTCTCGTCAGTCCTTTTTATCCAGAGTGATGAAAGTAGATTTATTTCCTACCATTCTTCGCACCAATGATCTTTCGTTTGAAAGCATTAACACAACTTCTGACATGGTTGGTCTAATGCCAACCGGTGATTGTGTGCATGTTAAAGCAATTTCCATTATCTTCTTGACATGTTCTTGTTCACTTTCGTTTAGATCTAAGTTCTCATCAACGACCTTCAGATGCATGTTGTTCTCATACGACCTCCATGCCTGGTCATATTTCATCGCAAAAAAAAAATATATAATTATCAATCACTCTATAAAATTGGTTCATCGATAGAACATAGATAGCTAAACTTTATAGTCGATTACTAATTTTCAAATCATTATTCATTAAAATTTTATAAGGTTGTATCTTACATCTTCAAGGAGGTAATACATGTCCGATCTATGGGAGTTCATATCGTTGCACCTTCGGCCACTAATGATTTCAAGGGCCACGACACCAAAGCTGTATGTATCCACCTTCTCCGATAAATGTCCATGAGTTGCATATTCTGGTGCAGTATAACCCCTATATTAACAGTTAGTAAAAATGCAATGACATGTTTAAGCAAATTGAATCAAATTAAAAGAATAAAGAATAATGAATAAAATATTAAATAATAAATAAACTTACAAGGTCCCAGCGAATTTAGTGCTGACATGGGATTCATCTTCACTATGAAATCTTGCCAATCCAAAGTCTGCAATTTTTGGCTGAAAATATTCATCAATGAGAATGTTTGCTGATTTTATATCCCTATGAATTATTTTGATATGGAATTCATGGTGCAAATGAGCAAGACCCCGAGCTATCCCAAATATGATCTCAAACCGTTGTTTCCATGTTAAACTTCCTCGTGCTTCACCTGTTTATTATGGATTTGCATTACAGAAATGAAATTATCAACAAAATAAACAATCAATTATGTAATAATCATTGTGTTCATAATAAATAATACCAATCAACTTACCCCACAAGAATCTATCAAGGCTACCATTAGGCATGTACTCCAGGACCAAAAGGAGCTCTGGTCCTTCACTCGACCATCCAAGAACACGTACTAGGTTACGGTGACGAATGTTGCTCATCAGTTTGACTTCATTGTCAAATTCTACTCTTGCTCTGCCATGTCGTACAAGGAGTTTCTTTACAGCCACAACATTCTTGTCATGTAAAATTGCCTATAAAAAATACTAGACTTTTAATTTAAAATATAACCTGTTGTAATATTATCCTTCCAATTCACACGAAAAAATTATGAAATTATGTAATGGTTCTTATTTATGAAAAAGTTATATAAATGGTCTTTGTGTAAAAAATATGTAAAATGGTACTTTTAGTATGACAAAATTATAGAAATAGTTTTGTCTAATTAGTAATAGTTATTAAGTACGAAAATTTTATAAAAAGGGCCTACATGTAATAGAAATTTTACAAAATTGGTCTATATATAATAACGAGATTAAATAAATTATCCACATCTATGATAACATTATAGTGATTCTTTCGGTGTAATATCCAAATTTTAGAAATGGTCCTTATACAACATTATATAAATTACATAAATGGTGTTGAAAATGTAGAATTAATAAATCTGTCGCCATATAGGACATCTAATTAGTTACAGTCGAAATATACACATTAAACATGATGATCAAACCATAAACTTTTAAGACCAAATAAATTGAGTTATGCGAAATCTTACATCAAAACATTTGTACTAGTTGTATTAGAAAGTTAAATAAATTATCTTGTATCCTTAAATCCTCAATTGCTTTTAAAAAAAGTGTCAGGTTATAATGGGTTTAAATGGTTTTAAAAGAACTTAATATGATGTGTTAAATATTGCATTGTAGTATGGAAAAAGTATTGTAAAAAATTGTTATATTCTATAAAGTCTATCATGAGGAAAGAAAAGTTGTTATACATCTATAGTACTTATGATGAACAAATTATTTAGAATGTAATTGACTTTTTTTATTTAGCAAATGTAGTAACAGTTTAAAACAGGATTATATGTGTAACGAAGTATTCTATAATATTTTTAATTTTTAAAATATTAACCTCTTCCATACCGTTGTTTATAAGATTTAAAACTAATCAATAATAAACCAAATTTAATTTAGGTATTATTCTAACATTTCTAATGAATGCTTTAAAGAATGTCCATTTACATCTACTGTTTAGCATCTCAAGCATAGTAGTTAGTATCCTTGCATTACCTTGTACACTTCACCGAATCCACCTTTCCCTATTATGTGTTCTTCGCTAAAATTACCAGTTGCTAATTGTATATCTTTGTAGCTAAAATTTACTGCAGCTTGTAGATCCGAAGAATCTATTTGTAGAAAATGGTGGAGATACACATAATTAGATACTATGAGTCTATGCAATCACACAGAACCAGCTAGCTCAATATAATGGACTAGAATATAAATTAAATGGTCACCTTCTTTGTGTGCCTTGGACCTTTTTCGTAGTCGAAACCATAGTGATATAGAAATGATAAGAAAGATCATGCCTACACCCACAATTACTGCAACAAGTATTCCTACTTTGCTTGAATCCACTGCAGCATACAAATCAACTTGATATGATACTAAATTCCCATGACTATATGAGAGGATAAACATATTTAATGCTTTTTGTTGTAAATGTTATGTGCAAAACATGTTTTAGACCATTATATTATACTTTGCTCTTCGTTTAAACAGCCAATACATTTGTAAAAATGAGAAACTACAACACGGTTGGCAAAAGAATGTCAATAAATGTCTTTCTACATCATGCAACCTACTCATGTTGTTTTCTAGTATATTGGCAAGTAAATTTATTGTTTAGCATCAGTATACGAGATATAATGGTTGAAATACTAATGACAACTGAAATAAGAACGGGAAAGTATAGCCTTCTTCTAGAAAAATTCAAATCGAAGAAGTTACACCCTAATACGTACCTTCCTTTAGGAATTGTCTGATGTTGGTTGTCTGGTTATCTTTAAAAAACGGTGTGCCGGAATACCTCATAAAGCACCCCATCTCAATTGCTCTGCCTTCGGTATTGGGGACACAATCCTTTATATTGTTATATGCCATATTCAAGCAGTCTTGGCAAATGGTCTGAGTTGTGTTTTCAATGCATTGTGCAATTGCGTATAATGTTACATTCCCAGTTGAGTGTGTCCGTATAGATGATACGTAAAAATCTGATGTTTTCGGAGTTGCAACTCGAATATCTGATAAAAAGCCCTCCATGAATTTGTTAAAGGTTGATGACTCAGATGTTGATTGATTACCACATATTCCAGCTGAAGTAATTCCTATCCCTACATCCTCTATAACTGTTGGATCATCATAGTAGTTTTGGTAGTTCTGATACCTGAACGAAAGAGAGAGAAAGAGAGCATTAAAATTTTAAATTGGCAGTGTTATTCCATTATATAAAGAATATCACATTTGGTTCAGTGTAGGTGTTGATTTCACAATTAATTATTCCATTAAATATCACATTTGAAGTGGAACATAAATAGATGTATACACGTGATTTTGTGTGCACCAATAGACTTTGTTTTAGATGCAATCCATCATGATTAACAAGATATAGTGAGTTTCAATCGAGCAATACGAACTGAATATGATAAGCACAAAGATGTAAATAAACTCTATTTGGTTCTTGATTATGTCTGAATACATACATGGAATACAAAGAGAGTAAAGTGCTCTAGCTTACAAGATTTCACAATGTTACTCTCGACCCCTATACCTATCCCTATTTATAAGGAATAACAAACACTTACAAAAAAATATAAGGGCTAGACATGTAAGCTTCGACCTACTAACTATTTCTTATGTAATACATACATTTGAAGTACAACATACAAATTTCGAAACTGACCAGGCGTAAGAGTACTTCGACATCCCACTACATGATTCGAACTATACAATTTCCACCTTAATAAGAAGTTTTAAATCTATTTCATCATTAACTTCACGACCTCGTGAACTACTCTGCAAATCTTAGTATACCAAATGATAGTCTTTCAAATTTCAACTTTGTCTTCAGTAGAATTCTTCTTGCAATTACCAAGACTAACCATAATACTTGTATACTAGGAGTTTCGTATACCTCTCCACATGACATACTTGGAATATAAACTTTGTCATCTTTTTATTATTGTTCTTTTCAAGAAAGACTACTCCTAAAGGTTTGTGAACTATCTCCCCATCATTATAGTCTTTAAGGCTTCCTTGTCCTCTTAGCATCGACTGAGGCACCTTCGAAGTTTTGTTTACTGCCATAGCAAGTTTGATGTTTTTCATAGCTAAACAATCATATTAATTGTCTATGAAAACTTTGGTATGTGCGAATCCTATCAGAAAATCATCCTTTTTGCTATCCGTGAGATTCGACACATCTTCAAAGCTAAAAAACTTCGTTACAGTGATTAGATCATTGAGATTCATCAAAGGAAATCAGCTACAGAAAAGTCACAAGCAACATTGTTTGCCCTGACCATATAGTATTGAAAATTCTGTAACAACCATTCGAACAAGCTTTCTCTACAGATGTTTAACACCTTAACAATCTTCACAAGAGACCAGACTTCTTCTTTATGCTTTCCCAGAATAGCATGAAACCTTAAGTTGAATCTCTTGTACTTATCTCTATCTTCGAACTTGTCAATCAATTTATACTGAGAAGAGATGAACATCACATGATCCACCTGGTCTAAACAAAGTTGAATCTCATAGCTTCTCTTTGGAATCTTTATGAAACTATGCACCTTCCCTGAAGATACCACTTGCTCGATTGGCTTGTAGCACCACTGTTTTCTTGGATCACCTTTGTTTAGACCAGGTGGATCACTTTTCTTTTGTCTTAAAATACTTTTAATTTTCCTTTGTCTCTTCATTTCCTTTCCACATGTTTCTTCTTACTTCATTAGAAATCACATTCTCAATAGTTTAACTTTTATCACCTTTATCGACGTTGGAAGGTAGTGGCTTTGATCTAGACTTCGAACATCCAACAGTTTCTCCAATAACAACGCATTTGGTTATTGGTCTCGAAGTAGTTGTCGTAGAAGTGGTTGAAAAAGAAATAGGAAGTGATGTCGAGATTTGTGTTGATATCACCTTCCCAACCACTTTGCCTTGATTATGATACTTCGAATAGCTAACCCCTTATCTACCCCTTGCACCACTTGTTTTACAAGGGGGCACTCATTGGCATCAGTGTAACCAACATAAATAAAGGAGCAAGTCCGGCTTTCAGATTCGATTCAAAAAGAGGAAACTATCTTCGAAATTGAATCTAGAGAGACAAAAGTTTGTTGAAACAGATCAAGCTTCGTCGAGCACTCTTTTAAGCTCTCCAAGAATTCTTCTATCTTGTCAAAAATTTTCGAATTTGTTTCTGTCTTGGCTTCTAATTTGGTTAAGAACAAAGTATTATACTCCACATGATTCTTTACTACCTCAGCAAGAACGTTCACCTTGCTACGAAGACTCGAATAGTTTAGCTCAATCTTCTCCATCCCCTTTGACATATCGGACTTGAGATCCTCCATTTTAAGTTCAATAGACTCCTCCAACCTTTTAACTTCCTCAAGAAAAAGAACATGACGTTCTTTGGCAACATCTCGAAGTTTGGTCACCTTATCCTGAAAATTTTCAACATGAAGCTTTTAACGTTCTTCATGCTCCTGCTCAATCTAATCCATGGCCATCTTTAAACGATGCTCTTGTGATTTAAGCATCACATCTATCTCGAGCGCAGACACTGAATTGAGACCCCTTGAATCTACTTGAATTTGTATCAAAGAATTCGACTTATGGTTAATAATTTTAAATTGTTTCCCTGGCATAAGCATTTGATCAGAATGTTATCTTCTTCTTGGTCAAATTGAATCTCGTTAAATGATACCATCACATCATCATCATCCTGATCATCTTCTAGAATTGACTTTTCCCCTCAGTGGATTGGAAACAAAAAAGTGATGTAATTGGTTGATGCATAATGTTTAAAAAAGTGGGTGAAATGGTAGATGCAGGTAATGAAGATGGAATAGGTGAAGAAAAGTGTGGTAAAGAAGTTGAAGTGTCGATGCGGGTAGTTTCTATGGTTGAGTAGAGAACAAGTGTGGTAGGAATAGAAGTAGTTTCAATAGAAGATGTACCTTCAGCTTCGCTTTGCTTTACTCCTCTACCCATAATGACATTTTTTTGCATATCAGATATGTTCACATTGATGCCCGAAGTTGGGACCTCCTCTGAAACAAACATAGTTATCGAAGCTTCGGGTGGTATGACCCTGGCGTTCTCAGGAATGGTAGGAATTGGAGATCCAACCAAATTTTTGGTTGTATCCATATTAAATACAAGTACAAAGAGAACAAGACCTCCAGTTTCCTCAAAGATCGACTTAACTGGAGAGTCTCTTTGTGGTGTCTCGAAGCCCAATCCAAATCATGATGAACTGGAGATCTTTCACTCCCACTGTTAAAATCTATTTCCACAACCACCTCATCTAGTGGATTAGCAAGTTGCTTCTTCTTCTGCATAATATTATTACCCACCTCAAGAGCTTTACGTTTCTTCAAGGCTGGTGATATCGGAACTAGAACATCACAAATTTTCACACCCCTTTGGTTTAGCTGGGGTTTGCGAATTTACCAAATCTTCGAAAAAAATCTCTTTTTTGGTGAAGCAAGAGGTTCATCAGAAACATCGTCAATAATCGGTGGTTCAGGAGAGAGTCGAGGATGATGAGTTGGTTTCTTGGTTCGCTTTAGAATACCCATGTTTTTCGAAATAACCTCCTTCAAAACTTCCTTATCAACTTGCTTACGAACTGATTTCGAAACCTCCTTCTCAGTTTGTACTGGAATTGGTTTAGGTTTTTCAAGGTTATTTGACTTCCTGGAAACTTTAAAAACCTTTGAGGTGCCTTTTACCACTTTTGGGAACAAAACCCATACTTGAACAACTGGATTAATCGTTGTCAAGTAATGATAAAGAACAGGATGAGAAAGATCGACCTTCCATAACATGGCATCTGGGATTCAAGCCACTGTGGGAAATAATACAGGATCATCAGAAACAATCTTAGTATGTTGATAGGTTGAAAACTCCGCCTTGGTAACATCGGATGATACCAAAATTATTTCCTTCTCATCCTCTATGAATCGAAATCCAATACCTTACACATGAAACTTTGTTCGTAACATTGGTATGAGAAATATTTGTTCCAAATTCCTCCCACAATCGAGTCACATAATCAACATTAAGGTCATGGTAGAGACCTGCAATCATCACATAAACCTCTAATTCTGCTTTATCAAGAACAGTGTTATGACCAGTTAAACATCAAACAAAAATCCCAAACAAAAAGTTCCAGATATAAGGTAATGTAGTCTTTCGAAAGTGACTGATTCCTGTGAGTAAGGGTTGATGACCCATATCATTGAATATATGAAAAACCTCTTCATTGGTAACTTCGTAAAATGGACCTGTATTTAGGATATTTAGGATTTGAGCGAATTGATTCTTGGTCAGTTTGTAGAGTTTATCATTCGTGAGTTGAAATGTCACCACCTTAGATGTTTTGTTGAACACACAAAATGAAAAAGACATAAATGTACAAAGAATAAAATCATTGACAACAACAATCTTCATCTTTAGTTGTTCTGCATACTTCAAAACATCAGGATGAACACAAAAATTATAACTTTGAATCTTCAATAGCGGTTGTGATTATGCTTCTTTAGTAATTTTTGATGGTTCAATGTGACTGGTGGGTGCCGCCATGATTAGTGTTTTGAGAGCTTTGTGGAGAGTGGAATATCGTAAGAGAATAATTGGGGAAAACTCAATCAGATTATGTAAAGTATTTAATTTAGTCGACCAATAACCGTTTCTACTCAACGCAAAATTTTGAATTCGAATCGTCCAGTAATAAAAAATCGTCACGTATTACCTTGAAAAGTGGGTTAGCTTTCGGAAAAGTCGTCACATTTGAAAAAGTGATGACCAGTTTTCCCTTGAAAACTGTGAATGAAATTAATCGTCACATCCGCCGAACAATTCGTTTTCCCCAAGAGGATTAGAACCTTCACTTGACCTTCGTCATTAAAATGTAAATCGTTATCATTAAATTAGCACCTGGACCATCACTTTGAGGTAGGTCTCATTCGCTTTTGCGATGACAAACGAAATCATAGCCAGACTTTGCAAAATCTAGGTATGAGTTGGTATTACCCAATACCTCGACGATTTCAGTGCAAATATGTCCCAAAGAAATAGTGGGAACCATGTTCAAAAAAATGTGTGTACAGTGACATCAAATAAGCATTCGATGTAAAGCAATATAATATATAAGTATTCAATCACTGTTTACTTAAGCTAGTATTGTTTACATGAGTGAGTTAAAACTCCAAAGTCGGAATATCCCCACCACATGGGGTGGTGGGGGTACTCCTTGAATATTCTATATTTTCTATTACAAATTAATTCATCCATAATATCATTATGATCATCGCTTTTTTTAGATAGGTTCGCATTACGAGAAGCAAAGTTTATCGGGAAAGTTATGTAAAAAATAATTGCATATTATCAAGAATAAGAAGTTAAAAGTTCATGTTTTAGAACATGAAGAGGTCCTTAAAGGAAAAATCTAGAATCTTGGAATAATTGTCGTATAGAAGACTATTTTTGTTGATGGCTTCGTATACGCTAAAAAGTTTAGAAAACAGTTTTGGATGAGGAAAAAGTTATCTATATGTATTATAGATGACTTGAAGGGTCGATTTTCATATTGTAAATTGAAATGGGATGCGAGAGGTAGAAAATATTATTCACCAATACAAAACACAATGTTTCAATTTGTTGATTAGAATACAACATAGGAGCAACCTCATGGCATGAGTAATGATTATGTCCTAGCTAACCACATAGGAAAAATGTTTAGAGGTTTGATAAAGTTGAGGTTTTTGGTTTATAGAAACTAATATTTGCACAAACCAACGATCAATGACATGCACAAATGTACATAATGCATGAAAACAAGCATTTGTTTCCTAAAATGCTAGGTAACATTGATTGCATGCATTGGGCTTGTGCATTCTTCCTAATGCATTGTTCAGTCAATACATACGATATGATCATAAAGAGTCGAATGTAATTCTAGAAGCAATAATTAATCCCATGATCGTTGAACTTGACATGCATTCTATGGCTTACATAAGCAAAAAGTATCAATGTTTTTAAGTAGTCATCAGCATTCAACAATATCTATCTTGGATATTAACAGAATGTGTCATTCAAGAAAATGGACTATCATATAAGTGTGGAGAAATATCTTACTAATAAGATGTAATATACCATATTTTTTTCATCAGATCATTCACATGTCTAAACGAAGAAAACAAAATAAAGTTTAAACAACCTAAGATGCAGCTAGTAAGAATGCAAAAAATCCGCCTAGTCCTTATTAATTTCCGATTGGTTCCTAGATGCTACCCGACAGAGTAGAAGGTGCTTAACAATGAATTTCCGCCTAAAAGTAGCAAACAATGAAATTTGAATGCTTTGAAGAAATCTTATCTCAATAAAAACTATTTAAGAAATGATTAGTGTTTTATCAATCACATTAATGTAGTTTGTTATGATATTAGAGGTATTTATGAACTTTTATATGATATTAGTCATATCTACTTTTAAATTTCAATCAATTAGCAATTTAGGTTCCTTGTTTAATCCTCCGATTAATCATAATGAAATAGCAATATTAGTCACACATGATTATTTATATATAAATATGGTGGTTGATGATAGAGTTCGTGGTAGTGGCGTTGGTGGTAGCAATGTTATTGGTGGTGGGGGAGGTGTTGGTGAAGATGATGAACACTCCTATACGAACATTGTTCATCGATTACTGTTTACTGATACTATACTTTTCATTTGAGGGGGGGGGGGGGTTGGGAGTTATTGTTCACTGATTACTATGTCACCAACATTGTTCATCGATTACTGTTTACTGATACTGTTCATCGGCACTGTTCATGGATCATTGTTCACGGTACTGTTCATTACATTATTTGCATGCACTGTTCATCGACTTTGTTTGCAAATTTATGTATGATTTTCTTGCTCGTTTCTGTATCTGGTTTGATTTGATTTGTTTGTTTTGTTGGTTTTGAGGGTTTCGTTTCATCTGTTGGCTTTGCTGATTTCGAGATCTTGATTTTTTGCATTGCTACATGTATTTATCGTTTGACTGAAATTGAAATATGGCACCAAGAAATGATTCTCTTCAGTCCATTGGTATTGAATTTGATGGAAAAAACTATGTCTGTTGGAGTTATGTTATGAAAAATTTCTTGTGAAGCAAGACTATGTGGGGGATTGTTACAGGTGACAAGAAGAAACCAATAGACGAGAAGGTTGATAATTATGCAACCTTACTGGATTCATGGGAGACTAATAACTCCAACATCATTACATGGATTAATAATTCAGTTATCCAGTCTATTGGTACTCAGTTGGCGAAGTATGACATGGTAAAGGAGGTTTGGGATCACTTTGCTAGGTTGTATATCCAGTCTAACTTTTCAAAGTAGTTTTAGTTAGAGTTTGATAAACGAGCCTTTCAATAGAACAATCTTAGTGTTCAGGAATTTTTATGCACCTATGCCGGATTTGTGGGATCGGTTAGCTCTTACAAAACTTGATGTGTTTAAGGCCTTTAAGCCTTATACTGATAGAAAGGAAGAGTAACGTTTGTTTTAGTTCTTGATGGCATTACATTTATATTTCAAAGGTCTACGTGGATCAATCTTGCATTGTGCACCTCTTTATACTGTTGATTCGGTTGTTCACGAGTTGATTGCTGAAGAAACAGATATCAAGTCCCATGCTAACAAAGCTTACAAGATAGTCACTCCTGCTGTCTATGCTATTCTACAACGACCTCAGTCTTCAAACAAAAATCGTAGGAGAGTTACATTTGATGAGTGAAGAAGAATCATTGGAAGACAAATTGTCCTTTTCTGACAAGCAGGGGAAATCAGCAGCAGCAGCAAAAAAGATCACCAGCACAACCTCAATCATCACTACAGAACAAGTCTTCTAGACAGTCACCTCCCTCATTTCCATCTTTTAGGCCACCACAATATACTGTTGCTACACCTTCAGTTAAGAATGAAAGATACTTCACACCACGATCAACCTTGGATACACAGATTGTTGAGCAATTCAGATAGTTCTTAGCTACCAATCCAACTGACATGTCAGCTTCCATGTCTCATTCCGATCTATCTTCATCCAGCATGCCAAGTATTCCTTCATCATTGTGGATATTGGATTTTAGTGCATCTCGTCACATGTCACCATATTTGTCATCTTTTGCTTCATTATATTCTTGTACACCTATATATGTTATGTCCACTAGTGCTACACCCATGTCAGTAGAGGGTGTTGGTTCTATTGTAACTCCTTATATATCTTTAAGAGATGTGTATTACATTCCTACAATTTCTTTTAATCTTGCATCGGTCAGTCAGTTGTGTAAATCTGGTTGTTGGGTCTTCTTTTCTTATTCATTATGTTGTCTACATGACATTCGGTCTCGTAGGGTGATTGGGATGGGCCGTAGACTTGGGAAGCTCTATGTTTTTGACCAGCTACATGTTGCTGATGTTGCTGCATCTATTGTCGATTTGTCATCTCTTCGTTTAAAACATTCATCGTTTGTTTTTTAACTTTGGCATTCTCGTTTGGGACATGTGTCCGCTTTTCGTTTACAATTTTTGGTTTCCACTGGTTTGTTAGGCTCTTTAAAATTCAATGATATTTCTGATTGTAAAATGGGAAAATTTTCTATATTACCGTTTAATAAAAGTGTCACTTGTTCTGTTGCTCCCATTGATATCGTGCATTCTGATGTGTGGGGACCCTCTCTGATCACCTCTAAATTAGGAGCTAACTATTATGTTTCATTCATTGATGATTACACTCGGTATACTTGGGTCTATTTTATGAAGTTTGGGTCTAACTTTTTCACCATATATAGTGAATTCAGAGCTCTTGTCATGACTCAACACTCTGTAGTCGTAAAATGTTTTCGGTGTGATTTTGGAGGAGAATTTACCTCCAATGATTTAAACAATTATTGGCATCTGATGACACTATACGTCAATCATCTTGTACAGACACTCCTCTGCGGAATGGTGTTGTAAAAAGAAAATAACGACATCTCCTAGAAACTGCGAGATCCTTACTACTTTCTGCTCACATTTCCAATATGTTTTGGGGAGAAGTTGTTCATACCACCACTTATGTTATTAATCACATTCCTACTGAGTACACTTCGAGTAATTCTCCTTATAAAATGTTGTTTGGACAACATCCAAATTATTCTTTATTACGAGTGTTTGGATGTACATTTTTTGTCTTGAAGCCTCATGTTAAGAGAGATAATTTGTCTTCAAAATCATCTCTTTGTGTTTTTTTTGGGGATATGGTACTGATCAGAAAGGTTATCGGTGCTATGATCCTTCAAATCAAAAAATTCATGTCTCTCGCAATGTTACTTTTTGGAGCATATTCAATTCTATAACATTCCTATTTAGTTACATGATATAACCTGAGAGGAGCTTCGTACTAATGATCCGTTTAGCAATGACTTTGATGTTCCACCACATGTCACTGATCCACCACTTGCTGTTGATCCACCATTAGCTGCTGATCCACCACTTGTCACCGATCCTCCTTCTGCAGATCATCAAGACCACTCTCCATCGACGCTTTATCGTAATAAGAAGTCCACAAAGCTTCCTGCCAATTTTTATTCCCCTTACTCACCGGTGTTTGCCTCCTTTATTGCTAATGTACATTGTGTCTTTAAGCCAACATCCTACAAAGTGGTTGTTTCTGATCCCCTTTGGCATACCGCTGTGGCTGAGGAACTTGTAGATCTTTATCAGACTCATGCATGGGATCTGGTTCTGCTTCCGCCCAAAAAACACATGATTAGTTGTCGTTGGGTGTATAAAAGCAGAACAAATTCCAATGGATCCGTTGAGCGTTATAAAGCCAGATTTTTTACAAAAGCGTACACATAAAAGTATGGTATGGATAATGAGGAGCGTTTGCTCCTGTTGCAAAAATGATGATTGTTCGCACCTTGATTGTAGTTTCTTTCATTCGCCAATGGAAGATTTAACAGATGGATGTCAAGAATGCTTTCTTGAATGGTGATCTTCATGAGGAAGTATACATGTCTCCTCCTCTTGGTATTGCTCACCAACGAGGTGAAGTTTTTCGACTACGGAACGCTTTATATGGCCTCAAACAAGCCCCACTTACTTGGTTTGATAAATTTTCTACGGTGATTACTTCCATTTATTCAATGTATGAATACAGGTCGGATTATTCTTTCCTTATATGTTGATGCATGATTATTACTAGTGATGATCATGATGGTATAGAGTCTTTAGAGCATGATTTGATTGAACATTTTGATATGAAAGACTTGGGTTTGCTACGTTATTTCTTAGGGGTTGAAGTTGCTCAATCTCCAAAGGGTTATCTTTTACCTTAAATGAAATATATTTCATATTTGGTTTATGTGCACGACTCACGGATCATCGAACAGTTGATACGCCTATAGAGAGTAATGCAAAATACTCTCCAACCGATGATTTCCCATTATTAGATCCAAGCCTTTATCGTACCGTTGTTGGGAGTTTGGTTTACCTGACTATCACAAGACCAGATATTGCTCATGCAGTTCATGTGGTTAGCCAGTGTGTCACTGCTCCTACTACTGTTAATTGGGGAGTTGTTTTTCGTATATTCAGGTATTTACATGGTACTCAGTTCCGCACTCTTTTGTTTCCACGTACATTCTCTTTCGAGTTGCATGCCTATAGTGATACAAATTGGGACAGTTATATTTATGATCGTGTATCCACTACTGGGTATTGTATTTTACTTAGAGATTCATTGATATCATGGAAAAGCAAGAAACAACATGTTGTTTCTCGATCTTCTATAGAATCTGAGTATTAGCCTACCCCTTTGTATTGTGATAACGAGAGTGCAATAATGATTGCCAAGAATTCAGTGTTTCATGAGCGCACAAAGCACATTGAGATTGACTGTCATTTCACACCTCATCCTCTCCAGAAGGGCACTATCTCCATTTGTGTTATACTCCTTCCTTTTTGCAGATTACTGATATTCTTACAAAGCCGTTGACTGCTCCTCAATTCCATTTTTTGTTTGACAAACTCTCATGATTGTTGATGTTGCAGTGTGAGTTTAAGGGGGGATGATACCTAATAAGATTTTGAGCTTTATTTTTTGGGTTTTATGATTGGGCCTTTTAGCTAGGAAACCCTAAATACCTAGTCTCTATATTATGTTTTTCACTTTCATTGTATTTGTACTTCTCTTTGATAATAATACGAGACCCTAGCCGTCATATGTGTTTTCACTTGTTAGATTACAGTGATGACAACAAACAGAAGAATGTACTTATATTTTTATTTAAATATAAATAATACTTTTCTCCAACATGTTGGTACAGAGGAAGGCTTGTAGAAAAAACAATATATGACCCACATTTATTCTTGCATTCTTAATTACACAATTGCTCTCTCTTTCTCTCTCTCTCTCTCTCTCTCTCTCTCTCTCTCTCTCTCTCTCTCTCTCTCTCTCTCTCTCTCTCTCTCTCTCTCTCTCCTAAATGTAATAATTCAAAACAAATAAATATATAGCGGATGATGCACTATATGCAAGGTTAGGAGAATAGGGGATGGTAAAGATGGATTAATCACCATATTTCCACATGCTTCTTTCCATCAAATTTCTATCTAATCGAATACTCCATTAATTTTACAATAACTAGGGAAAACACTATATTATGATAATAGCTGTGTGACGAGTTTACTAAAGTGTAAACAAAAAATATTTTTTAAATTAAAATTTTATATAAGAAATGAAAAATATATGCATTGCAATTTAATATGATATTTATTATATTTAATAATTCACATATATAAAATATATGAATTTTTAATGTAAAAACTGAACAAACCAGAATACAACAAAATAACAAATCTCAAAGTTAACAGAGATTGATTGACACAAGGCAATATATATATATATATATATATATATATATATATATATATATATATATATATATATATATATATATATATATATATATATATATACTAATAAAAAAGTAGCTCTTTTGTCATGCGTCATCATATTAGACATTTTAATTAATGTGTTGCCTGTTGTCAATCTATTAGTTTTCCATTTTAAATTTATTAGACATCCTCATTAATGTGATTCTATTTTAAATTTTAAATTTTAAATTATTGTTTTCATTAATTCACAAATAAAAAATATCTAATATATATTAAAAATTAATTTTATATATTTATTTGAATCAATGACTATAATTTCACATAACTAATAAAAATATCTCTTAAATTAATAATTTATTTAAAATAAGTTATTAATAATTTTGAGTTTTTATTATAAAAGATTGATTAATTTTATACCACGGGTTATATATATATATATATATATATATATATATATATATATATATATATATATATATATATATATATATATATATATATATATATATATATATATATATATATATATATATATATATATATATATATATATAGTAACTGTTGGATCACAGGCCCTCAAGTGGTCTCTCAAATAAAACACACTCACAAGTATATATGTATACAGAAAGCAAATATGGAGAGATGGAAGTATTTTGGACTCAAAGCTGCTGTACACTAACTTTACATATTCAGAAAACAAAGGCTATATGTATAGCCTGTAGTACATATCCAATGGAAACAAACTAAAACAGTCTACAACCTAGCTAACTACTCCTTAAGACTAGGATGCTTTAAAGACCAAGTATACCCACGTGCACTTCTAATGAACTAGTCAAACACCATTTATTTAAACTAAATAAATCAAACAAATACTAACCATTAACCCATACTCATATCCATATCCTGAATCAAGATTACCCAACATTCACCCCTTAATCTTGATTATCCAAACCTCTTCCACAGTTCCTCCTTGCTCATGGATAGCTTTTGCATTTTCTGCCATCTCTTGCTAAGTTTTTTGAGTTCCAAAAAACATGTCTTGATCTCGTTCCTGCGTATTTTCTTCTTGCTTCTTGCTTGCTTTCTTTCTTGCTCTCTCAATCTTCTTTTGCTGAGAACGCATCTTGCTTTCTTGTCTGCTACTTGCTACAGACTTGTTTTTCTTGCTTCATGCTTGCTAACATTTCTCTTGCTATCCAAATCATTCTTGCTACTTGCTTTAAGAACACAAGGTTCTTATCTCTTGATCTTGCTAAACTTACTATTTTCTTGCTTGATTCGAACTTTCTTGTTTGGTCACTTCGAATCTTATTACTTGCTATTCAAACCACTTAGGTTTGATCTTGCTATCTTGCTTTAATCTTGCTCTATCTTGCTTAGATTTCTTGCTGTACCTTGCTTCAATTTTCCTTCCTTCTCGATCAAAAGTGATCGCTTGCTGCTTCTTTCTTCTTTCTTGCCTGCTAACATGTCACACAGTTGTGTTGTTTTTTTTTTCTTCTTCTTCTTTCTTCTGATCACAAAGACCTAGCACCACCGAGTCCTTTTTCTTGCTTCACTCTCTACAATGAGTCTATTTCTCGGCAATGGAGGTGATCGGCTCCAACAATGATCGACCTCTTCTCTCCTGTCTCTCTTCTTTCTTCATTCTACTTTCTTCATTCTTCTTTCTTCATGTCTTTTGTCTTTCTTCTTTCTACTTTCTTCATTCTTCTTTCTTCTTGTCTTTCTTTCTTTCTTCTGATTTCTGCCAATCAAACCTTCTTTCTCTTGCCGACCTGCTACTGCTTCTGCTGCTCTTGTTGCCCTGCAGCCAAAGCCTCCTCCCTCCGAAAGTCGACTCTCAAACTAGCTCTCTTCAACGTGCTCTGATACCAAATGTTGGATCACAGGCCCTCAAGTGGTCTCTCAAATAAAACACACTCACAAGTATATATGTATACAGAAAGCAAATATGGAGAGATGGAAGTATTTTGGACTCAAAGCTGCTGTACACTAACTTCACATATTCAGAAAACAAAGGCTATATATATAGCCTGTAGTACATATCCAATGGAAACAAACTAAAACAGTCTACAACCTAGCTAACTACTCCTTAAGACTAGGATGCTTTAAAGACCAAGTATACCCACATGCACTTCTAATGAACTAGTCAAACACCATTTATTTAAACTAAATAAATCAAACAAATACGAACCATTAACCCATACCCATATCCATATCCTGAATCAAGATTACCCAACAGTAACAACTCACCTGATAAAACAGTCGTCAAGAGTAACATATGCACCGTTCCCGCTAGTGCAACCAGCCAATGTAGACACCCCGCTATCGAAGCAAGCCAGACACTGGACTGTTGTGAGGTAGTGCCTGCATTGGGCTGTACCATAAACTGAATCTGCATCCCCTACGGTCTGGGCTCTGGAAAAATACGAACCATTTACCGATAAATCCTTTCTGAGTGCAGCAAGAGTGGAGTTGAGATTGGTGGAAAATTCCGATTGAGAGATCACAGCAACCCGACCACAGAAAGATCTAATTGGTATGTTAATGGTGCTACTGTTGACTGTTGACTGTGAACTGCTAGGATTCAAAATCATGCTTAGAATGACAAGCATGGCTGTTAGCCACCATGGAAACCAGTAACTTGCTGACATTAGCAATCCAACAAAAGAAGAGAAAAGAGGGAAATTATTCAACCTTTGACAAACAATATGACATGAAAAAGAAGAGAGAGGAGGGATAGTTAACTGATGAAGAGGTTCTGGTTGACTTTCTAAACTTTAAAATAAACAGATAAGCAAAATACATAAAATAACACCAAGTGTATGTATGTCCCTAATCTATGGCTCCCTAATCCTAGGTTGAACGTGAAAATAGAATATAAAAAACAGAGAGAACCAGTGGACTTTATATTCCTGGATCGATGTAATTTAAGTTTTCTTTACCCTATTTTAAATTTCATGTTGCATGTATAAATGTAAGACTTTTATCATACTTTATCTATTGGTATCGATCTTCGCTGGTTAATTAACAAAGTGGTGACGTTTAGCAGACGTCAAAGGTTCTTATTCATTGTATTTTAGTTGATTTCATATTTTCATTTCAGGAATGTTAATAATTCTAAGAAGTTTTCTAATTTATTCATTATAGTTCATTTGATTTGTTTACCAGCTCATGGTACCAAATAGTTAATTTTTTTTAGAATAATGAGACTTTTATATAGATTTCATCAAAATTTATATATAATGTATAAACGTATTTTCTACGTTTTTATACTTAAATTTACATATTTATGTATTCTTTTAAGTTTTTATATGCATATGTTTATGGTTTTTAAGTATTTTAAATGTATACATGTATTTTTTTTATGTATTCATATGTATTTCTAATTATTTTACATCTTTTCTATGTAGTTATATGAGCTTTTTATTTATGTATTATGTATTTGTATGCATTTTTGCGTACTTATGTAGTTTTAAGTTTTCTATATAGATATTTATATATTTCTTTGTAATTTGAAAGTAAAAACATATTTTTCTTACATATTTATATATTTTTTTTAACTAATTTATATATTTTTCATGTATTTTTATGTGTTTTTTATGTATTACATATTGATTGATACTCCCTCCGTCCCAAATTTATTGTCCACGTTTGACTTTTTTAGTCTCTTTTGTTCAACTTTCACCTTAAATAATTTACTTGTTGTTATATAATTTTTTATGCAAGATATATGAATAAATTGTTTTTTAAATGTATTTTCATTGTTATAAGTTTCATAAAAAATTATATAACACAAATAAAGTTATTTATGGTCAAAGTTTACATGGAAAGACTTCAAAAGTCAAACGTGGACAATAATTTTGGGACGGAGGGAGTATATATATATATATATATATATATATTTATTTATGTGTTTTTTTACATGTGTTTATGTATTTTTATATAATTTTAATCTATAACCATATTATTTTTATGTATTTATTTATTTTTTTACTTCAAATCATCTTCACTATTGCATTTAATTAATACATCTTCTTCGAATATTTCTAGATGGTTTCCTACATACCCACATAATTTATTTCTTGTACGAGCAAATAATATGTCCAATTGTCGTTACAAACGCTGGGTTTTGAAGAAAAGCATTCTCATCCGCATCATACAAATTATGTATATAATTTAAAATATCAAACTAAAAAATTATTATTACCTAATAATTAAGTAACAAGCACACTAATTCATTAACAATTCATCAAACTATCAAACCATTAAATGAATTAAGTTGTTAACAATATAACAAACTATTAAACCACCAAAACAATGAAGTTTTTAACATTTTAACAAACTACCAAACTACTAAAAATTAGTATAAATGGATCAAGTACTTAACAATATAGCAAAGCTACTAAATTCTTTATGAATTTAATAAGTACACGTGTTAGTTGTAGTGCTTTCAACTGTGACTAACATTGGGATGGATCACGTGTCTTTGCTACAAAAAGGGGTTAAGGCTCAATGCCTCTCACATGGCCCTTCGAGCACCTAACACCTTCTCAAATATTGTGATCCGATCAATAGAGTCTGGATCATCACCAGTACTGGATATGTGTTGAGTCTGTAAAGAAACCTCAATCATTATAGCATTCTGGACTTCACGAAGATTGTCAATATACTTGAAAACTAACAATAAAAGAATCTACTTCATTTTTAAGTAATAAAAACTTACATATTGGTCTTCAACTAACATATCAACAAATTCCCTTGTTTATTCACATGCCACGGTGAAATGATTCAAGTCTAATCAAATTCTGTTTAACAAGAAAAAATATGTTAAACTTGAATAACCATTAAAAAGTATGTTATAACTGAAGAAATATTATTATAACTTACGTTCTTAAAAAAAGAATTACTGTAGTTGCAGGTCCCTCCATGATTCTTAACTACTTGGTTCTTTCGGCATGCTTTGTTTTCTGTGGATCGTTTTTGATGCTTCTCTATTAAGAAATGGTCAATAGCATCAATCCAATGTTGCAGATCCATACCATCAAGGGATCTAGCCCTTGCTGCCTCTACATCACCTTTAAAATCAATATAAACGAGTTTTTGCAATATGTTTGCGGCCTCTATACCGCACACATATCCTATTGTTTAGTGTAAAGATTTACCTCGATGGCCCATCACAACAACCATGAGATGGAGGAATATAATCTTAAAAAATAACATCCAGAAAAATTATAACATAATATTTGTGTGTGTGTGTATATATATATATATATATATATATATATATATATATATATATATATACACACACATACATACATAAAATATGATATGATTATAACAAATACCAATCTCATTTTACTAGTTAAATGTAAAGATTTTTTAATCATTCTCGGCTTCAGACACTTCTGCTCATACATCACTATCATAATTGGAATCCTCCTCATCATAACCAGTCTCGTAGCAGTCAAACACATTATTTATGACACCCGTTGGCGGACCAACTTCAATATCATCCTCAACCGATTGAGAATTTTGAAAGTATCGGATAAAGTCGATTGCAAGAGTGAAATAAGAAGACAAATTAGTAAGCACAACATCGGTTGAATCATTGTCGACATTTTCAATGTGATCATGGTTAACATCGTTGATCGGTAGATCCTAATTCTTCTATGATTAACATTTTCAACAACCCACCATTGTTCGTCATTTTTGTCACTTCGAGAAGGTTCTCGGATGTAAAATACTTGCATGACCTACGTAGCAAACATAAGTTGATCTTCGCTGCTCAATTCATATTGTGGGTCAATATTGGTGAAATTATTATGGGATTAAAGTCTTGCACTATTGATACACTTGCAACGAAAAAGTACAGTGGAATAATTATGTGGATAATTCAACTCGATAATCTCTTATAGCTGATCATAATATTTCTGCTTATTCTCTCCCTCTGTTAGAACTCCTGAGTTTTGTGTTGATCATTGGACGTCATGCATAAGTACCATAAACCTAAAACCATTAACCATGCGAGTGTTGTAGGTAAATGCATTCGCATGCACACCAATTGAAAGAGACGATAACTCATTGTTAAACTCTAGAGCTTTTGTTTTTGCATATTATAGACCTTGTAAAGGAACCATTTCAGGAATTTGTTTTTTTCATCACATTCTGGATGTAATGATTTAAATTAACTACATTGATGAACAAAATATAAAGATTTAATAAAAAAAGAGAAATTAAAAACAGACAATGAACTAAAAGATAAGAACACTTGCACAATATAAGTTCTGACTTTGTTACAACTATGAAGCACGAACCATTGTAGATGTTTTCTCTTCTATAGATTGAGTTTTTTTCATTTTCATTGCGCTAGCCAGACGATAGTTAGACTAAAACACCCATAACTTTGTTTATTCTATGACAACATCCTCGTTTCTTTTGATGCTATTGAATAGAGACTCGACATCTTCATGGTACATTAAACAAAAAGACAATGCCTCTTCAGCGACATAACCCTCAACTATAGAATAGTGGCGGAGCCAGGATCAAAGTAAAGGGGTATCCCAATTTTATTTTTAGGGTAACCCAAAAAATTTTTCGGGGTACTTGGGCTTCCCCGATTCAATTTCAGTTTTAAACACAAACCTTAATTGAATCCTTAGCTAACCTCAAGTCTTGTTATATAAACATGAAGTTTAAGTATATTTTGATACTTGAATCAATGTGGGATTCAAAGTAGATATCAAATGAAGTATGAGGATATCAGGCTTATATAATAGACAAAAATGGTTGAGTTTACATATGTTTGGCGATGTGGGATAGAATAGCTGGGAAAATAAAACAAAAATAAACAAAGAATATGCAAGGAGCAAGAATTGAACCTAAGAGCTTTACTTTAATAAGGCAACGCCTTAACCAATAGCTCTACTATTTGTTTTTGTTTAAGATTGAAGGAATACATATATATATATATATATATATATATATATATATATATATATATATATATATATATATATATATATATACATTATACCAAAAAAAATTAAAGAATTCGTAAACAAAAATTACACTACCGAAAAACATATGAGGGATATCCCGGGCTACCCCGGGATCCCCTTAGATCTGGCTATGCTATAGAACATTCCGTTCTCACCTTGTTTCTGACATAGTTTTTTAGTTTTTTTTATATACCTTTTGAAGTGTTACATCCATCTCATATATACCGGGCCTCCGCAAATAGATTCATCAGGTAAATGCAAAACTAAATCAACGAAAATGTCAAAAAAAAGGCAGTAGGATAGATCACTTCTAATTTTCATAGTATTTTAATAACAAATTCTTTAACTTCTTTCATATCCCTCACTAACATTGTTTTTGAGCAAAGTTGCTTAAAAACGTACAAAGACCTACTATTGGTGTATAAATATGTTTAGCCACAAACCCTTTAAATCCAATGAGTATGAAACGTTGCATAAGAATGTGATAATCTTTAGATTTCAACCCAATAATGTTAGTATTATTTTCATTCACTTTCTTATTGATGTTAGATCCAAACCCATCTGAGAATTTCACATCTCTTATAAACTTACAAAAATGAATGCAGACAGGTTTCATGAAAGAGTAAGGTGGATGGGGTTTAAGGAACTTGTTGCAACTCTTTTTCAACCATTAACTTTTTTGAATGTTCAATTTTGTCATATCTTCTCAAGCATTTGATGTGTCTTTAGACTTATCACCATCAGCAAAGTACCTAGAAGACTATAACCCATATTTTTTTTCAGTATACATAAGATCAAAGTTGTGCTTCAGCTCCAGAGAAGACAAATACTCATGTTGAAAGAATATGCTTTTTTTATACCAATTTGTAACGTCCCAAAAATCCATACCAAATATTTTTCTTTAAATCATTACTAAAACCATTTTTTTTTATAAAAACATATCATAAAGAATAACATAATTCAGAGTATTAATTCCAAAACATAATTTCATTATCAGAGTAAAACATCCTAGGCTAACTAATCAATGGTGTGTGCCATGTGATCACCCCGAGCTCTTCCCTCCGCTACTAGAAGTACCTGAAACCAAAACTAAAAATCGTAAGCACCAAGCTTAGTGAGTCCCCAACCTACCACATACCCTGCATAAACACATACCGCACATATACCAACACATACTAACACATAAACATATCACATCACATAAGCTAAACATATACTAATGAATCTTGTCCTAAGGCCTCGCCTATCTTGGGCCTCGCCCTTGTCCTGCTACTGATGAATCATGGAACCCCGTCCACGCTCCTACTGATAGTGAAATATGGGCCCATCCCGCACTCATTCTTTCCCTGACTTGGGCCTCGCCCCTGTTCTGCTGCTAATGAGATGTGGAACACCGTCCACACTCTGCTATTGGTGAGATATGGGACTTCGCCCACACTCACCTTCCTACCAGGTACATACAAGTATCACACAGACAGCAAGTATAACCTATCATGCAAACCATTCCTTAGGCACCCACCCGCTATCAATGGACCTTGATCCTAATTATCATACTAGCATACAGTGCCTAGGGCTAACCCCTGGGTCTTCCTACTCATATCTACATGGGCCGACATTGTGGCTGTAGACAAATTCACACAAAGGGAAACTCACCTGCACTGCTGAACTTGCTGATAACCCTCTTGCTGTTGACCGGCAATTCTCTGAACCGCTGCTACACTAGCTCCCCAAGTTACCAATATCAATATATATATATATATATATATATATATATATATATATATATATATATATATATATATATATATATATATATATATATCACTTAGTCCCAAAATAAACTCTTAGAAATCGTCTAAGTCCACTCTTGTCAAATTCAAAGTCCTGGTCGAAGTCAACCTTCTTGACTGACTCTACTCGCCGAGTCACCCCAAGACTCGTCGACTCTAGAAGTTCCGAAACTCTCATAATACAACTCAACTCACCGAGTCACCCCAAGACTCATCGAGTTCAATGATCTCTGAGTCTCATTATGCCCAACTCACTGAGTCACCATTCAACTCAACGATCTAAGTCTTAACCTGGAAAGGGTTGAGGTTCTGCGACCAAACTCACCGAGTCCAAGAACAGACTCGCCGAGTCCAAGAAAATCTTCGACAGACTCGCCGAGTTGTTCTTCAAAT
Source organism: Lactuca sativa (assembly GCF_002870075.4). Taxonomy (NCBI): domain Eukaryota; kingdom Viridiplantae; phylum Streptophyta; class Magnoliopsida; order Asterales; family Asteraceae; genus Lactuca; species Lactuca sativa. The sequence goes on along the minus strand of NC_056625.2, from coordinate 92,951,069 downwards.
TCGCCGAGTCCATGCTCAAGTTCATAAAAATCACCGAGTACACCCTTGTGACTCGCCGAGTCTCTTCAGATCTCAAACCATACAATGGATTTTCGAGCCATGCAGGGGCTCCAAACCATAGCTCCACTCATCTATAGTCTATCCCCCTCGTAAAGTTGCAAACTTTATGTGAAACCAAGAAGTTAAAAGCACAAAACACTCTAGGGCTAGGGTTCTAGACAAGCATGCTTCACCTACATCCCCCAAGACTAATACTTTATGGTTCTTTAGGCCGAAACACACCTAGATCTGAAGTAGCAACTTCAGATCTGGACTTCTAACTCAAAATGGCTCTTAATCAAGCCATAAAAGCCCCAAATCTCAAAGCAAAGGTAACACTTTATGAAAAAGAGTGAAGGTAACAAATTCTTACCTCCTAATGCTCTGAATGTAACAACTCAAATTTCCAAACAAAATTTTCTTTTTAATAATAGAGTAATTTCATTCAAAACAAGGCATAAATAATTTAAGCGTCATGTCAAATACAAACTGTCTAAATCCCAAGATCATAAAAACATTCTTCAGTGTGTATCGATCACGCCGGCGCCTTCCCACGGTCCTCGCTAGTACGTGAAACACATACATAACCACTGTAAGCATAAATGCTTAGTGAGTCCCCCAATATACACTTACGCACATACGCCTTTCCAGGCCCTGACCTTCCGGTCCTCAACACAACGCCTTCCGGCCCATAACATAATCGCCTTCCGGCCCATAACATACATAGCACATATATAACAAATAACTTACCACATATAGCATACATATCACATATCATATCTGACCTTCTGGTCATAAAGTCAAACCTTTCCGGGTACAGTGTAGTGAGAAGACTCACCTCGTAAATGCTGAAAGCTAGCAAATCCTGAAATCACTCGTGCACAATCCGACGAGCTACAACCTCCCTATAACATCACATATCTCTCATTAACACTTATATTTTCTATGTGTGACTATCCCTAAGAAGTCAGACTTAGGTCAACTCTAGTCAACGGTCAACGGTCAACTCGACCGGACTCGGCGAGCGCCATGGCGACTCGGCGAGTCTAGACGTTCTCCAACTCTCTGAGAGTCCCTATCTACTCGTCGAGTATCCTCCTTGACCCGACGAGTTACTCCTGGAAGAATCGCGGGGCCACCCCGACTCCACTCGTCGAGTCTGAAGAACAGCTCGACGAGTTCCAGTCAATCTCCAAACTACTCGCCGAGTCTGTTCATCGGACTCGGCGAGTCCATGCCATGCAGTCGATTAAACTGCTTCCTGAGATAAGTTTCGTCCCGAAATACACAAGCATGGGACCTTCTGGACCTCTAAAGGTCCTAATACAGGATTATAGTCATTGGGTAACAAGGTACTAATTCATCTAATCACCAAATGGGTTCCATAAACCCTAAATCCATGTACACATCAACATAACAGAAAGGAATCGGAAATATTACCTGAAATATGCACTCTCTGTGTCCCCAAACCGCAGAACTCGAATCCCTTGCTGTTCGTTTAGCCAAAGCTCTTCTTCTCCTTGCACAACAATTTCTTCAAAGCCCTAATATCCTTCAATCTTGCTCTAGATGCCCACAGCCGTTTAGGGTTCTTCTCAGTCGACTAAAGACGGACAATGACGGCCTATAAGTGCATTATATACGACCCAACCCTGAACGGTTAGGGTTTTCGCTAAACAACGTAGACTCGCCGAGTCCATATCGGACTCGTCGAGTCCAGTCGCGAACCCGCGACCAAGTCTGCGATCCTACTCAGCAAGTCTAGGCTCCAACTCGCCGAGTCCCCTCTTAACTCACTCCAAAAACATAATTTAACAATACCTGAGATTCCGGGCTGTTACAACTCTCCCCCACTTGGATTAGACTTCGCCCTCGAAGTCTCACTCTGAAAATAGTTCTGGATGCTGCTCCCGCATCTCACGTTCCGGCTCCCAAGTCATTTCCGACCCCTTACGGTGCTGCCACTGGACTAACACCAGAGGTACTTCCTTGTTCCTCAGAACCTTGATCTTCCGATCCCTGATGGCCACTGGTCTCTCGGCATAATTCAGGCTCGCATCCACCTGAATATCCTCCAATGGAACCACTGCCGACTCATCGGCTATGCACTTCCTCAATTGCGACACATGAAAAGTGTTGTGGATCTGTCCCAACTCCGCTGGCAACTCCAACCGATATGCTACCCGGCCTATCCTTGCAATCACACGAAATGGCCCAATATACCGGGGCCCCAACTTGCCCCTCTTCCTGAATCGAATCACTCCTTTCCAAGGGGAGACCTTTAGGAGAACGAAGTCGCCGACCTGAAATTCAAGCTCGGATCGGCGCCTGTCTGCATAACTCTTCTGTCGGCTCTTGGCAGTCAATAACCTCTGCCTAACTTGCTGAATCTGCTCTGTCGTCACTCTCTGTCCCACCTCTCCCCAGCAAATGGGGGTCCGACATCTCCTGCCATACAACAACTCAAAAGGTGGCATACCAATGCTCGAATGATGGCTGTTGTTGTAGGAAAACTCTGCCAATGGTAAATACGCATCCCAACTACCCCCGAAGTCTAACACACATGCCCGGAGCATGTCCTCCAGCGTCTGAATCGTCCGCTCGCTCTGACCGTCTGTCTGGGGATGGTATGCGGTACTAAAATGCAATTTAGTACCCAGCTCCTCATGGAACTTCTTCCAGAATCTGGAAGTGAAGCGCACATCACGGTCTGAAACAATCGAGATCGGTACTCCATGCCGAGATACCACTTCTCTCACATATATCTCTGCCAACTTCTCCGCTGAAGAACTCTCGCTGATGGCAAGGAAGTGTGCACTCTTTGTCAACCTATCCACAATCACCCAAATTGCATCAACTCCCCTGGCAGTCCTGGGCAAGTTGGTGATGAAATCCATAGTGATTTGTTCCCACTTCCACTCGGGGATCTCCAATGGCTGTAACTTTCCATGCGGTCTCTGGTGCTCGGCCTTGACCCTACGGCAGGTCAAGCACCTCTCAACGAACCATGCGACGTCCCTCTTCATACAGGGTCACCAATACTCTTTCCTCAAGTCCAAATACATCTTCGTAGCACCGGGATGGATCGAAAATTTCGATCTATGAGCCTCTTCCATCAAAGTAATACGCGTACCGCCCACAAACGGTACCAAAATCCGACCCTGAAACGTCATAAGCCCTCGCCCATCCTTAACGAACTCTGAAATTAACCCCACAACCCGCTCTTTCTTCTGCATTTCTGGTCGCACAGCTTTGGTCTGCGCCCCACGAATAGCATCCAATACTGGAGTCATCACAGTCAGTCTCAAGCATACATCTCGCAATGGAGTGCTCTCCGCCCTGCGGCTCAACGCGTCGGCTACCACATTAGCCTTACCTGGGTGGTACAGGATCTCACAATCATAATCCTTGACCACATCCAACCACCTCCTCTGACGCATATTTAGGTTGGGCTGATCCATCAAATACTTCAAGCTCTTATGGTCCGTATATATTGTATATCGAACCCCATACAGGTAGTGACGCCAAATCTTGAGAGCGAACACTACTGCTCCCAACTCTAAATCATGCGTGGGGTATCTCGCCTCATGAGGCTTCAACTGCCTCGACGCGTAAGCTATCACATGACCCCTTTGCATCAACACTGCACCCAGTCCCGAAATCGATGCGTCGCAATATACCACAAAATCTTCCATCCCTTCTGGGAGAGCTAATACCGGGGCTTCGCACAACCTCTTGCGAAGTGTCTCAAAGGAGGTCTGCTGCTCGGGCCCCCATGAGAATGCAACACCCTTCCGGGTCAATCTGGTGAGTGGCACTGCGATCTTGGAGAAATCCTTGATGAATCTCCGATAATACCCTGCCAACCCAAGGAAGCTCCTGATCTCAGAAGGTGACTTCGGCACCTCCCAACTCATCACCGCCTCAACCTTGGCCGGATCGACCAATATCCCTTTCTGATTAAGGACATGTCCTAGAAATTGGACCTCTCGCAGCCAGAAGTCACATTTGGAGAACTTTGCATAAAGCTTCTCCGACCTCAATACCTCGAGGACCTCCCTCAAATGCTCCTCATGCTGCTCTCTAGATCTAGAATACACCAGAATGTCGTCGATAAATACAATCACTGATCGATCCAACATCGGTCTGCATACCCTGTTCATGAGATCCATGAACACAGCCGGGGCATTGGTGAGCCCGAAAGGCATCACCACAAACTCATAATGCCCATATCGCGTCCTAAACGCTGTCTTCTGGACATCCTCATCCCACACTCTCACCTGATGGTACCCTGACCTCAGATCGATCTTGGAAAACCAAGACGCTCCCTGCAACTGATCGAATAGATCATCGATCCTCGGTAACGGGTAACGGTTCTTGACCGTCAACTTGTTCAACTCCCGGTAATCAATGCACATCCGGTGTGAACCATCCTTCTTCTTGACGAACAGAATAGGTGCTCCCCACGGCGAGCTGCTCGGCCGAATGAATCCCTTCCCCAGCAACTCCTGGAGCTGCGAGGACAACTCTTGCATCTCTGGAGGTGCAAGACGATAAGGCACTTTAGCAATAGACGCGGCCCCCGGAACCAGATCGATACCAAACTCTACTTGCCTCACAGGAGGTACTCCCGGCAGCTCCTCGGGGAAAACATCTGGAAACTCACGCACCACAGGGACCTCCTCAACTGACTTCGGTCTCTCGGAACCCACCCGCGTATCCATCACATACGCCACAAAACCCTTACAGCCCTGCTGTAGACACTGCCTCGCCCTAGCGGCCGAACAAAAAGCTGATCCCGAACGGGTACCCTCGCCGTACACCGAAAGAACTCCCCCACTATGGTCTCGTATGGTCACCAACTGACGCTCACAGTCGATGACAGCGCCGAATCGGCTCAACCAGTCCATGCCTACGATGACACAGACATCACCCATCGCAATAGGAATCAGGTCAATCGGGAATTCGACCCCGAAAATCTCCAGCACGCATCCCCGAAGAACCTCCGTGGCACAAATCACTTTCTCGTCAGCTATAGAAACCCTCAAAGGTCGACTCAACGACTCACGACTAGCGCTGATATGCTGACTAAAGGCTAAGGACACAAATGACCTACTCGCACCCGAGTCAAATAACACTAAGGCAGGCACAGAGTTCACAAGGAAAGTACCTACGCATATAATAACATGAGCATAACATCTCGACATTAAAATAAATACATGAATTACAACATACCTGCCACGACATCGGGCGCAGCGCGGACCTCCTCCGCAGTCAGCTGAAAGGCTCTCCCATGAGCCCTCGGGGCCTCGACCTTCACCGGTCGAGCCTCAGTAGTCCTGGCAATAGGTGCAGATCCCTGACGAAGCTGCGGACACTCGTCCTTCCGATGGCCGGTCTGGTTGCAATGAAAGCAAACCATAAACCCCTTGGGGCACTCCCTAGCAATGTGCCCCTCCTTGCCGCACTTGTAGCAAGCACCGGCTCGACACGCCCCATCGTGACCCTTGCCGCACTTTCCGCAAGTGCGGCTCTTTGGACCTCCCGTCCTCGAATCGGCGGACTTGATCCGCTTGGCTGACGGCTGAGACTGAGCCAGCCGCCGGTCTGCCTGCTGAGACTCGGCCTCCTCCCTGGCCCGAGTCTCCAACTCGATCTCACGCTTCCTGGCGTTCGCCTGAAGCTCCGTAAAAGTATGATAGGTGGAGTTCGACACAAACTCCCGGATATCCCTCCTCAAGACACCCAAGTACCGGCTCATCCGAGCCTGCTCTGTGGACACCAGCTCGGGGCAAAACATCGCCCTCTCATGAAACTTCCGCGTGATCGCCGCCACCGAATCTGTACCCTGCTTGAGGGTTAAGAACTCCTGAACCAATCGTTCCCGCTCCACCGGGGGAACGTACTCATCCTTGAACATGGCAGTAAACCCCTCCCATGTCACCGCTGTAGTCTCTGCCAAAGTGAAGTTCGCCGTCACGAACTTCCACCAGTCATTCGCTCCCAGATGGAGCTGGTTCAAAGCGAACCGTACCCTCAGGTGCTCCGGGCATGAACAAGTGTAGAAGCACCCCTCTATGTCCGCGATCCACCTCATCGCAGCAATCGGATCCTGCGTCCCATCGAACTCCGGTGGCTTCGTGTTGCTGAACTCTCGGAACAGCAACGAGTCACCCCCCTGTGGCCTAGCAGCGACCACAGCTGCGGTAGCTGCAGCGGTTGCAGCCTCAGTCAATGCGGCGTACCGCTCATCGAATGTCTCCATCAGGATGGTCTTAATAGACCCAAACATCTCCGGGATCTCAGCCCGGATCGCCGCCGCCACCTCCTCGTGAATCATCTGACGAATCTCCTCGTCACTCACACCGCTCGTACTCGCTCCGTGGCGTGGTCTAACCATGATGTCTCTGAAATACAACATAAAACTATCAGAGACTCCATCGAGTGTCATTGCACTCGATAACGCAACCCTACTCAGTCTCCGATATCCAGGGATTCGTACTTGGGTCTCCCACTGACCCGGTGTCTTCGGTAGTACGGGCCCAATACTACCGACCACACCGCATCAGCATTCATCCCAAGTCTTCCTCCCCAAACCTCGGATAGTGAGTACTCTACTTCTGATATGCACTATCTACCCGCATACTAGCAAAGCATCTCACATCGGCAAACTTCCCTAGACTAAGGCATCACAAATCAGGCCACTCTAGTCCTATCATGAATACCTAGTCTTCTAGCATGCATAATAATTTACATTATATTACATTGTAAGGTATTTTGGGGATCTTTACCGTTCGGGCGCTGACTGATCGTACACACTGCTTCTTTCTTGCTTACCACAAAACCATTTACAAAAGTTTATGCCTTTATTTAAAAAGTTTTCCTCAAATCCTCGGTTTGAGTTCAGTTACTCCCGAAGGTGCACCCGAATCCCTCAAACCAAGGCTCTAATACCAATTGTAACAACTCAAATTTCCAAACAAATTTTTCTTTTTAATAATAGAGTAATTTCATTCAAAACAAGGCATAAATAATTTAAGCGTCATGTCAAATACAAACTGTCTAAATCCCAAGATCATAAAAACATTCTTCAGTGTGTATCGATCACGCCGGCGCCTTCCCACGGTCCTCGCTAGTACCTGAAACACATACATAACCACTGTAAGCATAAATGCTTAGTGAGTCCCCCAATATACACTTACGCACATACGCCTTTCCAGGCCCTGACCTTCCAGTCCTCAACACAACGCCTTCCGGCCCATAACATACATAGCACACATATAACAAATAACTTACCACATATAGCATACATATCACATATCATATCTGACCTTCCGGTCATAAAGTCAAACCCTTCCGGGTACAGTGTAGTGAGAAGACTCACCTCGTAAATGTTGAAAGCTAGCAAATCCTGAAATCACTCGTGCACAATCCGACGAGCTACAACCTCCCTATAACATCACATATCTCTCATTAACACTTATATTTTCTAAGTGTGACTATCCCTAAGAAGTCAGACTTAGGTCAACTCTGGTCAACGGTCAACGGTCAACGGTCAACTCGACCGGACTCGGCGAGCGCCATGGTGACTCGGCGAGTCTAGACGTTCTCCAAATCTCTGAGAGTCCCTATCTACTCGTCGAGTATCCTCCTTGACCCGACGAGTTACTCCTGGAAGAATCGCGGGGCCACCCCGACTCCACTCGCCGAGTCTGAAGAACAGCTCGACGAGTTCCAGTCAATCTCCAAGCTACTCGCCGAGTCTGTTCATCGGACTCGGCGAGTCCATGCCATGCAGTCGATTAAACTGCTTCCTGAGATAAGTTTCGTCCCGAAATACACAAGCATGGGACCTTCTGGACCTCTAAAGGTCCTAATATAGGATTATAGTCGTTGGGTAACAAGGTACTAATTCATCTAATCACCAAATGGGTTCCATAAACCCTAAATCCATGCACACATCAACATAACAGAAAGGAATCCGAAATATTACCTGAAATATGCACTCTCTGTGTCCCCAAACCGCAGAACTCGAATCCCTTGCTGTTCCTTTAGCCAAAGCTCTTCTTCTCCTTGCACAACAATTTCTTCAAAGCCCTAATATCCTTCAATCTTGCTCTAGATGCCCACAGCCGTTTAGGGTTCTTCTCAGTCGACTAAAGACGGACAATGATGGCCTATAAGTGCATTATATACGACCCAACCCTGAACGGTTAGGGTTTTCGCTAAACAGCGTGGACTCGCCGAGTCCATATCGGACTCGTCGAGTCCAGTCGCGAACCCGCGACCAAGTCTGCGATCCTACTCGGCGAGTCTAGGCTCCAACTCGCCGAGTCCCCTCTTAACTCACCCCAAAAACATAATTTAACAATACCTGAGATTCCGGGCTGTTACACTAAAAGGTCCCACCAATTCTGGATCTAAAGCAAATCCTTGAATCACCAAAGGTTCTCTTCCTCCTTCTTCCTTCAAATCACCCAAAATGGCAAGAAAGCTTCAATGTGCTAAAATGGAGGCTTAGGGTTTCGTGTTCTGGATAAGAGAGGCCATAGAGAACCCTAAGGGAGAGAATTAGATGTTTATATAGTGCACAAAGCCCCAGACTTAGGGTTTCCCAATCCAGACCGGACTCGCCGAGTCCACTCTCCGACTCGTTGATTCGGTCACTTACTCTTTGACCTAGATCTCGTTCGGACTCGTCGAGTTCCATCCTGGACTCGACGAGTTAACCCCTTTGACTTAGGGTTTTCCTTTCCTTTCTTGGTCTTTCTGATTATGGGTGTTACACAATTCAACTCAAAATCCACACGATCTCTCTTAATACCAACTCGTTAAGCGGCCACTTTACCTGGTGTACTAAACAGTAGAAGCATGTTGTGCTTTTATTTCTTCTTCACTAAATTATCTTGAAGGGTCTCTTTTCTTGTGTTGGCTTTTATAGGCCAAACTTTTTCTCCATGGATGGTCAACATCTAAGAACTGGCGATGACCAAGATATACAACTTCATTTGATACTCAGTATAAGGGAGTGTGTTTATTTCAAGTTGTACTAGCTTTGTACCCTTGTTTGCCCTAACCAGATAAACTACTACGGGTTGGAAAGTCGTTTATTGTCCGTGTGGAAATGCAGTCTATGACAACTCACGAAGCTTATTAAATGAACCATCAATCCATTTTTTTTATCACCAGATGTGCATCAGCTTTCCTAAAAAGTCAAGGGAAGAAAACGAACATCCATGATATAATTTTAATTAGAGTTCCTCTTGCATCATTTAAAATTCATCGTCGTCAGAGCTACCCTCTGTATCTGGTTCCCTTCATAGCAGTTGGTATCGTTTTCAATCACACCAGCATAACATCAACAATAACATCGAACATCTCATTACTATGCGGTATGTCTTCTACAACCGGATGAACTGTATTTTCGCCTTGATACTTCCATATAATATAATGTGGACTAAAACCATGTTGAATTATATGGATTTTCATTATGACTAGTAGTATAAATGTATTTACATTACATTTGTTACACGGGTATCCGATTTGACCTTTGTTAAGCAGATGTGGTTTGGACCTTTTGAGAAAAGATTCGAGTCCTTGCTGGAACGCAGTAGAGTTATCGTTTCAATAGTAGTCCAAGTTTTATCAATAGACATGTTCCAACTGAAACATAAGTTAGGTTTTAGTGTTTATTCTACAAGAACAAAAATTAGGATTGGATATTTATAAGGATAAAGTAACCGTTCAATCGGATAGAGTATTCACAAGGTGGAGTAAAAAATGATGATACAAAAAGTAGTATCAAAACAATGACAAAAAAAACCTAAAAATGGAAAGAGTATTCATAATGTTAGGCTTCTAAACCCACTTTTTGAATACCTTACCTCATATGCAAGTGTGTATTACATGCTTGACCGTTTAATAAAAATTTGGCAACATTTCCCCTTAACGCCTATGTATATATAGAAATATATAACCGATGAGCAAAGAGAAAATAACAACCGAATCTTCCTTAAACAAATAATCATATAATACACATTTACATCCAAAATGAGAGAAAATATTCAAAAAGTAGTCCCAAAACGGAGACAACTCGAAATTATATTCAAAATCAGTTTCGCTTGGAGGGGTTATTCTAGGCTCTTGATGATTTAAAATGAATATACTTTAACAAAAAACTATTTTATTATTATATCATTATACTTTAAATAATTAAGTTTTTAGTGTTTTTTATGTCGTAATTTTTCATATTTTTATTTTTATTTTTAACATGTTTTCTTATGTTGTAAGTTTTTAGCATCTTTTTTTTATGTTGTAATTTTTCATATTTACATCTGTTTTTCTATTTTTATTATTATATCGTTGTACTTTGAATAATTAAGCTTTTAGCATTTTTCCTTATGTCGTAATTCTTTTTTATTTTTTTTTATTTTTAACATCTTCTATTATGACGTAAGTATTTAGCAAGTTTTCTTGTGTTCTAATTTTTAAAATTTATATCATCTTTTCTATTTTTATTATTATAGCATCATACATTAAATTATTAAGTTTTTAGCATCTTTTCTTATATCATAAATTTTCATTTTTGATATTGTATTTTTTCATAATTTTTTTAATTACATGTTTTTTCTTATGTTGTTTTCTATTCTAATATTATATTTTAGTGATATTGTAATTATAGCAACTATTTTTGCATATATATATATATATATATATATATATATATATATATATATATATATATATATATATATATATATATATATATATATATATATATATATATATATATATATATATATATATATATATATATATATATATATCAAAAACTTGACCAAAGGTTACGAGAAAAACCTAAAAGTTTGTCAAAGACAAATCATATACAAAATAACATATATGCCAAACACATAATACATTCATTTATATATACCAATTCGATTCTTTGAACTTGCAAATACTACTTTTTTTCATGTAACAACATGCATACAGAAGTTTCATATAACACTCACAATTCATATACAAATTTCATATAAGAAGTTCATATAAAAATTTCATATATACAGTTCATAAAAAGACTTTCAATTCATATACAAATTTCATATATAGAATCCATATACAATTCACATGCAACTTTCATATACAAATTTCTAGCAAACACAATACATTATATGTACTAATTAGATACAAAAAACATGCATATACAAATTTCTAACAATTTCATATACCAATTTCATACGTGTAACAAATACACATAATACATATTTCTAAGAATTTCATATACAAATTTTGTATATAAATTTCTAACAATTTGATATGTGTAACAAATACACATAACACATATAATTAACAAAATTTAACAAATAAGAAGAGATGCTTGGAAAATGCACTTTTTGCCGGAAAATGCAAAAATCTGATGTTGTAGTGGTGGTGATCGTCGGAAAAATCAATGGGGTTGTTGTAGTGACGTAAAATCACAAAGTTCACCAAATTAGAAGAGAAATCAGGGTAAGAAAAAGAAAGAAGAGAAAGTCAGACGTTGAGCACATACCGTCGCCGAAGATTGAAGTTGTAGAAGCTATTTTCATTGGCTATAGAAGGAAATCCAACGAAACGGTGAAATTATTACGGTGAGTTAATGGTGGAGTCCAGTCAGTCGTGATTAGGCTAAAACTCGTCGTGAGTCGACGTTCGAAAATCGTCATCGTTGGAGGGTTGATGAGAGGTTTCAATAGGTTCGTGAGTGACAGAATTGGGACGACGATGATCAAAAGGTGGACACAATTAGCGGCGATCTAGAGGGTATTAGCGGCGACACGTTGGAGGGAATTAACCACGCCTTCCTAGAGATTATTGATCGTTGGTTCGTGTAAGAATCGTAGGGCCAAATTATTTTAAATGTGGATCACACGGGTCGACAACAATAGCGCCAACATGTGGTTGTTATTGCCTTGCACAAGAATGAAACCCTATTTGTTGGATCATGTTTCAAACCAAGGGCCAAGATTAAAAGTAGCGTGTCTCCGAAGGATCTCCTGTCCATACCTTTAGCAACGACATTGGCTTCTAGTGGCGCTACCATGCGTGGATTGTCTGATTGTCATCACTAAAAGGTTGTTTGTCACTAAAAGCGTCGTCCCTAATACTATGTTTTCTTGTTGTGTATATTCAATTTTTGACGGAATTGTGAAACAAAATCTCATTAATTTGGAAAAATTAACGATTTAATCTTATGATCCGCTAAAGATGTCAAAAAGAGTTAAAATGAATAAATTAATCCGTTTATTGGGCTTTTCAATTCAAAAAATTTAATAATCAAAATTTTTTTTGTTTTAAAAAGTAGACTTTATTAAAATATTTCCTAATATATTAAGATTTTTCTGTATATTTCTCTAATAATAATAATAATAATAATAATAATAATAATAATAATAATAATAATAATAATAATAATAATAATAGTAATAATAATAGAAAGAGGAAGGGATCCATATTCAACCTTTGATAAACAAAATGTAATCAAATATATGAGAGAAGAGGGATATTTAATGTTTTATGAACATGTTTGGGTTGACTTTTTATATATTAAAATAAACAGATTAGCAAAGTACATAAAATAACACCAAGTGTACGTATTCTTAAACCATGGCTGCTTAGTTGAACATGCAAAGAGAATAAAGAGCTGGTGGACTTTAAATTCCTCGATTAAATTATGTTTTGTTTACCGTATTTTATATTCTTCATGTTGCATGTATAAATGTAAGACTTTTTATCTATTAATTGGTTTCGTCCCAGGAGAATTAAAAAAACGGTGATGTTTAGGAGATGGCAGTGATGTTTGTTCATTGTATATTGACAAATTAAATATGGGTCCTTTGGCCACCCCTACATAAACCATTTATATGCCACGACCAACTTGCAAATTATATACAGACAAAATTTTAAAAATGGACCTTGTTGTTTGTTAAAAGTTAAAAAGTCAGCCTCTATTAATTTTCTTTCATGTAAATGGTCCTTATGGTTTGCAAAACTTACATAGATGACCCTTTTACTAATGTCGTTATTATTCAGCCATTAGGAACTGAATCGGTAATGACATTTTCGTTTTTTCAAATATAAAATGATTGAATTCGTGATATTTGATAAACCAAAGAAACCGTTTTTAAAGTTTTTTTGAAAAAATGAATTAATTGGCTGAAGGAAAAGAGGAGCTAAATCACCACCTCGACCCCATTAAATTAAAAAAGCTTTATATACCTTCCTAAAGCTTATTTGTATAATAACGAAAACATTAACACATAAACAATAAATTAATTATAAAAAGCTTTTTTTTTAAAATGTGTTTTAGTCATATTATAAAAAAATAGTTTTTTACAAACAATTTATATGTATTTTTATGTAATTGTTTTACGTAAAAAAAAAATTTTAGTATCTTTAAAAAATATGTTTTTGTATAAAAAATATGTTTTTGTAAAATAAATTTTTTATTTCTTCAAATTAATAATAATTAACACTATTCATAATGTAAAAAAAATGTATAAATTCTTTTGGGTTGCTAGTTCTAAAATCATTTTTTCAGTTATATGTATTAAAAACAACTTAACAACGTTTTTGTTATGTATCTAAGCAATTTATATGGTATTTTTTATTTCAAAAGTAATTGTAATTATTGTTATTTCAAAAAGATATATTAATATTTCTTTTCATCTTCATTTTATTCATACAGTTTAGAACTTGTGATTAAGATAAAATACGCATTTTAAATAAGATATATAACCGAATTGGTTTTTTATGTTTTTCTAAATACATATAACTGAAAAACAATTTTCAAAAAACCAATTGGACCAAACCAAAAACATATTCGGCCGATTTTGGTTTCCAATACAATGTAATAACATATTATACAAAAACATATTTTTTAAAAACATAATTTTTTGTTACGTAAAATAAATACATAAAATAAATACAAATTGTTTTTAATTTTTTTTATAATACGACAAGAATACATTTTGTTTTATTTAAAAAAAATTATGTATAAAAATATTTTTTGTAATTTATTTATTGTTTATGTACTAACCTTTTCGTTATTATATAAATCGGTTTTGGGAATAGATAACGAAGTGGACAATCAGATCAATCGGTTAACAATTTTGTAATATAAGAGGTGGAGTTCACGAGTTCAAGCCCTCTCCCCTACCTTCAGCCCATTGATTCACTTATTCATTCAAACGGTCAAAAATGGTTGAAAATTTAAAAAATGCTCCTTATGGTTTAGCAAATTTAATGAATGTAGTCATTTTATACTTGAAAAGAGGAAAATGGTCTTTGTGGTTTACCAAATTTCATGAATTCGGTCATTTTATACTTTAAAAGACGAAAATGACCTTAAACATCCAATCCTTTTATAATGAATGGATATTCATAATCCATCATACATTTAAATTGTCACACCCCCGAACCAGGACGACGGAAACTTACGAGGACGGATAACGTTATTGTATCGTATCACAATAGTTGTATATAAATGAAACATAGCAACCCAAACAACATACATTAAGAATAGAAGCCTACATAGTTTTCATACTATGTTTGTTTAAAAGTTACACAATGATGACTGAAAAGTAAAATTCCATAATGCAGCAACACTTGATCTCAAAAGAGTTGAGTATCTGTTACTGTTACCGGTTCCATGAGAATACAAGTGATGTTGAAAATCGTCAACGATAACGTTGGTGAACTCATAAACATTTTTGTATGAAAAGGGTTTGTAACTGCATCGTTTAAAATAATTTTGTATGTTTCCAGAAAATCCGATATTTTCTATAAAATTGGTTGTTAGTCTAATAAACAAGACTAAAAAATGTATGAATATCCTTTGTATCTTTATCCCTGTTGAGTGAATAAGTATGTATGTTTCAAGAAAATCCGATATTTTCTTATATGTGAACTGTGGTCTTTAACCTTAAGATCAAAAATTTAAGAAATAGTGTACTGAAGAGTAGTATGTAGTTTTATACTTTTATAAAACCAGTGAAGTGTACGGCATTCTTCTCTTTTTATCGCCCTAGACTATCTTGTCTACCTATAGCGAACAACTTAGGTGTGAGGTTGTCAATCCCTTATAGCTCTATACACAACTATCTCGCTCTCCCTTCAGAAGACTCTGGTTATAATGCAATAGTTAAAATGTACGCTAGGTAGGTACGGTGAAGTGAATATCTCACTAGAGCATTAACAGATTTATGTGAACTACGACTCCCTTTGTCTTGTTTGACTGAATATTTATACCATTGAAACGTTATAAAAGTACGGTTTTGTGAATCACAAACTATACCCATTATAGTTTTACTTGTGTGTTTTTATGTAGATTATTTATATATATATATATATATATATATATATATATATATATATATATATATATATATATATATATATATATATATATATTATTTAAACATCCCGTTGTAATCTTGTCTAATAATTATATATGTTATTAAAACAGAATATACTTGGGTTTTAACCCACAAAGACAGTGATGGCTAAAAATATAAACATTTATTCTAAAAAAACTACTTTTAGCAAAAAATTGCCAAAAATTCGTAGTTTATACAACTCATATTTCATGTTGATTTTTGTAACACGGAATAAGTTATGTTTGTATTATTTTTGTATGTCAACTTAACATTAAACAATATTTGTGTAAACGAATCGTAACATCTCTATTCTTATATAAATATAAGATTATATTCAAATAATAAGAATGATGCATGCAAAAATATAAAGGATAACATATTTCGACTTGTATTATAGTTTGTACATCATATAATTTTGGGTTAACATATTTAACACAAAATAAATTATACTTTTGTTATATTTGTAAATAAAACTCTATATGTCACAAAAAAATTGTGTGAAGAGCGGTGATGTTTACATTTTTATACAAATATTATACCATATTAAAGTAACAAGGATGAGACATGCAAGTATCCAAAGGACAAACATATTATGTCTTGTAAAACCACATAAGTCATGATTTTGGTTGACATATATGATGACTTATTATGCCAATAACACTTCATAGTCAGATAAATATGATGAAGCATGCAAATATCAATAGAATAAACACATTTTTGACTTGTATCCCTTATAAGCATGAAACACTAAAAAATGGGGTATGAAGCTAACCTTAGGTTGGTTTTGTGGATGATTTGAAGTGGATTCAAGAAGATTTCATGCCTAAGATGGAGATGATGAACTTGAAGAGTTTCTTGGAGGTGTTAGTATCCTTGTAAGTTTAACACACGAAAAATGTGTGTAAACATGATGAATTTGACAAAAAAAGAATAAAAACACTTGAGATTCATGAAGAATCTTACCAAAAACTCTAGGATCGATCTTGAAATGGTGATACTTGAAGAATATGATATTGTTCTTAGAGGAAAGAATAAATTTGAAGTGAGAAATGTATGGCAACAGTGGGAGACACCCACTCTCGACCGAGAATATTTAAGGAGGGAGGGGGATTGGCTTTATAGTTATATGGTGGGTAATGAGATGTCATGTATAGAGGTATGGTGTATTTTGGCGTGTGTGGTATGGATGTTTTTAGGGTAAAAAGATGTAAAGTCTTGAGGCATCACCCACAAGTCAAACCTTGGGTCTAGCACCCAAAGCCGAATTCACAAGCTAAGAGGAAAGGGTTTTCGGTTTTTGGCTTGCATGGAAGAGGAGTTTTTGGCCTTAAAGTGGCCCATGGAGGTATTTTCGGTTCCTAAGGCTCCAATAGAAGGGTTTTCGGTCAAGAGGTTTTTCCTTGGCCTAACACCTTAAGGCATTGCTCCACTTTGATTTATTTTTAGCTCTTTGATCAAATATGGACTTCTACGAGTTTGTTACAAACATGCATATATAGATACACATGTAATAACGTCAGTTTTGATTTATAAGAACAATTGTAACAAGCCTTCATCATGAATTTATTTATACATAGCTACTATTTAGACTCTTCTTGACCCAAAAATTTTCTACTTGTGACATAAACTATAATAAAACGTACATAATGGATCTTATTATATTCAACATAGGAAATTAACCAATATAAACTTGGTTTATTTTAAATGGAATTTAAGATAAAACAAAAAATTTAGGATATATATATATATATATATATATATATATATATATATATATATATATATATATATATATATATAGAGAGAGAGAGAGAGAGAGAGAGAGAGAGAGTGGAAAAAGACAAAATAGAAGGGGAGGGGTAGTTAATCATAGGAAAAAAGGTGGGAAGAGGGCTGCATACATCAATCTGTTAAATATTCCATTAACTTTTTTTCTATATTTTGATTAGTGTGAAATGAATATATAACGAATGTCTTATTTTAATAACTTTTTTGAACGGTAGAATTATATTAAACTAATAATAAGGTAGAAAATAATTACATTGTAATAGAAGAGGGATTTAGAAGCTAAATAAAACATTTAACTTAATTGTGCAACATCTATTATAAATCCAAAAGAATAGCCTTATCAACAACATCATAAAAATACAAGGGCTTTTTAGCCAAAACAGTTCCAAAAATGGTAGAATTCCTGAAGCTCCAAATGCACCAAATCGTAGTTAGAATAACTCCATCAAAAACTTTTTGTTGGCTTACCCTTAATGTGGTTGTGTCGGAGAAAGAAATACGAGAATGAATATATAGCTAATCAGGGGGTGTATCCCCCACTAAATAGTAATACGGGTCCAAATGTTTATCAAATCAGAACATCTCGTGAAAAGATGATTAATGGTCTACATAGAAGAATATAAAATTAGAGACATTATTGTCACCATCAAACTACCTCTCAAAGAAACTTTCTCTCTCTCTCTCTCTCTCTCTCTCTCTCTCTCTCCTTAAGGAATACTCTAAATTTGCACCCACCATATAAGAATACTGAGTTTTATAACCCAATTATTCCATATAGTAGCTATATCACCCAAAGTAATGAAACTGTCATCAACAAAACACCAAGCCAAAGAAACAGAAAAAAGTATCAAAAACGTCTAGGAGACACCCCAATCTTTCCGAGACATTATTATGTTGGACATCCTGCAAAAGTCTTGGAAAAGTATCTACTGGGTTTGATCAATACCCCCTCTTGGTAATCTTCTAAATTTGGTCATATCCCACCTAAAAGAAATAAGGTCTTTGACTATTGAAGTACGATGATTATCCATAGCATATAACCTAAAAAATAGACAGTGCAAGGGGAGTATCTCTCAACCTAATATAATTCCATAAGGAAGTATAAGCTCCATCTCCATTCCGAATAAGGAATAGAGCCAAAAAATCATATCCACGATCCTTAAGATTAGCTAACTTCCGAAGAAGACCATTCCAAAGACCTAGCCACATCCTCTTCGGTATGAAAGGCGAAATCTAGTCCTCCAAATCGTAAATGACTTTCACCACCCTAACCCATAACAAATCTGGGTGATAAAAAAATGCTAATACCATCTTAGAAGAAGAGCCCTATTTTAAGCAGAATTGCTACAAACTCCTAAACCACAATCATCAAGATAAGAAAGAACCATATCCTATTGAATCCAATGCATCCCATGCTTATCTAAATTAGCACCTTAGAAAAAAGAAGCTCTCATATTCTCTAAGGATTTCAAAACAGTAATTGGAACATGAAAAATAGAAATCAAGTGGCTGCCTAAGAGCCCATAACAACCTTAACCAGAGTAAGCCACCACTAATGGAAAGGCATTTAACCTT
Source organism: Lactuca sativa (assembly GCF_002870075.4). Lineage (NCBI taxonomy): Eukaryota > Viridiplantae > Streptophyta > Magnoliopsida > Asterales > Asteraceae > Lactuca > Lactuca sativa. The sequence goes on along the minus strand of NC_056625.2, from coordinate 92,932,251 downwards.
CCAATCCGCCAATCTGCTCCTAAAGGGATCATTAATGGAAGACCAAGTGACAAAATTAGTCATATTATGACCAGCCGGAACTCCCAAGTGAGTGAACGGAAGAGTATCTAAAATACAACCCATGCACTAGCCATGGAATGGAAGCAACAACTTTGGTCATCGCTGAATCACACACCATACAACTTTCTCTAGAGTAAGTTAATTTTCAGTCCCAAAGTAATAAAAAAACATTTGAGAACACAAAAATATTATGAGCATTCATCTCGTCTCACTCATCTAAGAGAACAACATCATTAGCATAAATGAGATGTGACATATTAATACCCCAAATGGAAACACCCCTATAACAAACACAAAAAGAAAGGGAGATAAAGTATCTCCCTGTATCAAATGTCTAAACATATGGAATTCTCTATAAGGAGATCTATTCACAAGAATCGAGGCCATATATGAATACAAGATCTCCATGATCCAACCACACTACAAAGAAACAAATCCCATAATCTGTATAATCTCCATAAGGTACTTCCAAGAGAAAAAATTATAGGCCTTATCGAAAGCTACTTTGAAAATCAAAAGAGGATTTTTTTAACCCTTACTCCAAGCAAAGATCTCATTACGAAGAAAAGGGTCATCCAAAATCTAGTTGACTTTAATAAACGCAGACTGGTCCATCCTTACCACGCTACCAATAACATTCGCCAATCTATTAGCTAAAACTTTACCAAAATCTTATATTGGCAACCAATTAGGCTAATTGGTGTAAAATCTTTCATATTCTTCAGGTCTCTAAACTTAGGATCAAATTTAAAGATAAACCATTACACCCCTTAGGAATCGAGGAGTGAGAATAAAATGAGTCGCAAAATCAACCACATCATCCTCCAAAATATCACAATAACACTTAAAAGGCCCAAAAGTAAAAGCATATTGTCCTAGAGCCTTAGAATAACCATAATCCCTTACTACCTTTTTTATATCCTCACGAGAGAAAGGAGCTGGCAGGAAACAAATCTAAGAATCAGATAAAGTAGAGAAACAAGAATGATCGGAAATCGGCCAAGGTCCAATCTATTTCAAAAGAAAAGATCGATAATAATCTCTAAACTTCTCTTTCACATTTCTTGGCTCTTCCAACCAATGTAAAACACCACGGATAGCCATTTGATGCCTTTTAGGTGTGATAGTTCCATGAAAATACCCTGAATTTTCATATCCTCCAATGCTCAATTGAATACTAGCTTTTTGAGGTTGATCTAAATGAGTAAGATGATCCAGTTCTATGAATTCCTTAAGAAATGCAATGTGTTTCTCCTTAAAGTCACATATACCCCTGTCTTCCATAGGCCAAGAATTGGTAGAATCCAAAGTCTCCTAAATTTCTTTGCACTTATTACACATATGAACCCAACTAGTAACATTCGATACCTGAGGATTAGATTTCGAAACCTGTAATTTCTTCTTAAATCTAACCTAAGGATGAACGACACCATATTTTCATGATCTTCACTCCAAGAGTGTTGAACTACTTCATTAAAACCATCCATACTGAACCAAGAATGAAACAACCGAAAGGTAACTGGACCATAATCAACTCTATGCTCCAATAAGAGAAGAGGCCTATGATCTGGAATAAATTTTTCCAAAACCAAACTAGAAAGGTGGGGAAATAATTCCAAAAAACCATCCGACAAAAAAAATTTATCAAGCTTACAAAATTTAGAACCCCACTTGTACTCCAAGTAAAGTGGAGACCACCTAAAGAAATATCTATCAAATCATCCTGCTCAATAAAATCATTAAAACACTAAGCTAACAAATGATTAAATTGAGACCCCATCCTCTCTGACTCAACACACACAACTTAAAGTCACCTATGAAAACACACTCCTCACGAAAAGAGGAAATTAAATAAGAGATATTGCACCATAGATGTCTCTGACAATCTGCCCCTTGGGGAACATAAACTATAATAAATAACACATTCAAACCCAAAGATATCAAAACAGCCTCAATAGCAACAAAAGGATTTGAACTGTGAATCTTTTTGAAGGTAATATGATCCAAGTCCTAAATAACAAGAATAGCCTCTGACACATCGCAAGAAGGAGAGATGGCATTAGCAAAAGAATTATTACCCCAAAAGACGTCAATGTAAGTAGAAAATAACTACAATCTTTGTATCTTGAATTGCTAAAAATTAACTTTATGTTTATGAAATAAAGTTCTAATCCAGCCTTGCTTATCTTTACAACCTGCTCCTTGCATATTTATAGACAAAAAACTCATTTGAAATCCATTCTATTCTCTCTCCCTTCTACTATTTCTTTAACACGTTCAAAACATCCATCTAAATTATACCCCATAGCCTTTCCAATTGCAAGCGTTTTTTGGATTTCATTAAAAAAAGATCCATTATTGAAAGATTTCTTTAAATCGCCATCATTAACATTAAAATTAGAAATACCCGATTAATGAGAGAGATTAGGCGGAAGAGAAGACACCACGGTAGGTTGAACCGATCCTGCTGTAGTTACACAATTACATCATCAATAGTGAAGGCTAATAAGGGGGGTATGACATTCATCATTATGCCTATGACTATCTATTCACATTCTTTTTTCATTTAAAGGCAATTTAGATTCTTATCGCCTTGTTGTTTACTCTTTTACTGCCCCATATTCCTTCCTTTTGAATAAAACTTCCTACTTGCCTTTTTCCTCACCAATTACTTTATCTAAAGAAGAAACACTTAAGGTTAGCAAATAAATTTCAAGCATTCACAATGTTTTGTCTTATCTTACTCCCAAAAACTTAGCATATATCCTGAAGAAGTATGATATAGATCTAAAATTACATATTCGTCAGCCTGAATCAAATTAAACGACTGGGGATGCACCAGTTGAATTCATTTTCGTATATCATAAATTTTTAAAACTTGGTCTTCAGTTAAATAGCATTTGAAATTCTCAAGCTTGTTCTACACCTTTACAAGCTTCATAGTACGTATATTACACCACATCTGTTTTGCAAACTTATATGTTTTGTCGTGATTTGCTCATCGCTTAATGGTGTTCCTACTTTTACTCTATTTTGGTATTTTCATGTGACAATGTCCTGCAGGGATTGGTTATCATTCTTACTTCGCTACGGGGTAATTGATGTATGCGAAAGACTACCCACTTCTATGAAAGGTGGAATGATGAATTTTTCTTTATTTATGCATTTGCATTCCCGGGTCATGTGTCTTATGATATTTTAGTCAATAGGGTTGCTAAACTTGCTCCTGATTTGATGGTTGAAGAGTAGGCTATAATTGTTCTTCTTACTCCTAACTATTTGGATTGGTCCGGTACCGATGAAACAATGTCGGGAATAGTTGGATTGAGTTCTCACTGGAATTAATTTTGGAAACAATCATTGAAAGCTATTAATGGGAAAAACAATTAGTCTTTTAGAATGATTAAATAAGAAACGAATTGTTGTTCCAACCAAGTAGTGGAGGATTTATCCCTTCCAAAATTCTCCTATTTAGTCTGAATGTAGTTTGGATTCATCCTTGAACATAACGAGTAAATTCTAATGAATTTACCATCCCTACTTCTCTTATGGTTGTAAAGATGGAATGTTCTAGTAGAAAACCACCTTCATCTTCTAGCAAAATATCTATTATGGTTTCTTTTATGAAACCAAAATTAGGACTCGATGGAGGAAAAACCATATTCTTAGATAGTGTAATGAACCATAGAGAATCCGTGAATAAACCTTTATATAAATCCCAACTCTAGTTACTTTAAGAAATTGTGAAGCATATGCTAGTCCATGAAAACTAACATTGCTTCTTTAGGATTCATTTGTGGAGTGTGTATGGTTAACCAACACACTAAATTAGGACTATAAAGATAAAATTATGAAACAATTCATGTTTATAATTTTTAATGGAGCGTGTATGGTTAATAGCCATGTCAATGGGAGATTATAAATCAATCGATGGTGCTTGAGCAGGTTTGCATGGATATTGACATCATAATTATGATCCTCAACATCCCAGTCAAAATTAGTAAGAGTATATTCCAGATTAAGCATGCCATTGATAACATTGAATGAATCTCAAAAGAACTTGGAGTTTCATGTAATTGAAATTAGTGAGATGAATCTACCTACATAAAATTGATTCGAATTTGATTATGTGATCCCTCTTTAAGGTTCGAATAAAAATATGGATCTTAGCCTTAATTTAAATTTCGGGTTAACAATTAAGGATTAAAATCAACTAATTTTAAATCTCTCTTGTCCCAAATTTTGAATGTCAAATCAGGTCAATAATGGTCTTTCTCGTTCTTATGAAAATGGTTTTCTACAATCTTGTAGAGAGATTCTGGACTATTAACTCAAGGTGAAAATGTATTCTTTTCCTTAGGAAATAGTGGAATTCATATCATCTCTCTTCAACTTATACATATCTTCTTCATGTCATCCTCCTAACGTCATGTTTTCCTCGAGTTGAAAGATATGAAACTACTCAAGCCCTATTGGCGTACAAACATGAAGATGAAAATTTTGAGTGTGTTCACATTCTGAAAATGAAGTCATACATTGACAAGTTAAAAAGTTGGGTATCAAATTACAAAATGAACAAGCGAAAGATTTGGTTCTTCTTTTGCTTCTTAGGTCATATGGTTAATTCATTGAGAAGTTTCATATGAGGAATCTTGATATGACCGTATTTGATATGACCTATATGTTGATGGTTGCTGAAACAAAAGTGCTTAAGAACACAACTAAACCAAAAAAGCTTACATGGTCTATTTTCAAAAATTCCAATGAATCCATTTGTTTCTACTACCAAATTGTTTCGGCTACTAATTGAAGGGAAATTGCAAGGAAAATTGCTAAAAATACCTAAAAGATCATGTAGATAGTAAAGTCAAATTGTGTGACTCAACTTCAAGTACATCTATTATCTAATTCCATAAGTTCCTATTCAGTAGAATCTTAATATGAATGTGATGATCATATTTTGATGGTATTTGTCACACCTCCGAACCATCAGAATAGACGGCGGAAACATCCGAGGGCGGGTGATGTCATGCGTAGTATCACAACAATCATATCATAGCAATCAAAGTAAACACAACCATTACATTACAATGTGAATATTCACATCTGTTTGAAAACATAGTTTGTATACATTAGTATAAACAAAAGATAAAGACAAGACTCCAAAATGTTCCGTCTTCTCCAAAAGCTGGCAAAGGTACCTATCTATCATTGTCCTGAGAATACAAGCGGTTTTGAAAACATATCAGCATAATGTTGGTGAATTCATACGCACACTTTTGTATTGAAAACTACTCATTGAATTTGTACAAATGATTTCTTTTCATTATAAGTAAAATGTCATTTGTAGCGAAACAATTGTTATCAAGTTTTGAAATATGTATGCATGCTTTCCAAGAAAATCCAATATTTTCTAACATGATTGTTGATTACTGTATGAAAAGTATGTTCCGTTTGAAAACCTAGGCTACCACTAGTAAGTAGTGTATGTTCTGTTTGAAAACCCTGGCTACCACCAGTACAAATAGTAGTTTTATCACTGAAAATTAAACCAAGAGTTGGATCCCTGGAATACCCTCCAGTAAATAGATAGGCGGTTTTATTAATTAAAATAAAACTATGGAAGAAAGAAGTCTCGTAAACAAAGGTTAGTTGATACTATTGTGAGTTCGTATAACCATGCTAATATGACTGATGACCTCCTTGACGTTTTTTCAGGCATCGTACGATTACAAAATTTGTCACCCCAAGCGTGTCCGCCTAACTGTAGCTAAAAGTTCAGATGTGGGATTGTCGGTCCTGAATAGATCTATTCACAAATTTCACGCTCTCCCTCCAGGAGACTCTGGTTATACTAAAGGTGAGGATTTGCTGGTACCTCATAGGGCATAACGAAGATAGGTCTCACAATCCTGTATTAACTAGTTTACGTGTTGTTCTGTTGTTCTCGTGTTCAAAATCATTGTATACGGTGTAGAGTATAAATAATTATACACAAAATAATTATTTAATAAGATACTCTTGTTATCTGGATGTAATAATGGATAAACTAATTCTATCATAGTTCATATGATTGACTTTGTACCTAGTTTGATTCAGTAAAACCAGTAATGAAATCCCTAAACTATAGCTATTATAGTTTGACTGTTCTGTTATGTTCATTAACTGTTCTAGAAATTATGCAATTTCGCTTAGAAAATGTCCCTTATGCTCTGCATATTACAAAATGGATAAAGTATCTAAATGTTTGATGTAAAACTTGTTGTAATTGCATCAGTTTTTAACTTGGAAAAACATTTATGTTTGGCTTGTATTCCCCCTTAAAAATATTTAAAAACTAAGCGTAGGGGTATGAACTCACTGTTTAACGTAGGATCCGAATGCACGATCGGTATGAGTGCTGAGTGTCAACTGATGTTTCGTATGCAATTGGATCCTATTAACATATAGTAACACATATATGCTTTAGATAAAGGTATTCCATGACTAAACATGATAGGAATCACCCTAAGGACCTGGAAATGCTTGAACTAAGTGTTGGAACCATAAATGATTGAACGCGGGAGGTGTTTGGCCACCCTAAGGGTCTGTACAACCATGGGTGTATGGACCATGAGTGTACGGCCATACACTCATGATGGGGAGTGCTGTTAAAACGTTTCCAATGTTCTACAAGCATCCGAAGAGTGTTCTAGGTCCCATACTTAGTGGTTTTTGCAAGTTTAAGGCCAAATATGAGCATTAAAGTGGGTACAACGCTATAAGAGTGTGTGTGCGGCCGTACATAGGAGGGTACGACCGTACAGAGTGTGTGTGCTGCCGTACATTGGGGTGTGTGACCATGCACTCTTCATCTAAGCCTAAAAATGTCGATTTTTCAGGTGATCAAGGGAAATAGCAAGTTCAACTACTAGATGGGGGCCAAACTATCACTTTGGAGAGTCTTTAAGTTGTGTACGGCCACCTTAAGAAGTTGTGCGGCCGTACACCTTCAAAGGATGAAGACCATGATGAATTAAGGCTTAGATCAAGATGTCTTACAAGTGTAGCAAGTTAGATGATGGAATACTTCATGTTTTTGAGGCCTTTGGAGTGTTCTTGGATGAAGATTCTAGAGAGAGAAAGTAGAGTGCAGCCAAAAGAGGGAAAAGAGTGAATGTAGGGGTCTCCCCCTATATAAAGAGGTGTGTGTGAGGCTGGGGGGTGGGTGTGCGGCCGCACACCCATGTGTACGGACGTACACTCCTCCCACGAGGGTGTATGGCCCGGTTTTGACCCTGTACAACTTGTTGACTCATTCCTAATCTCGTTCCCATCTGTACTCGGGATTAGAACTCTTAAAGGAACCCTTAAACGGCGTTAAAAGGTAATGGAATCGAGTTTAATATTGATAAAATTGACCAATCGTTCAGAATAAAAGTTTCGGGATGTCACATCATCCCCCTATTAGAGGGAATTTGTCCCGATTTGTAGGATATTTTCTGTGGTTTTGCGGATGATCTTTAGGCCTATGAGAGTGAAGTTAAGGACTTGTCCCTTGGCTAGCTACGTGTCGCCCACCTCAGCCCAGCACAGAGGGGATCTGCACTTACAACCATAGAGAGCTTCGAAAGGCGCAGCCTTGCTACTGGTATGGTACCTGTTGTTGTAGGAGAACTCAACCAAGGGAAAATGGGTGTCCCATGAGTTACCGAAGTCGATGACACATGCTCTCAACATGTCTTCTAAGGTCTGGATGGTTCTCTCACTCTGTCCATCTGTCTGGGGATGGTAAGTTGTACTCATATCCAACTTAATTCCAAGAGCTTTCTGTAGTGACTGCCAAAATCTTGAGGTAAACCTGCTATCTCGAACGGATATAATGACACAGGCATACCGTGCAGTCGAACTATCTCCTAAATGTAGATCTGTGTAAGTCTTTTCATCTTGAAAATTTCTTTGATTGGCAGGAAGTGAGCGGATTTTGTCAATTGTTCGACTATTATCCAAATGGTATCGTACCCACACGGAGATCTGGGTAATTTAGTGATGAAATCCATCGTAATCCTCTCCCACTTCCACTCGAGTATTTCTGGCTGCTGAAGCAAACCTGAGGGCTTCTGATATTCGACCTTCACCTTGGCGTAAGTGAGAATGGACGGGTAAGTGAGAATGGAAAGTCATGGTTAGTGCACGGGTAAGTGAGAATGGACAGTCATGGTTAGTGCTTTCACACTGCGATCTGAGTACTCTTTCCGGCTAAGAGCATCTGCTACCACATTGGCCTAGCCGGGATGGTAGCGTATTTCGCACTCATAATCACTGAGTACCTCGACCCATCGCCGTTGTCTCATGTTAAACTCTTTCTGATCCAAGATATGTTGTAGGCTCTTGTGATCGGTAAAGCTGGTGCACTTGGTTCCATAAAGGTAATGTCTCCATATCTTCAATGTGAAGACCACTGCTCCCAACTCTAGGTCGTCAGTTGTATAATTGACTTCATGTGCCTTCAGCTGCCTTGATGCATACGCAATAAGTTTTCCTCGCTGCATAAGCACATAGCCTAATCCCTGATTGGATGCATCACAGTAGACAACGAAGTCCTCCGTCCCTTGGGGCAGAGACAGGATAGGTGTGCCGCATAGGGCCTGCTTCAATGTTTGGAATGCAGTGTTTTGCCTTTCACTCCAACAAAAAAGGGTACACCTTTCTGAGTCAGAGGGGTTAAAGGTTTTGCAATTCTGGATAAATTTTGGATAAACGTGCGATAATAGCCAACGAGACCCAAGAATTGACGAATTTCTTTGGGTTTCTTCGGTGCTGACCAGTTCTCTATCGCCTTGATTTTGGAAGGGACCACGTGATGCCTTCCTCTCTTACCACGTGACCTAGGAAAGTTACCTTTGCAATCCAAAATTCGCACTTGGAGAATTTCGCATATAGTTTCTCCATCATCAGAGTTTCCAGCACCAATCTCAAGTGTTGTCCGTGATCTTCCTCGCTTTTGGAATAGAAAAGTATATCATCGATGAATACGATTACGAACTTGTCCATGAAAGAACAACACACCCGATTTATCAGGTTCATGAATACCGCCGGTGCGTTGGTTAGACCGAAGGGCATTACTACAAACTCGTAGTGACCATATCGAGTCTGAATTACTTTTTTAGGAACATCACTCTCGTAGACTCGTAGCGGATGGTACCCTGATCTTAGGTCTATTTTTAAGAAGTAGCTGGCTCCTTGAAGTTCATCAAAGAGGTCTTTGATTCGAGGAGAAGTGTAACAATTATTGACGGTGAGTTTGTTCATTTCGTGATAGTTAATGCACATCTGAAAAGATCCATCCGTCGTTTTCACAAATAGAACCGGGGCTCCCCAGGGTGAGGAACTTGGTCTGATAAATCCTTTGCCGAGTAGCTCGTTGAGCTAACTGGATAACTCCTGCATTTTTGCTGGTGCTAAGCGGTATGGGGATTTAGCCACGGGGGTAGCTTAGGGGATTAAGTTGATGCGAAACTCGATTTGGCGCTCGGGAGGAATTCCCAGAAGCTTTTCGGGAAAGACATCAGGAAAGTTGCAGACTTAGGTGATGCCCTTGAGGTCTTTAACTTCTTGCTTCTCGTTTATGACGTGGGCTAGGAATGCATGACATTACTTTCACAGAAGTTTCTAGGCTTTGATGCAAGAAATGATACGGAGGTTTGAATTGAGTTTATCACCATAGATCATAAGGGTTTCTCTAGAGAGAAGATTGAGACATATAGCTTTTTTGTAACAATGGATATTAGCACGATTAGGGCTCAACTAATCCGTGCCGATGATCACATTGAAGCTTTTTATGGGAACTGGTATAAGGTCGATGGGAAATGAATGATCGTTTAGGGTAAGTGTACACCCTACGAATATGTTGTTAGTGCTCTCATTCTCACAGTTAGCCATCTCGGCGGTAAATGTTTCGGTTAGGGATTGAGCTTTATGTTTGAGATGATGTTTGAATGCATGACTAACTAAACTTCTCTCAGCAACAGAATCGAAAAGAATGCATGCATAAGAGTTGTCGAGGAGGAACGTACCCGTAACAACGGTAGGGTCAGCAACTGCCTCCTCTTCCCCATCTATAGTGCTCTCCCTGTGTTGTCAGTTGTTGTTGTCTTGGGACAATTTCTCTTATAATGCCCGACTTCCGCACAGCTATAACAAGCTTGACCAACACCTGCTCCAGGTGCCTGATTGGTGGGTTGGATTGGCGTTTTGCAAACTCGAGCAGCGATACGTTTTCAAAACAATAATTACTTTAAAAAATAAATTATATTTATATAAGATTAAAGCTTGGGGAAAACACTTAAAAGGAATTATAATAACTCACGTATTGAAACAAATCATAGTATCCAAGAGAACTAAAAGAAACATTCTGAGATGCTATGATGGCTTAGTATGTACAATAGGGTTGTGCATAGCTAAGATTTTGTAGACTTAGAGTGAGTGATTCCGCCATAATTCCTGTGCCTTGTTTGGTTGTGGATTTCAGGTAGAGTTTCTCAGTCAACCCGTCTTATTCCTCTTAATTAGTGGTAACTTGTATATGACATGCGATCACAGTGGTACCAAGGGGGATCATAGTACCAAGTATCAACACTAGTGAGCAAATCACTTTCATTGTATGTACTCGCTCATCGAGGTACGATACATAGAAGTGTTAATATCAAGGGGAAAATAGAAATCACTAGAAAATTTACAAAGAGCACATTGTCCAACACACTAGGAGTACATTATCATATTACATGCGTTTCTTTCAAATCGGCCGAACTTTTGTTTAGTAAAGAGTCTGTTTCTATCATTCGTCATGAGTTGGTGTGGTCCTGACCATACTAAATTCATATGTTTCTATCGCTTTGACCATCAAATTCGCGAAACCTTCGTCATTCTTAACGACAGTCCGACCTAGACCTCAGTTTTGTCTCTCGTATTCTAAGCCCTGAAGTACTCATGCGAAGAGTACTTTTCCCTCCAAAGCATTGCCGCTGCATGCTCCAAACACGATTATGAAATACCATTCATCTAACAGACCAAGTTCGAGCATAGATGATAAGGATGAATATAACCCACCTATCACTATTCAATGTATATGCGAGGATGGTATACGATTACGATTACGTAGATTTAGCATGTGTGTTTCCGCCCTATCTCCTGTTCCTTGTTTGGTTGTGGACCTGGGGCAGAGTCACACATCCGACCGTCTTACTAATCCTAACTATATACGACTTTCATACATGAGGTATTGATAGATGGACCGAGTATGATTCCTATCATGGACAATAGGGCAAAGTTGTCAGGTCTATGAGTGGATATTTTGACAATCAGAGGAGCACAACCCCAGTAGTATTGCTAAGAAAGCTAATTTCGGGCGAAATTCCATCTAACGGGGGGATGATGTGACAACCCAATTTTTTTTTGCTTTCTAACTCCTGTCAAACGAGAGTCAGACCCGTTTCTGGTATCTTTTGGCCTTGTAAAGGGATTGTCCAAGTGTTCTAAGCCTCATACATTCAAGGAATGAGTGTTAGGAAGTACCTGCTAGAGTCACTGTGCAACATTCAAGCCTTAATCATCATCAAAAGGAGTTCAAGGCCACAACACTTGAGTTTACGGCCGGAAACTCAAGGTTAGCCGTAAAATCCCCTTTAAATCCTATTTCCCTTCATTTCCTTTCATTTTTACATTTCCAACTCAAGAAACTTCCATTCTCCCTCATGTATCATCGAGTCTTTCACTTTGATCTTCAAATATGTAAGTGATTTCTTCCTTTGTTTAGTTGTTTCACTCTTTGATCTAGTACCATCCTCATGATTCATCCATGAAAACCTCCCTTTTGTCTAGATCTTCATAATCTTTAACTTTGATCAATAACACCAAGAACACACACTAGTGTTTTTGGGGCCAAAATCAACCCTCTTAAGCTTTAGTATCGTGAGTACTCATTTCTTAACTTGTTGTATTGTACATGCACTTGATTTACACTTTGAAATCATCTATTTCCTAAGAACAAGAGGTGTTTACAGCCAAGAGCATCTACCTTAGCCGTAAACCGTAGTTTGATGTGCATATGAGCCTTAAACTTTTCCTAAGGCTTGGAACTAAGGCTAGAACACTTCCTTGTGCTTTGTAAGACCTTAAAGCACCATTTGGCACTAATCATGATAAGTTTACGGCCGTAAACTCATGTGGCCGTAAACTCATTGGCCATAAACACCATATGGTGGCCGTGAACATTCCTTGATCAATCACATGTGATTCTACACTCCATTCCAAGTGTCCCTTAGTCCCTTGGAGTGTTTCCTTTATTGATAGTTGCCTTAAACACTATATTCATGCCTATATATGCCATATTATGTCATTTAGGACTTGTTTGTGTCTCGGGAATACATTCGTGGAATTTCTCATCCTCACGCAAACCTTTGTTTGAATCACCCACATAAGGTGAGTTCATACCCTTATAATGAATCTTTTAAGTGTTTTAAATGCTTTTAATTGGGGGGGGGGGGGGAATACAAGCTGAACACAATGATAATTGTGTAAATGTTTGTTATAAACATCTTTCAAAAGATTGCTTATGTCTTTTATAAGTGATCAAAACATTTCAAAAACTCTTTTAAAGCTATTTTACTTTATAATTTAACAAAAAATACATTTTTAAACTACAAGCATAACTTAGTAGTAAAATGAGTATTTTCAATAACAGTTCAAGTAAAACACTAGTAAACTATAAGGGATATAGTTTAGAGGTTCAGTTCATACTAGATACATGAGCATATTATAAAGAGAATCAGGGAGGTAGATACAATACATCAGAGAGACATACTATACACTATACATGATAACTTAAAGAACATACTAAGATACTATAATAGAACGAACATACTAAATGCTATAGTAGGAGAACACTACATTATCTATCTATACCAATAATCACTAAGTCAGTGTTCTAAACAAAAGGTGATACTATATTTGGTATACATGATCATATAACTTTAATGTGAATTTACACGGCCTAGCAATTTGTTTGTAGAAGTCGCGTTTGGTTTCCAGAATCTCTTGCAGGAAGAACGTATAGTATGGGTACTGCTCAGCACATTATGACCTTAATAAAACAAACTTGTTTTAAGGTAATCAGTACCCCAGGATGTCAGTTCAAAAGACAACTAAGTACTTAAATTTTCCCTTTACTTTGATATTGTGACAGTTCCACTTGAAAGTTAATGCAAATTATTTTCGAGTTAAGATAACTATAATCTTAGCAAAACTTACATCTTTTCAAATGACAAACATAACAGTCAAGTCTAGTACATTCAGTAGAAAAGGACCTATAATGCCAACTTTATGATTCCTTAGTGTACACATCAGGGATATATATTAATCGGATCCGACAGGTAATAGGATGTGTGCTTTCTGCTTCATTTCGTGTTCCTTGTTTGGTTTTGGGTTTCGAGCAGATTCACCTAGTCTACTATTTATTTGATCTTATATATATATATATATATATATATATATATATATATATATATATATCGTATACACAAAGTAATCATAATGAGTAACAGGTATCGGTCAGGTCATATGACACTAATTCAACGCACATTTTTCTAGTACAAAACATACATTTCAAATAAGAACATTGGGTATACAAAACTAGAAACTTACAAGTAAAGGGTTTAATCCATTTTATTAAACCAGTATAAACTTAAAGGACCTTAGGTGGTTGATTCTATAATACCTTAATTTATACATCAGGGTTATATATAATTAATACCCGATAGATAGTTAGATGTGTGTCTTCCGCCTCATTTCCTTTTACTTGTTTGGTTGTGGGCTTAGGGCAGATTCACACAATTAAATATATGTTCGATATTAGATTATATATAGCTAGTATAAATTAAGAGATTATAGAAGGAACCACTGTGGTACGAATTTTTACCAAAACAAATAAGGATTTTCTTAAAGAATGGTTTCATCAATATAAATGAACTATTACAGTTAACTCCGTGAGTACCAAGTGAATACACCAGTGTTATATACAAAAGGATCTAACAGCCAATGAGATGTGTGCCATCCGCCTCGTTCTGTGTTCCTTGTTTGGTTGTGGGCTTAGGGCAGATACACACAATCACTTATTTGTTTAATCTGGGTTTTATATAACTTGTATCCACTTAGTACTCATAGAAAGGATTGTAGAGTCATTTTTACATATATTTCATCAAAGCAGGAAATATAGGATTTTCTGGAGGAACAAGCGAACTCACCAGCTTAAATGTTGATCCTCTCTTTCAAAATATCTCGTATTCTCAAGAAATTAGTAGACAGGTACGCACATTGGGAATTCAGAAGATGGAGCAGTATAGCTTCATGTGTTGTTTTGTTATTTACGTTTTGTCTATGTTATGTGAACCACATACTTTGTAAACACTTTCTTTCTAATGAAATGGTTGTTTATTACTTTGATTACTATGATGAATGTCTTGTGATACTAAACATGACCTCCTCCACCCCCGAACGTTTCTACCGTTCTGGTTTTGGGGTGTGACATTTGTTGCGGTAGCTTTAGCTAAATTCGATATGAGCGGGGGTTGAACAGTGGTACAATATACTCAAGGTGATGTTCCAATGTGCTCTAGGGAGTGCTCGTACAAGGACATCACCAATTGCAAACCCAGGTCCTTTAACGGAACTAGTGGAATCATTTCCCTCTCGCAATGGTTCGAGAAAACGGAGTCGATATTTGAGATCTGATCCTGTCCAAAAAGAAGAAAAGTAAAATTTGCTGCATGCGCCTTCTCAGACAGAGCCATCACATGGTGGAATAGGCATGTCAAGTCACTTACTCTAATAGTGGCTAATGTTATGGGCTGGGAAGCTCTGAATGAGCTCATGATTGAAGAATACTTCTCGAGGGGCGAGGTTTAGAAACTCGAATAAGAACTTTGGAGCCTAAGCATGAAGGGTTCCGACATAGTGGCCTATGCTGCCAGATTCAGTGATCTAGTGGCTCTATGTCCGGGAATGGTCCCTACTGAGGGAAAGAAAATTGAGAGGTACATTTAGGGGCTGATGCCTCCATTCCAAGGGAGTGTCTTAGATTCAAACCCCACAACCTTCGATAGTTCCAAGCAACTGTCACATCGGCTCATTGATCATGGTGTCCGCACCCCAACAACAACAACAACCCTGGCCATCCTAGAACCGTCCAACACCGCTGACAAGAAGCAGAAGTTCTAGGGTAACAAGAAGGACAAAGTGGCTCAGAAGTCTACCATAGAGAAAAGGTCATAGGTGTTCATGCTATGATAACACCTACTGCTATTGCGGCAATGAAGCAGTATGCTGGGAGCTTGCCCAAGTGCAACAAGTGCAGCTTCAAGCATAATGGACCCTACCGGGAAATGTAGTGCTCTAACTGCAACAGGAAGGGGCACACTGCCCGTTACTGCAAGTCTCCGGCAAGGCCAATTAACCAAATCCCCGACCTTGGTATGGGCCAAGCTTGGTACGGATGTGGCGAGGTGGGTCACTACAAAAGAAATTGCCCGAAGGTAAGAAACGTAGGCGGCGTAGGAAGATTTTTTGCTATAGGCCACAAGGAAGCAATGGCCGACCCTACAGTGGTCACGGGTAGGTTTCACCTCGATAACTCTTATGCATGCATACTATTTAATAGTGGAGTGGAGAGGAGTTTTGTGAACCAGAAATTTGCTCACTTACTTAAACAAAAATCACGCACACTTAGGGAACATTTCACTGTAGAAATGGCTAACGGGAAGACTAAGAGCACTAGCAGTGTATACATAGGATGTACTCTAACTCTAGATATCCATTCATTTCCAATCAACCTCATGTCGGTCTCAATTAAAAGTTTTGATGTCATAATCGGCATAGATTGGTTGAGTCTTCATCGTGCCGACATCATGTGCTATTAAAAGGCCGTTCACCTTAATCTACCGTCTAACAAAAAGATAGTTATCTTTCGCGACAAACCTATCATGAACCTTCGTATCATCTTGAGTATACAAGCCCATAGGTACTTACGAAAGGAATGTCATGCATTCCTTGCTCATGTTGTCGATACGAGCCAATCGACAAAAGACCGAAATAACATCCCAGAAGTTCACGACTTTCCCGACATCTTTCCAAAAGAACTACCAGGATTGCCACCATAGTGTCAAGTCGAGTTCGGAATCGACTTAGTTCCAGGGGCTACCCCAGTAGCCAAATCACCCTATCATCTAGCACCAACTGAGATGCAGGAGCTATCTAGTCAACTTAAAGAACTGCTCAGCAAGGGCTTTATTAGACCAAGCTTCCCACCCTGGGGATCACCGGTCTTATTCGTGAAGAACGAAGAAACATCTTTGTATATGTCCATCGACTACAGAGAAATAAACAAGCTTACTATCAAGAATCGTTACCCTCTGCCTCGTATGGATAATTTGTTCAACCAACTGCAAGGGGCGAATTACTTTTCAAAGATTGATCTGAGATCCGGGTATCAGCAGTTATGAGTGCTAGAGGAAGATGTTCCGAAGACAGCCTTTCGAACTCATTATGAACGCTATGAGTTTGTAGTGAAGCCATTCAGATTGACTAATGCACCCGCGGTATTCATGGATTTACTGAATAGCGCGTGCCATCCTTACTTGGATCAGTTCGTCATTATATTCGTCAATGACATACTTATCTATTCTTGTAGTAAGGAGGACCATAGTAAACATCTACGACATATCTTAGAAACACTACGGTCAGAGAAGCTATATGCGAAGTTCTCGAAGTGCGAATTTTTGATCCGAAGAGTCGAATTCTTTGGTTATGTGGTTAGCGAAGAAGGAATTCACATGGACCCTTCCAAAATCAAGGCCATTGAGGAATCGTCAGCACCGAGGATGCCTATGTAAATTCATCAATTTCTAGGCCTCGCTTGCTACTACCGCAGATTCATTCAGAACTTGTCTAGGATCGCGAAATCTCTTAATACATTGACCCCGAAAGGCAACGCCATTGACTGGGAAGAGAGACAAGAAAAAGTGTTCCAAACGCTAAAGCGAGCCTGATTCAGCGCACCAATACTATCCCACCCAGAAGGGATTGAAAACTTTGTGGTTTATTGCGATGCACCCAACCAAGGACTTGGCTGTGTTCTCATGCAATGAGGTAAGGTCATCGCCTATGCCTCAAGACAGCTAAAGACACACGAGGTCAACTACACCATACACAATCTTGAGTTAGCAGCAGTGGTATTTACTCTGAAGATCTGCAGACACTACCTATATGGTACAAAAAGCGCTATCTTTGCAGACCACAAAAGCCTTCAACACATATTCGATCAGAAGGAGCTCAATATGAGATGAGAGTGTGTCAAGCTACTCAATGACTACGAATGCGAAATTTGTTATCATCCCGGTAAATCCAACGTAGTAGGTGACTTTCTATGTTGGAAAGAGTACTCTGGCCGTGGAGTCAAATCATTGACTATGATTATCCATTCACATTTGTCCACACAAATTAATGAGGCTCAGCTAGAAGCCTGGAAACCTAAAAATGTGACGGGTGAATTCCTAAGGGGGATGGATAAAAGCTTGGAAGTCATTGGTGGCAGAGCCTTATATCTCATGGACCGAATTTGGACATCGAAGCACGGTGGTTGCAGAGATTTGGTCATGATGCAAGCACACAACACTCGATATTATGTCCACCAAGGTTCAAATAAGATGTATCTGGATCTCAAAAAGCGATACTGGTGGCCTAACATGAAAGCAGAGATTGGTACCTTCGTGAGTAAGTGTCTTACTTGTGCCAAGGTTATGCTCGAATACCAGAAACCCTCAAAATTACAGCAACAACCAGAGATACTGGAATGGAAGTGGGAGCATATCACAATGGACTTCATAACTAAGTTGCCCAAGACAATGGGTGGTCTCGATACCATTTGGGTTATCATAGACAGGTTAACAAAATTCACACACTTCCTGTCTGTCAAGGAAACTGACAAGATGGAGAAACTCACAAGAACATACATTAGGGAGATTGTACGACTGCAAGGTATTCCTATATCCATTATCTCTGATAAAAGTAGTAGTTTCACTTCAAGGTTTTGATAGTCGCTACAAAGTTCCTTAGGAACTAGGTTGGACATGAGTACGGCCTGCCAGCCGCAAACTGATGGACAAAGTGAGAGGACTATTCAAACTTTGGAAGATATGTTGCGAGCTTGTGTGATAGACTTTAGGAGGGCATGGGATACTCATTTAACCTTGTCGAGTTCTCCTACAGTAACAATTATCACACGAGCATAAGGTTGCTCCATTTGAGGCACTCTATGTCCGGAAGTGCAGATCCCCTCTGTGCCGGGTTGAGGTGGGTGACACAGTTAGATAAAGGACGAGTTCGTGACAGCACTCTCACGGGTTCGAAAATCATACGGGAAACAACAAAGAAAATCGTTCAAATTCGTGAATGATTGAAAGCCTCTAGAGACCGACAGAAAAGTTATGCAGACAAGAGAAGGAAACCCAATCAAATGGATGATGTCAGAAAAAAATAAAAGAGAAGGAGAAGAAGAAGATGATGAATATTGAATGTATTTATGATATGATTGAAGTTCCTTACACAATATTCACTTTCTCTCTCTAGAACACACCTTAAGTTTCACACACTTAAGCTATTCTCTGCTTTCACTCATCACTCTACTCCTCACCCCTTACACCTACATTTATAGTGAACATGGGCCGAACACAAGTTCACGACCGTGAAAGGGTTTACGGCTGTAAACCCGTTTATGGTCGTAAACACCCACCTAGCCGTAAACACATAAAACATTAAATAAAAATACAACTGCCCAGAAAAGCAAAGTATAAACCATATTTTTGACCCAACAATCTCCCCCATGGTTTATAGCTTTCTTTTCATAATTGACCCAACAAGCTCTGTGACAACCGTCAATTTCCGGTCAAGTCAAAGTTAAATAAAGTCAACAAGTCAAACCGATCAACTCTGTTAACCCTTGTATATTCGGGTTTACAATATGTTAGCTACGGTACAACTCGCTATTTTAGTAAGAAATTATCACTTGGAACGTTCGTATGATCAAAATTTTTAAACCCTAATTAAACGAGGTAAGTGGGGTAACAAAACGATAAAACACTAAGGCATACCCTTCGGGGGTGTGTAAGACTCTTAAACATGGCCTAACGGGGTTTACAAACCTTTCCTTATGAAGTTAAACACTCATAAAGGTCGCAAGCAAAGTCTCTCTCAATCTCTCTTTATAAACCTCTCTCAATCTGAAATATCTCCCAAATCACTCTAAGTATGTGAAACCTCTCCCAAATCTCTCCATATATGTGAAATCTCTCCCAAATCTCTCAAACTATGTGAAATCTCTCCCAAATCTCTCTCAAAATCTCTCTCAGCTTTGTATAGTCATCTGGGTCATCCCAACCCTTAACTTGGTCAAAAATCACTCAAAACAGGAAGAAATCATGAAAAACAGCCTCTTAGAGTCGAACCCTCTTAGGAGCCGAACCCTCTTAGAGCCGAACTCTCTTAGTAGCCAAACCTACCCAAGGAACTGAACCCTTCCTGAGCTAAAACTCCCGAGAAGCGAAACCACGGAGCTGAGCTTGTCAGAGTCGAACATGCCAGAACTGAGCCGCGCCTTCGCCTCTTTCCCCCACCTTCGCCTTTGCTCCTCCCCAAGCCGCTAGTGAGAATGCCTAGGGACCGAACCCTTCTCTCAGTTCTTCTCCAGCAACCGAACCCGCCTCTCAGTCCTAAACTTTCAAAGGACCAAACCTCGGTCCTTAGTCCGGATTTTCTCACCCTCGCCTGTTTTTCCCGGTTTTTGACCATTTTCGCGTTTTAAGCCTGTTTTTCGTGATTTTAATGCTGGATTTTCATCCAAACTTATATTTTGACATATAAGACCCTATATTTCCGTAATCTAAACACATTTGTACGAAAATCTTTATTTAAGGATAAGTATATGGTGGGTAAGTTATTTAGGTGGAGTGTTGACTTATCCTTTGTACAAGAACACAAGTTACCTCCCATACCCACTCCATGACCATTCCTAATGACTATTCACCCATACCTAGTCAATCATTGTCCTTTGTACACTCATTTCCAGCCATAATCTTGATAAAAGGCTAGAAGGATCCTTATCTCTTCTCCCATTTCACTCACTTTTCACCCAAAAGCAAAACCTATTCTCTCTCACCTCCTCTCATCAAGAATTCAGGATTCAAGGCTAATTTTGAGTTCTTCATCCACCTTTGGTAAGTAAATTTCATCCTACGCTTGATTTCCTAACACTTCTTCACTCAAATCATGAGTTCCTTACACAAATATCATCATATTTGTGTTACATCTTCGAATCTTCAAGAATCATCTAAAGTGTTCTTGAGTTGAACACTTCCCTTCATCATCATCCATTCACTGAAACCACACAAGGTGAGTTCATACCCCCATGTTTACATGTTTTCTTCAAGTTTTAAGGGAAGAATACGAGTTAAAACACCAAGAACACAACTAAACTCAAACATCAGCTTTCAATAGAAAAGATAGTGTTCACTCACGGACTGTTTTGAACATCTTAAACTTTTTAGTTTTCAAAACTTTATTAGATTCAAATAGTTCAGGTTTATACCTTTAAAATGAATACTTGCACATATTCACACGATTTTTCTACAAGTTTTGGCGATTTTTACAAAACTGCCTACCACTGTAGCTACGAATTCGGACCAGTCTATGAATATGGACGTTTTCACACCAGTTATGACCTTCCAAAAATCATGATAAAAATTATGAACGAACTAGACACAATTTCTAAAGTCTTAAAATTTATCGAATCAGTTTTCGACTCCGGATGATTTTTCTATAATTATTCCAAGAACAGGAACATAAAAGATAAAACTAGCAAATGGTTGATAACCTATTTACACCTTGTAACTTGTTAAGCAAGGTGTGTTTTAACATATATAAATACATGTTGGCTATATTATGTGTCTTTTACCTCATTATAAAGGTTTACATCATACACCAAGAAGATTTCTACCATTACAAAATGTTTTGATAAGCTATAATAGGTATAGTTTATATTTCCACTAACACAACGAACACATTTCAGAAGGTTTTATTCCCACAGAAAAGGGATTTTATACTCATGCACACTACACGTAAACTTGTTAACGTAAATTGTGAGACATTCTTCTCAATACTCTTACAGTATGGGTTAAAAATTCCTGGTAGTTTTAACTAGAGTCTCTTGTAGGGAGAACGTGATAGTTGTGTATAGATCTATATTGGGTTTGACAAACCCACACCTTAGCTGCATGCAATAGCTAGACCGGCAAGTCTGGGTTGACAAATGTCGTTTAACTTTTCGACGTCCAAGAAATGTCATGGCAGGTTCATTAGTCATAGTATGGTTATAGCGACTCACATAGGGAGTTAACAACACATAAAGTTTACGAGGATTTTCTCAAACTAAAAAGGGTTTTATGTCGATTTAAAATCACATTTTGTATCAATAAGTATGGATATTACTTATACACTTTCAGACTTGAAATTAAGGACCACACATCACTTTTGTAAGTTTATGTCGATTTAAACTTGCCTGAATTACGATTTTAAATGTGTAACACCGTAAAATTTAAGACAATTTTTCTCATTTTAAAACACATTTCCAAACACATTCATTAATAAAATCTCATTGTATCATATAATTGTTCACAAAACATTTCCCATGATCAAATCAAAATAACTCTGCAGGTGTGTGTACAGATCATGCCAGCGCCTTCCCGCGATCATCACTGGTACCTGAAACACATAACGCATAACACTGTAAGCATAAAGCTTAGTGAGTTCCTCAAAATACCACACATAACATATACTAGGCACTCGAGGCTATAACTCTGTGGGCCCTAACTCTATGGACCCTCTCGTCCAAGCTCTGTGAACCTTCCAATTCTAACTCTGATATACATATGGCACAATTCACATAGAAATAATGTAGTGCAACACATCACATAAATAGCATACAATAACTCTGTCATATAACTCTATATACCACTCAAGGTAAAGTATAGTGAGAAGACTCACCTCAGATGTCTTGGTAAATCCCTGACTCGGTAGCAGTATAGTCTAGCCTCCGCCTAATCACATAAAGTAAGATACCCTCATAAATATAACTCTCGAGGCTAGAACCAACCCTCTCTTAGCATCCTCAGATGGGTAACAGACCATTTTACCCCTCTCTTGACTCAAAGACCCCATTGTTGACCAATCCCTAAAAGTCAACAAAGTCAACAGTCAAACTTTGACCTGACTCGTCGTGTGCACTTGGGCGACTCGGCGAGTCTACACGTTTCCACTAACTCTCTAGCCTCCTTTACACGACGAGCCTTCCCCCTGCTCGACGGGTTACACCTGACATGAATCGCGGGGCCACCTCGACTCAACTCGTCGAGTTCAATTATGAAGTAGGCGAGTTCCACCTGTAACCCTCTACCCCCTTCTGAATCACCGAGTCATCCCCCCAACTCGACCAGTTACTCACTAAGTGACTTACGGGAAACCCTAACCCTACTCGGCGAGTCTATTGTTGGGACTCGGCGAGTTCATGCCATGCTCGTGCTCAAATGAGCTCCTAAGGTCAGATTCGTTCGTCTAACTCATAGATATGGCCTCCTAAAGCAATAAAAACACGTAAAGTTTGGATCTTGATGCCCATGCAAGGACCCCATAGCTCTATTTGAAGAAATGATCTCAATATGCCATCTAAAACTCATATCTCTCCAAAACACTGAGTAAAGATCAAGGATTTAAGGTCTCTGGACCTCTTTGGATCCACATTCGAAACCTCAACACAAGAAGGGACCAAATGCATTAACAATCATACTCTAAATGGGCTAGAAACCCTAACTTTCAAGGATTAACACCCTTAACTGAAGAAGGTTAGAATATGTACCTCAAGATGGAGTCCTTAAGCTCTGAAATCCACAGAATAGCTCCCTCTTCAGCTTCCTCTTGCCTTGGTCACCTTCTTCTTGCAAAATCAGCCACACAAGGATCAAAAATGGCTTCCTTTCTCTCTTAAAACACTCACAAACTCTGGGGTCTCTCTCTATCAACTGTTATCCACAAATGAAGGCCATAAGGGCCTTTAAATAGATCTCAAACCCCGGAAATTAAGGTTTCATTAAACAGCACGGACTCGCCGAGTCCGGTCATTAACTCGGATGTAAATTCATGACTCTACTCGGCGAGTCTAAGCATCAACTCGCCGAGTCTCCCTCAAAATCTCCAAAAATAATAATTAAATAATGTACCTGAAAATCCGGATGTTACAATTCTCCCCCACTAGAATCAGACTTCGTCCTCGAAGTCTTACTCTACAAATAGCTCTAGGTACTGCTCACGCATCTCACACTCTAGCTCCCAAGTCAGCTCGGACCCTTTACGATGCTGCCACTGGACCTGCACCAGAGGCACTTCCTTGTTTCTCAGAACCTTAATCTTCCGTTCCCTAATTGCAACCGGTATCTCAACATAGTTCAGGCTCGCATTCACCTGAATATCCTCTAATGGTACCACAGCTGACTCGTCGGCAATACACTTCCTCAGATGCGATACGTGGAAGGTCACATGAATCTGGCCCAACTCTGCAGGTAGCTCCAAGTGGTACGCTACCCTGCCCACCCTGGCGGTCACCCTAAAAGGGACAAGATACCGAGGCCCCAACTTGCCTCTCTTCCTGAATCGGATCACTCCTTTCCAAGGAGATACCTTCAGGAGTACGAAGTCACCGACCTGGAAATCGAGCTCTGACCGTCGTCTATCCGCATAACTCTTCTGACAGCTCTAGGCCGTCAGTAACCTCTGTCTGACCTGCTGAATCTGCTCGGCCGTCTGAAGCACAATCTCGTTACTACCCATCACACGATGCCCTACCTCTCCCCAGCAAATGGGGGTCCGACACCTCCTTCCATACAAAAGCTCAAAGGGTGGCATACCGATGCTCGAATGATGGCTGTTGTTATAGGAAAACTCAGTCAATGGTAAGTACGTGTCCCAACTTCCTCCAAAGTCCAACACTCATGCCCGAAGCATGTCCTCGAGCGTGTGAATCGTCTGCTTGCTCTGCCCATCCGCCTGTCGGTGGTATGCGGTACTGAAATGCAGCCTCGTATCCAATTCCTCATGAAACTTCTTCCAGAACCTGGAAGTGAAATGCACATCTCGATCTGAAATAATCGAGACCGGTACTCCATGCCGCGATACCACCTCTCTCACGTACAACTCTGCTAGCCTCTCCGCAGAAGAGCTCTCGCTAATAGCAAGGAAGTGAGCGCTCTTTGTCAAGCTATCCACAATCACCCAAATTGCATCGGCACCCCTCGCAGTCCTCGGCAATTTGGTGATGAAATCCATGGTATTTTGTTCCCATTTCCACTCGGGAATCTCTAACCGCTGCAGCTTACCATGTGGACGCTGGTGCTCGGCCTCGACCTTGCGACAGGTCAAGCACCTCTCAACGAACCATGCAACATCCATCTTCATACAGGGCCACCACTACTCTTGCTTCAGATCCAAATACATCTTAGTAGCCCCAGGATGGATTGAAAACTTCGATCTATGGGCCTCCTCCATCAAAATGGTGCGCGTTTCGCCCACAAACGGCACCCAAATCCATCCCTGGAAGGTTATAAGTCCTCAGCTATCAGTGACAAACTCTGATACATGCCCGATAACCTGCTCCCTCTTACGGTTCTCTGGTCTCACGGCCTCAGCCTGGGCCCCTCGAATGGTGTCAAATACTGGGGTCATCACTGTCAGCCTCATACAAGCATCCTGTATCGGGACGCCCTCTGCCGTACGAGTCAGGGCATCGGCTACAACGTTAGCCTTGCGCGGGTGGACAGGATCTCACAATCGTAATCCTTCAACACATCCAAACATCTCCTCTGTCGCATGTTTAGATTGGGCTGATCCATTAAATACTTCAGGCTCTTGCGGTCCGTGTATATGATACACCGAACCCCATACATATAGTGACGCCAGATCTTGAGGGCGAACACCACTGCCCCCAAATCCTGATCATGGGTGGGGTACCTCATCTCATGAGGCTTCAGCTGCCTCGATGAGTATGCTATCACATGCCCCCTCTGCATAAGCACCCCTCCTAACCCTGATATTGACGCGTCACAATACACCACGAAGTCCTCCATCCCCTCCGGAAGGGCTAACACCGGGGCTTCGCATAGCCTCTGGCGAAGTGTCTCGAAGGAGGCCTGCTGCTCTGGGCCCCATGAAAAAGCAACACCCTTCCGGGTCAACTTGGTGAGTGGTACGGTGATCTTGGAGAAATCCCTGATAAATCTCCAGTAGTAACCAGCCAACCCTAAGAAACTCCTGATCTCGGTAGGTGACCTCGACACCTCCCAACTCATCACTGCCTTAATCTTGGCTGGATCGACCAATATCCCTTTCTGGTTAACGAGGTGCCCTCGGAACTGGACCTCCCGTAACCAGAAATCACACTTGGAGAATTTGGCATAAAGCCTCTCCGATCTCAAAACTCCGAGGATTTCTCTCAAATGTTCCTCATGCTACTCTCTGGATCTCGAATACAACAATATGTCGTCAATGAACATGATCACCGAGCGATCCAACATCGGCCGGCACACTCTGTTCATGAGATCCATGAACACTGTCGGTGCATTGGTGAGCCCGAAAGGCATCACCACGAACTAGTAATGCCCGTGACGAGTCCTGAACGCTAGCTTCCGGATGTCCTCATCTCGCACCCTCACCTAATGATATCCAAACCTCAAATCAATCTTGGAGAACCAAGATGCTCCCTGTAACTGATCGTACAAGTCGTCGATCCTTGGCAACAGGTAACGGTTCTTGACCGTCAGCTTGTTCAATTCCCTGTAATCAATGCACATCCGGTGTGAGCCATCCTTTTTCTTAACAAAAAGGATAGGTGCTCCCCACGGCAAACTGCTCGGCTGAATAAACCCCTTCCCCAGTGGCTCCTGAAGTTGTTAGGATAACTCCCGCATCTCTGGAGGCGCAAGGCAATAGGGCACCTTGGCGATAGGCATAGCCCCCGGAACCAAATCGATAACGATCTCAACCTGCCTCTCGGGAGGCACACCCAGTAACTCCTCCGGAAATGCATCCGGGAACTCACGCACCATCAAAACCTCATCTACTGACCTCGGTCTCTCTGAATCAACCCTCGTGTCCATCACACACGCTATAAATCCCTTACAGCCCTGCTGTAGACTCTGCCTCGCTCTAGCGGCTGAACAAAATGCCGACGCAGAACGCGTACCCTCGCCGTACAACGTAAGAACTCCCCCACTAGGGTCTCGTATGGTCACCAGTTGTCTCTTGTAGTCGATAACCGCTCCAAATTTGCTCAACCAGTCCATACCCATGATGACACAGACATCTCCCATCGCAATAGGAACTAGATCAATCGGAAACTTAACACCGAAAATCTCGAGTTCACACCCTCGGATCACCTCGGTGGCATACACCGCTCTCTCGTCAGCTATGGAAACTCTCAAGGGTCGACTCAACGCCTCTCGACTAATACTGATGTGCTGACTAAAAGTTAAAGATAAAAAAGACCGACTCGCCCCCGAGTCAAATAACACCAAGGCAGGTACATAACTCAATGGAAAAGTACCTATGCATATCATAATATAAGCACAATATCTCAACATAAAAGTAAATGCATGAAAGAATACATACCAGCCATGACATCGGGCGCTGTGCGGACCTCCTCCGCAGTCAAGTGGAAGGCTCTCCCTCGTGCCCTTTGTGCCTCGGCCTTTACGGGCCGACTGTCTGTAGCTCTCACTGCAGCAGGGGCAGATCCCTGAGATGCTCCATGAGCTGTCCCTCGTAACTGTGGACACTCTGCCTTCTAGTGTACGGTCTGGTTGTAGTGAAAACATACTGCAAACCCCGTGCGGCAATCCTTGGTCAGATGCCCCTCCTTGCCACATTTGTAGCATGACCCCGCTCTGCACACCCCATTGTGGCTCTTGCCGCACTTGCCATAACTGCGGCACTTCTGACTCCCATATCTCGAATCAGCGGGCTTGGCCCGCTTGGCTGCCGGCTGAGACTGCGCCGGTCGCCGACCCTCCCCTGAGACTCAGGCTCCTCCCTAGCCTGGGTCTCCAGCTCTATCTCCCTCTTCCAGGAATTTACCTGAAGCTCAGTAAATGTACGGTACGTCGAGTTCGCCATGAACTCCTGTATATCCCTCCTCAAAATGCTCAGATAGCGGCTCATATGTGCCTGCTCGGAGGACACGTGCTCTGGGCAAAACATCGCCCACTCATGGAACTTCCTCATAATCACTGTGACAGAATCAGTACCCTGCTTGAGGGTCAAAAAATCCTAGGCCAAATGCTCCCTCTCCACCTAGGCAACGTACTCATCTCAGAACATAGCATTGAACCTCTCCCAAGTCACTGCAGCAAGCTCAGCAGGCGAATAATGCGTTGTCACAAACTTCCACCAGTCCTTCGCTCCCATGCAAAGATGGTTCAACGCGAACTAGACTCTCAAATGCTCTGGAGATGAGAAGGTGAAGAAACACCCCTCAATGTCTAAGATCCACCTCATCGCTGCAATCGGGTCCTGGGTCCCATCAAACTCCGGTGGGTTTGTGTTGCTGAACTCCGGAAACAGCAACGCATCACCACCCTACGGTCTAGCCGCAGCTACAGCTGCAATGGCCACAGCAACATCAACATCAGAAAGAGCAGTGTATCTCTCGTCGAATGTCTCTATCAGGTTGGTCTTGATAGACCCGAACATCTCTAGGATCTCATCACAGATAGCAGCAGCCACCTCATCATGAATTATCTGGCGGAGCTCCTCGTCACAAACACCCCCTCCACTGGTCCCTGGTCTGTGGCGTGTCCCTACCATGATGCCTCTCTGAAATACAACACAAGATATCAGTAATTCGCTTGGGTGTACACACACTCGATATCCCAATCCTACTTGATCTCTGGTACCCTAAGGATTCTTACTTGGGTTGCGCACTGACCCGGTGCCTTAGGTAGTACGGGTCCAATACTACTGACCACACCGCGTCAGCATTCATCCCAAGTCCTCCTCCCAAAGTCCCAAATTCCAAGTACTCTACTCTCTTAAATCAAATGCTACTCACTATTTGATCTCTCATAAACTCCTCGCTGCTACCTAAACACTCTCAAGCATCCGTAGCAGCAAAGCTCCTAGACTACGACATCATATATCAGGCCACTCTAGTCCTAATAAGGATACCTAGTCTACTCTAGCATGTATAATATAGCTCATTATATAATCATAACATAATATATCTCGTAACACTTATTACCAGGGTATTTTAGGAAATCACCGTTTGGGCGCTGAGTGATCGTACACACGGCTATGCTCTGTGTTTCTCAAATGTTTTTTTTTAAATAAATTGTTTTGTTATCAAATTTTTTTTTACAAATCCTCAGTTTGAGTTCAGATACGCCCAAAGATGCATCTGAATCCCTCAAACCAAGGCTCTGGTACCAACTTGTAACACCGTAAAATTTAAGACAATTTTTTGCATTTTAAAACACACTTGCAAACACATTCATTAATAAAATCTCATTGCATCATATCATTGTTCACAAAAAATTTCCCAAGATCAAATCAAAATAACTCCGTGGGTGTGTGTACAGATCATGTCGGCGCCTTCCCACGATCATCACTGGTACCTGAAACACATAACACATAACACATAACACTGTAAGCATAAAGCTTAGTGAGTTCCCCAAAATACCACACATAACACATACTAGCCACTTGAGGCTATAACTCTATGGGCCCTTGGGCCCTAACTCTTTGGACCCTCTGGTCCTAGCTCTGTGAACATTCCGGTTCTAACTCTGATATACTATGATATACATAGGCACAATTCATGTAGAAATAATGCAGTGTAACACATCATATAAATAGCATACAATAACTCTGTCATATAACTCTAATTACCA
This sequence comes from Lactuca sativa, assembly GCF_002870075.4. NCBI lineage: Eukaryota > Viridiplantae > Streptophyta > Magnoliopsida > Asterales > Asteraceae > Lactuca > Lactuca sativa. The sequence continues at coordinate 92,903,122 of NC_056625.2, read as the reverse complement.
CTCAAGGTAAAGTATAGTGAGAAGACTCGCCTCAGATGTCTCGGTAAATCCCTGACTCGGTAGCAGTATAGTCTAGCCTCCGCCTAATCACATAAAGTAAGATACGCTCATAAATATAACTCTCGAGGCTAGACCCAACCCTCTCTTAGCATCCTCAGATGGGTAAAAGACCATTTTACCCCTCTCTTGACTCAAAGACCCCATTGTTGACCAATTCCTAAAAGTCAACAAAGTCAACGGTCAAACTTTGACCTGACTCGTCAAGTGCAGTTGGGCGACTCGGCGAGTCTACACGTGTCCACTAACTCTCTAGCCTCCTTGACACGTCGAGCCTTCCCCCTGCTCGACGGGTTACATCTGGCATGAATCGTGGGGCCACCCCGACTTAAACTCATCGAGTTCAATTATGAACTCGGCGAGTTCCACCTGCAACCCTCTACCTTCTTCTGACTCACCGAGTCATTCCCCCAACTCGACCAGTTACTCACTGAGTGACTTACGGGTAACCCTAACCCTACTCGCTGAGTCTGTTCTTGGGACTCGGCGAGTTCATGCCATGCTTGAGCTCAAATGAGCTCCTGAGGTCAGATTCGTTCCTCTAACTCATAGATAGGGCCTCCTAAAGCAATAAAAACACGTAAAGTTTGGATCTTGACGCCCATGCAAGGACCCCATAGCTCTATTTGAAGAAATGGCCTCAATATGCCATCTAAAACTCATATCCCTCCAAAACACTGAATAAAGTTCAAGGATTTAAGGTCTCTGGACCTCTTTGGATCCACATTCGAAACCTCAACACAAGAAGGGACCAAATGCATTAACAATCATACTCTAAATGGGCTAGAAACCCTAACTTTCAAGGATTAACACCCTTAACTAAAGAAGGTTCGAATGTGTACCTCAAGATGGAGTCCTTAAGCTCTGAAATCCACAGATTAGCTCCCTCTTCATCTTCCTCTTGCATTGGTCACCTTCTTCTTGCAAAATCACCCACACAAGGATCAAAAATGGCTGCCTTTCTCTCTCAAAACACTCACACACTATGGGGTCTCTCTCTGTCAACTGGTAGCCGCAAATGAAGGCCATAAGGGCCTTTAAATAGGTCTCAAACCCTGGAAATTAGGATTTCATTAAACAGCGCGGACTCGTCGAGTCCACTAGTTGACTCGCAGAGTCCAATCTTTAACCCGGATGAAAATTCGTGACTCTACTCGGCGAGTCTAAGCATCAACTCGCCGAGTCTCCCTCCAAATCTCCAAAAATAATAATTAAATAATGTACCTGAAAATCCGGATGTTACAAAATGGAAAAGTACTAGCACACTATTAGTCTTGACATTTTAGACTACACTACATTTTAGAAGGAAAATATTGGATTTTCCTGGAACAACCACTACTTTTACAATAAAGGATTTCAACATTTCATTCAAAAAGCTTATGAACTCACCAACTTACTTGTTGACACTTTTTCAAAATTATTTGTATTCTCAGGAAATCAATGAACCCAGGTAACCACAAGCTTTTGAGGATGGAACGCTATGGCATTGAACAACTATTTTTACCTTATGTTGTAATCAATCATTTCGGAATATGTAACACTTGAAACCATGTAAATCTTTTCCAATTATATTTATGATTGGTTGTATTGCTTTGATCACTATTGTACTCGTTGTTATGATACTATACATGAAGTCCGCCACCCCCAGACGTTTCCGCCATCCTTGGTTTGGGGGTGTGACAGATTGGTATCAGAGCATTGTTTATAGTGAACTAAGTATATCAAACCACATATGATATAAAAACTATAAATGCATTGGGACTATAAGTCTCTAATTAAACATTTTTCAGATAACTATACTTTTAGAAATGAAATATTTTCTTGTTAAAAGTATGAGTACATGCATACATACTAGTATAGTATCATATATAGGACAATACAAAAGTAAAACGAGTGGTTGGACACTATGAGTAGACCTTGGAATATGTAATTAGACTTGGGATGAATATAGCCTGATCAACTATATTTATCCGACGTGTGACTATTGTATGCTGGGGCATGGTCATAGTGAGCAACAAGCCTAAGAACTTCCCATACAAGAAAGTTACTAAGAACCGAACATAACATTTAAAATACTATAGGAGTATGTTGTGATATTATAACTTATGTGAGAACTAAACAGATCCTTAATAATAGGTCTATAGTCACTAAGTGGATACTCCAAAGTTATATATAACTTAGAGATCATAGACTTAGAATCTGTGTTCATTGCCTTACTTCCTTTTCCTTGTTTGGATGTGGACCTAGGGTAGGATCACTTATTCGAAGGTCTATCATATCTTTGTTATATGTAATTTGTATACACTATGTCATTATAGATGTAATTAATGAGGATCACATCCCTATAAGTATTTCTAGGAATACAACTAATATATGCTTCCTACCCCTCCTATTCTTGCACGTATAGCACGAAAATATTCTAGTTATCAGGCGACCCCTACTTTACCAACCAGGTAAATGGTGGACGGATAGGAGAAGTACTCGTAGAGGAGCCCAAAGAGGCAGGATTGGAAAAGGAACCTGTCACACCCTGAAACCGATGGCGGAAATGTTCCGGGGCGGAGGACGTCATGTAAAGTATCACAACCAATGTACATAGCAATCATAGTAAACACAACCATTACATTACATAGGAATATTTACATTTATTTGAAAGCAAAGTAATACATGTTTTACATATTCATCAGAATAACAAAAGTAAAGACGAGACTTCTAGACGCTCCGTCTTCTCCAAAAAAACGCGGGATACCTGTCTAACGGGAACCTGAGAATACAAGCAGTTTTAAAAATATTAGCATAAAGCTGGTGAGTTCATAAGCGGTTTGTTTCTGGTAAAAGAATAAGTTTTACTTTGGTTTTACGAAAAGGTTGTTATCCAAGAAAATCCCATATTTTCTTATAAAAGAAGTTTAGTTATCCATTTGTTAAAGAACCTGTTTATGAAAAGTTAAATTATCCCAGGAAAACCCTTATTTTCCTTAAAAGTTGGTGGTTGGTTATCGATTCGGAATGAAGTGTACAAGTATCTACCATACTTTGTAGCATTAAGTAAAGTATCCTGAAAGCCTGGTTATCCTTGAAAAGTACATTAGTTTTAACACGTATCTAAAACAAATAAGTAGGTAGTAAACAAATTTCCTATGGGTATTAATTTACTAAGGTCTTTATTACTTAAAAGTAAATCTCCAATATCTAAGTTTGCAAGTTCTATAACCATACGATAAACTAGATGTGGCAAGAAGAAGGCCAGTATCATTTTATGACTTTTGTCACCCGTAGACCTACCGGTACCACTGTAGCTAGCATCAAGGTGCGGGGTAGTCCGCCCCATATAGATCTATACACTCAAGCCATGCTCTCCTTCCTGGAGATTCTGGTTACAGGGGCGGTCCTCTACTCGTGTATCTCTATGGAGTGTTACTAAGGACGTGTCTCCAATCTTAAGAATAACGAATTTACAAGTAATAATACGGAAAATCCTGTTTGATGAATGGCATGAAATCCTTTATGAAACATAAAATATAACATTTTATAATGAGTTTCACAATTAGTTTGAAAATTAACTCTGCAAGTTAAACGGTTGGTTAATACGGTTTTTAGTGTTAAAAGCATATTGAACATGTAATTATAACATACGAAATAATAAGTTTATGTACAAGATTTCCTTGTACTTTTGCTTGTATTCCCCTCTGAAAACGTGAAAAACACGGAAAAAGGTGTAGGGTTATGAGCTCACCGATCGAGAAATGTGTTAGGTAGGATGCTAAGTGTCAGTTTAGGGCTTGAACACGCGCGAGGTTCCTATGTAATATGAAGCGATACATAATTGTATCTAATTAGACTTTGAACTACTAATTAAGTAAGATAATACACTCTGAGGCGCGAAAACACTTTATCTCAAGTGTCAGGAATGATACGGGTTGCATCTAAGGGGTGTAGGTCCTAGATATGGAGTTTGCTCTTCAAGAGTAATCTCTTAGAAGAGTTTTCGGCCCAATAACCATATCCCTATGAGTTTACGGCCATAAACTCATGGGTGGTGTGTTCTTGGATGCTCAAAGGTCTTATAACACTTGTGGAATTAGGCTAGGTTCATTTCTAGGGCATAGGAAGTGAATAAGTCCTCAAATGGACCATTTATGGGAGTTCACGGCTGTAAACATAGAGTTTACGGCCTTAAACTCTTACTTGTCCCTTCCTTTTGTGTTTTGATGGTTCTAGGTTAAGCACACATGATTATAATCCAATATACAAGCCATGGAAGGAAGTTAGGGCACCATTTGACCTCCTTAGAGGTGTTTATGGCCAACGGACCAATGCTTGGCGGGTTTACGGCCGTAATCTCCTAAGGTCAAGGTTTCCTTAATGTTTAAGGTCCCTACTTCGATGGTGGTTGATTCTAGACATTAATCCAAGCCATAGGAGGTGTTTAAGGGGCAATTTAACACCTTAAATGGTGTTCACGGCCTATGAAGAGGGGTTTATGGTCCAAGAATGTTCTTGGACCGTAAACTCATGTTTACTTCCCAAATGACAAGATTTTGGTTTCCTAATGATCATGCAAGTCCCTAAGTCATAGCTAAGCACTAGAAGTGATTTGGAAGGGTTTTGGGGCTTGAAAACCCCATTTATGGGTGTTTGCAGTTTGGGGTTGTTCATGGGCCATAAACAGGTTTTTGTTACTTTAGGATGGTTTAAACACGGATTTGTAGGCTAAACAAGCTAAAAAACAAACTAGGATAGATCATTTACCAATTTGGAGCTTGAAAGGGGTGTTTTTGGATCAAAATTTGAGTTGTAGAGAGAGAGTAGAGAGAGAGTGTGTTAAGAGAGTGAAAAAGCTTCAAATGAAGGTCCACTCACCCTTATATAGGGGTTGAGTTTACGGCGCGGTGGAAATCTACCCGATACCGACGTTAAACGGAGCTTATGGTCGTACCTGATTAAGTGGTCGTAACCCAACGTGGTCATAAATTGGAAATCTTTTTAAAAGAATCCCAGGGTGTTTCACGTGTTTCTAATGCATTTGGATACTCATGAAGTCATAATAAAAGCCTTAATTCAATTAACCTAATTCAAGACGTTAACGGAACAATTTGATAAAGACTGGTTTTATAAACGGAAACGGGTTACAATGACGGAATAAATTTCAGGTTGTCACAGAACCAGAGGTGATCAACCCTCCGTACATAGCCTGGGTTCCTGCAAACAATTTCGAGTACATCGGAGCTGTGACCTGATTGGATAATCGTGATCGAGGGTTGGAGTCGACAACAACGACAACGATCACCATGACCTCAACCACGGGGGACCGTCTGATAGAGCCCTCCCGGCAAAGACTCGGAAGGTCACGAACATCAGGGATCAAAACAGGGAGACTGCAATTCGAGTTTGGAAACTGATCGCTACTATAGACACTACCATCTCACATATCCGAGACTTGGAAGGAGACTGCTAATTATAATACTAGCTTCCTAAGGACCTTATCGCCGCTTGGACGGAGGCAAAAGAGTAACAGGGTAGACGCGCGACACTATAAGTGAGAATGATTGTAGCCAAGCGTCGATTAGCAGAGTTGCACGACGCATCGACTTTGTCTTAGGCATTGTAAGGGGGAGATCGTCGTCAGTAGAGTTCATACTTCTCACAAGACCTTGTAGATTAGGTTCTTGAGTATGTGTTGGTGCTACTCTATACTAATCGGAGGAATTATTTGCTATCAAAACTTTTCTTACAATTATCTAGCTTGGATCTGCATCGAGGTCAAAATATTCTCCGAATCTGTAATTACTAAAATCATACTAACAAACGGACTTAGGACATACCCATTAGACTCCGAGGTCTATTAAGTCTTACTCATGCAACTAAGCATACATCAAGTGGTCGTAAGAAGGACCTAGCTTGGATCAAATAACAAGGTTTCACTTGGATACAGAACTACTAAAATAGATGGGTTTATTTTATATAGACTTTCATTAGGAATTGCTTTCAGAACACCATAAAAATCTGTTAGGTCCAGTATTGTGTTGCGTCTATTGGGCTCGTTAGCTAGTCTAATGTTTATCTCCGGTACGGGCCTGTCCATCCGTGAGTTTTGTAGGGTTTATTATAAATAGATGCTTGCATGCATCCTAGAACAAAAATATTTGTAACGATTAGAGAAGTATTTTCAAGTATATTCATCATTCTTGTTTTGTAACCCTAGAATCCTCTACCGCGGAAGTTCTTAGTCGAGCTCTGCTGAGAATTGAGTAATCTAATCATTCGACTCATTCAGATCCATACTTGTGTTTTGCTTCACAGCTTTTACGTTCTTTACTTACCTGTTACAAAGATCTAATCGATCAAAGAGTTTTTATAACTCATCAATTGGTATCAGAGCAGGATGCTGTATAATTCATACACATCTTTTCTGTGAAAGAGTTTACGATTAGGGTTATTCCGCATTAACTGATATTTATTGAGCCGTCATTCCATAATTGACGTAACTCAACATTTATTTGTTTTGCCCTAATATTACATATTATAAGTCTGATCATTCAAACAGGTTAAACGATCAAGCATGGACGAGTCACAATCTAATCCTATCAACATCTCAAACAACATTGGATCAACGAGAAAGATTCCTATTCTTTACACCCAGGATTACGAAGTTTGGGCGCATCATTTTGAAGATAATGTCATCGGATCTGAAGATAATGGATATCTTATTTTGGAAGCAATCGTGTCTGGACCATTTGCTCATTCAGGAACATCTAAAATCATTAAAACTCAGAAAGAGTATAATGATCTGTTAAAGGATGTAAAGGACGTTGCTCAAGACGAAAAAGAAAAGTTTCAGTGCAACATTAAAGCACTGAGACTGATCCGATTCGCTCTTCAATCTGATACATTTAGGTTGGTGCGTTCTTGCAGTACAGCCAAAGAAATCTGGGATAGGTTGCGAGAGCTATATTCCACAGATGAAGATTTGGAGCATTCTATTCAGACGTTGCTTTTATCTGAGTTTGGTGAATTTAAGCAGAATACTGATGAAACTGTTCCTCAGACGTTTGATCGCTTCAATCATCTTCTTAGCAAGATGATCAAACATGATATAGAAAGGAGGCTAATTGAACAGAAGGTCACCTTTTTGAATGGCCTGTGATCCGAGTGGAGAGCTGTCGTGTCCACAGTCAAAGCTCATGAGCAGTTTAAGTCTTATTCGCTGGCAAAGCTGGTGGGAATCTTGAAATCCCAAGAAAAGATTGTCATGCAAGAGAAGAATGTTGTTTCAAGTTTGGGGTCCTTGGCCCTCCTGTCTAAAAGCAAAAATGTGGTAGAAGATGAAGATCTGAACCTAGAAGACTATGATCTTACTTCTGAAGATTATGCAATGATGGTGTCTAATCTAAAGAGGTTCATCAAGAAAAGGTTCCCTACCAATAAGAACCGAAATTGGCAGGGAAGCTATAGTTCTGAAAAGGTTAGGGATGAGCCGAAGACAGAAGAACCAAAGAAAGAGACAAAGGTTGAAGGAGATTTTGGTTTGAACTACTACTGTGGAGGAAAGAACCATTATGCCAAAGACTGTGTTCTGAAGAAAATGGCAGAGAAAGATGAAGAAAAAGATGAAGAAGCTGTCTTAATGAAAAAGCTGGAAGAGATCAAGAGGAAGAAAGTTGCTACTAACCCTTCTATGAATCCTCTTATTGTACAGGGTTCGGCAGAAGATGATGAGTTTGGTGGCGTGCAAGTTTGGTCTACCGACTCTGAGGATGATGAAGTGAGAAGGACTTCGCATGGAAAGGCGTATGTGGCAAGAGGTGACGAAAACAGTGGGAAGTGTTTGATGGTGACTGATGTATCTCACATGAGGGGATACAATACTGATGGCAGAAAAGAGGACACCAAGGAGCGAGTGGACTTATGCTTCACAGCAAAACCTCTTAGTGTGCAGATCAATGAGCTTGATGAATTGATCAAGAAGGAATAATCTCTTTTTGTTTCATTCAAAGTCCCACAGAAATCGTATGAAAAAGAATTAAATAGCTTAAATTCAAGAATCTCAAATCTAGGTAGTTGTTTAACTCAAACACGGGTCACCAATTCTAACCTAACTGACCAAATAAGCAGGGTGTCATCCAAGAGTGAGGAACGGAGGATGTGGATAGACCTGAAGGAGTCAGAGCTGATTAAGTCTAAGGACGAAAACATTTATTTACAAAGAGAAAATTTAAAACTTTTGAAACAGAGAAATGTTTTTTGTTTAATTGCTAAACGTCTTTATGCTAACATCACTCAACTGCATCTGAACTGTGAAATAGGGAAGAAAATTCATCGTCTGATTTTACCCTTCCTTGAGTTTAAGGAGGATGAAATCGATGCTGAAGCATATAACTGCGAAAGTGTTGTATCGTCCGATGATGTGAATCCCACCTATATGTATGGTCTGGACAAAATCGAATCTTTTATAAAGTCCAAGGACCATAAGGACATGCTGAAAAACCTTCTGGATGAAAACGATAAACTGAAACTAAGGACCGAAACCATACAAAAATTTGACTCATTGAATGCCAACTTGAGCTCAGAAAATAAAATTGATGTTGAAAACGCATATGAGCTTAATAAGGATGATCATATGAGTGTAATTTCTGTAGGGGATGAAGTCGACTGTTTTGAGTTTGTCAAGAGTGAACCCGAAAACCACAAAAATCTTATTTCTGAAAATTCTGTGGAGTTTGCTCGTTTGTCCCAAAATAAGTCCCCGATTCTAGAAGAAAAGGCTGTTGTGTACCAAAAGGTGAGGACAACATCAAATCAAGTATATAAGGTCACAGGAGTAACCGAACATCAAACAGCCGAACTCACTGCCATAGTGAACGAAGATAATGTAGATGGTTGAGATGATTTTTTCTGGTCTGCTTCTATAGATAATGCTGACGAAACTGTTGGTCTGTCAGAGAGGACGTCCTGGAAAACCAAAGGCAGATATGTGCCAGAACCACTAAACAAGCCTGACAACTTCGATGTGCCAAGCACTAGTGGTACAAAAGAAGCTCCTGTAGAAGAAGTCACTTCCACAAGCGAAACATCATCTGTGAAAAGTGAACCGGCTGACAAGAAGCAGAAGCAAAAGGCTAACATTCACAAACAGCCGAAACAAGTGAAGGATCAAAAGCAGCAAAGGAATCTGAGATACAAAAGAATCTCTTAGAGCGAAGGCAGTTTTGGCGATCTCAAAACGGCCATTTCTCTTATCTTGACAAAAATTCAAAGTCAGAGAAAAGTGTTGTCAAGCCGCAAGAGGGCAACAACAACCAAAAGGACAAATTCGGTTCAGAGAGCACCAGCAACCGAAAGCATAGGTTCGGTTCCGAAAGCAAAAGCTATCAAAGTTCAAGGTTCGGTCCCTCTAATGATCAAAAACAAAAGGGTCACCTAGAACCTCACGTCAGGAAACATTCTCAGTCAAAATTCTCTCATTCTAATACTTCTCATTCTAAACCTAATCTTGTTCCTAATCAAAGTTCAAATTCATCAAAGGATTTGAAAGGAAAATCGAAGGTTTCCACAGTCAGGAATGACCAAAAGCAGTCCAAGGCCCAAACGCCAAAACCTGAAACCAAAACGACTGTAACTAATCCTAACAAAATCAAAGTGTACACCATTAAGAAGAAAGATGAAACAACTTTAATAAAAAGAACATATCTTGTTGATGTTTCTCTTACTATTCCTGTTCCTGTGAAAGGTCACGTGGACCCAAGAAACTTTGGGTTCCTAAATCTGCTTAATTTTTGCACGTTATTATTGACGAGCAGTTCGACGAAGAATGGTATATTGATAGTGGCTACTCACGTCACATGACAGGGAGGAAAGAGGAGCTAAGGGAGTTCCGATCTCTTCAGAATGGTGGGAATATCATGTTCGGGAACAACTCATATGGAACGGTAAAGGGATATGGGATGATAACCAATGGAGATTTCACTATAAGAAAGGTGGCGTACATTGAAGGGCTACAACATAACCTCATCATTGTATCTCAGCTTGTTGGAGGTACCGGTCTTAAAGTTTCATTTGCGATGAGGGTTCAGAAATCATAGAGAAGAAAACAAAAAGGGTGATTCTCAAATCAGAATGCAAAGGCGAAATGTTTCCTCTTAATCTTAAACCTATCAAAGGAAATCCAGCTCTCTGTCTGTTATCCAAAGCTCATTCTGACGAAAGCTGGTTGTGGCACCGAAGGCACTCCCATCTCGACTTCAAGGATATCAACAAGCTTGTCACCAGAGGTCATGTTCGGGGTCTTCCATTGCTCAAGTTTGATCGAGAACATTTGTGTGCTGCATGTGAAATGGGGAAGCAGATTCGTCAAAGTCACCCATCCATTATAAACACTAAAGTTATCGAACCACTTGAGTTACTTCACATTGACTTATGTGGTCCATCATCTATCGAAAGCATTGGCGGTAGCAAGTATATTCTTGTTTTTGTTGATGACGTTTCACGTTTTACATGGGTGTTCTTTCTGAAGCACAAATCTGAGGCCACTCTCAAGCTAAAAATGTTTATGAAGCAGGTTGAAGTGCAACTGAGGAAAGTCGTTCGCAACATCAGGAGCGACAATGGACTGGAGTTTAAGAATAAAGAATTTGAAGACTTTTTGGCATAAAAAGGAACCAGTCACAACTTCTCAGCACCCTACAGCGCTCAACAAAATGGAATTGTCGAAAGACGAAACCGATCTTTGTGTGAGGCAGCCCGAACCATGCTAAGTTTCGCTTCTCTACCTTTATATTTCTGGGCTGATGCTATTGCTGCAGCATGTTTTACACATAACAGGTCCTATCTCAATAAGCGCTTCACTCTCACTCCTTATGAGATCATCAACAACAGGAAGTCGAACGTTAAATTCTTCCATGTATTCGGCTCACGATGCTTCATCTTCAACTCTAAAGAACATCGCAACAAGTTCGATGTTAAAGCTGATGAAGGAATTTTTCTGGGATACTCTCTTACTTCAAAAGCATATCGGGTTTTAAATAAGCATTCGAGGAAGATTGAAGAAACATATTATGTGACTTTCGATGACAACTACGTCAAAAGGCTGAAGGCCACTGAAGAAACAGTTGGAGAAATTTTCTCTCAAACAGGTCAAGTCACGGCCTCGATTGCTAATTTGTTTAAGCAGTTTGCGGAGTTATTCGATGAACCGAAGAAAGCTACTCTCTCGGAAGCCAAGGCAGCAGACAACAAAGTCGACCATCTTAAGCAAATCGTCGAAGATGCTACCAAACGAATGGGTGAAGGAGGACAAGTTCCAAATGAACCTCTTCAGTAAGGCGCTTCAGTTGAGGGGGAGAATCCATCTTCTTCAACACAGCCGAGCTCACAAGTTGAGCGGGAGAATTCCATTCCAGTTCCAACCGAAAGCTCAACTGCACCTGAAAGCCCAACACCACCCGAAATTCCTGCAGCACCAGAAAGTCCAGCTACACCGGAAAGCTCATCAATCGAGGGGGAGTATGCCGATGTGTTTTACGAAGATGATAGCCAATCTGAATTAGAAGAAATGGTGAATGCTGAATTGGATCCATCCTATGATCCAAATTACCCTCCTCTTGTTAAGTGGACCAGAGATCATCCTGTTTCACAAGTAGTAGGTAATGTCTCCGAAAAGGTCCTGACCCGATCTCAACTGAAGGCAAAGCAAACATCTCTATTCTCAAAAGTAGAGTTCTACATGTTCAACTCTTTCGTCTCAAAAGTTGAACCGAAGACAGTAAATACTGCTCTTGATCACTCTGACTGGGTTCAAGCTATGCAAGATGAACTCAACGAGTTTGAAAGAAATAAGGTTTGGTGACTCATTCCCACTCCTAAAGACGCCTCAGTTGTTGGTGTCAAATGGGTCTTCAGAAATAAAATGGACAAGGAAGGCAATGTGATTAGAAACAAAGCTCGTCTAGTCGTGAAAGGATACTGCCAGGAGGAAGAAATTGATTATGAGGAAACTTTTTCTCCAGTAGAGAGGCTGGAATCTGTTCAAATATTTCCGGCCTACGCTGCACACAAAAACTTTGAGGTCTACCAAATGGACGTAAAGTGCACCTTTCTGAATGGAGAACTTGAAGAAACGGTATATGTGGAGCAACATCCGAGATTTGTCAATGAAAAGTATCCCAATCACTGCTATATTCTGGACAAAGCTGTTTACGGTCTAAAACAAGCACCTAGGGCATGGTATGAAACGCTAACCAAGTTTTTAAAGATGTCAAAATTCAAACAAGGTTCGGTTGACCCAACCTTCTTTCGTTAGAAGAAAGGTAACCACCATATGATTGTTCAAATCTATGTAGATGATATCATCTTTGGCTCAACGAATCCTAGCTTAACAGATTCAGAAAGCTGATGGAGACTAAAATTTTAAATGAGCTCAATGGGTCCGATTAACTTTTTCCTTGGTTTAAATATTAGACAGGGACCCGAAGGCATCTTTATCAACCAGGAAGCCTACACCAAGACTCTTCTTGCTAAATTTGGCATGATGGGAGACTCAAAGGTTAAAGTTCCAATGGCATTCGGCACCAAGCTCACTCCATCCTTGGATAAGCCAACAGTCGACATTACGCTATATCACCAGATGATTGGTTCTTTGATGTACCTTACTGCTAGCAGGCCTGATATAATGTTTTCTGTCAGTTACTGTGCTAGATTTCAGGCGAATCCTCGTGAACCTCATATGCTTGCAGTGAAAAACATACTCCGGTATCTGAAACGAACCACCTCTCTCGGTTTATGGTTTCCATCAAACTCAGGGTTTTTCGTTCAAGCCTACTCAGATGCAGACCTTGGAGGTCGTGGACTAGACAGGAAGAGCACCACTGGAGGCTGCCAATTCCTAGACGGGAAGTTGGTTAGCTGGCAATCAAAGAAACAGACTTGTGTATCTTTGTCTACAGCTGAAGCAGAATACATCGCAGCTGCCTCCTGTACATCTCAAGTGATTTGGATCCAAAGCCAACTTCGGGACTATGGAATCAATATGAAAAAGATCCCACTATATTGCGACTCAGAAAGTGCAATTAGGATCTGTCATAACCCAGTGCAACACTCCAAGACTAAGCACATACAACTGAGGTATCACTTCATTAAGGATCATGTGGAAGATGCGAACGTCGAAATTCACTTTGTTCGAACCACTGATCAACTGGCTGACATCTTCACCAAAGCTCTTCCTGAAGCATCTTTCAACAAAATTCTACAAGGGCTAGGAATGATGGAATCGGAGTCAGTACCAAAGATTATTTCTCAAGATCAAAAGTTGGAAGAGAAATAGACAGAACGTTCGGGTTCGGGTCTCATGTATGCCGAAGTGAACCGAACGTTCGCGTTCGGGTCTTGTTCTGGTGTACCGAAATGAACCGAACGCTCGGGTTCGGTCGTATCATCTGCTCTTCGCTTTTCACTCAAAGGTAGTTTCTTTGGTTGTAAATCTGTTGTATTATTTTCTCGAATTCATTTATCTTATTATCAAAGTTCTTTTCTTTTGCAAAGTTATTTTTTTGGCACCCGAAATAGACCGAACGCTCGGGTTCGGTTCCAACATTTTTTTTTGTATCCAAATTTTTTTTATCAAAAATTCCAAAAATAATTTTTTATTTTTATTTTCTTTTCGTAAATTCAAAAACTCCAAAAATATTTTTTATTTTATTTTGCTTTTTGGTCTTATCTTTTGTGTGTCTATTTGTGGGGAAATCATTTCACTAGTTAAGTGTCCCTAGTTGTTGTATGCGTCCAAAGCCTCACCGGATTCTGAATAATAGTCTTACTGACTTGGTACAAACAAACCTTGTCTTCCCAATTAGGCTCTCATATTTATTCTAATAATGAGCTACCTAACTCTCTTCTCACATGAGATAAGAGTTTTCTGCTTGGTCCCTATTTTAACAACATAGGTACTTTGGTTTCTTTACACCATCTACACTACTTTTCTCCATCTTATTCGCTTCACAAACATAACCCTTGAGACTCTCAGAAATTACCACTGAGGTTTATGGTTACACAATTTCTGTGTTCATGATCTTAGCCTCGTGTCACTACGTGCTAAGTGAAACCCACAATTCAATTACTACTATGCATTGACGGTGAACAATAAATTTGCTCTAGCTTTCACTAATGAATTGACGGACTCATCCATGGGGCTACAATGTGAAATCTCTATTTTTATTTTGAGTGATTCCTATGAGCTCGTTAAATCCAATAACATTTCTTCCCTTGGAATCCAGTTTTAATTTTTTTTTTTTGAGATTTTACATATATTATTTTACCTTGCCACTTAAATTATCTTCAACCTACTTGTTCAACAGACTACACTGGTCTCACAAGTACTTCGTTCGATTTCTATCTTATATCAAGATCAGGAATTCTGAATTAAAGCGAAAGCCACCCAAATAAGCCTAATTAAAAGAAGCCTTTCAACACTTCTTAATAAGTGTCTGATCGTTATTCAACGGGAAACCACACAAAAACTTTATGGTCTCTCTTAACTTTGAAGGAAAAGATTCGTTCCCGGGATCCATTGTTTTGTGTCTTTATTGACATCACCTAATCCCTCAAATGTGTTGCTTTATTTCTTTTTCTTTTACACACTAAGCACGAAAATCTTTTTGATTTTCCAAAATTCTGGTTTCATTAGTTACAAGGCATTTTAATGGGATTGGTAGTTATAAACGGGTTGTGGTTAATATTAATCCACGTGGGCAATTTTGCTTTAAAGATGTCGTTAACTCTAAAAGAATAAGATGATAAAATGCTGACTCAAGCGGGAGTCAAATCGATTTGATTTCAAATGGCGCTAGAAGGCAAGGCATGCGAATTGGAACCGTTTATTTGAAAATGGCGCCTGATGGGAAGGCGTGTAAATCGGGACTGACACTATCTCTCCTGCGTAATCATCGGCAATACCTACTGTCACGCGTCAATCGCCTCCGAAAAACTCTTCGTATTTCACTCGAACATTTGGGAAAGATTCTTCTCTCTCCTCTACCGACAGTATAAAAGGTAACGTAAACCTTTGTTTACCTCTTTACTGCACCCATATTTCTAGAGAGCAAGAAAACCCTCAAACACTCTACTGTTCATCATCTCTCCCATCTCCTTCACAACAATGGCGGATTCTTCATCAGTTCATGCTACTTCACACATCTTGCCGATTCATCCCCAGCAGAGTTTGATCGTTGATCTTACTCCTCATGCATACGACGCTTTCATGTTCCCGATAATCGAATTCCTGAATTACTTGCTGATTGCTCCTGCTCTCACCAGAGCTGAAGCAGTTCCCATGGAGTTACTGTCCCAGATATTTGCCACTGGTCACTACGACAAGGTCGTCGATCGGATTTTCTTCGACGTGTTCAGTCACAAGGCGTCAATTTCCAAGCAGAGATTCTGCTCATTGTTAGGGTTTGAACCTGATTCATCGAGGGTTAACCCTGAAACCATTCCAATGGGTCATCTTTTCAACATGTTCTACAACATGGGGTACACTGAGGTGCTCACAACGGTCACAAAATTCAAGAAATCGTGCCTGCCTCCTCAGTGGAATGGGTTATTTATGGTACTGTTCAAGGGGTTGTCTGAACGCAGTGCTGGATCGGACGGGGCAAGTCATCTTTTTATCTCGATTCTGTACGGGGTCTACAACGGAATCAATATGGACTACGGATCGGTCCTTTGGCAACAACTTATTCAGAGTCTCTCTTCAACTTCTCGGCATTCTGAGATTTCATACGCCCGTTTCTGGACTCTTGTTACTAAATACGTGATGGACAAGTACCACATCCCCATTGTTGCTGGTTCTCCAATGTCTTCGATTGGTACATTCCATACCACGAAGATCATTGTCTCCGACGCATCAAAATTTCTCTTCAACGGTTCAATCCCTGAATTGATGTATGGCGATGTTCCTACTGACAGCCAGATCATCAAAACATACAAGGAGTTCCGACGCTCTTGTCCGAGAGAGCTTACTCCTGAGATGCTCAAGTCAATTCACGATGCTGAGAAGCCTGCCCTAAGAGGAAAGAAGACTGATAAGGGCAAGCAGGTTGCAAAGGGAGTGAAAGGCCCATCTCCTAAGAAGAGAAAAACCACCAAGGCTGCCCAATCCCCTCCTATGAAGAAGCGAAAAATCCAACCAAAGCGAAAGCTGATCATCGCTTCGTCCTCAAGCGAATCTGAGGAAGAGGGTTCGGATTCTGACGGATCTCCTCGTAACACTCCACCACGCTTGCCTACACCAGAGATTCACATTTCCACTTCTCCAATTTCTTCTCCACCAGTTACTATTCCTATTTCTATTCCCCCCATAACTTCCAACACTGAAATACCTTTCACCTCCATCCCAGTACCACCTCCCATCTTTACCGAAGCAACCACCACCACTGCAGAAGTAAGTACCAACGTATCTGATACGGGGGTTCATACCGACGCACCCAAATCCACCTCAGCACCCGAACCCACACCAACAACCGAACATACCACCCAACCCCAACCTACCTTTACTATCGAGCCTCCAGCTTCACCACCACCATCATCTCCTGCTCATGCAACAGAGAGTGACAAACCATTTCTTGGTGAGGAGGACATGGCCTTCGATTCGATCTATTACGGTCCGTTTCATGTTCAGAGTGACGATGATGACGATGCTCCTGTCACAAAGAGGCATCTCAAGGAGCTTCACGATAAAATCGATTCGCTCATCGCCTCATCTTCAACATCCCAGTCCTCCATCTCTGACATTGCCATTCAGAAAATTGTTGATGCTTTTTCCAAAGCTCATCAAGTTTCTCTTGATTCCGCCACTGCAGCCATTGATGCCTCAACCAAAGCCTGTGAGGCAACGACCGAAAAAGTCGATAAACTATTTACTGATGCTTCTTCCATGTTACAATCTTTACAGGAAACTGCTGCAGCCACCAAAACAACGCTGGAACCAATTGTCAACCAGCTGGATACATCAGTCGCATCAGAGCTGAAGTCGTTCGCTTCTCTTCGTCAAACTCTCTCTGACGACAATTCAGCTTTCAAGACAACCATTGAGGAGTGCCTCACCAAGCTTCAAGAAGATTTAGCTGCTGAGAACTCTCTCATGGATGCTCTTGCAAGGAAGACTACCGCTCTTAAGGTCAAGAGTATTCAATTATCCAACTCTCAACAGGAGATTGAGTCTCTTCAATCTGAAAGAGAGATAATTTCTTCGTGTGTTTCGGATGTCCACGCATCTATCTCCAACATCCTGGAAGCACATGACCCGATCCTCAACTACTCTGTGAGGCGTGACCTTGCGGAAAAACTTGCTCCTGCCCTCTCTCTCTCCTGAGCAAGATAGAAGGGCTCCTTGATTTCGTGTCCATTCCGAAACAAGGGGGAGAAAAAGAGATTGTGTCTCAACCGCCTCCTACTTCAACAGCAACTCACACAACCGAACCTCCTCCAGTAGGCCAAGCCTCAGGTTCTGGTGTGAAAGACAAGGGCAAGAAAATTGCTGAGGAGAGCGACGATGATGATAAGGAGACAATTGTCGACCTTTTGAAGAGACACGGTCGAGATAAAGATGCAGACATCAGTGCTCGTGTAGCTATAGAGGCTGAAGAAGCCGAAAGAAGACAAAAAGAAGCTCACGACCTTCTCGAGAGCAGGCAAACTCTTTTTCCTCCTTGGACTCTTGAGAAGCTACTGAAAGAAGCCACTGAAACACCCAACATCTTGTGGCTAGAACCGGTGATCTCTTTAGATCGTTCTAACACTGTCGATTCTCAGTTCGACATGCCACTAACCCGAAAGGAGTTTGTATTCCATGCCTTTGACAACACCGCTGAGTTCCCTCATCCTCATCCAAAGGTTGATCGGGACTTAGTTGATTTCTATCTGAGGGCCGCTCAACCACAGTACCAAACGTGGAGCGCTCAGAAGATTATCAATGTTCAGGTTCTGAAGCCGTACAGGGAAGGAAACTTCACCAAGGTTCGGTTTAAGGTGCTGAGAGGATCTACAAAGACCAAACATGCACTTTCGCTTGCTGATCTTCCCAACTTGAATCCACACGACTGGATCATTTTGCACAACATTCTTCTCACAAACGAAGCTGAATATGGTCCGATCATCGACCACTTCAAGAGGATGCTTGTCTGCTATATAATGGAAGTCGCCAAGATGGATCAGGAGGTAGCGAGAGTATTCAAGAAAAAGCCTACCATATCTCCTGTTAGCTCAGCAAGTGACCTAAACATGATGCAGATGGGAAAGATAGACCCAAAGAGAAACTCAGTTATGTTTACCAGAAACGAAGGCCAGAAATGTCTTTTCGCTTTGGCAGACAAACATCTCTATACCACTACATGTCTGGAGCATGTCTTAAGGATTATCCATCGGTGCAAGTAGAACACAGCGGATGATAAAAAGTACTTTGATGACATGATTCAATGGTACATTTGCTTAAGATAGACTATCCTTGCGCTTATCTCACGTCTGTTTGATACAACCAAGAAAGTTCCACCTGCTGGTCCAAGCAAGAAGAAATGACAGTCTCGCTTCCAATTGACGCAAAGGGGGAGATTGTTAGGTCCAGTATTGTGTTGCGTCTATTGGGCTCGTTAGCTAGTCCAATGTTTATCTCCGATATGGGCCTGTCCATCCGTGAGTTTTGTAGGGTTTATTATAAATAGATGCTTGCATGCATCCTAGAACAAAATGATTAGTAACGATTAGAGAAGTATTTTCAAGTATATTCATCGTTCTTGTTTTGTAACCCTAGAATCCTCTACAGCGGAAGTTCTTAGTCGAGCTCTGCTGAGAATTGAGTAATCTAATCATTCGACTCATTCAGATCCATACTTGTGTTTTGCTTCACTGCTTTTACGTTCTTTACTTACCTGTTACGAAGATCTAATCGATCAAAGAGTTTTTATAACTCATCAAAATCGAAATACAATACACTTAGAACTAAGATAAACTTAGTTAGATAACCCACAACACATAACCCTTTCTAACGACTCATTATCGCCTCACCTTTAACCACAATGATTGAAAAGTGCTTTCTTTGTAGACCTATAGGGGCGATCATACCAACACTAATGTGTCGGATTCCGTCAGAACCCCTCAGCAAAGTGTGTCTGGGAAAAGATAGTTACAAGGATGGGTGAATTTAACATTCATACAAAACCTACTTCTACCCATTTTCGTAAACTCCATCTCAGGAATATTTAGCAGAAACACTAAGAGTAGTACAACAATGTGCAAAATTTATATATGTGAATATAAATTGTGGGAATGTACCTGAGGAAATCATCCCCACTCACGAAGTTGTTTATCATCATGAAACAAAATTATGTCTGCTCCAAGAGGTAACCAACCAACTAGCAAGGCACCAACCCCGCAGATAGACTCTGCTTCTTTTCAAACTACAGTAACGGCAGCCATGACAGCCGTCATGGCACATCCCAATGCTAACCATGCCAGCGGGCACGGAGATGGTGTCGGAAACACTAATTGAAATAACAATCAAGAAAACCAGCAGGTGCCTACCAACGAAAATACCTCAGACCACAAACCTAAGAGCAAGAAACGAGGTAACAAAGCTCGACTCATCATGGAACGAACCATGTCCAACAAGGTTCGATTGCGCCTCCCAGCCACACATTTAAGTTGTGGTGTCCTAGGTGGTGTCAATTGTGAAACAATTCCACATTTCTTAAGAAAGTCTAGGAACTCGATACAAAGATACTCTCCTCCTCGATCAGATTGGAGCATCATTATCTTCCTGCCCAATTGATTCTCCATTTCCTGCTTAAACTCTTTGAACTTTTCGATAGTTTCTGACTTATGCTTGATTAAGTAGATATAGCCATATCTGCTGCAATCATCAGTAAAAGTCAGATAGTGGTGGTTTATAAAGATTTTTGGTAGTGACAATTTAGAGGTTCTAGTGAGGTAGCCAGCAGACGGTAAGGAAGTGGGTTGGGGATGTGTACCCCCAAACGCAGGTTCTCAGGATGCAGTCCCTAAAGCAAATATAGTTAAGGATTGAAGGGTGCTCAGTGAGATAGCAAGAATGGTTCGGATCTGGTAAAAGTTAGTTGGAGCGCCGACAGAGGTAACCGTTGGCGGACAACAGATCACCCTTTTAATGGAAGGAAGGATGGGGAATCATTTCGACCAATGAGCAGTAAGGAGTTAGCCGGATCCAAGTGGGGGAGAACCCTCCGAGTATACAAGGGTAAGAGCACGCAGTTCCAGAATGAGTACACGACCTCTGAGAAGAAAAGATAGTAGTGCAGCGATTGATGGATTGAGGAGTTCAGAGTTGGGAGTTTGAGGAACTCCCCAAAAATGAGTTCATTCGATTGATATGGTTAGTAGCTGGTTGGGAATTCAAGGTTGGAGGACCGCTTGTAGGACCCTAGTGTGTTTGGAATGAGGATCTTGAGATCGATTAGCAAGAGATGCTTTCGTGTTAGTAGTTAGTGGCAGAGACGGCATGCAGGGTTGTGTGGATTCAGGAGTTGGGGGTTTTGGAAACTTCCCAACGATAGTTTCATGTATCCGGATTAGTAGACGGTTGGTTTGGGAACCAAGCCGAAGAATTCCTCGACGGACCGCTAAGTGTATCAAGGATATAAGATGTTGAGGTTGATGCAGCATTCGATGACTGATAGTTGGTTTTGAGAAATCAGGATGAGGAATCACTAGCAGGACTAGGGATAGTCAGGATGTCCGAGATAGTAGTAGAGTGTTGTAAGTCTGCGGGGGTAGCCGTAGCATTCACTAGCAGTCAGATAGTAGTAGAGTGTTGTAAGTCTGCGGGGGTAGCCGTAGCATTCACTAGCAGTCAGATTGTAGTAGAGTGTTGTAAGTCTGCGGAGGTAGTCGTAGCATTCACTAGCAGCCAGATAGTTTTAGAGAGTTGTAAGTCCGCAGGTGTAGCCATGGCCTTTATCAGGTTGGTAGGCAGCATGAGCGCGTTGTTTACACACGGGGAAAGAAGTAGTACCCACCAGTTCGGGTGCAGCAGTGAGGATATGGGAATCCACGGGTTAGATTTCGGATTTTCCAAATGGTTCAGCTATGGTTAAGTCGGCGATTTGTCAGTAGATCGTCACCTCAGTTATAAGATCAGGGAAGCAGTGGACAGCTTGGGTTCGTGTATGTTAAGGGCTACCGCTAGTCTGGGAGCTACCATTTTTTTTAGCCTTCGATTTGATGATGTCAGGATTCGATGTATGGACCCGGTCGGTTGGATCGGGAGGTTGTTAGAGTCACAGTGTCAGGATGACTAGTGGAAACTAGTTCCAGAGAAAGATTTCGTTCAGAAGTGTGGGAGGTTCTAAGTAAGGAGTCCTTGGGCTCCACAGTTGAGTTGGAACTCAGTGTTGCAGATAACCGATAAATGATTGGAGACCAGGAAGGTCTTGATATGTTGTGGGAAGCAGCCATATAGCCAATTCAGTGTTTCAGCTTGTTCAGTGCTTCAGCCAGTTCAGTGTTTCAGTCAGTTCAGTGTTTTAGCCAGTTCAGTCCTTCTGACAATTCAGTGTTTCAGGTAGTTCAGTGTTTCAGGCAGTTCACTATTGCAGGCAGTTTAGTGTTTCGGATAGTCTCAGTGTGATGGCCAGTATTAGTATTTGTGTTGGAATGTAAGTGTTGATGGTATAGTTGGTCGATTTGAAATGGCAAGTCCCTCTAAGCAGGATCAGTTGAGTTTTCTGCCAAGTATAAGTGATCTGCAAGGATAATTAGACAGGTAGCCTTTCTTTCTGGATGGAAGGCTCGAGTTATTGGAAGTTTAGTAGTCAGATGAGAGATAAGCAGGCTGGTTCCAGCAGCATCGATTCAGTATGAGTGGCAGAGTGGATAGATTAGTTATAGATAGTCGAGGTATCTTCAGAAGTCGTTAAAAGCGACTAGGAGATTGCGATGGGGTGTAGTAACCGGTAGGAGTCCAGTAACCCAGATATGAAGACATCAGTAAGGACCAGGGTGGTCTCGGATTTTCCGGAATGCGGATAAGGGACAACAGAAATTTTCAGTCAGTGGCAGTAACGGAAAGCAGACCATGGTAGAATTTGACTAGTTGATTGATGGGTACTCAATACTAAGTAGCGAAAAGTGTCCAGTGCATAGCTAGTGGTAAGCAGTAAGTTGGTTGTCAAATAGTTGGCCGTGGTGGACTTCGAGGACGAAATCTAGTTTAAGTGGGGGAGAGTTGTAACACCCAGAATCAGGAAGACAAAGAAAAGAAAGGTTAAGCTCTAAATCAAGAGTCAACTCGTCGAGTCTAGGGAGGAACTCGATGAGTCGGAGCGGGATCTGGGTCATTGAGTAAGTGACCGACTCGGCGAGTCAGCGAGTGGACTCGGTGACTCTGGTCTGGGTGAGAAAAACCCTAATCCCAGAGGTTGTGCCCTATATAAAGCACATTATAACCCACCCTCAGCGTATTTGCTCCCCTTTTGAGTTCCTGAAACCCTAGAATTGAGTGAGCCTTCATTATTTGAGAAATTAGAGCCTTGGAGGAGAGAATCTTGGAGAGGGGCTTGAAGATCAAGGGCATTGCTGCAAAGGAGTGGTGTAGATCCAGGATTTACATCAGTTGGATCTTTCATTTGAGGCAATAGTTTATTGTTTGGGCTTATGTGCATCTAGATCTATCTTATGTTTGAGTTTTGGGCATTTTGAGTATGGATGAGATCTATTTCGAGTTTGGAGTAGATCTGAGGTTGCTACCTCAGATCTAGGTTGGTAATAACCTAGAAAGTCATAAAGTTTAGGCCAATAAGTTGTTGGTAAAGCCCCTTTGTTACAAACCCTACCCCTAGAGTGTTCTTAGCCTATAACTCCTTGGTTACACGTAAAGTTTGCCACTTTACGTGGAAGTTAGGCTCTAGAGGAATGGATCTATAGATTTGAGCCCCTGTATGGCTCAAAAAGCCACTGTATGGATTAAGAACTAAAGAGACTCGGCGAGTCACATGGGTGTACTCGGCGAGTTGGATGAAGTTAGGCAGCAACTCGACGAGTTGGAAGAACAACTCGGCGAGTCTATTGAAGATTGCCTTGGACTCGGCGAGTCAAGTCGTGAAACCCCAAACCCTTCGAGTTAAAACTCGGATCAGTGAGTTGAGTGGGGACCCAGTGAGTGGACAGGTCAGGACTCAGAAATCAATAGACTCGGCGAGTCATGGTATGACTCGGTGAGTCGAGTCGTTAATGAAAGGGATTTCTGAGCTTATGAACTCGGCGAGTCTGTAGGCTGACTCGGCGAGTAGGGTCAACCTGGAAGGTTGACTGTGACCAGGACTTTGACATTGACCAGAGTTGACTTAGTTGACTTTTGAAGGGCTGTTAGACTATGTATCATTTTGATATTGGTAGTTTAGAGAGCTAGAGGAGCAGTGGCTCAGAAGGTTGTCGGTTAGCAGCCAGAGGGTATCAGCAGAGCTCATCAGTTCAGGTGAGTTTCCTCCCAGTAGGAACGGGTCTAAGACCACAATGCCGGCCCATTTAGTTAGCAGTAGTTTCTGGAGTTTGGTCCGACGCAGTAGTTAGTATGTTTGATGTCTTCGTGACTCAGACAGGATTATGTGTTATGTGTTCCGGGCTACGGACCGATGCAGTATGCAGTATATGTGTTAGTTGATATGTTTATGTTATGCTATGCTCAGTCAGTTCCGGACTTTGGTATGATGCAGTTAGTTCCGGACTTCGGTTTGATGCAGGGGACTAGGTCCTAGTGAGCTCCGGACTTCGGTTCGATGCAGTGAGTTCCGGACTTCGGTCCGATGTAAGGGACAAGGTCCCAGTCAGTTTCGGATTTCAGTCCGATGTAGTTTCCGGACTTCGGTCCGATGCAGAGGGCAAGGCCCTGGTTAGTTTCGGACTTCGGTCCGATGCAGTGGGCAAGGTCCAATATGTGTTTATATGTTATTGTATGGTATGTGGTAGTTTGGGGGAGCTCACTAAGCTTCGTGCTTATAGTTTTCATTTTTGGTTTCATATACTCAGTTTTTCAAAAGAGGAGCTCGGGAAGATTGTAGTGCACACACCATTTGTTCAGCGTGGGATGTTTATACTTTGATATACTTGACAATTGTTATAATATTTTGAGATACATTGCTTATGATTTTTATATGAGGTTATTCAACTATGATTTTTATTATTAAATTAAACGACATTTTCAGACTGTGTTTTTGGGATGTTACAGGTACCCACTTAACCAACCCCGGAAATTCTCACGGACACCCAAGGGAGTGTTCATACAAGGATATCATGAAATGCAAACGCAATTCCTTTAATGGAATTGGTGGAGTCATCGCTGTGATGCGATGGTTCGAGAAAACAGATTCGGTCTTCGCAGTTTATTCGTGTCCGGAAGGGAGCAAAGTGAAGTTTGCTGCATGCACCTTCTCTGACAGAGCCCTAACATGGTGGAATAGCCATGTTAAGTCACTGACCTTATCAGTGGCTAACTCAATAGGTTGGGAGAACCTAAAATAGTTAATGCTGGAAGAATAATGTCCGTTGGGCGAAGTTCAAAAGCTGGAAGAAGAACTATGGGAGCTCACGATGGTCGGCTCAGACATAGTTGCCTACACTAATAGGTTTAGCGACCTGGCAGCACTATGCCCCGGGATGGTTACCCAAGAGGGAAAGAAGATAGAAAGATACATATGCGGTCTAACTGCCCCGATCCAAGGAGATGTACTGTCTTCTAAGCCAGCCACATTCAACAGAGCCAAACGCCTGGCTCAGCGACTCATTGACCATGGGATCCACCATGGTGTAGAAGTCCTCGTCCCGGAGCTATAAGGGAAGAGGACTATAAACGGAATTCGGATAATAAGAGGAATAAGAAAAGAACAACACAGGATCCTTCACAAGAGCAACAAACGAGTACTATATACGAAGCCACAACACCTACTATTCCAGCATCTGCCAATCGGTATGCTGGAACCCTCCCGAAGTGGGGAAAGGCAACTATCACTACACCAGAGTATGTCAGGAAATGCAATGTCTGAACTGCCACAGAACAGGGACACACAGTCTGTTTCTATAGGGCACCAACTCAACCTATCTCCCAAGTCCCCGGAGTTGAAGTAAACCAAGCCTGATACGGTTGTGGTGAGACTGGACACTACCAGAGGGACTGCCTGATAACAAAGAACTCAGCAGCGGATGGGCGAATTCTAATGATCACCGCAGGATAATCAACCCCGTAGTCACCAGCAAGCAGCGATACGTTTTCAAAACAATAATTACTTTAAAAATTAAATTATATTTATATCAGATTAAATCTTGGGGAAAACACTTAAAAGGAATTATAATAACTCACGTATTGAAACAAATCATAGTATCCAAGAGAACTAAAAGAACCTTTCTGAGATGCTATGATGGCTTAGTATGTACAACAGGGTTGTGCATAGCTAAGATTTTGTAGACTTAGAGTGAGTGATTCTGCCATAATTCCTATGCCTTGTTTGGTTGTGGATTTCAGGTAGAGTTTCTCAGTCAACCCGTCTTATTCCTCTTAATTAGTGGTAACTTGTATATGACATGCGATCACAGTGGTACCAAGGGGGATCATAGTACCAAGTATCAACACTAGTGAGCTAAGCACTTTCATTGTATGTACTCGCTCATCGCAGTACGATACATAAAAGTGTTAATATCAAGGGGAAAACAGAAATCACTAGAAAATTTACAAAGAGCACATTGTCCAACACACTAGGAGTACATTATCATATAACATGCGTTTCTTTCAAACCGGCCGAACTTTTGTTTAGTAAAGAGTCCTTTTCAATCATTCGTCATGAGTTGGTGTGGTCCTGACCATACTAAATTCATATGTTTCTATCGACCGTCAAATTCGCGAAACCTTCGTCATTCTTAACGACAGTCCGACCTAGACCTCAGTTTTGTCTCTCGTATTCTAAGCCCTGAAGTACTCATGCGAAGAGTACTTTGCCCTCCAAAGCATTTTCGATGTATGCTCCAAACACCATCATGAAATACCATTCATCTAACACACTAAGTTCGAGCACAGATGCTAAGGATGAATACAACCCACCTATCACTATTCAATGTATATGCGAGGGTGGTATATGATTACGATTACATAAATTTAGCATGTGTGTTTTTGCCCTATCTCCTGTTCCTTGTTTGGTTGTGGACCTGGGGCAGAGTCGCACATCCGACCGTCTTACTAATCCTAACTATATACGACTTGTATACATGAGGTACTGATAGATGCACCGAGTATGATTTCTATCATGGACAATAGGGCAATGTTGTCAGGTCTATGAGTGGGTATTCTGACAATCAGAGGAGCACAACCCCAGTAGTATTGCTAAGAAAGCTAATTTTGGGCGAAATTCCGTCTAACGGGGGGATGATGTGACAACCCAATTTTTTTTTGCTTTCTAACTCATGTCAAACGAGAGTTAGACCCGTTTCTGGTATCTTTTGACCTTGTAAAGGGATTTTCTGAGTGCTCTAAGCCTCATACATTCAAGGAATGAGTGTTAGGAAGTACTTGCTAGAGTCACTGTGCAACATTCAAGCCTTAATCGTCATCAAAAGGAGTTCACGGCCACAACATTTCAATTTACGGCCGTAAACTCAAGGTTAGCCGTAAACTCCCCTTTAAAGCCTCATTCCCTTCATTTCCTTTCATTCTTACATTTCCAACTCAAGAAACTTACATTCTCCCTCATGTATCATCAAGTCTTTCACTTTGATCTTCAAATATGTAAGTGATTTCTTCCTTTGTTTAGTTGCTTCACTATTTGATCTAGTACCATCCTCATGATTCATCCATGAAAACATCCCTTTTGTCTAGATCTTCATAATCTTTAACTTTGATCAATAACACCAAGAACACACACTAGTGTTTTTGGGGCAAAAATCAACCCTCTTAAGCTTTAGTATCGTGAGTACTCATTTCTTAACTTGTTGTATGCTACATGCACTTGATCTACACTTTGAAATCATCTATTTCCTATGAACAAGAGGTGTTTAAGCCCAAGAGCATCTACCTTGGCCGTAAACCGTAGTTTGATGTGCATATGAGCCTTAAACTTTTCCTAAGGCTTGTAATTAAGGCTAGAACACTTCCTTGTGCTTTGTACGACCTTAAAGCACTATTTGGCACTAATCATGATGAGTTTACGGCCGTAAACTCATGTGGCCGTAAACTCATTGGCCATAAACACCATATGGTGGCCGTGAACATTCCTTGATCAATCACATATGATTCTACACTCCATTCCAAGTGTCCCTTAGTCCGTTGGAGTGTTTCCTTGATTGATAGTTGACTTAAACACTATATTCATGCCTATATATGCCGTATTATGTCATTTAGGACTCGTTTGTGTCTCGGGAATACATTCGTGGAATTTCTCATCCTCATGCAAACCTTTGTTTGTATCACCCACATAAGGTGAGTTCATACCCCTATAATGAATCTTTTAACTTTTTTAAATGCTTTTAATTGGGGGGGGGGGGGGGGGGAAGGAGGAATAGAAGTTGAACACAATGATAATTGTGTAAATGATTATTATAAACATCTTTCAAAATATTGCTTTTGTCTTTTATAAGTGATCAAAACATTTCAAAATCTCTTTTAAAGTTATTTTACTTTATAGTATAACAAAAACTTCATTTTTAAACTACAAGCATAACTTAGTAGTAAAATGAGTATTTTCAATAACAGTTCAAGTAAAACACTAGTAAACTATAAGGGGTATAGTTTAGAGGTTCCGTTCATACTAGATACTAGAGCATATTATAAAGAGAATCAGAGAGATAGATACAATACATCAGAGAGACATACTATACACTATACATGATAACATAAAGAACATACTAAGATACTATAATAGAACGAACATACTAAATGCTATAGCAGGAGAACACTACATTATCTATCTATACCAATAATCACTAAGTCAGTGTTCTTAACAAAAGGTGATAGTATATTGGGTATACATGATCATATAAATTTAATGTGAATTTACACGGCCTAGCAATTTGTTTGTAGAAGTCGCGTTTGGTTTCGAGAATGTCTTGCAGGAAGAACGTATAGTATGGGTACTGCTCAATACATTATGACCTTAATAAAACAAACTTACTTTAAGGTAATCAGTACGCCATGATGTCAATTCAAAAGACAACTAAGTACTTAAATTTTCCCATTACTTTGATATTGTGACAGTTCCACTTGAAAGTTAATGCAAATTATTTTCGAGTTAAGATAGTTATAATCTTAGCAAAACCTACATCTTTTCAAACGACGAACAGAACAGTCGAGTCTAGTACATTAAGTAGAAAGGGACCTATAATGCTAACTTTATGATTCCTTAGTGTACACATCAGGGATATATATTAATCGGATCCGACAGGTAATAGGATGTGTGCTTTCTGCTTCATTTCCTGTTCCTTGTTTGGTTTTGGGTTTCGAGCAGATTCACCTAGTCTACTATTTATTCGATCTTATATATATATATATATATATATATATATATATATATATATATATATATATATATATATATATATAGATATGTATATATATATATATATATATATATATCTATATATATATATATATATATATATCGTATACACAAAGTAATCATAAGGACTACCAGGTATGGGTCAGGTCATAGGACACTAATTCAACGCACATTTTCTAGTACAAAACATACATTTCAAATAAGAACATTTGGTATACAAAACTAGAAACTTAGAAGTAAAGCGTTTAATCCATTTTATTAAATCAGTATAAACTTAAAGGACCTTAGGTGGTTAATTCTATAATACCTTAATTTATACATTAGGGTTATATATAATTAATACCCGATAGATAGTTAGATGTGTGTCTTCCGCCTGATTTTCTATTCCTTGTTTGGTTGTGGGCTTAGGGCAGATTCACACAATTAAATATTTGTTCGATATTAGATTATATATAGCTAGTATAAATTAAGAGATTATAGAAGGAACCACTGTGGTACGAATATTTACCAAAAAAATAAGGATTTTCTTAAAGAATGGTTTCATCAATATAAAGGAACTATTACAGTTAACTCCGTGAATAGCAAGCGAATACACAAGTGTTATATACAAAAGGATCGAACAGCCAATAGGATGTGTGCCATCCACCTCGTTCTCTGTTCCTTGTTTGGTTGTGGGTTTAGGGCAGATACACACAATCACTGGATTGTTTAATCTGGGTTGTATATAACTTGTATCCACTTAGTACTCATAAAAAGGATTGTAGAGTCATTTTTACATATCTTTCATCAAAGCAGGAAATATAGGATTTTCTGGAGGAACAAGTGAACTCACCAGCTTAAATTTTGATCCTCTCTTTCAAAATATCTCGTATTCTCAGGAAAATTGTAGACAGGGACGCGCACTGGGAATTCAGAAGATGGAGCAGTATAGCATCATGTGTTGTTTTGTTATTTATGTTTTTTCTATATTAGGTGAACCACATACTTTGTAAACACTTTCTTTCTAATGAAATGGTTGTTTATTACTTTGATTACTATGATGAATGTCTTGTGATACTAAACACGACGTCCTCCACCCCCGAACGTTTCCACCGTTCTAGTTTTGGGGTGTGACATTTGTTGCGGTAGCTTTAGCTAAATTCAAGGTGATGTTCCAATGCGCTCTAGGGAGTGCTCGTACAAGGACTTCACCAACTGCAAACCTAGGTCCTTTAACGGAACTAGTGGAATCATTTCCCTCTCGCAATGGTTCGAGAATATGGAGTCGATCTTTGAGATCTGCTCCTGTCCATAAGGAAGAAAAGTAAAATTTGTTGCCTGCGCCTTCTCGGATAGAGCCCTCACATGCTGGAATAGCCATGTCAAGTCACTTACTCTAATATTGGCTAATGTTATGGGTTGGGGTGCTCTGAATGAGCTCATGATTGAAGAATATTGCTCGAGGGGTGAGGTTCAGAAACTCGAATAAGAACTTTGTAGACTAAGCATGAAGGGTTCCGACATAGTTGCCTATACTGCCAGATTCAGTGATCTAGTGGCACTATGTCCGGGAATACTCCCTACCGAGGAAAAGAAAATTGAGAGGTACATTTAGGGGCTGATGCCTCCCTTCCTGGGGAATGTCTTCGCTTCAAACCCGAAAACCTTCGATAGCTCCAAGCAACTGGCACATCGGCTCATTGATCATGGTGTCCGCACCCCAACAACAACAACAACCCTGGCCATCCTAGAACTGTCCAACACCGCTGACAAGAAGCGGAAGTTCTGGGTTATCAAGAAGGACAAAGCGGTGCAGAACTCTACCAAAGAGAAACATGTCATAGGTGTTCATGCTATGATAACACCTACTACTACTGCGGCAATGAAGCAGTATGCTGGGAGCTTGCCCAATTGCAACAAGTGCAACATCCACCATAACGGACCCTACCGGGAAATGCAGTGCTCTAACTGCAACAGGAAGGGGCACACATAAAGTTTACGGGGATTTTCTCAAACTAAAAAGGGTTTTATGTCGATTTAAAATCACATTTTGTATCAATAAGTATGGATATTACTTATACACTTTCAGGCTTGAAATTAAGGACCACACATCACTTTTGTAAGTTTATGTCGATTTAAACTTGCCTGAATTATGATTTTAAATGTGTAACACCATAAAATTTAAGACAATTTTTCGCATTTTAAAACACATTTCCAAACACATTCATTAATAAAATCTCATTGTATCATATCATTGTTCACAAAATATTTTCCAAGATCAAATCAAAATAACTTTGCGAGTGTGTGTACAGATCATGCCAGCGCCTTCCCGCGATCATCACTGGTACCTGAAACACATAACACATAACACTGTAAGCATAAATCTTAGTGAGTTCCTCAAAATACCACACATAACACATACAAGGCACTCGAGGCTATAACTCTGTGGGCCCTTGGGCCCTAACTCTGTGGACCCTCTCGTCCTAGCTCTGTGAACCTTCCGGTTCTAACTCTAATATACTTTGATATACATATGGTGTAATTCACATAGAAATAATGCAGTGCAACAAATCACATAAATAGCATACAATAACTCTGTCATATAACTCTAATTACCACTCAAGGTAAAGTATAGTGAGAAGACTCACCTCAGATGTCTCTGTAAATCCCTGACTCGGTAGCAGTATAGTCTAGCCTCCGCCTAGTCACATAAAGTAAGATACCCTCATAAATATAACTCTCGAAGCTAGACCCAACCCTCTCTTAGCATCCTCAGATGGGTAAAAGACTATTTTACCCAACTCTTGACTCAAAGACCCCATTGTTGACCAATCCCTAAAAGTCAACAAAGTCAACGGTCAAACTTTGACCTGACTCGTCGAGTGCACTTGGGCGACTCGGCGAGTCTACACGTGTCCACTAACTCTCTAGCCTCCTTGACACGTCGAGCCTTCCCCCTGCTCGACGGGTTACACCTGGCATGAATCGCGGGGCCACCCCGACTCAACTCGTCGAGTTCAATTATGAACTCGGCGAGTTCCACCTGTAACCCTCTACCACCTTCTGACTCACCGAGTCATCCCCCTGTCACACCCCCAAACCAAGGATGGCGGAAACGTCCGGGGGTGGAGGACTTCATGTAGAGTATCACAACAACGAGTATAATAGTGCTCAAAGTAAATACAGCCATCATAAATATAATTGAAAAAGTTACACCAAAGTATATGTTTACATGATTCGAATCAATTACATTATGATACAAAATGAACTGTTTGACGATTTATCGTCCCATCCTCAAAACGTTGTTGATTTCCTGTTTCACTGAATTCCTGAGAATACAAGTAGTTTTGAAAAGTGTCAACACAAAGGTTGGTGAGTTCATAAGCTTTTGACAGTAAGAGTTTGAAAATCGATCTTTGTAAAGAGATGTATGTTACCAAGAAAAATCCAATATTTTCCTTATAAAAGTAATGTGGTCCTAAATACCAGGACCGAAAATGAACAAGTATTTTTCATACTTAAAGATATGAAAGTGGTTTCAAATTGGCATAAAACCCTTTTTGATATGAAGACGTACAAGTATTTTTCCATACTTAAAGTAATTTCAGTGAGCTAAATCGACATAACTCGCTAAATTAAAGTTAGAACCCGTAAATCTTATGATTTGTTAATACCACATGTGAGCTATCATAACCATACTTGACTTTGACGGCCTCGTAATTACGACGTTCTTCAGGCGTTGGAACTGTTATGACACTTGTCACCTCAGACCTGCCGGTCTAGCTGTTGCAAGCAGTTTTGGTATGGGTTTGTCAAGCCCAATATAGATCTATACACAACTATCACGTTCTCCCTACAAAAGATTCTGGTTACGATTTACAGGACTTTTTGAATTGGTTACTTTGGAAGTAACCCGAAGGGAATGACTCACAAATTTATTCATTAACAGATTTACGTGAACTAAACTGAAAACCTTTGGTATATAAGTTTGAGAAGTAAATGATACATAAACTATACCTATTAGAGTTTATCCAAAATGTTTGTAATGTATAAGAATTCTTTTATGAAAATGCCTTAATGTTGTGAATCCATAAACTATGTTCATTATAGTTTAATATGCGTGTTCTAAATGAATGAATAATCTTCTCATGAATGACTAAGTTTCAGTTTATGACGATAAACTAACAAAGAAACACATTCTGAAGAGATTTGTAATCGAGTTTAAAGATCAAATCACGTAAGAATTAAGAAAGAAGAATCACAATGAACACGAGAGTAAATATAATCTTTGATCAGCTCATATTATGCTTTTCATTTTACAAAGTACAAAAGAATTTTCTGTAAAGAGTATCTGAAAAGTTCTTTTCTCACTCAGTACAGACTCCTATTTATAGGCGTACAAAAGCATAACAAAATACTAAGGACTAGACATTAAGACTTCGTTAAAATGCCTTAGTAAATATAACATTACATCCGAAGACTCAACTTACGAAGACTAAAGATCCTTCGTAACAAAACTAACACTTCGACTTATTACAACATTTATACCCTAACAATCTCCCCCTTTGGAATAAAGGTCGAAGTCTTCATGAAGTTAGAAGTTGAAAAGCATACATCAGCACTCTTCGGATTTCCATGGACCAAGAGATGATTTTCTTTATCTCCTTCTTGTCTCCTTCTGAATTCTTCTTGCAATGATTCATACGAACAATTAAGTTCGTATATTGCGAGTTTGTATATCTTTTCACTTCAGAGGTTTGAAACAAGAATCTCTTGGCCCTTCCACCTTTGTCTTTTCCTACGAAGACTATCCCTAATGACTTTAAACAGATTTCTCCATCTTCATACTTCTTCAACTCAACCTGCTTCTTCGTAGGAGCCATAGGTGCTGTAATGTCGATGCCTTTAACAGTAGCAAGCTCGACATCAGTTTGAGCTAGGCATTCGAAATAATTCTCCAAGAAAATTTTTATATGCCTACACCCAAGACTGAAGACATCTGGTTCAGTCTCTTGGAGAAAAGAAAAAGACTTGTCTTTAAGAATCAGGGCTACATTGATGAGATCGTAAGTATTCATCAATGGAAAGTCCGCCACAGTGAACTCTTGTATCTTTCCACTTGCCCTTGTCACGACATACTTCAAGTTCTGCAACTTGCCTTCGAAAATAACATCCCTTTTTATGGATATCACTTTCTTAATCTTCTCCAAGTACCAAACTTCTTCTTGTGCCTTTGCCAACACCGCATGAAATCGGATTTTCATCTTCTTTCCCTCTTCGACATCCATGGTCTTTGTTTCTGCTTTAAACTGAGGCATGACGAACATCATCTCGTTGATTGGAAAGTCAAGTTGACCAAAATCAGTATTCGTCACCACAAAACTCTTCTTCGGAATCTTCTCAAACGAGTACATATGATCGAACATCACCCTTGACTCAATAGTTTCATAGTTGAAGAATTTCGAAGGATCTCCCTTATCAACGTTTGAACCTTTGAGAGCTCTTTGTCGCATAATGCTTTCCACATGCCTCATCCTTTCAACTTCTGCTGCCACCTCAACTTTTATTTCTTTGTTAGTCTTCTCAATCATGACTACTTTTCCTTTGTCTTTCACATTCGAAGGAGTTGCACTTTTTGATGAAGAAACATTCGAAGAAACAACATTCCCAATTACAATACCTTTTGTACTAGGTCTTGAAATTGGAACAGTTGTAGTTACAGTCGAAATGACTGGAGCAGCTGAAACTATTGTTGGTTTGACCACAGCTTTTGAAGGATAAACTTTTCCCACCACCTTCGAATCTTCTGTTTTCTTCTCATGTTCCCCAGCCTTTGCTTGAACACCCTTTTCTCCCCCTTGCACCCCTGTGACAGCAGGTGGGGCATCTGATACATTTGGCAAAAGGCTTGAGATTCGAAGTAACGGAGTAAGATGTTTGTGAAGAATGGCTTCGAAATGAAGAAATTTCTGAGAAAGAAATTCTTGAGAGATAATCGGAGAAGAGGATTTCGAAGAGATTTCTTTGAGTTCCTTCAGCAGGTTCACCAACTCTCCAAAATGTTGAACTTCGGTGGCTGAAAGAGAGATCGTTTGAGGATTGACTTGTTCGAACATCTTGACACACTGAACAACCGCATCACAATTGATATCGATCTTCTGATGTGCTTATTCATATCCCTGTTGAATATGTTGAACTTCCTTCGTCATTTCTTCACGAAGTTCTCGAATCTGCAAATTCACGTCTTCTCTAACCTTCTTTATTTCCTGTACGAAGAGCACATGACGCTCCGTCGTAACCATCTTTAAATCTTTCACCTCCTGTGTAACTTTCTGATCAGTCTTCTCAATAATGCGACTTTCAGATTCACACATTAACCGTGAAGCCTTCGACATCACCCTACTTTCCATTTCCTTCATAAGAGAATCAACTTCCATGATATTGATTCCAGCACTTCCCGCATCCGCTTGAGATTGTAAAATAGAATTCAATTTTGAATTCAATATTTTAAACTGCTTCATTGTCATCAACATATGGTCAGGAAATTCTTCTTCAGCTTTATCAAATGAAAGAGCTTCGAATGTTCCTCCAAACCCTTCGTTGTCAGTTTCTTCATCAATCGCCATTGTTTCAGCAATAGGTGATGATGGATTTGGTGGATCAGTTGATTATGTAGAGAAGATGGTGGTGAAGGGTTGATACATAAAGGATTGGAATGTAGGAGAATCAGTGGTTGAAGTAACCTGTGGTATAGTCGTTGATTCAAAAATCTTGATGTCAGCAGGCTTCGAAATCTCAGTAGATTGAAAGATTTCGACTTCTTTTGGAATATCATCTTCAGAAGTCTCAGGCACATGTTCCACTTCTTCGACACATTTGGTTTTCTTCAAAAATTTGGCCATATCTTTAGCCCTTCTCTTTTTCGAAGATGGAGACACCGGAGCTGGAACTTCTCGAACGGTAACCCCTTGATGAGTAACCTGAGTTTTCTTCACCAATTGAGATTTTCGCTTGTTCTTGATTCTTCGAAAAACCCCCGTCTTCGAAGGAATCGTTTCCTTAGATGGAGAAGCTTCGATAACCGGTGTATCAGCCACTGAGGTTAAGATCGGAGACACCTCTTCGATAGTTTTAGAAGTAACGATTAGTGCCTGATTCTGTTGTTCGTCTTTCACCCCTTTTTCCGAAGACTCACCCTCTGTCTTCTTTGACTTCTTCGACTTCTTTGCTTCTTGTTGTAACATCCCAGTCACAACGGTTATGTCAATGGATTGTAAGTATGACACCAACACGTTATTCGTGGGATCCACCTTCTTTAGCATAGCATCCGGAATGCGAGCAACTGAGTTAAAAATAGCCGGATCATCATGCACTTCCTTTGGACTCCCGTACATGTGAAATACTGCTTTCTCTTCGTAATCAGGTACTTCTATCTTCTCCTTCTGATAGACGTATTGGACTATCAGACTCCAATATCTTGCACAAGAAATTCCCTGCTTGGCACTGGTCTTCGAAATGCTTGTGATGAACTCTGTCCATAACTGCTCAGAATAATCCACCTACAAATCGTAGTATAGCCCAGCTACCATTGCGTAAACCTCCATCCTTCCTTTATCCAACCCCACCGTTC
The DNA here is from genome assembly GCF_002870075.4 of Lactuca sativa. Lineage (NCBI taxonomy): Eukaryota > Viridiplantae > Streptophyta > Magnoliopsida > Asterales > Asteraceae > Lactuca > Lactuca sativa. The sequence continues at coordinate 92,866,906 of NC_056625.2, read as the reverse complement.
TTCCAATAAGACATATAAGAAAGATGCCAAACAAAAAGTTCCAAATGGTTGGTAACCCCGACTTCTTGAAATCTCTTATACCTGTCAATGGAGGTTGGTGACCCATCTCATTGAACATGTACACCACCTGTGAAGAAGTAAGTTCATCATACGGACCAGTATTCGGAATTCCCAAAATCTTGCAAAACAACCGCTTTGAGACCCTAATTCTTGTATCGTTGACCATTGTGAATTCAACACACCCAGTCTCTTTGTTGTATGATGCCGTGGAACCTGCCTTTGATAACCAGGACATGGGAGCAGCAAATGATTCGAACAGTGCTTTAGACAGAATAGAATTCTGTAAAGCAACCACCAGCATTTGTAGTTCTTCCGGATATTTAGACAAATCTGATTCAACTTGATAGTTTAAACACTGGATCTTCAAAATTGGAACACTGATGATCTCGTCTGTTGTTGGTGATGAAGTAGTCGCCATTGCAGATGATTTTGAGAAAAGAACTTGTGAAGAAGATGAATTGCATAGAGAATTTTTGTTTTTCTGAAGGTTTGATCGCGTAAAGTGTTATGGAGTTTTGATTAGCCCTTTTTTATGTAACCCTAGAATTTGAATTTGAAGTGGGATGCATTAAATGCTTGCTGACATGGCACCTTGAAACCTGGAATGTACTCATCAAAAAGTAAAAAGCGTAACTGTCAATACGCCTTACACGCTTATCATACACCATGCGTCATCAAGAGATAGGACTGTTTGGTATTCCCCAAAAGAATTGGAACCGCCGGATGCCTTCAGAATAGAGGTTAGGCTCTTTTACTTTGGGGTTTAAAAAGTGAAGTCATTTGCCAGAATTTCGAAATCGTCAGTTTAAGTTGGTATTACTCAAACCTCAAGGATTTCGTGTGTGCTGTGTTCCAAAAGAAATTAGATGAGAAAAAAAATAAAATTTTTTTGGAAAACTTGTGATGTCAACAATTTCTTTTGACACAAAAACAATATTATCCCAGGCAAAGATATCTTCGAAAATTATCAAGAGAGATAATTAACAGCTTGTGTGGTTTCCCGTGAATTACAATCGATAACTTGTAAAGAAGTTTCGAAGGGTTTCTTTTATAGGATATATGGGGTGGCTTCAAAAATTTTGTTACATATCAACCTTAAAATAAGGTGAGGAATTCTAAACAAAATTAGTTGTATGACCATTGTAGTCAGTGACAACTTGGTTGCGAATGACATTCAAAGTAACTAGGATTTTGAAAATATACTCACACTGAAATCATATTCATAAAAAAACATTTATGCTGGATCTTTTTGGGAACAAACATCTTAGTTTTCGAATGTTTGATTAAGATCACTCAAAAGAAATGAATATGATTTAGAGTATAAAAGGTACTGAAACAAAAGCTTCGTAAGATCTGGAACATGGTTCCCCGTCAATTCCTTAAGGTTTAGGTTTTGATTGGTTTGATCAAAAACCTCAAGGACAAATCTTCGAATATTTGGAATGTAAGAATTGTTTGGTTTAAAAAGATTGGTTAAGAATCGAAGGATACCTCTGTTATAATGGACAAAATAGAAAACTCTTAACTCATTTGAGAAAAGTAAGGTAGCTCTTGTTGATTTATGCAAATACAAGCCTTGTTGGGAAGAAATTTTCATGAGATAATTTCATCAAGGCTTTCATTTCCCATACATAGAATCATACGAGGCTTGAGACAACATGCAGCAGCATGCTTCTAGGGACATCCTAACTAATCCACAATGTATAGAGATCATACCTTTCCTTTAAATCCAAACGCATGAATCCTTCGTATTTGAAGCTTGACAAAACTCACAACACACATGTTAAAACCGAGAAAAAAATAAAAAATATTTTTGGTATTTTTGAAATTTTTTAGAAAATTTAAAGACAAACTGAAACAAAATCTTTTTGGATTTTTGATTTTTCAATAAAAGAAAATATTTTTGATTTTTCAGGTTTTTCTTAAAAAAAAATTAAACAAACTAAAAATCTAACCTTAGTTGAAATGTGTAGAAATACGAAGCATTCGAACCGTTGACTTGAACAGTAATCTCTGATTTTGTTAAAAAAAACTTCCGAATGCGAAGCGTTCGAAGCGTTGACCATGAACAGTAACCTCTGAACACTGAATCATCCTTTCCGTCCATTCACCAAATGATTTAGACCCATCACTCTTCGCTTTTATCAGTTTGAAGAGAATTTCCATCAACCATTCCCAATCCATCTAAAATCCGAAGAAATGATTTTTCATCCAAAGCCTTTGTAAAAATATCTGCCAATTGGTCCGTTGTTTTTACAAAATGAACTTCAATATTTCCTTCTTCAACATGATCTTTGATGAAATGATATCGAAGAGCAATATGCTTGGCCTTCGAATGCTGCACAGGATTATGACAAATTCTTATTGCACTTTGTGAATCACAATATAAAGCAATCTTTTTCATATTAATTGCATAATCTCTTAATTGACTTTGAATCAAAATTATTTGTGATGTACACGCAGCTGCAGCAACATATTCAGCTTCAGCGGTTGATATTGAAACACATGTTTGCTTCTTCGATTGCCAGCTGACCAGTTTTCCATCTAACAATTGACACCCACCAGTTGTGCTTTTACGATCAAGACTACGTCCTCCAAGATCCGCATCCGAATAAGCTTGTACAAAGAACCCTGTTTTCGAATGATACCACAATCCTAACGAAGTAGTGCCTTTCAAATATCGGAAAATATTCTTTACTGCTGTGAGATGTGGTTCACGTGGATTTGATTGATACCTTGCACAATTACAAACAGAATACATAATATCAGGTCTACTTGCAGTTAAATACAATAAAGAGCCAATCATGCTTCGATATAAAGTAATATCAACAGCTGATTTATCTAACGAAGGAGTTAGCTTTATGCCCGTTCCCATTGGTATTCGTAACCTTGTGCTATTTGTCATTCCAAAATTTTCCAACAAATTCTTCGTATATTTCTCTTGATTGATGAATATTCCTTCCCTGTTTTGTCTAATATTCAAACCCGAAAAGTTATTAATTTTGCCCATCATACTCATTTCAAATTTGCTTTTCATCAAATCTTCGAATTCTTTAGATAAAGCAGGGTCAGTTGAGCCAAAAATTATGTCATCAACATAAATTTGAACAAGCATCAGATGATTTCCAATTTTCTTTCGAAATAAAGTGGGATCAATTGAACCTTGTTTAAATTTAGATTGTTTCAAAAATGATGTTAGAGTTGCATACGATGCTCTTGGTGCTTGTTTTAACCCATATACAGCTTTATCTAAAATATAAACATGATCAGGATGTTTTGAGTTTATAAAACCTGGAGGTTGTTCAACATATACTGTTTCTTCGAGTTCTCCATTTAAGAATGCACATTTGACATCCATTTGATAGACATCAAAATCATTATGAGCTGCAAAAGCCAGAAAAATACGAACAACCTCGAGTCTTGCGACAGGGCAAATGTTTCTTCGTAATCAATTCCTTCTTGTTGAGAATATCCTTTAACAACAAGTGTGGCCTTATTTCGAATAATGTTTCCATCTTTGTCAGTTTTGTTTTTATAAACCCATTTAAGTCCAACAACTGACACATCATCAGGTTTTGGAATTAATCTCCAAACCTTGTTTCTTTCTAATTCAGACAAATTAGCTTGCATAGCAACAACCCAATCAGAGTGTTCCATTGCAATCTTAACTGTCTTTGGTTCAATTTTGGAAATAAAAACATGAAACATGCAGAATTCTTGATGATTGTTCAATACCTCATTTCGTGCATGAAGTTGTGCTCTTGTCATGATTCCTGCTTGTGGATCACCAAGAATTTGATCTTTTGGATGATTTCTTGTCCATTTATCCAATGGTGGATAATTTGAATCAAATTCCAAAAGTGCATCTTTGAACATAACATCTGTTTCTGATCCATTTATGGAATTTGAATCATCAGCATCATCAAAATGTTCTACTTCAATAGTTGTATCATTCTCTAGTATGGGCTCCCCCTCGATGATTGACTCCGGTTCTATATTTTGCTCTGGTTCATTGATCAGTTCTTCTTCAAGAATTTGCTCCTCTTCGACACTAACATGTTATCTCTTTCACTATAATGCTCCCCCTCAATAAAAGTATTTGAATCCAAATGCTCCCCCTCCACTGGATCATCAGCTTGTTCATTTGGATTTAAATTCAAATTCGAAATTGAATCATTGTTATACTTCGAATTTTCGGATGTTTGATTATCATTTGCATTTCTTTCTGCATCAATTGCTTGATCTGAAATACCGAAAATCGAATCATAATCAACATCATTCATTTCAATTGAATCATCTATATTTGAAGAATTTTGCAAAATAGGATAATTCACAAATGTATGTGATGAGATTAAAACAACTTTTAATCTATAAAGATCGATTAGATCTTGAACAAGTATATAAATATGAAACTGCAAGAACACAATATTAATAACAAAGCAGAACGCAACAATAAGAACAAACAGATTGAATCAAACGTGTCGAATGATTAAATAAAATCCTTAGAAGAGCTCGATTAAGAACATCAACTGTAAAGGATTGGAAGATTACAAGAAAGCAATATCGTAAACTCTGGAATGCTAAAACTGAAATCTTGAATCTTAACCTAATATGCATGCAAGCGATAACTTATATACAATACATAAAAGGCTCTCGGTTGGACAGGCCCAAACCGGAGAATACAAGGCTAATTTACGAGCCCAAAAGACGCAATACAAAACAGAACTTCAGCCCAACAATCTCCCCCTTTGCGTCAATTTGGAGCGAGACCTTCACTTCTTACTTGGGCCGGTGGCTGAAGCTGGTACCTTCTTCTTCACGGTACTAAACAGACACTTGGTTATGGAAAGGATGGTCTGTCTAAACCGGATGTACCAATTGATCATATCTTCAAAGTATTTGATGTCATCAGCCGAATTGTCCTTACACCGCTTGACGATTGATAGGACATGTTCCAAGCAGGTAGTGGTGTAGAGGTGCTTGTCAGCTAACGCGAACAGACATTTTTGTCCTTCGGCTCTGGTGAACATCACAGAGTTTCGCCTCGAATCTATCTTGCCCATCTTCATCGTGTTTAGATCACTGGCCGATCCCACAGGCTTGACTTTCGGTTTCTTCTTAAACACTGTGGCAACCTCCTGATCCATTAGGGCCACCTCCATGATATAGCATGCCAGCATCCTTTTGACATGGTCTAAGATGGGACCATATTCGGCTTCGTTTGTCAACAAGATGTTGTACAAGACTATCCAATCATGAGGGTTCAGATTGGGCAGATCCGCCAGAGAGATCATGTGAGCAGTTCTTGCAGATCCTCGGATAAGCTTGAACTTGACGTTTGTGAATCTCCCCACGGCAAACGGCTTCATCACCCGAACACTGACAATCTTCTGGGCGCTCCATGTAAGGTATTGAGGGCGAGCGGCCTCCAGGTAAAAGTCAATGAGCTCCCTGTCAAGCTCATCGTTCGGATGCGGGACTTCGAAAATGTTGGAGAAGGCGTGGAAGATGAACGCCGTTCGAGTCAGCGGCATATCAAATTGCGAATCGACCGAGTTGATGCAGTCGAACGATATCACCGGCTCGAGCCATAGTATGCTTGGAGTCTCTATGGCCTCTTTTATCAGACGATCCCTGGTCCAGGCAGGGAAGAGCAGCTTTCGGCTCTCAAGGAGATCGTTGGCTTCTTTTTGTTTACGTTCGGCTTCTTCAGCTTCACGTGCCACACGACTGACATCGTCATCAGTATTGCGACTGTTCTTTCTCTTTAACATGTCCGCAATAGTCTCCTTGTCTTCATCTTCATCTTCATCTTCATCTCCTCCCTCTACAATGTTTTTGCCCTTGTCCTTCACACCCGAACCCGAGGCATGACCAGTTGGGGGTGGTTCGGTTGTGTGAGTTGCTTTTGAGGAAGGAGGTGGTTTCGATCCTTTCTTCTCATCTCCCCCTTGTTTCGGAATGGACACGAAACTGGGTAGGCCTTCAATTTTACTCAAGAGATCCATGGCCGGAGAGAGTTTCTCAGCGAGGGTACGCCTCACTGAGTGATTGAGGATGGGATCGTGTGCTTCCAGGATGTTGGATAGAGCGGCGTGGACATCCGAAACACATGTCTTGATGATTTTCCTTTCGGATCGAAGAGCCTCCAATTATTGTTCGGAGTTGGAAAGTTGGGTGCTCTTGACCTTGAGGGCAGTAGTCTTACTCGCAAGGACGTCCATCAGTTTATTTTCAGCCGCAAGATCCTCCTGTAGCTTTGCCAAGCGGGCATCGATGGAGGCACGGAGTGCCAAGTTGTCGTCGCTAAGGTTTTGTCTGTGGGTAGCGAACGATGATAACTCCGTCTTTACAAACTGGGCCAATTGATTAACAAGTGGTTCCAGAGTTGTTTTGGTGGCTTCGGCGCTTTCCTGCATAGACTGCAGCAGGATTGTAGCGTCATGGAATAGTTTATCGACTTTTTCGGTCGCTGCCTCACAAGCGCGGGTGGAGGCGTCTATCGCAGCAGTAGCAGAGGCCACTGAGTCATGTTGAGCCCTAGAGAAGGCATCAACTATCCTCTGAAGGGCAGCTTCAGATAAGGATGACTGCTGATTGGAAGAGGAGGCGAGAAGTTGATCAACCTTCTCGTTCAGCTCGCAGAGATGCTTCTTTGTCACAGGAGCATCATCCTCCTCATCACTTTGAACTTGAAACGGACTATAGTAGACCGAATCAAAGTTCAGGTGATCACCACCAAGGTATTGATCACCGCCATCGTAGGCGTCTTCTGGAGATTGAGGTGGTGGTGAAGCTGGGGGTGTTATGGGTTTGGTTGGTTCAGGTTGAGTGGGTGGGGGGTTAGTTTCGGGTGGTGGTTGTGTATGGGTTTCAGTTTGTGGAGGTTCGGTAACAGGTGGGGTTTCGGTTGATGTGGTGAATATGGGTGGTGGTATAGGGAATGAGGTTGGTGGTATAGTAGGGTTTATGGTGGGAATGGAAATAGGAATTGTGGGTTGAGGGGAAGGAACTGGGGATTGGTGAAGTTCCATCTCCGGGGTTGGGGACCGAGGGGGTGTGTTGCCTCTTTGTGGAGATTCGTCTCCTTGTGACCCCTCAGAGTCCGAACTCCCACCTTCGGATTCAGTGGAGGTTGAGGAAAGGATGAGCGTCCGTTTCGGTTAGGTCTTCCTCCGTTTCGGTTTTGGGGAGGAAGCAGCCTTTGGTTGTTTGCATTTCTTGGGAGTAGGTTTGGGGGCTTTGGATGGTTTCTTCCCCTTGTCTGATTTCTTACCCCTGGCCACCGGTTTGTCGGCATCATGAATTGATCGCAGCATGTCCGGTGTCAGTTCCCTCGGACCAGATGGCCCTACCTCCTTGATCGCCTTGATCACACTGCTGTCTGATGGCACACTACCATACATCGACTCCGGGATAGAGCCAATGAAGGAGAATTTCGATGCAGCAGATACGATGACTTTCTTGGTATGGAACGTACCGACAGAAGACATCGGTGCACCGTCAGCAGTGGGGACCTCAAACCTGTCCATGGCCCATCTTGTGATCAGGATCCAGAACCGGGCCAGCGACACTTCAGAGTGTCGAGAAGTGGAAGAAAGGCTCTGAATCAGCTGTTGCCAAAGGACAAACCCATAGTCGAGGTTGATCCCGTTGTACACCCCATACATGATTGACAGGAAAAGACGACTGGCCCCGTCTGATCCTGAGCTCCTCTCAGACAGTCCCTTGAAGAGGACTGTAAATAACCCATTCCACAGGGGCGGTAGGCATGACTTCTTGAACCTTGCGACGGAGGTTAGAACTTCCGTGTAGCCCATGTTGTAGAACATGCTGTATAACATGCCAACCGGAATCGTCTCCGGGTTAACACTTGATGGGTCTGCAGCAAACCCAAGCATGGTGCAGAAGCGGGGACGAGAAATCGACGTCTTGTGTTCCGCCACTTCGAAAAAGATCCTGTCGACACCCTTGTCGTAGTAGGCCGTCGCATAGACCTGAGATAGAGCCACCATTGGCACCGTTTCAATCCTGGACAATGCCGGAGCAAGTTGGGAGTATTTGAGGCATTCAATAACCGGCGACATGTAGGGATCATAGGCTAGTGGGTTCAGATCAATGACAAGGCATTGTTGAGGTCTGATGGGAAGAATTTAAGAGGTAGCATGAACGGATGAAGATTCAGCCATTGTTGCAGGTGTGGAGAAGAAGAAGACCGGGAGAGAGTTTTGGGAGTATTTGCTTTAGGAATTATGGGGGCAGTAAAGAGGTAAAAGGAGGTGTGGATGGGTTTTTATAGTAGGTGATAGGAGAGAGAAAAATCGTTTCAAATCTCTTATGGAAATACGGAAGGGTTTTTGGGTGACTGATTGGTGACAGTTGGGACGTGCGATGATCACGTAGGAGAGAGAGTGTCAGATTCCTAGGATCACGCCGCCCAATAAGCGCCGATTCAGAGAGAGGAACCGTTTCCATTTCCACACGCGCCATTAATGCCAGATGGATGACGCTTCAATACTGCACACGCGTCCAATAGTGTCAGAAAAAAGCGCGGCCTCTTCAAATTCACGCGCCCGCCTTTTTACCGTCGTTTGAATTTCTATCCTTTGAACTTCCGCCGCGTCAGCATCTTTTGTCTCTTCCCCTTTTTAATCTGCTGTCTTTTGAATAAAATGCCCACGTGGATTATTGGTAACCACAACTTCATTATGAACCATCCATTAATTATCCAGCCTGTAAAATAATTAGTAACGGAATTTTTGAAAATCTAGGATTTTCGTGCAAAGAGTGTAAAAAAAATAAAGAAATAAAGCAACTCTTTTTAGGATAATCTGTGATGTCAAGAATGACACGAAACTGATGATCCCGGGCACGAATCTCTTCCTTCAAGGTCAAGAGAGACCTCAAAGTGTTAGTGTGGAATCCCGTTGAATTACGATCGAACATTCATTAATAAATGTTGAAAGGCTTCTATTAAAAAGGCAAATTAAGGGTGGTTTCGCTTTGATTCAACATTTCAATTCTTGATATAAGAACGAACATGAACAAAGTACTTGTGAGACCAGTGTAGTCTGTTGAACAAGTAGGTTGGGATGAATTTTGTAGTGGCTTGGATTAATATGAATTCTCAGATAAAAAATTTAAAACTGGATCCCTTGGGAAGAAATGTTATGGTGTGTAACAATTTCATTGGGGCCACGCAAAAAAAATTGAGAACTCATGAAGGTACATTCGTCAATTCATTGGTGAAAACTTGATCAAGTTAATTGGTCACCGTCAATTCATTGGTGTTGAATATTGAGTTTCATTCAGCTCGTAGTGGCACGAGACTAGGATCATAAACACAGAGGTTGTGTAACCATAAACCTCAGTGGTAGTTTCTGAGAGTCTCAAGGGTTACAGTGATGAAACGAATGTTATGGAGAAGTATAATGGGGATGGTGAAAGAAGACATAGTACCTCTGCTGCGAACATAAGGACCAAGCAGGAGACTCGAAACTCATGTGAGAAAAGAGTGAGGTAGCTCATGATTAGAATAAATGAGTTAGCCTTATTGGGAAGACAAGGTTTGTGTATACCAGGTCATGAAGGCTATTATTCAAAATCTTATGAGGCTTGGGACACATACAGCAGCATGCTTCTAGGGACACTTAAGTAAGTTATCAAATGTATCCTTATAAACGAATGAGCACACATAACAAAAAAAAATGAAAATATTTTTGGAGTTTTTGAAATTGAATTAAAAAAAAACTTTGGAATAGAGAAGAAAAAAAATTTGAAAAACCGAACCCGAACGTTCGGTTGGTTTCGGTTGGAAAAAGGTTGAAAAACCGAACGCGAGCGTTCGGTTGGTTTCGGTTCAGGAAAATTTTGAGAAACCGAACCCGAACCTTCGGTTGGTTTCGGTTCAACAAAATTTTGGGAAACCGAACCCGAACCTTCGGTTGGTTTCGGTTCAACAAAATTTTGAAAAACCGAACCCGAGCGTTCGGTTGGTTTCGGTTCAGGAAAATTTTGAGAAACCGAACCCGAACCTTCGGTTGGTTTCGGTTCAGAAAAATTTTGAAAAACCGAACCCGAACCTTCGGTTGGTTTCGGTTCAACAAAATTTTGGAAAACCGAACCCGAACCTTCTGGAGGTTTCGGTTCAGGAAAATTTTTGAAGAAACCAAGGAGTTTAGATATGCAATAAAAAAAACTTTTCACATAAAGAAAAACAAATTTTGCACAAGAAATATACAACTCAGAAAAACTACCTTTGAAGAAATGAGCGAGTGAAATGGTTGAACCGAACCCGAACGTTCGGTTGGATTCGCTTCTTACGTTTGAGATCGAGAGGTAGTGTGAGGTACTGACTCTGATTCCATCATACCTAGCCCTTGCAAAATTTTATTGAATGATGCTTCTGGAAGAGCTTTGGTGAAGACGTCAGCCAGTTGATCAGTGGTTCTTACGAAGTGAACTTCGACATTTCCATCTTCCACATGATCTTTGATGAAGTGATACCTCAGTGCTATGTGTTTGGTTTTAGAGTGTTGCACCGGGTTATGACAGATCCTAATTGCACTTTCAGAGTCACAATATAGAGGGATCTTCTTCATATTGAGTCCATAGTCTCGAAGTTGACTCTGGATCCAAATCACTTGTGATGTGCAGGATGCAGCGGCAATGTATTCCGCTTCAGCAGTAGACAACGACACACATGTTTGTTTCTTGGATTGCCAGCTGACCAACTTCCCATCAAGAAATTGACAGCCACCAGTTGTGCTTTTGCGGTCGAGTCCACATCCTCCAAGGTCAGCATCAGAATAGGCTTGAACGAAGAAGCCTGAATTGGATGGATACCATAGACCTAAGGAGGCGGTTCGCTTGAGATAGCGTAGGATGTTCTTCACTGCCAGCATGTGAGGTTCGCGTGGGTTAGCCTGAAATCGAGCACAATAACATACAGAAAACATGATATCAGGCCTGCTAGCAGTTAGATACATCAGTGAGCCTATCATTTGACGATAGAGTGTGATGTCGACAGCCGATTTATCCAGCGAAGGGGTAAGTTTGGTGCCGAATGCCATAGGGACTTTGACTTTTGAGTCTCCCATCATGCCGAACTTTGCTAGGAGAGTCTTTGTGTAAGCTTCCTGATTGATAAAGATACCTTCGGGTCCCTGTCTTATATTTAAACCAAGGAAAAAATTAATAGGACCCATTGAGCTCATTTCAAACTTAGTCTCCATCAACTTTCTGAATTCAGCTGTTAAGCTGGGATTCGTAGAGCCAAAGATGATGTCATCGACATAAATTTGAACTATCATAAGGTGGTTACCTTCCTTTTTGCGAAAGAAGGTTGGGTCAACCGAACCTTGTTTGAATTTGGACATCTTTAAAAATTTTGTAAGCGTTTCATACCAGGCTCTCGGAGCTTGTTTGAGGCCGTACACAGCTTTATCCAGAATGTAGCAATGATTTGGATACTTTTCGTTCACGAACCCTGGAGGTTGCTCCACATATACCGTTTCTTCAAGTTCTCCATTGAGAAATGCGCATTTGACGTCCATTTGGAAGACCTCAAAGTTTTTGTGAGCAGCATAGGCCAGAAATATTCTAACCGATTCTAGCCTAACTACTGGAGCGAATGTCTCTTCGTAATCTATCCCTTCCTCCTGACAGTATCCTTTGACAACCAGACGAGCCTTGTTCCTTATGACATTACCTTCCTTGTCCATTTTGTTTCTAAAAACCCATTTGAGACCAACAACTGAAGCATCTGGAGGAGTTGGAATGAGGCGCCAAACTTTGTTCCTCTCAAACTCGTTTAGTTCGTCTTACATTGCTTGAACCCAGTCAGAGTGATCGAGGGCAGTGTTCACTGTCTTCGGTTCAACTTTTGAGACAAATGAGTTAAACATGCAAAACTCAACTTTTGAGAATAAGGATGTCTGTTTTGCCTTCAGTTGAGATCGGGTCAGAACCTTTTCAGATACATCACCAACTACTTGAGAGATAGGATGATCTCTGGTCCATTTTGTAAGAGGAGGGTAATTTGGATCAAAGGATGGATCTAGTTCAGCGTTGATCATCTCTTCAGGCTCGGATTGGCTATCAAAATCAAGCGTCATATCATCATGCTCCCCCTCAATTGATGATTCGTGATAAACGTGAGGTTCAGGGGTTTCTTGTGGTGCTGGATTTTCAGGCATTGAAGCACCTTCGTTTGGAGGTGCATCTTCGGTTGGAGAGATACCTTCGGTTGATGAAGGATCTTCGGTTGAAGTAGTAGAGCTTGGCTCCCCCTGGACTTGTGAGCTAGGCTCCCCCTCGACTGAAGCATTGTTGGTTGGAGATTCATCAGTAGGCGATTCTCCTTCATGCATTCTTCTTGCAGCATCTTCGACAATCTGCTTCATATGATCTATTTTGTTGTCGGCTGCACCTGCTTCTGAGAGAGAAGCTTTTTCCGGTTCGTCAAAGAGATCCAGAAAATTCTCGTACATATTGGCGATTGAGACTGTGACTTGACCGGTTTGAGGAAAGATTTCCTTGGCAGGTTCATCTATGGTATGTAGCTTCTTGACATAGCTATCGTCGAAGGTCACATAGTATGTCTCTTCTATCCTTCTTGATCGTTTGTTTAGGACCCTGTACGCCTTTGAAGTGAGTGAGTAACCCAGAAAGATTCCCTCGTCGGCTTTGACATCAAACTTGTTACGGTGTTCTTTAGAGTTAAAGATGAAACACCTTGAGCCAAAAACGTGGAAAAATTTCACATTGGGCTTCCTGTTGTTTAATATCTCATATGGTGTGAGCGTGAATCGCCTGTTGAGATAGGACCTGTTTTGTGTATAACAAGCAGCAGAAATAGCGTCAGCCCAAAAATAAAGAGGTAAGGAAGCGAAACTTAGCATAGTTCGGGCAGCTTCACACAGAGATCGGTTTCGTCTTTCGACTATTCCATTCTGCTGTGGTGTGTAGGGAGCTGAGAAATTATGGCTAATTCCCTTTTCTGCAAGAAACTCTTCAAACTCCCTGTTCTTGAATTCGAGACCATTGTCGCTCCTGATGTTGCGAACGACTTTCTTGAGCTGGACTTCAATTTGCTTGATAAACACTTTCAGCTTTTGAGTCGCTTCAGATTTGAGCTTGAGAAAGAACACCCATGTAAATCTAGAGAAGTCATCAACGACAACAAGAATGTACTTGCTACCACCGATGCTTTCAATAGATGAAGGACCACATAAATCGATATGAAGCAATTCGAGTGGTTCAACAACTTTTGTGTTAATTATGGATGGGTAAATTTGACGACTCTGCTTTCCCATTTCACATGCAGCACATAAATGTTCTCTGTCAAACTTGAGCAATGGAAGACCCCTAACATGACCTCCAGTGACAAGTCGGTTGATATCTTTGAAATTGAGATGAGAGAGTCTTCTGTGCCACAACCAGCTTTCGTCGGATTGAGCTTTTGATAGCAGACATATTGCTGGGTTTCCTTTGATGGGTTTCATGTTCAGCGGAAACATTTCACCCTTTCGCTCTGACTTCAGAATCACTTTCTTTGTCTTTTTCTCTATGATTTCAGAACCTTCATCATCGAATGAAACTTTGAGACCTGTACCTCCAACAAGCTGAGATACACTGATGAGGTTGTGTTGAAGTCCTTCCACATAGGCCACCTTTCTTATGGTAAAATCACCATTCGTTATCATCCCATATCCCTTTATGGTGCCGAAAGAGTTATTTCCAAACTTAACGTTGCCACCATTTGCAAGAGATCTGTATTCCCTGAGTTCCTCCTTCCTTCCTGTCATGTGACGCGAGCAGCCACTGTCGATGTACCATTCTTCATCAAACTGCTCGTCACTTATAACCTGCAAAAATTAAGCAGATTTAGGAACCCAAAGTTTCTTGGGTCCATGTGAGGTTTTCATGGGAACAGGAATAGTTAGAGAGATATCAACAAGATATGTTCTTTTAATTAAAGTTGTTTCATCTTTCTTTTTAATGGTGAATACTTTTATTTTGTTAAGATTAGGTTGGTTTCTTGTGGGCTCAGGCTTGGATTCATCGACCTTTCGCTTTCCCTTCTGTTCAGCTGATGAATGAGGTGTTTGAGGAAGAGTAGGATTAGCTTTAGAGCAAGATGGAAAGGAATGAGTAGAAGTAGAATGACGAGAAGAGTTAGAACGAGAGAATTTGGATGGGGGTGTCTTCCTTGCTGATGACTCTAGGTGACCCTTTTGCTTTTGATCGTTGGTGGGTTTAACCTTTGAGTCTTGTTCTCTTCTGACTTCAGAACCGAACCTCTGAGTTCGGTTGGAGTTGTTCTTGGAACCGAACCTTTGGTTTCGGTTGAAATCCTCTTGTGAACCGAACCTTGGCTTTCGGTTGGTATCTTCTTGTGAACCGAACCTTGGCTTTCGGTTGGTATCTTCTTGTGAACCGAACCTTGGCTTTCGGTTGTTGGAATCATCGTGCTTTCTTACGGGATTATTTTCACACTTCAGATTCTTGTCCTTGTGTGAATACTATGCATTCTGGGAGTGCCAGAATTGTTTCCTTTCAGAAAGGTTTTTCCTGTATCTTAGGTTCCTTTCTATCTTTTTATCCCTCATCTGTTTAGGTTGATGATGAATGTTTGCTTTCGCTTTTGATGTCACCTTTGCTGATTCCTTTTGAACTTTAGGAGTTTTTCTTTGAACCGAGGGAGCAGAGGGAATATCTGAAGAAGATTCAGTTTGCCCGGAGGAAGTGGAAGGAGTTTCTGATGAAGTTTCACTTCGAGCTGTTGGCGTTGAAGGAATGTCTTCTTTCGCTGAACGATCAACCTCTTGAGGAGTGTCTTTTGTACCACTTGTGCTTGGTTCACTGAAATTATCAGGCTTGTTCAAGGGTTCAGGTATGTATCTCCCTTTCTTCATCCAAGAGGTTCTTTCAGATAGACCAACGGTTTCGTTTCCATTGTCAATAGGAGCTTCCCAGAAGAACTCATCACAGCCATCAGCATTGTCTTCGTTAACAATAGCCGTGAGTTCAGCTGTTTGATGTTCGGTTACTCCAGTCACTTTGTATACCTGATTCGGAGTGGTCCTGACCTTTTGATATACAACAGCCTTTTCCACTAATTTCGGGGACTTTTGTTGGGACAATCTAGCGAATTCTACTGAATTTTCAGAAATAAGATTTTTGGGGTTTTTAGTTTCGCTTTTAACAAATTCTGAGCAGTCAACCGTATCCTCTACAGAAATTTCACTCATGTTTTCGTCCTCGTTAAGCTCAGATGCATTTTCAATATCGATTTTATTTTCTGAGCTTACTTTGGCGTTTAGAGAGTCAAACTTTTGTATGGTTTCGGTTCTCAGTTTAAGTCTGTCATTTTCGTCCAAAAGATTTTTGAGCATGTCCTTATGGTCTTTGGATTTAATGAAGGACTCAATTTTGTCCAGTCCAATCTGATAAGTTGGGTTGACATCATCAGACGAAATCACACTTTCACAATTGTAAGCTTCGGCATCAATTTCATCCTCCTTGAATTCTAGGAATGGTAAAATCATACGGTGGATCTTCTTGCCTATCTCACAGTCTAAGTGAAGTTGAGTAAGATTGGAATATAAACGCTTAGCTATTAAACAAAAAACATTTCGTTGTTTTAACAATTTCAAAGTGTCTCTCTGTAAATAAATGTTTTCGTCTTTCACTTTAATTAATTCCGACTCTTTTAACTCAATCCACATACGCCGCTCCTCACTCTTCGACGCCACCCTGCTTAATTGATCAGTCAGGTTAGAATTGGTGACACGAGTTTGAGTTAAGCTACTATCTAAATGAGAAATTCTTGTGTTAACGTTTTTTAGTTCTTTCTCATATGAGGACGATGGTACTTTAGATGAAATAAAAACAGATTGTACCTTCTTTATCAGTTCATCAAGTTCATTGAACTGTTGGCTGAGTGGTTTGGCTGTGAAGCACATATCTTCCTGCACTTTCGGTACATTGCTTCCTCCATCGGTATTATATCCCCTCATCTGAGATGCGCTTGACACCATGAAGCATTTTCCACTACTGCTTTCCTCCTTAGCCATATAAGCCTTTCCATGAGTAGGCTTCCTCACTTCTTCGTCTTCTGAGTCAGTAGACCAAACTTCGGTACTACCGAACTCATCGTCATTAACCGAACCCTGCACAATAAGAGCATTAATAGAAGGGTTAGCGATAGACTTTTTCTTTCTCAACTCATCCAATCTCTTCTGCAGTACGGCTTCCTCATCCTTTCCGTCATCCTTTTCAGCCATCTTTTTAAGAACACAATCTTTAGCATAGTGGTTCTTGCCACCACAGTAAAAACAGCTTACTCCGGAATCGCCATCTACCTTCGGTTCCTTCTTGGATTCCTCAGCCTTCGGTTCATTGTTCGCCTTTTCAGAGCTATAGCTCCCCTGCCAGTTTCGGTTTTTGTTGCTAGGGAATCTCTTCTTTATGAACCTCTTAGGATTGGATACCATCATGGCATAATCCTCAGTTGTGAGGTCATATTCTTCCAAGTTGAGCTCTTCATCCTCCATCACGGCTTTACTTTTGGATAGGAGGGCCAACGAACCAAGACTAGACACAACGTTCTTCTCTTGAACCATAATCTTCTCTTGGGACTTTAGAATACCAACCAGTTTCGCCAAAGAGTATGATTTAAACTGTTCATGGGCTTTGACTGTGGAAACAACTGCTCTCCATTCAGATCGCAGTCCGTTCAAGAAAGTAACCTTTTGTTCGATGAGCTTCCTTTCAATGTCGTGTTTGATCATCTTGCTGAGAAGATGATTGAAGCGATCAAACGTCTGGGTCACAGATTCTTCGGTCCCTTGCCTGAATTCACCAAATTCAGATAGAAGCAAGGTTTGGATGGAATGTTCAAGATCTTCGTCTGTTGAATACAGTTCGCGAAGTCTATCCCACACTTCCTTCGCCGTAGTGCATGAGCTGACTAGTCTGAATGTGTCGGACTGAAGGGCGAATCTGATCAGCCTTAGTGCCTTAATATTGCACTGGAATTTATCTTTCTCATCCTGCGCAATATTCCTCACGTCCTTGAGCAAATCGTTGTATTCTTTTTGCGTCTTAATAACTCTGGATGTCGCGGAATGAGAAAACGGTCCATTGATAATGGCTTCCCATATGAGAAAACCATTGTCCTCCGATCCAATCATGTAATCTTCAAAATGATGTGCCCATACTTCATAGTCATGGGTGTATAAGATTGGAATCTTTGTCGTCGAACCAATGCTGTTGGAAATATTAATAGGGTTTGATTGCGTTGCGTCCATAATGATCGTAATAACCTGTTCAAAGATCAGACTTGTAATAAAGCAGATTAGGGCAAAACAATAAATACTAAGATACGTCAATTAAGATGACGGCTCAATAACTATCGATGATTGCGGAATACCCTAATGAAAATCTTTTTCACAGAAAAGATGTGTATCGATTACACAGCCTCCCGCTCTGATACCAATTGATGAGATTAAAACAACTTTTAATCTATAAAGATCGATTAGATCTTGAACAAGTATATAAATATGAAACTGCAAGAACACAATATTAATAACAAAGCAGAATGCAACAATAAGAACAAACAGCTTGAATCAAACGTGTCGAATGATTAAATAAAATCCTTAGAAGAGCTCGATTAAGAACATCAACTGTAAAGGATTGGAAGATTACAAGAAAGCAATATCGTAAACTCTGGAATGCTAAAACTGAAATCTTGAATCTTAACCAAATATGCATGCAAGCGATAACTTATATACAATACATAAAAGGCTCTCGGTTGGACAGGCCCAAACCGGAGAATACAAGGCTAATTTACGAGCCCAAAAGACGCAATACAAAACAGAACTTCAGCCCAACAGTATGATTAGACTTTTTAATGTAATGATCATCAAATGTCAAGTTAAAAGTTTCATCCACTTTGCGAGTTCGCTTATTTAACACTCTATAAGCAACTGAATTATGTGAATATCCCAAGAAAATTCCTTCATCTGCTTTTGTTTGAAACTTCGAAAGATTATCCTTGAGATTCATTATGAAACACGTGCATCCAAAAACATGGAAAAATTTGACATTAGGTTTTCGATTATTGATGATTTCATAAGGAGTAACATTAAACCGTCTATGAATAAATGATCGATTTTGAGTAAAACACGCAGTTGAAACAGCTTCAGCCCAAAGATATTGAGGTAAATTCGAAAATGCCAACATTGTTCTTGCAGCTTCACATAAAGATCGATTTCTTCTCTCAACTACACCATTTTGTTGTGGTGTATAAGGAGATTAAAAATTATGCGAAATTCCTTTTTCCACCAGAAATGTATCGAAGACATGATTTTTGAATTCAGTTCCATGATCACTTTTAATTTTTCGAATTGTCTTCTTCAAAGAAACTTCCATCTTTTTGATAAAATCAATCATCATTTGTGGAACTTCGGATTTTAACCTGAGAAAATAAACCCACGTGAATCTTGAAAAATCATCTACTATTACCAAAATGTACCTTTTCTTGTTAAGAGTAGCAACTGTTGAAGGACCACATAAATCTATATGCAGGAGTTCAAGGGGTTCAACAATCTTTGAATCTATTGTGATTGGATGACCTTGTTTGTGTTGTTTCCCTACTTCGCAAGCTGCACACAAACTGTCATTATCATATTTAAGATTGGGTAAACCTCTTACCAGATCTTGTATGACAAGTTTGTTGATGTTTCGAAAATTGAGATGTGATAATCTCCTGTGCCATAACCAGCTAACATCAGCAGCAGCCTTCGAAAGTAGACACACAACAGGTTTGCCTACAATAGGAACAATATCCAATGTAAACATATCACCTTTTCTTTTTGACTTAAGTAAAACTTCCTTAGTCTTGACATTCGAAATGACACTTCCTTCTTCATTAAAAAGAACTTGATTGCCAGTGCCCACAACAAGTTGTGAAACACTTATCAAGTTGTGTTGCAAACCTTCAACAAATGCAACTATGTTGATAGTGAAATTTACATTCATTATCTTCCCATAACCCTTGACTTTGCATTTGTGATTATTACCAAACTTAACCACTCCTCCATTTTCTAGGCTTCGAAAGTCACACAAGTTTTCCTTCTTTCCAGTCATGTGACGTGAGCAACCGCTATCAATATACCACTTGTTATCATATTTCTCGTCACAAAGTACCTGCAATCATTGAAAAAATTTAGGTACCCAAGCTTTGTTGGGTCCATTCAAATTAGGTTTGTCATTCAATTGTAAAGTACAACCATTAACCCAATCATATACTTTGGTTTTGAGACTGTCTATAAATCTAACATTTTCATTCGAAGGGTCAGATATATGAGTTTGTATTTTATTCAAATTTTCACTAATTTTACCCTTCGCATCTTGAGTTTGTGATTTTTCCCATTTTACTCTTGTGACTGGCTGCCAAACTTTAACTGATATATTCGACTCTTTCGATGATAAACTACCATTCGTTGAAGGATTAGCATATTTTTCATACGCCTCATGTATCTGTTCTTTCGAAAACTTACTTGATTGGTATATCTTTCCTTTTCGTTCTAACCAATGATCAATATTTCTCTTTGTTGTTATTCCCTTTGCATATGAGACTTTGTCAGCTTGTTTCTTCAAAGGATTATAACATTTTGCTGTATTTGGAACATAATCAACTTTTGGTTTTGAAAGATATGATTCATGATAAGATGTCCTGTTTTGAAACTTTGAAGTTTGATTTTCAACCTTTTTCTGAAAAACTTTTCTTGGTATTGTAGATTTTATTTTATTTAAAACTTTTGAATTTTTATTTGAAAACAAAGCACTTTTCTCTTCAAAAATTTGAGATTTTGATTTTTCTTTAAAAACTTTTCTTCCTTTTGAAAAATTTGTTGATCTCATTTTTGATGGTTCAACAGTTTGCCAAAAAATTGTTTTCCTTGCTTGACGTTTCGAAATATTATTTTCCTTTGAAAAATTTTCAACTTGAATTTTAAATTCTTTTGAAATTAATTTTATCACTTTGTTATTAGTTTTAACATCAGTTTTAACATCTTCGTGCTTTGAAAACATATTTGCAGTTGGGACAACTTCTTTCTTTTCAACTTTTGACTTTTCAATCCATACCCTTTTTGGTTTATTATGTTGAAATTTATATGAATTCTTTGTAAAAGTATTTTCAACTGTACTTTGATTTGAAAAGAATCCTTCATTTGATGTTTTCATATTGTCTTCCACAACCATCTTTTTGAATTCAGGTTTTATATTTTCAACATTACCTGTTGTTACGAAGACTTGATTTGGATAAACAACAGTATTCGATTCAAGATAATGAGCACCATTTTCACTAAGAATTTTCTCAAATTCTTTTGTATCCAAGTAGATTTGGTCAACAACCACTCGAGGAATTTCAATTTCTTCCAACCATTGATTTTTCTTTGAATTTGTATTTTCTTCTTCATTGTCACTATCATCAGTTTGACTCTCATGTATCTCCACATATTCCATATCACAAACTTTCGAAGTTGAAGGTTTATTAGTTTCAATTTTCATTAATAAATCTTCACATTTTTCTTTCCCTTTAAATGAATTTGCAACATTTATGACAGACAACTGTGAACAATCTACATCTTCTAAATCACTAATTTCACTAATATTATCAGAATTATCTCCAATATCAGCAATCTTAGTTTCACTATTAGATGTAGAATTCTCAGTCTTTTTCAAAATTCGAAGTTGTTCTGATTTAGTTAAGGTTTCATTTACAATTTTTACTAAATCATTAGCATCAAGATAATCTTCGACTTTTGCAATTCCATATCTAAACCTATCATCTAGAACTATGTTAAAATCAGATATTTCTTTTTCACAATCATATGAAATACTATCAACCTTAGCTCTATCATAAGCTAAAAAAGGAAGTAATTTTCTATGTTGTTCCTTACTAATTTCACATGAATGATGTAACTCAGTTAATTTTCCATACAATCTTTTTGCTGAATTACAAAAAATATTTCTTTGAGCTAACAACAAATTTATTTCTTTTCCTAATTTTTCTCTATCCTCCATGATATTTGAAACTTGCAATTCTAAGTAATCAATCCTAGTGACTTTTGAATCCAGCATTTTTCTCGTCTCTAGTAATTGATCACTTAATTGTTTGGCTTCATTGCTAGCAGACACAACGATTGAATCAAAGTAAATAACAGTTTCATCAAAAGATACTAACTCGGAATTATAAGCAGAAACTGGAATGTTAAAAGATTCAAGAATGTTACGTACCTTGGTAGTCATAGGCGACTTGTCAGTAGACTTCGAAACGAAGCATCGCCCACACACTTCGTCAGTATGTTCATCATCTGAATCCTCTTCCATT
Organism: Lactuca sativa; assembly: GCF_002870075.4. Lineage (NCBI taxonomy): Eukaryota > Viridiplantae > Streptophyta > Magnoliopsida > Asterales > Asteraceae > Lactuca > Lactuca sativa. The sequence continues at coordinate 92,845,440 of NC_056625.2, read as the reverse complement.
TTTGCATACATAGCTCCATGAGTTGGATTTTTCATTTCTTCATCATCTGAACCCGAAGACCATATTTAATATGTGCCATCCGATTCAATTTCTCCATGAGCTACCAATGACAGATTCTTTGCTTTCTTCTTTACTTCCTCCAGTTTCTCAGTGTAGTAAGCTTCATCCTTTGTCTTACTCTTCTTTTCTTCCGTCTTTCTCAACAAACAATCTACAGCCAAATGATTTGCTCCATAGCAGTAATGACAATTGATCCCTGTATCACCTTTTAATAGCATCTTCATTTTGCTCCATCTCACTCTTCGAATTTGTCTTCATTTCTATTTTCTTTTCATCCAATTTGTTTTTGTTCTCAAAGCTACCCTTCGAATCTGATGACTTCTTTGGATTAAAAGGTTTCTTAAAAAATTTCTTTACTCTATTGTTTGAGTAAAAAGCAACAGCCTCATCATCAGAATTCATCAAAAAACCTTCTTCTTCATCAGACTTCAATTTTTCACTTTCTCTTTCTGTAACCTTCGAAACTAGAGCCAAAGGACCACCAAGACTTGCTACAGCTTCTTCAGCTATTTCATTAACTTCATTTTCATGAGATTTTAATTGATTGTACAAGTCATTCAAAGTCGAAGTATCAAAACTTTGTTGATTTTTCACCATCATGCTCACACTTCTCCACTCTTTTCGAAGTCCCATAACAAATATCAAATTGTACTCCATTGGTGACCTTATTATACTATAACGATTACAACGATAGATTAACTCGTTGAACCTATCATAGTATGCTTCAATAGACTCATTTTCTTTATGTCTGAAATCTTTGAGTTCTAAGGCATTGTTTCACAGATGTGATCTTCGTCTTTTCACTCCCTTGAAATTTGTCTTTGAGATTGTTCCAGATTTCTTTAGCTGTTTTGCATGTTCTGACATAGTTGTACACAATAGGAGGCAACACACCTCTTAATTCCCTCATGCATTTCTTCTCCAGACGTTTTAAACGATCGGTTTGATTATCAACTTCTGAACTGCTTGAAGACATGCCGATTGGCTGAACTTGTACAGGTTGATTGATTTCTCCTGAGATGCATTTCCATAACTCTTCATCCAATCCGTTCAAGTAATCTTCCATACGATCTGCCCACTGATCATAATATTCTGGAATAAGCATTGGAATTTTTGTGGATGGTCCAAGCAAATGAGAAAATGATGTCATCGAATTCAGATTGAATGACGCCATTGATGTACGGACAAAAGCTTCAAGATGATACTAATCTTTTAAGAATTTTTAAAATCAAATTGTATAATTCAATTCAGAATTACACACCGAACACTCGATTAACAAATATTTTTGCAGAATCAAATCCTAGATTGAGATCTAGATGAAATTTTCAAATTCAAAAAGGACGGAAGCTTTTTGAATCAAACAGTAGATTCAAAAACCTTTTTGATCGAATGAAAATCAGATCAAAGAAAGGATTCCTGCTCTGATACCAATTGAAGAGATTTGTAATCGAGTTTAAAGATCAAATCACGTAAGAATTAAGAAAGAAGAATCACAATGAACACGAGAGTAAATATAATCTTTGATCAGCTCATATTATGCTTTTGATTTTACAGAATACAAAAGAATTCTCTGTAAAGAGTATCTGAAAAGTTTTTTTTCTCACTCAGTACAGACTCCTATTTATAGGCGTACAAAAGCATAACAAAATACTAAGGACTAGACATTAAGACTTCACTAAAATGCCTTAGTAAATATAACATTACATCCGAAGACTCAACTTACGAAGACTAAAGATCCTTCGTAACACAACTAACACTTCGACTTATTACAACATTTATACCCTAACACATTCCATATTTGGAACTCATTGTTATACACTTTGCTCAACATAATACAAAGTGTTATGAAAGTTATATATTGTTAACTAAATTTAACCTTTCTGCGCACTTTTAGAAAAGTCATAGAAAAATCATATGAAGTCGAAAACTAAATCCGTAAATTTTGAGAGTTCCCAAAATGTGTCTAGTTTACTCATAATTTTTATCATGATTTTTAATGACCTCCAACTTGTGTGAAAAAGTCCATAATCACAGACTGGTCCTATTTGGTGTTTGAAATGATAGGCAGTTTTGTAAAAATCACCATAAATTGTAGAAAAATCGTATGAAGATGTGCAAGTAGTCCTTTTAAATCTAAGAACTGGAACCACTTACACCTAAAACAATTTTTTAAAAAATAATGTTTATGTTGTCCAAAACAGTCCGTGAATGGAGTCCAACTTTTCTGATGAAAGCTGTTAGAAAATTTTAGTTATGTTCTTGGTGTTTTAACTTGTATTCCCCCCCTAAAAGTTGAGAAAACATGAAAATGTAGGGGTATGAACTCACCTTGAGTGATTTCAGTAGATAAGTGTTGAAGAAGAGAAGTGTTCAACTCAAGAACACTTGATGAATCACTTGAAGATTCGAAGATCTAACAAGAAGGTGATATGTTTGTGTAAGCAATCTATGATTTTGAGTAGGAGGATGTGTAATAATCATAAGAAAGATGATGATACTTACTAAATGAAGGAGAAAAGACTTGGAGTATGCCTTGAAGTTCTCGAATTTGAGAGAGAAAGATGAGAGAGTTTGGAGTGTGGTTCTTGGTGGAAAAATGAGAGAATGAATGAAGTGAGAGGAGAGAGGGTGGATGTTCCAGCTCTAAGAATGTGGGAATGGCTGAAAATAATGAGAAAAGACTTATGAAGTGACTAAGGATGGGCTGATGGTGAATAGTGACATGGAGTGGGTATGGGAGTGGTTGCTTGTGTCATAGAATAAAGGAAAGTCAACACTCTACCTTTGTACTTCACCTACTCTCTTTTGGATAAGGTTTTATCCTCAAAACGTGATAATTCATTACTTAAGGGGTCTTATATGCTAAAATAAAGTTTTGGGTGAAAATCTCGTGTTAAAACAATTAAAAACCGGCCTAAAACGCAAAATTATTCGAAAACCGGGAAAAAAGGGACTTACAGCGAGACCTCTCGGTCATAGGCCGAGGTTCGGTCCCTAGGCCGAGGTTCGGTCCATAATGATGCTAGGCGCGAAGTGAAGGCGAAGGCGCGGTAGTCTCAGAAGCGAAGGCTCGGTCTCAGAAGCGAAGGTGATCAGACCCGAAATGTAATGAAGGTTCGGGTTCGGATAATGTGCGAGGTTCGGTTCCAGGAGCGTTCAGGTTCGGTTCTTTGAGTGAGGTTCGGTTCAGCAGCCTTCGGGTCAGAAGGGTTCGGGTTCTAAGAGGACTTTCGGGTCCTAAGAGGGGTTTCGGCTCCTTAAGTCCGTTTTTCGTGTAGACTTCCGTTTTTGGGCTGTTTTCGCCAAATTCTAGGGTCGGGATGCCCCGAGTGACTATAGAAAGTTGAGAGAGATTTTGAGAGAGATTTGAGAGAGATTCCACATACTTAGAGATATTTGGGAGAGATTTGACATTCTTGGAGAGATTTCTCATACAAAGAGATATTTGGGAGAGATTTCACATACTTAGAGAGATTTGGGAGAGATTTGACATTCTTGGAGAGATTTCTCATACAAAGAGATATTTGGGGGAGATTCTCGATAAGAAGAGATAGAGTGAAAACGATTGAGAGCGGTTTTGTGTGTGACGAATGTGAGTGTTCGGCTTCGCAATGCAAGGTCCGTAAACCCTGTTAAGCTTTGCTTAAGGATCTTGCATACTCCCGATGAGTATGCAACATTGTTTTATCGGTTTGGCTCGCCACGTACCACAGTTTTAGGTTAAGGAGATATAGATTTACGCACTTTTCGATTTATGATCTCTCATTAGAATAGCGAGTTGTTTAGAAATTACATAACGTAAACTCTAGTACCTACGGGCAAATTGAGTTGACCGGTTTGACTTGTTGACTTTAGTTGATTTTGAATTGACCGAAAATTGATGGTTGTCACATCATCCCCCTATTAGAGGGAATTTCGTCCCGAAATTTTGAATTTAGGCAAGGAGTGGGCATGAACAATCGAGCCCTGAAGTGGGGATACTTCCTAATCGACTGATTCTCGCGCTCCCAAGTGACTCCAGGTCCTTGGTTAGTATTCCAGCGAACTTTCACTAATGGGAAACGGCGTTGTTCCGTTCGCTTAACCTCTCGGTCAATGGTCACTATGGTTCTTTCACGAAGGTGAGGCTCTTGTGGAACTCGATCTCGTCGAGGGGGATTACAAGAGTCTCGTCGGATAGATACTTCTGCAAGTTCGGGATGTGTTGGGTAGAATGTACTTTACTAAGCTCACAGGAGTAGATTGAAGTTGCGATTACAGGGCTAATTCTTACTAGAATCTCGAAAGGCATAATTATCTGGGGGTTTGGCTTTCCATGCTTCCCAAAGCGTAGTAAGCCTGCCCAGAGTGAGGCTTCCAGAGGAATTTGGTCTCTTATTCTAGAGTTCTAAAGGTTTCTTCCTCTTGCTTCTCTTCCCAGTCAAGGGTTGCTCCCTTCAGGGTCAAAGTCGTAAGGGGGTTCTGTAATTTACGAGAAGTTCCAAAGGAGCTAAGACGGTAGGTCAGCGATACCCGAAATTTTGGTGTATTCCTGCTGACGCCTTTGGTGCTGACTGTTTCTCAACAGTTTTGATCAATTGAAAGGGTCCTTAAAGATTTCCACATTGATAATGATGTGTCTTAGGAATTCGGGTCGTCAATTCCAAAACTCGTATCTAGAGAACTTCGGGTAAAGCTTCTCTGATCGTATTGCTTTAATGGTTTTGTTGTAGCTGCTCTCCTTGGTTTCCTTCTTACTACGAGGGTAGATAAGCAAGTCATTTAGAATGACAATGACGAACTGATCCTAGTAAGAATGGTATATCCTTTTTATTACGTTCATTAATATTGAGACCAGGTTGGTCCTATCCAAGGGGTATCACTACGGACTTGCAGCGTCCGCATCAAATTTGAAGGGTTGTCCTCAGACACCATTTTCAAATACTCGCGACTGGTGATATTCAGATCTTAGGTCTGATTCCTGAAGGGTACCTCGTTCCTTATGGTTGGTCGGCCTATTCGTTTATGCGAGGCAGATAGTAAAGGTTTCTATTGGAGATATTGTCGGGGCCTCTGAAGTCGATGGAACTATGAGCAATTTGCCTTTCTATTTGAAGAATAAGACCAGAGCTTTCCATGGTGAGAAGCTTGGTTCTTCAATTTCATTGTTGAGTAGTTCGACAGGTTTAGACCTAATAGTTTTTGTAGCTTGGTAGGTAACATGTGGGTTTGGTTTACGCGACTGGGCCTTCTCGGATGGTAGGACATTTACTCGTCCCTCTGGGCAATCTTGGCCCGAAGCTCTTAGCCGGACTCGTACCATATCCGTCCCAAGCTTCTGTGCTTGAACCTTGTCTGCTAAATGCGACATTCCCAAAGGTCTCCTGTAAATACTTGTGATAAGGTTTCGGGAAGTATAACACTCCTCTGGTGCGTGTTTTGGGATTCCACAGCGAGAGATGATCCGGAGGTCCGTGCTTGATGTTTATGAGACATGAAGGTTTCGATGTTCGGGGGGTTAGGTGAAGGGTCCTTTTGTAGACGTTAAATCGGGAAGATGAGGGCTATATCAATGAAAATTGGATGATGACAGCAATATCTTTTTAGATAACACGAGTTAAGCTGTATTCGCAAGAAGAAATCACTAGAGGGATAAAGTATCTTGTGTTTCTTTTCAGGGTGATTCATTTTGTTTGATGTTATCATTATTGTAGATGATTCATACCATAGTGTCTAGCACTGGTAGTGGGTGGGTTTCGATAGCCAATAATGATAGTTGATATCATGATCCCTGACAGGTCTCCCGACGATCGAGCAGTATATGAACGTTGTATGTAAGTTGACGTTGGTGAAATCGTCGAGTGGGTGGCCCCACTCAATTCTTACTACTGGACACGAAATAGGAGTCAGGATGAAATTATTTGTTTCAAGGCTTCAGTATTTTGATTATAATTAACGCCGATGTATGTACAAAGTCATCACATCTTACAGGTAATGATCCTAAGATCATATATGAATGTATTTGGTTCGATTTGAACGAGAGAGTATTTTAACTACTTGTAGAAAGACGGTGACTTTAGCAAGCATACCAAATTCATAACAAACATATGGTACTTAAACGTTTTTGTCGTTAGAACATTACAAAGTCCTAATATGGTTCCCTGTTACCCTTGTTGGTTCATTTGTCACACTCCCCTGGCTCCCCCGTCATTCTTCTTAGTTGGGCAGTTTCTCTTGAAGTGGCCTGTTTCGCCACATCGGAAGCACCCTGGAATTACTTTAGTATTGGGGGTTGGAGTGATGTACTGCGTCGGGGCCTTACAAAGCGGACAGTATGTCCTTTCCTGTTGTAGTTTTTACAGTGCATCTCCCGACAATCCTCATTGTGATGGAAGCCACATTGGTTACACTTTGGGAGTGATCCTTTATATGGTCTGGCCGGCGTTTGGGTGGCAGACCCCGTGGCTAGTGTCGAGGCATGTGTCGTGACTGTTGTTGTAATGGTAGGGGTGGCCATGGGTTGTTGTCTTTTAGTGAATCTTTGAGATTGGTGGTGCTCTTTCACGTTCCAAAACTTTCTCTTCTTGTTCGTAGGTTTGTGGCCTGAGGTATTTTCGCTGGCAGACCCCCGTTGGTGTTCCTGATTGTTACCACAATCGGTATGGTCAGTACCGCTTCCATTTCTGCTAGTGTTGTTAGCATTGAACTGCGCCATGACGGCTGCCACGGCTGCCATGACTGCAGCCTAAAAAGTAGCAGAATCTATCTGCAGGGTTGGCGCCTTGCTAGTTGGTTGGTTGCCTCTTGGTGAAGACATAGCTCTGTTTCACGATGAAAAACGACTTCGTTAGTGGAAATGATTATCTTAAGTGCATCCTTACGATTTATATTTACGCGTATAAATTTTTTCACATTACTATATTATTCCTAGCGTTTCCGCTAACGCTCCTGAGATGGAGTTATGGCAGTGGGTAGGAGTAGGTCTCATACTGGCGTTAAGCTTTACTCATTTTAGAATCATGTTTGTCCAAACACGCTTGGCCGAGGAGTTTTGATGGCACCCGGTGCATTAGTGCTGGTATGATCGCACCCATAGGTCTATGGAGAAGGAACTTCTCAACAAAATGTTTAAAGGTGAGATGATAATGAGTTTTTAGAATGGCTATACGTCGCGGGATTCTAACTAAGTTTTATCTTATATCGATTTGTAACGTAATTCGGTCGTTAAGGGCGTTCTGAAAACAATTCATAACGACATTCTTTATATGGTAACTCATGTATTTCAGTAGTTCTGTATCCAAGTGAACCCTTATACTTGACCCAAGCTAGGTCCTTATTATGACCAATTGAAGTATGCTTAGTTATATAACTAAGACCAAATAGACCTTCGAGTCTGTGAGTTATATTCTATGCCCATCTTGTTAATTATGATTCTAGTAATTGTGGTTTTAGCGAAATTTTTTGACCTACATGTAGGTTTACCTCACATCCGTGCATGGAAAAGTTTTAATAGCAACTAGATCCCTCGTTTAGTATGACCGCTTAAATCCCAGTGTCGTGCTTATGCCTAGAATAGAGTAGCACCAACGCATACTCACGAATCTAATTTACAAGGTCTTGTGAGCGGTATGAACTCTACTTACGATGCTCCGTCCCTTGCGATGCCTGAGGCAAAGTCGATGCACCTTGCAGATCTGCCAATCGATGCTTAGCTGCAATCCTCTTCTCTTTGAATGCTGTGTGTCTACCCCGTTAATCTCTTGCCTCTGCCTGAGTGGCGATAAAGTCCTAAACAGAGAGTTAGTCTCCAAAATAGTAGTCTCTTTCCGAGTCTCGGGTACGTGAGACAGTAGGGTTGTAGTAGCGCGCAGTTTCCGAACTCGGGTTGTAGTCTACCTGCTTTAATCCCCGATGTTCGTGATCTGTCGAGTCTTCGCCGGGAGGGCTCTGTCAGTCGGTCCCCCGTGGTTGAGGTCATAGCACCCTCGTTGGTCTCACTACTAGAAAAACAGCCTTTTACGACGCTCATTGCGCGTCGTAAAAGGCTCAGACGACGCGCAAATGCGCGTCAAAGAAGGCCCTGTCATAAAGAGAGACGACGTGATTTTGCGCATCGTCTATAGACGACACGCATTTACGACGCTCATTTACGACACGCAATTACGACGCGCGTTTACGACACGCAATGCGTATCAAGGAAGGCCCTGTCATAAAGGAAGACGACACGCATGCGCGTGTCGTAACCTTACGACGCGCGTGTTAATGACACGCAATGCGTATCAAGAAAGCCCCTGTCAAGAAAGGCCATGTCATAAATGAAGATGACACACATTTTTGCGTATCATAATTTTAAATGTTTAAAAAAAATTATTTATAGATTTACTAATTTTCAAATTAAATTTGTATTTAATGTCTCATAATAGAAAATAAATATCATATACAAAAAATACAATCCATTGCATAAAATTTAATGTCATACAAATAAAATACCATAAATAAGAGGTTTTCCCTAACTATATAACCTAATGATACAATGCTATAAAGGGGCACTTTCTTGTTTCAGTAACTCATCATTAAGCGATCTAAAGAAGCTCTGAAACCCTGTCATGTATCCAACCAATCATCATGTCTCTTAGCTTCAATATCAATCCCAACTCTTGATCAAAAACAACACGAAAATCCTACACAATAAACATATATGTCAGTTGTACAATATCAATATCAACTAATTAATAATACACATGGTATGTATGAGAGTGGAATAAAAAATGATCTACCAATAAGTCATGTTTCCATTAAAGGTATCTTTAGCAACTGCAAGTTGCTAGTGATCAAGAATATACAAAATGTCAAGGAAGTATGATTGATTGTAAGACAACTTTGCAGTAATTATATTTGTACTTGAAACACCAAGCAAGGAAATTAGGAAACAACATAGCTAAGAAGCTTTACCAGTTCAACTTGACTAGTGATGCGATTCTCAAACTCTTCCATGACCTTACTTAGCACAGATTCTACAAGCTGCATAAGCAGAATAGTATCATAGCAAACATGAGAAATCAGTTGTTGTGGTGACACAAACTTGAAAAACACCAAATTACACTTACCATGGGAACCTCATCAGGTTTCTTATCCAATAGAACTGCATGGATAAGTATGTTTAATGAGAATAACATTTTTGTGATGATTTTTCAACACATACATTTTTGTGATGATTTTAATATTTTAATAAATAAAAAATCACATAGATTAACATTTTAATAAATAGTTCTTGTAAAGAGACCACACAGATTAACATTTTAATAAATAAAAAATCACATCTAAAATACTTAGCCTTTCTTTTTCATTGCTTACTAGTTGAATGAAAAGTATTTCGATTTACACGAGCAACAAAACAAACGTAACATTCTATAAACAAATACTTGAATAGACAATCTCGTGCTACTTTTCAATAGACAATCTCACCTGCTGACGTGTCATCCACATAATAGTCAGAGAGAGGAGAGAGAGAAATACCTGATCATGGGCATTATAGCAACAACAATTTACATACTCATAGTGTCCTTGAAGTGTCAAACTACCCTTGCCTGACCAAACATCAAATGCCTATAAAAGCATCCAGACAGAAAACATATTTACAAATGAAGTTCTGCCCATCTTCCGTGAGTTGCATCACAAGCTGCAAACATTGCTTCTGTTTTTTCTCTCAATACATCAGCTCTGTTAAATGACACAGTTACCCCTATTAGAAAATTTCTAACAAATAAGAAACATATATATATATATATATATATATATATATATATATATATATATATATATATATATATATATAATATATAACAGATCACCTGAATTTTTTTGATAAATTTGATGGACTTGTGGCATCGTTGGATTTTGGTTGGATTGGGGACACCTTGATAGAATTCCTAGGAAAGGATCCAGACTGAGAATCACCCAAAGGGGTTTTGATAAATTTGATGGACTTCTTCAACGTGTGCTTCTTTCCATTATGTTCTCTAAATCTAGCAGCAAAAAGATGAATCTCTAGTAGCTTCTGTAAAAATAAATAAATAAAGAACAGTAACTGCAGCATGCTCAATGTGTTGCAGCATCATGCAAAGTCCTCCTTGTCTCTCTATAGACCCCAAACCAACACGCCAATTCAAAACCCTAGCCAAGTCATTTTGCTTCTCAATTGCATCCAATACCCACCCTGATGTCCCATCTCCTCCGCATACAAGAATTCTGAAATCAGGCACTCTTCTGAATAGATACGGACCAATTTCTGGCCCTTCTATTGAACTCAACTCATATATCTACAAAAAGTTTCATCAAGATTTTAGAAATTTTGGTCAAAAGATAATTCAAGAATCAATCAGTATGAAGCTATGAACCTAAACATCATTATTCCCATCTGGTGTACTTTCTGTAGATGATTCCCCTATACCTTTATCTTTATCTAAATTCACTTGATTGAAATTCCCTTTATTTTTCTTACTTTAATTTGTGATACTTGCTAGAACAGAAAAAGCAATCTCATTGGCTTCATCAGTAATGGAACTCAAGATTCCACCAGATGATGATCTACCAAGTCCTTTAACATATATCACCTGTTTCAAATCAATCTTTTAAAAGGACCCATGTCACCTCAGTTCACCTTATAACCCATTGGTGTAAAACCTGATAAATAAATGCAACAAGACAATAAATGTTGGGGAATTATCCCAAAATCATACAAATGATACATAAAGCAAAAGAAGCTTTAAGGACTCAGACCTGAAGATGTTTAAGGACTCAGACCTGAAGAAGCTTTAAGGACTCATACTCAGCTTTGTTTCCTGGAATCTTTCAAATCAATCATAGAATTCTGAATTCATCCAATTTGAATGGAGTGTTATGTACATTATTACTAGTTTTACTACGTACCTGGTAGAATCCTACTAAGTTCCACATTAGACCGACGTTCATTCCAGCAATGGAGAAGTTGGAAAACAGGACAAACTTCATAAGTTCTGAAGTGGGAAGATGTGAGAGTTGGATGTAGCCCAGCCACCTAAGAACAAGGGCCATCAAGGTGGTAGTCATAAAATGTAATTCAGTCAATGTTGTTGCTGCCTACAAAGTATAAAGATGTAATTAGTTATAAAGGAGTTTTAATATCTTAACAAACCTGAATAGTTGATTTTGCTAGAAATAGAAACACATCAGATGCAGTAACACATCAGTACCATATATTTGATCCGGATCAATCAAAGTGGTCGAAATTCATCGATAATAATCCATCTAAAGAGCATGATAAAATATTTACAATTTTAATATCTTAACAAACCTGAATAGTTGATTTTGTAAAACGGCATTTTAGACATGTTGCATTGTTTTGAGCTTTTTGGGTATGGAGAGTATGCCCTAATACTTGTTGAAGGAATTGCACATGATTGAGAATGTTTTGTATAGAACGAGCTCTTAAAGCCTATGACTTCAACATTTTCACATAACCTGAAACCAATAAAGATGGTGCTGATAGGATTGAGAATGTGTATCAGAAATCAATCCTTTAATCTAGATAAGTTGTTAGAGGCATTTTTACAAACAGGTGGTGTGCACCATGAAAAACATGTGGAATTAGTCTATCTAACGTGAATGAGATTAGATTAGAAACAAATGGTTCACTCCCCCTAAACCCTGACCCATCATACCTTTCTTCACGGCGATCCTGTCCGGTAAAAAATAGCCGGCGCTTGCCTGCTTCTTAGGTCTACCAGAACTGGAGGGTAAAGCCTCATGCTTTCGCAGAGACTAGCATGAGTATAAACCATATCCTTCACTTCATCGTAAATGGAGGAATCTGATTTCTCTTTGTCTTTGACTTCGTTCACAACTTCACTTTCAATCGTTGGATTCTTGTAAAGTAACCAAAAGAACCACGTCAAAGCCGCCGAGGTTGTATCTCTTCCGGCGAGTATGAAGCTGATTACAATATCTGTCAGATGTTTTTCATCCAAATGACCAGAGTTCAGAAACCGAGAAAACAAATCAACGGGTTCGGTCGTGAGTGCTTGTTTCTTTTCGTTCAATACGTTCGTGGTGAACTGACGGATCTCGGCAACTGCTTCTTTAAGCCGTTTCTCGGATCCGATGTTAAAAAACCTTTCGACATTAAAGATTCCATCTCCAAGCAGATCGAAGGGGTTGACCGGAAAATATCGCCTTTTTGGTATGGTGAGAATTTAGTCTTGAGGATATGTTGAACGTTTGCGGGGTTTCCGGTGAGCACACGGTTTTGAACGAAAAGATGACTGAGCAAGAAGGTGAAGTAGCAACCGACAAATGAAATTGAAAGGTAGAGGCGCTACACATCAACATTGAGAAATCGAGAACCCCTGCGGGTTTGATCTATTCAAAAGACGGGATCAAAGATCTCGTGATATTGCGATTTTGTTGTGGGAGAAAAGAGGATTGGTGATGATATTAGGGTTTTTTGGGGTATTAGAGTGAGATATATATATATATATATATATATATATATATATATATATATATATATATATATATATAGAGAGAGAGAGAGAGAGAGAGAGAGAGATATAGATAGAAAAGAAAGATGGAAATTAGGTAGAGGATAACAATGGCGGCCTTTCAAACTTTTGGGATTTTCGTTTCCCCCCAGTTGCAAAAGAAGAGAACGCGCCTTTCATTTTAAAAATATAAAGCGACGTTTCTAGACGACACCCATTTTTAAATAAGTGCCCTCCGTGTTTTAAATAAGTGCCCTCCGACGTTTCAGGGCACGCACAAAAGCGTGTCTTCTATCCTTCAAATTTTAGAAGAGATAACATTATTTTTAGGGCACACGCTTTTGCGTATCGTAAATCACCGCGTGTCATTGTTTGCGCGTCATTAAAGATCTGTTTTCTAGTAGTGTCTCCACATGGTGGTTGTTGTCATTGCTATTGACATTCAACCCTCAATCACGATTGCCCAACGGGGCACAGGTTCGATGTAGTCGAAACGGTTCGCGGAAACCCTTGCTATGCATGGAGGATTGATTACCTCCGGTTCTGCTTCTGATTCTCCTCATAACCATTCACCATTTCTTGGGTTCGGATTGGGAAAGTAGGGGTCGTCCGGTAAGTAGGATCTTACTATGTTGTACGTGCGAGAATAGGAGTGGAAGAGATAATTACTAGGCGTCTAACTCTATAATTAATTACTTATAGGGGTGATCCTTATTAGTTACTTCTATAATGACATAGTGCCTACTAATTACATATAAAAAGATATGATAGACCTTCGAATAAGTGATCCTACCCAAGATCCACATCCAAACAAGGAAAAGGAAGTAAGGCAAGGACAACAAATTATAAGTCTACGATTTCTAAGTTATATAATATCTTGGGGTATCCACTTATAGACCAATTATTAAGGATCTATTTAGTTTTCCTATAAGTCATGATATTACAAAATACTCCTATAGTATTTTTAAACTCGTGTTTTGTTCTAATGTTCTCATTGTGGTAGTGTTGGTAAGTATTTAGACTTGTTGCCACATCACAACCATTCTTGGGCATCTGCTAATCACTCCTCGGACTAGCATAGTTGATCAGGCTATGCCATTCCCAAGATTGATCATACACCCCCGAGCTTAACTGTGATATTCAACAATTGCTACTTTTGTTTTGTTTTAGAACGATGCTGAACTTAGTTTGTATGCATGCATGTATACTTTTAATAAGAAACTATTTATTTCTAAAAGTATAGTTCTTTTGAAAACTTTAAATCAGAGACTCTAGTCCCAATGCATTTATAGTTTGTATATCTTATGTGGTTCGATATACTGAGTTCACTATAAACAATGCTCTGATACCAATCAGTCACACCCCCAAACCAAGGATGGCGGAAACGTCCGGGGGTGGAGGACTTCATGTAGAGTATCACAACAACGAGTATAATAGTGCTCAAAGTAAATACAACCATCATAAATATAATTGAAAAAGTTACACCAAAGTATATGTTTACATGATTCGAATCAATTACATTATGATACAAAATGAACTGTTTGACGATTTCTCGTCCCATCCTCAAAACGTGGTTGATTTCCTGTTTCACTGAATTCCTGAGAATACAAGTAGTTTTGAAAAGTGTCAACACAAAGTTTGGTGAGTTCATAAGCTTTTGACAGTAAGAGTTTGAAAATCGATCTTTGTAAAGAGATGTATGTTACCATGAAAAATCCAATATTTTCCTTATAGCAGTAATCTGGTCCTAAATACCAGGACCGAAAATGAACAAGTATTTGTCATACTTAAAGATATGAAAGTGGTTTCAAATTGGCATAAAACCCTTTTTGATATGAAGACGTACAAGTATTTTTCCATACTTAAAGTAATTTCAGTGAGCTAAATCGACATAACTCGCTAAATTAAAGTTAGAACCTGTAAATCTTATGATTTGTTAATACCACATGTGAGTTATCATAACCATACTTGACTTTGACGGCCACGTAATTACGACGTTCTTCAGGTGTCGGAACCGTTATGACACTTGTCACCTCAGACCTGCCGGTCTCGCTGTTGCAAGCAGCTTTGGTGTGGGTTTGTCAAGCCCAATATAGATCTATACACAACTATCACGTTCTCCCTACAAGAGATTCTGGTTTTGATTTACAGGACTTTTTGAATTGGTTACTTTGGAAGTAACCCGAAGCGAATGACTCACAAATTTATTCATTAACAGATTTACGTGAACTAAACTGAAAACCTTTGGTATATAAGTTTGAGAAGTAAATGATACATAAACTATACCTATAATAGTTTATCCAAAACGTTTGTAATGTATAGGAATTCTTTTATGAAAATGCCTTAATGTTGTGAATCCATAAACTATGCTCATTATAGTTTAATATGCGTGTTCTAAATGAATGAATAATCTTCTCATGAATGAATAAGTTTCAGTTTATGACGATAAACTAACAAGGAAACACATTCAATATTTGGAACTCATTTTTATACACTTTCCTCAATATAATACAAAGTGTTATGAAAGTTATATACTGTTAACTAAATTTAACCTTTCTACGCTGCTTTAGAAAAGTAATAGAAAAATCATACGAAGTCGAAAACTAAATCCGTAAATTCTGAGAGTTCCCAAAATGTGTCTAGTTTACTCATAATTTTTATCATTATTTTTAATGACCTCCAACTTGTGTGAAAAAGTCCATAATCACAGACTGGTCCGGTTTGGTGTTTGAAATGATAGGCAGTTTTGTAAAAATCACCATAAATTGTAGAAAAATCGTATGGAGATGTGCAAGTAGTCATTTTAGAGATAAGAACTGGAACTACTAACAACTAAAACAATTTTGTAAATAATAATGTTATGTTGTCCAAACCAGTCCGTGAATGGAGTCCAACTTTTCTGATGAAAGCTGTTAGAAAATTTTAGTAATGTTCTTGGTGTTTTAACTTGTATTCCCCCCCCCCCCCCCCCCCAAAAAAAAAAAAAGTTGAGAAAACATGAAAATTTAGGGGTATGAACTCACCTTGAGTGATTTCAGTAGATAAGTGTTGAAGAAGAGAAGTGTTCAACTCAAGAACACTTGATGAATCAATTGAAGATTCGAAGATCTAACAAGAAGGTGATGATGTTTGTGTAAGCAATCTATGATTTTGAGTAGAAGGATGTGTAATAATCATAAGAAAGATGATGATACTTACTAAATGAAGGAGAAAAGTTTTGGAGTATGCCTTCAAGTTCTCAAATTTGAGAGAGAAAGATGAGAGAGTTTGGAGTGTGGTTCTTGGTGGAAAAATGAGAGAATGAATGAAGTGAGAGGAGAGAGAGTGGATGTTCCAGCTCTAAGAACGTGGGAATGGTTGAAAATAATGAGAAAAGACTTATGAAGTGACTAAGGATGGGCTGATGGTGAATAGTGACATGGAGTGGGTATGGGAGTGGTTGCTTGTGTCATAGTGTCACACCCCGAAAACCAAAGGCGGAAACGTTCCCGGGGTTGACTCCATGTTGTGTATCAAATCCAATGTACATAGTAATCACAGTAAACAACCATTACATTACATATATATGAAAGTTTACATTTGGTTCAAACGTAAATTGTACAAAAGTTATACATATATCATATGAACAAAAGAGACGAGTCTTCGCAGCACTCCATCTTCACCAAAAGATATCGTCGGGTACCTGTCTAACTTGGACCTGAGAATATAAGCGGTTTGAAAATCAGCATAAAGCTGGTGAGTTCATAAGCGGTTTTGTTTTATGAAAATGTATCGATTTCCTTTAGTTTTCTGAATAGATTTGATATTCAAGAAAATCCCATATTTTCTTATGTTAATTAGTTTCGTTAACTTTCATTACAGTTCAATTATATGATATACGATAACCCCAGGAAAATCCCATATTTTTCTAAATACAAGATTAATTACATAACATAGAGTATAGTTTAATATATAAACTATAATTTAGACAAACTGTAATTAGAAAGTATTTTGAAAACCTTGGGACTACATCCCGAACCAGATTATAGATAATTCGATAAAGACCATGGGATCATTATCCCGAAAATAGATATAAGATAGTTTGATAAACCATGGGATCACTATCCCGAAACTAAATATAAGATAACTTGATAAACCATGGGATCACTATCCCGAAACTAGATATAAGATAGTTTGATAAAATCATGGGATTATCATCCCGTATAAGATTTAGTTTCAAAACCATGGGATTACCATCCCGAACGAGATATAGACACAAGATCATGGGCTTATCATCCCGAACGAGATATAGACATAAAACCTTGGGATTACCATACCGAACGAGATAAAGATACAAAACCATGGGATTATCATCCCGAACAAGATATAGATTCTAAACAAAATCCTAGCTGTGAATAAGTTTATATTAATACATATTGTGAGTCGGGTAACCATACTGATACGACAACGAGACCTCCTTGACGTTAGTCAGACGCCGAATGATATACAGAATTTTTCACCCTAGGCGTGCCCGCCTAACTGTAGCGAGCAGTTAAGGTGTGGGATTGTCAGTCCCGAATAGATCTATTCACAAACTCTTCGCTCTCCCTCCAGGAGACTCTGGTTACACTTCCGGAGAGGATTTACTTGATCATCCATAAAGGGTAGTGACTATCTCACAAGCTAGTATTAACTATTCACAGGGTTCCAATACGATATCAAACATACAAAGATTTCAAGACATGATACAGTTGAAAAATAGATACATACAATGAAACTATCTGGCAAAACATTCGAATGATGTAGAGATAAACTGAATCAGACATAGTTTATCTAATAACTTAATACAGATATCAGTACATGATATAAAGAGAAACATAGAACCCCAAATTATTCCCATAATAATTTGATTAGTTTGATTATTTTCTTAACTAAAATACATTTAGTTGTAATTGATAAATCATTCGTTATGCTCAACATAATACAAGTGTTTGGAGGGACCCGGGTGGCGTTTAGGGATGGGAAATGACACTAGGGGCTTGGGACTTGAGTTTACTCCCCATGAGTAAACTTTTAAATGAGTTTACAACCACAAAACACACACATACATGAGTTTACGGCCGTAAACTCATGTGGGTGTAGTTTTGGGTGTTTAAATGGCTTAAAAGGCTTATATGGACATGGGAAATGATTCTAGGCTTTGTTCTAAATGCATGGAATGGATTAAAATCACCAAAATGATTAATTTATGGGGGTTTATGGCCTAGCATAGGCTCCTGGCCGTAAACTCCTTAGTCCTTATGAAAATGATGCTAAATGGTGCTAGAATAAATCACATGTGATTGGTAAAATTAATCCAAGGCCTAACATGAGTTTGCATGGGATTTTTGGGGGATTTGTGGAGTTTACGGCCCATGAAACCCCCTTCATGGCCGTAAACTCTTGTGTGTGGTGTTCCAAGGTGTTTCAAGGTCTAGAACATGCATGAAAGGACTTCTAAAATTCATCTAAGGGCCTTAGGGGTGTGTAGTTTGCATTCTAACACCAAAAATTTTGGAGTTTACGGCCCAAGAACATGTCTTGGCCGTAAACCCTTAGAAACCCCATAAATGTTGTGTTTTAGGCCCTCAAAGTATTTTTGGTTGGTCCCTTGATTTATTCGAAGGCTTTTGGTGGTGTTGGATGGCTTTCTAACACCTTAGAATGAGATTTATGCCAAGTTTTGTGGAGTTTACGGCCCAAGAACTCACCTTGGCCGTAAACTCATCTAAGTCCCTCAAAATTAATGTTTTAAGTGTCCAAATGCAAGAATCAAAGTCCTATAATTCATATCTAAGCTGTAGGGGTGATTTGGAAAGGTTTAAAGGCATGAAAAACACCATTTTCATGAGTTTACGGCCCAAGCTTATGCCTTGGCCGTAAACTCCTTCAAAGTTCACAAAATTATAGTTTTAGGTGTTCTAAGTCCATATCTTGAAGTCCCTTAGCCATATCTAAAGTCCATTTGAGTCTAGGAAGGAGTTTAAGAGCTAAAAACCCTTCAAAATGGTGTTTACGGCCTAGGCTGCCTCTTGGGCCGTAAACTCACATACTTTGTCCAATTTCTTGATTAAGTGACTAATTTGGAAGCTAAACATGCTATAGATTAAGGCTAGGAAGGTACCTTAAGGATTTGAAGCCTTAAATTTGAGTTTTGGACACTTAATCTTTGCATTTAGGAGAGAGGTTAGAGAGAGAGTAGAGAGAGAAGGAAAAAGCTTCAAATGAGTGCTAAAACATGTTTATATAGTCCCTAAAACTTGGACACGGTGGAATTCTACCCGATACCGGCCTTAAACGATGCTTTGGGTCGCACCCGATTGAGTTTTCGTCACCCGACGAGGATATTTCTAAAACTTAAGAAATAAATGTTTTGGGCTAAATTCATGAGTTCCTAAATGGTTTGGACCCTCATTGAATGAAAATAAATATATAATTTTAGTTAACTAAGTCCAAAAACGATAACGGGACATTTCGATTTCCGACGAGTTATTCGGGTAGAACGGGTTTTCGGCGATGAACAACTTCGGGTTGTTACATTATTCCCCCGTTAGAGGGAATTTCGTCCCGAAATTCAAAGAATAAGATACAGGTCATGGATTGGAATGAAACACGAATGGATTTGTTGCTTCGAATCTTCACTTTCTCAAGTGGAATCAGGTCTCTACTGGGCGTTCTAACGAATTCTCATTATCGGAACATGCCTTGGTTTCGTTTCTTGACTCTCTCTCAATTCACGATATCAATCTGCTTTCTCGTGGAAGTTCCAACCCTGAACGACTTCTGTTTCCTCAAGGAATCACTAGGGTTTCGTTGGGCAGACGTTTCTAAGGATTCGAGACGCGATGGTCTAGATAGATATTACCAAGCTCTAAGGGCTTCCGAAACCTGAAAGCTACGGAATCGATCTTTATGAAGATCTCGAAAGGTTTGAGGTGAGACTAAACTAGATGCTCGAAAGAAACTTCCGGGAGTCCTTCGGGATAGACATTTAGAGGGAATAGTTGCTAACTTCCCGTTTCTCAATAATCACAGAAACGAGGGATGCGTGGTAATTTACATTGGGAAAACTTTTGAGTTCTAAGGCATAGAATGATACGAAAGTTTGATGCCGAAGATCACGAGAACATGGTCGAGAAAGAAATCTATACGAGCGACCCTTTCGAAAACAAAGATAACAACGTGAACGAAAACTCGGTCATTTCTGGTTAAACATGGCATCAAAGTATTTTCATGGAAAGTTTCCCCCTTTATAAATTGAATGGAATAGAATAGTCCTCCAGACCGAGGATTCAATCTATAGGTACGAAGTTAGTGTTCTCTATCTCACTAGTTAGTCGTCTCGACGGTACACGTTTCGATTACATCTGAAGGATTGAGTTTAGAAAACGTTCGAATAGATAGATAACAGATTTCCCTTTTGCACCCAAAATCAAAAAGAGTTGTAAGTATAAGAATTTTCAAAGAGAGATATACCTGCGGCAGCAGAGAGATCTATGGTTGTAGCTGTCTTGGGACAATTCCTTTTGAAGTGCCCAGCTTCACCACAATTATAGCAGGCCGGACTGATTCCCGCTCCGGATGATTGGTTCGTTGGTTTGGCTGGTTTTCTGCAGGTTCGCGCAAGATGGCCCTTATTGCCACAGTTGTCGCAGGTCCTTTCGCGATATGGTCCAGGAATGCGGTGGTGGTAGTTGCACTTACTACACCAAGGAAGGGTACCAGTGTATCCACTGGCGGGAGTTTGGGCTGTGGAACCTACAGCTGAAACAACAACAGGGGCAGTAGCAGCATGGACTGCTACCGTTTGCTGTTTCTTAGAAGACCCTTGCGTACTCTGGGCCTTACGCTTGTTCCAGGATTTCCTTTTACTTCCGCCTCCACTAGTGACTGGCTCGGGGGTAGTAGCTTCTTCATCAGAGTTGTCTTCGTGATCTATCAGGATTTTCGCAAGGCACTTGGCACTGTCATAAGTGTTTGGCTTCGCAGCCAAGACATTCCCCTTTGTTGGTTGGGTCAACCCCCAGATGAATCTATATATCTTTTTACTTTCCGGGGTAACCATTCCCGGACAAAGTAGGGCCAGATCGTCGAATCTTGAGGTATAAGCAGCTATGTCGGAACCCTTCATCTTAAGGTTCCATAGTTCATGTTCTAGCTTCTGAAGTTCGCCCCGAGGGCAATACTCTGCGAGAAGAAGCTCCTTCATAGCTTCCCAACCCATAGCATTGGCTACAGGTAAAGTTAAGGATTTGACTCGGCCATTCCACCAAGTCAGGGCTTTGTCTAGGAAAGTACAGGCGGCAAACTTGACTCTATCAGACTCCGAACAGCCACATATTTCAAAGATTGATTCGATTCTCTCGAACCATCGGGTTAAGGCAATGACACCCCCTGTGCCATCGAAGAATGTCGGTTTTGCGTTCATGAAGTCTTTTTTTGGTGTCCTTGGCTATCATCTGGGTTTTGGGTTTGGGGATCACCTCCTGAATTTCTAGAGTTCATTTGCAACATGGCTGCTACCATTGCAGCAGTCAAAACTGTCTGAAGCGATGCAAGATCAAGTTGAAGAGGAGGATTGTTGTTGTTCGTTGAGCTGGGTCTCTTTCTTGGAGGCATCGTGATCTAACAAGATCAGGAAAGAGAGGATCATAAGTCCTCTGAATTGAATCAAGAGATATGGGACAGGAGATATCTCATCAAGGCAAATATAGCATCATACTAAGCGGTAAAGCAGAAAGGAGTTACCAAGATAGAACATTTTATCGCTAGAGGAATGGTTAAGGAATAACGCGTATACGAGGATTTTCTACAAAGGATCGGCTCGAGAAATACTCCCATAGTATTTCATGGTTCGCTGCAGCGTCGATTTGTTGTTTGGAATATTGGGTAAGTTTTAGGTATGCCGCATGCCACAGTCACTCCCAAGCACATGTTGGCCGTGTCTCGAATGAATATAGTTGGCCAGGCTATATTGACCCTAGACACGACTACATAACTGCCCAGGTTTAACCGCAGTGTACAACACCCATTTACTTATGTTTTGTTCTACTTGTAGTTACGGATTTCGACGGCTCGGCATACTTAAATACTTTTGAAAATACTTGTATATTGTAAGATACTTTTAGTTCAGAGCACTTAGGCCCCTTAATGTTTATAGTTTTATACCATGTAAGGTTTGGTATACTCTGTTCACTATAAACAAGGGCTCTGATACCAATCTGTCACACCCCGAAAACCAAAGGCGGAAACGTTCCCGGGGTTGACTCCATGTTGTGTATCAAATCCAATGTACATAGTAATCACAGTAAACAACCATTACATTACATATATATGAAAGTTTACATTTGGTTCAAACATAAATTGTACAAAAGTTATACATATATCATATGAACAAAAGAGACGAGTCTTCGCAGCACTCCATCTTCACCAAAAGATATCGTCGGGTACCTGTCTAACTTGGACCTGAGAATACAAGCGGTTTGAAAATCAGCATAAAGCTGGTGAGTTCATAAGCGGTTTTGTTTTATGAAAATGTATCAATTTCCTTTAGTTTTCTGAATAGATTTGATATTCAAGAAAATCCCATATTTTCTTATGTTAATTAGTTTCGTTAACTTTCATTACAGTTCAGTTATATGATATACGATAACCCCAGGAAAATCCCATATTTTCCTAAATACAAGATTGATTAAATAACATAGAGTATAGTTTAATATATAAACTATAATTTAGACAAACTGTAATTAGAAAGTATTTTGAAAACCTTGGGACTACATCCCGAACCAGATTATAGATAATTCGATAAAGACCATGGGATCATTATCCCGAAAATAGATATAAGATAGTTTGATAAACCATGGGATCACTATCCCGAAACTAGATATAAGATAACTTGATAAACCATGGGATCACTATCCCGAAACTAGATATAAGATAGTTTGATAAAATCATGGGATTATCATCCCGTATAAGATTTAGTTTCAAAACCATGGGATTACCATCCCGAACGAGATATAGACACAAGATCATGGGATTATCATCCCGAACGAGATATAGACATAAAACCATGGGATTACCATCCCGAACGAGATAAAGATACAAAACCATGGGATTATCATCCCGAACAAGATATAGATTCTAAACAAAATCCTAGCTGTGAATAAGTTTATATTAATACATATTGTGAGTCGGGTAACCATACTGATACGACAACGAGACCTCCTTGACGTTAGTCAGACGCCGAATGATATACAGAATTTGTCACCCTAGGCGTGCCCGCCTAACTGTAGCTAGCAGTTAAGGTGTGGGATTGTCAGTCCCGAATAGATCTATTCACAAACTCTTCGCTCTCTCCCTCCAGGAGACTCTGGTTACACTTCCGGAGAGGATTTACTTGATCATCCATAAAGGGTAGTGACTATCTCACAAGCTAGTATTAACTATTCACAGGGTTCCAATACGATATCAAACATACAAAGATTTCAAGACATGATATAGTTGAAAAATAGATACATACAATGAAACTATCTGGCAAAACATTCGAATGTTATAGAGATAAACTGAATCAGACATATTTTATCTAATAGCTTAATACAGATATCAGTACATGATATAAAGAGAAACATAGAACCCCAAATTATTCCCATAATAATTTGATTAGTTTGATTATTTTCTTAACTAAAATCCATTTAGTTGTAATTGATAAATCATTCCTTATGCTCAACATAATACATAAGGAGTAAAAGAGTTTATATATTTGCCAGATATTATTTGAAACACATAAATGTTATGATTTGAAAACAGTTTTGGTTTGCTTGTATTGCTCCCCTGAAAACAGTTAAAAACAGTAAAAAAAAAAGGCGTAGGGGTATGAACTCACCGGACGAGAAGTAGGACGATTTGGATGCTAAGAGTTGATCCGGGGCTTGCAAATACACGAGATTCCTAATTATAATGTAAAGATACACATTTGTATCTAATTAGGACTTAGATTGATTGTTGGATAGGGAAAATTGTTTCTAGTCGCGAAAACACTCCGATACAAGTGTTTGGAGGGACCCGGGTAGCGTTTAGGGATGGGAAATGACACTAGGGGCTTGGGACTTGAGTTTACTCCCCATGAGTAAACTTTTAAATGAGTTTACAACCACAAAACACACACATACATGAGTTTACGGCCGTAAACTGATGTGGGTGTGGTTTTGGGTGTTTAAATGGCTTAAATGGCTTATATGGACATGGGAAATGATTCTAGGCTTTGTTCTAAATGCATGGAATGGATTAAAATCACCAAAATGATTAATTTATGGGGGTTTATGGCCTAGCATAGGCTCCTGGCTGTAAACTCCTTAGTCCTTATGAAAATGATGCTAAATGGTGCTAGAACAAATCACATGTGATTGGTAAAATTAATCCAAGGCCTAACATGAGTTTGCATGGGATTTTTGGGGGATTTGTGGAGTTTACGGCCCATGAAACCCCCTTCATGTCCGTAAACTCTTGTGTGTGGTGTTCCAAGGTGTTTCAAGCTCTAGAACATGCATGAAAGGACTTCTAAAATTCATCTAAGGGCCTTAGGGGTGTGTAGTTTGCATTCTAACACCAAAAATTTTGGAGTTTACGGCCCAAGAACATGTCTTGGCCATAAACCCTTAGAAACCCCATAAATGTTGTGTTTTAGGCCCTCAAAGTATTTTTGGTTGGTCCCTTGATTTATTCCAAGGCTTTTGGTGGTGTTGGATGGCTTTCTAACACCTTAGAATGAGATTTATGCCAAGTTTTGTGGAGTTTACGGCCCAAGAACTCACCTTGGCCATAAACTCATCTAAGTCCCTCAAAATTAATGTTTTAAGTGTCCAAATGCAAGAATCATAGTCCTATAATTCATATCTAAGCTGTAGGGGTGATTTGGAAAGGTTTAAAGGCATGAAAAACACCATTTTCATGAGTTTACGGCCCAAGCTTATGCCTTGGCCGTAAACTCCTTCAAAGTCCACAAAATTATAGTTTTAGGTGTTCTAAGTCCATATCTTGAAGTCCCTTAGCCATATCTAAAGTCCATTTGAGTCTAGGAAGGAGTTTAAGGGCTAAAAACCCTTCAAAATGGTGTTTACGGCCTAGGCTGCCTCCTGGGCCGTAAACTCACATACTTTGTCCAATTTCTTGATTAAGTGACTAATTTGGAAGCTAAACATGCTATAGATTAAGGCTAGGAAGGTACCTTAAGGATTTGAAGCCTTAAATTTGAGTTTTGGACACTTAATCTTTGGATTTAGGAGAGAGGTTAGAGAGAGAGTAGAGAGAGAAGGAAAAAGCTTCAAATGAGTGCTAAAACATGTTTATATAGTCCCTAAAACTTGGACACGGTGGAATTCTACCCGATACCGGCCTTAAACGATGCTTTAGGTCGCACCCGATTGTGTTTTCGTCACCCGACGAGGATATTTCTAAAACTTAAGAAATAAATGTTTTGGGCTAAATTCATGAGTTCCTAAATGTTTGGACCCTCATTGAATGAAAATAAATATATAATTTTAGTTAACTAAGTCCAAAAACGATAACGGGACATTTCGATTTCCGACGAGTTATTCGGGTAGAACGGGTTTTCGGCGATGAACAACTTCGGGTTGTTACACATAGAATAAAGGAAAGTCAACACTCTACCTTTGTACTTCACCTACTCTCTTTTGGATAAGGTTTTATCCTCAAAACGTGATAATTCATTACTTAAGGGGTCTTATATGTTAAAATAAAGTTTTGGGTGAAATTCCCGTGTTAAAACAATTAAAAACGGGCCTAAAACGCAAAATTAGTCGAAAACCGGGAGAAAAGGGACTTCCAACGAGACCTCTCGGTCATAGGCCGAGGTTCGGTCCATAATGATGCTAGGCGCAAAGCGAAGGCGAAGGCTCGGTAGTCTCAGAAGCAAAGGCTCGGTCTCAGAAGCGAAGGTGATCAGACCCGAAATGTACCGAAAGTTCGGGTTCGGGTGATGTGCGAGGTTCGGTTCCAGGAGCCTTCGGATTCGGTTCTTTGAGTGAGGTTCGGTTCAGCAGCCTTCGGCTCAGAAAGGTTCGGGTCCTAAGACGACTTTCGGGTCCTAAGAGGGGTTTCGGCTCCTTAAGTCCGTTTTTCGCGTAGACTTCCGTTTTTGGGCTGTTTTCGCCAAATTCGAGGGTCGGGATGCCCCGAGTGACTATAGAAAGTTGAGAGAGATTTTGAGAGAGATTTGAGAGAGATTCCACATACTTAGAGATATTTGGGAGAGATTTGACACTCTTGCAGAGATTTTTCATACAAAGAGATATTTGGGAGAGATTTCACATACTTAGAGAGATTTGGCAGAGATTTGACATTCTTGGAGAGATTTCTCATACAAAGAGATATTTGGGAGAGATTCTCGATAAGAAGAGATAGAGTGAAAACGATTGAGAGTAGTTTCGTGTGTGACGAATGTGAGTGTCCGGCTTCGCAATGCAAGGTCCGTAAACCCCGTTAAGCTTTGCTTAAGGATCTTGCATACTCCCGATGAGTATGCAACATTGTTTTATCGGTTTGGCTCGCCACGTACCACAGTTTTAGGTTAAGGAGATCTAGATGTACGCACTTTTCGATTTATGATCTCTCATTAGAATAGCGAGTTGTTTAGAAATTACATAACGTAAAGTCTAGTACCTATGGGCAAATTGAGTTGACCGGTTTGACTTGTTGACTTTAGTTGACTTTGACTTGACCGAAAATTGACGGTTGTCACACCCCCCAACTCGACCAGTTTCTCACTGAGTGACTTACGGGAAAACCTAACCCAACTCGTCGAGTATATTGCTGGGACTCGGTGAGTTCATGCCATGCTCGAGCTCAAATGAGCTCCTAAGGTCAGATTCTTTCCTCTAACTCATAGATATGGCCTCCTAAAGCAATAAAAACATGTAAAGTTTGGATCTTGATGCCCATGCAAGGACCCCATAGCTCTATTTGATGAAATGGCCTCAATATGCCATCTAAAACTCATATCTCTCCAAAACACTGAATAAAGTTCACGGATTTAAGGTCTCTGGACCTCTTTCGACCCACATTCAAAACCTCAGCACAAGCAGGGACCAAATGCATTAACAATCATACTCTAAATGGGCTAGAAACCCTAACTTTCAAGGATTAACACCCTTAACTGAAGAAGGTTCAAATATGTACCCCAAGATGGATTCCTTAAGCTCTGAAATCCACATATTAGCTCCCTCTCCAGCTTCCTCTTGCCTTGGTCACCTTCTTCTTGCAAAATCACCCACACAAGGATCAAAAATGGCTTCCTTTCTCTCTCAAAACACCCACACACTTTGGGGTCTCTCTCTATCTACTGGTAGCTGCAAATGAAGGCCATAAGGGCCTTTAAATAGGTCTCAAAACCCGGAAATTAGGGTTTCATTAAACAGCACGGACTCGCCGAGTCCACTAGTCGACTCGCCGAGTCCGGTCATTAACCCGGATGAAAATTCGCGACTCTACTCGGCGAGTCTAAGCATCAACTCGCCGAGTCTCCCTCAAAATCTCCAAAAATAATAATTAAATAATGTACCTGAAAATCCGGATGTTACAATTCTCCCCCACTAGAATCAGACTTCGTCCTCGGAGTCTTACTCTACAAATAGCTCTGGATACTACTCACGCATCTCACGCTCTAGCTCCCAAGTCAACTCGGACCCTTTACGATGCTGCGACTGGACCTGCACCAAGGCACTTCCTTGTTTCTCAGAACCTTGATCTTCCGTTCCCTAATCGCAACCACTCTCTCAACATAGTTCAGGCTTGCATTCACCTGAATATCCTCTAATGGTACCACAGCTGACTCGTCGGCAATACACTTCCTCAGATGTGATACGTGGAAGGTCGCATAAATCTGGCCCAACTCTGCAGGTAGCTCCAAGTGGTACGCTACCCTGCCCACCCTGGTGGTCACCCTGAAAGGGGCAATTTACCGAGGCCCCAACTTGCCTCTCTTCCTGAATCGGATCACTCCTTTCCAAGGAGATACCTTCAGGAGTATGAAGTGACCGACTTGGAAATCGAGCTCTGACCGTCGTCTATCCGCATAACTCTTCTGACGGCTCTGGGCCGTCAATAACCTCTGCCTGACCTGCTGAATCTGCTCGGCCGTCTGAAGCACAATCTCGGTACTACCCATCACACGATGCCCTACCTCTCCCCATCAAATGGAGGTCCGACACCTCCTTCCATACAAAAGCTCAAAGGGTGGCATACCGATGCTCGAATGACGGCTGTTGTTTTAGGAAAACTCAGTCAATGGTAAGTACGTGTCCCAACTTCCTCCGAAGTCCAACACACATGCCCGAAGCAAGGTCCTCGAGCGTCTGAATCGTCTGCTCGCTCTGCACATCAGTCTGTGGGTGGTATGCGGTACTGAAATGCAACCTCGTACCCAATTCCTCATGAAACTTCTTCCAGAACCTGGAAGTGAAATTCACATCTCGATCTGAAACAATCGAGATCGGTAGTCCATGCCGCGATACCACCTCTCTCACATAAAACTCTGCCACCCTCTTCGTAGAAGAGCTCTCGCTAATAGAAAGGAAGTGAGTGCTCTTTGTCAACCTGACCACAATCACCCAAATTGCATCGGCACCCCTCGCAGTCCTCGCCAATTTGGTGATGAAATCCATGGTAGTCTGTTCCCATTTCCACTCGGGAATCTGTAACCGCTGCAGCTTACCATGTGGACGCTGGTGCTCGGCCTTGACACTGCGACAGGTCAAGCACCTCTCAACGAACCATGCAACATCCCTCTTCATACAGGGCCACCAATACTCCTTCTTCAGGTCCAAATACATCTTAGTAGCCCCGGGATGGATCGAAAACTTCGATCTATGGGCCTCCTCCATCAAAATGGTGCGTGTTCCACCCACAAACGGCACCCAAATCTGTCCCTAGAAGGTCATAAGTCCTCGGCTATCGGTGACGAACTTTGATACAAGCCCGATAACCCGCTCCCTCTTACGGTTCTTTGGTCTCACGGCCTCAGCCTGGGCCCCTCGAATGGTGTCAAATACTAGGGTCATCATTGTCAGCCTCATACAAACATTCTGTATCAGGACGCCCTCTGCCCTACGAGTCAGGGCATCGGCTACAACGTTAGCCTTGCCCGGGTGGTACAGGATCTCACAATCGTAATCCTTCACCACATCCAACCATCTCCTCTGTCGCATGTTCAGATTGGGTTGATCCATTAAATACTTCAGGCTCTTGTAGTCCGTGTATATGGTACACCGAACCCCATACAGATAGTGACGCCAGATCATGAGGGCGAACACCACTGCCCCCAAATCCTATTCATGGGTGCGGTACCTCATCTCATGAGGCTGCAGCTGCCTCGATGTGTATGCTATCACATGCCCCTTCTGCATAAGCACCGCTCCTGACCCTCATTTTGTCGTCTCAGAATACACCACGAAGTCCTCCATCCCCTCCGGAAGGGCTAACACCGGGGCTTCGCATAGCCTCTGGCGAAGTGTCACGAAGGAGACCAGCTGCTCTGGGCCCCATGAAAAAGCAACACCCTTCCGGGTCAACTTGGTGAGTGGTACGTCGATCTTGGAGAAATCCCTGATAAATCTCCGGTAGTAACCAGCCAACCCTAAGAAACTCCTGATCTCGGTAGGTGACCTCAGCACCTCCCAACTCATCACTGCCTTAATCTTGGCTGGATCGACCAATATCCCTTTCTGGTTAACAAGGTGCCCTAGGAAATGGACCTCCCGTAACCAGAAATCACACTTGGAGAATTTGCCATAAAGCCTCTTTGATCTCAAAACTCCGAGGATTTCTCTCAAAAGTTCCTCATGCTACTCTCTGGATCTCGAATACACCAATATGTCGTAAATGAACACGATCACGGAGCGATCAAACATCGGCCTGCACACTCTATTCATGAGATCCATGAACACCGTCGGTGCATTGGTGAGCGCGAAAGGCATCACCACGAACTAGTAATGCCCGTGATGAGTAGAATGCTATCTTCCGGATGTCCTCATCTCGCACCCTCACCTGATGATATCCAGAACTCAAATCGATCTTGGAGAACCAAGATGCTCCCTGTAACTGATTGAACAAGTCGTCGATCCGTGGCAACAGGTAACGGTTCTTGAACGTCAGCTTGTTCAATTCCCTGTAATCAATGCACATCCGGTGTGAGCCATCCTTTTTCTTAACAAAAAGGATAGGTGCTCCCTACGGCGAACTTCTCGGCCGAATAAACCCATTCCCCAGTAGCTCCTGAAGCTATTAGGATAACTCCCGCATCTCTGGAGGTGCAAGGCGATAGGGCACCTTGGCGATAGGCATAGCCCCCGGAACCAAATCGTTACCGATCTCAACCTGCCTCTCGGGTGGCACACCCAGTAACTCCTCCGAAAATACATCTAGGAACTCAAGCACTATCAGAACCTCATCTACTGACGTCGGTCTCTCTGAATCAACCCTCGTGTCCATCACATACGCTATAAATCCCTTACAGCCTTGCTGTAGACTCTACCTTGCTCTAGCGGCTGAACAAAATGCCGACCCAGAACGCGTACCCTCACCGTACACTGTAAGAACTCCCCCACTAGGGTCTCGTATGGTCACCAACTGTCTCTAGTAGTCGAGAACCACTCGAAATTTGCTCAACCAATCCATGCCCACGATGACACAGGCATCTCCCATCGCAATAGGAACAAGATCAATTGGAAACTTAACGCCGAAAATCTCGAGTACACACCCTCGGATCACATCGGTGGCATACACCGCTCTCTCGTCAGCTATGGAAACTCTCAAGGGTCGACTCAACACCTCTCGAGTAATACTGATGTGCTGACTAGAAGTCAAAGATACAAAAGACCGACTCGCCCCCGAGTCAAATAACACCAAGGCAGGTACAGAACTCACAAGAAAAGTACTTACGCATATCATAATATAAGCACAATATCTCAACATAAAAGTAAATGCATGAAAGAATGCATACTAGCCACGACATCTGGCGCTACGCGGACCTCCTCCGCAATCAAGTGGAGGCTCTCCCTCATGCCTTCGGTGCCTCGGCCTTTACGGGCCGACTGTCTGTAGCTCTCACTGCAGCAGGGGCAGATCCCTGAGATGCTCCCTGAGCTGTCCCTTGTAACTGTGGATACTCTGCTTTCTGGTGTCTGATCTAGTTGCAGTGAAAACATACTACAAACCCCTTGGTGCAATCCTTGGCCATATGCCCCTCCTTGCGACATTTGTAGCATAACCCCGGTTTGCACACCCCATCGTGGCTCTTGCCGCACTTCCAATAAGTGCGGCCCTTCTGACTCCCACATCTCGAATTAGCGGGCTTGGCCCGCTTGGCTGCCAGCTGAGATTGCGTCGATCGCCGATCCCTCCCTAGAGACTCAGCCTCCTCCCTAGCCTGGGTCTCCAACTCTATCTCCCTCTTCCGGGAATTTACCTGAAGCTCAGCAAATGTCCCGTACATTGAGTTCGCCATGAACTCCCATATATCCCTCCTAAGAATGCTCAGATAGCAGCTCATACGTGCCTGCTCGGAGGACACGTGCTCTGGGCAAAACATCGCCCGCTCATGGAACTTCCTCGTAATCACTGTGACAGAATCAGTACCCTGCTTGAGGGTCATAAAATCCTGCGCCAAACGCTCTCTCTCCACCTGGGCAATGTACTCATCTCGGAACATAGTATTAAACCTCTCCCAAGTCACTGCAGCAAGCTCAGCAGGTGAATAATGTGCTGTCACAAACTTCCACCAGTCCTTCGCTCCCAAACGAAGCTGGTTCAACGCGAACCGGACTCTCAAATACTCTGGAAATGAGCTGGTGAAGAAACACCCCTCAATGTCTGAAATCCACCTCATCGCTGCAATCGGGTCCTGGGTCCCATCAA
Source organism: Lactuca sativa (assembly GCF_002870075.4). NCBI lineage: Eukaryota > Viridiplantae > Streptophyta > Magnoliopsida > Asterales > Asteraceae > Lactuca > Lactuca sativa. Next base: position 92,813,938 of record NC_056625.2, on the reverse strand, counting down.
ACTCTGGTGGTTTTGTGTTGCTGAACTCCCGGAACAGCAACTCATCACCACCCTGCGGTCTAGCCGTAGCTACAACTGCAGTGGCTGCAGTAACAACAACATCAGAAAGAGCAGCGTATCTCCTGTCAAATGTCTCTATCAGGTTGGTCTTGATAGACCCGAACATCTCTAGGATCTCATCACGGATGGCAGCAGCCACCTCATCATAAAATATCTGGCGGAGCTCCTCGTCGCAAACACCCTCTCCACTCGTCCCTGGTCTGTGGTGTGTCCCTACCATGATGTTTGTCTAAAATACAACACAAGATATCAGTAATCCGCTTGGGTGTACACACACTCGATATCCCAATCCTACTTGATCTCTGGTACCCTAAGGATTCTTACTTGGGTTGCGCACTGACCCGGTGCCTTCGGTAGTACGGGTCCAATACTACTGACCACACCGCATCAGCATTCATCCCAATTCCTCCTCCCAAAGTCCCAAATTCCAAGCACTCTACTATCTCAAATCATATGCTACTCACTAGTTGATTTCTCATAAACTCATCGTTGGTACCTAAACACTCTCAAGCATCCCTAGAGGCGAAGCTACTAGACGACGGCATCATATATCAGACCACTCTAGTCCTAATAAGGATACCTAGTCTACTCTAGCCTACATAATATAGCTGATCATATAATCATAACATAATATATCTCATAACACTTATTACCAGGGTATTTTAGGAAATCACAGTTCGGGCGCTGGCTGATCGTACACACGGCTATGCTTTGTTTTTCTCAAAGTTTTTTTTTAAATAAATTGTTTTGTTATCAAATTTTTTTTTACAAATCCTCAGTTTGAGTTCAGATACGCCCAAAGATGCATCTGAATCCCTCAAACCGAGGCTCTAATACCAACTTGTAACACCGTAAAATTTGAGACAATTTTTCGCATTTTAAAACACATTTTCAAACACACTCATTAATAAAATCTCATTGTATCATATCATTGTTCACAAAACATTTCCTAAGACCAAATCTAAATAACTCCACGGGTGTGTGTACATCACTGGTACCTAAAACACATAACACATAACACTGTAAGCATAAAGCTTAGTGAGTTCCTTAAAATACCACACATAGCACATACTAGGCACTCGAGCCTATAACTCTGTGGGCCCTCAGGCCCTAACTCTGTGGACCCTCTGGTCCTAGCTCTGTGAACCTTCCGGTTCTAACTCTGATATACTCTGATATACATATGGCACAATTCACGTAGAAATAATGCAGTGCACTAACTCTCTAGCCTCCTTGACACATCGAGCCTTCCCCCTACTCGACGGGTTACACCTGGCATGAATCGCGGGGCCACCCCGACTCAAACTCGTCGAGTTCAATTCTGAACTTGTCGAGTTCAATTCTGAACTCAGCGAGTTCCACCTGTAACCCTCTACCCCATTCAGACTCACCGAGTCAATCCCCCAACTCGACCAGTTACTCACTGAGTGACTTACGGGTAACCCTAACCCTACTCGCTGAGTCTGTTCTTCGGACTCGGCGAGTTCATGCCATGCTCGATCTCAAATGAGCTCCTGAGGTCAGATTCGTTCCTCTAACTCATAGATCTGGCCTCCTAAAGCAATAAAACACATAAATTTTGGATCTTGATGCCCATGCAAGGACCCATAGCTCTATTTGAAGAAATGGCCTCAATATGACGTCTAAAACTCATATCTCTCCAAAACACTGAATAAAGTTTAAGGATTTAAGGTCTCTGGACCACTTTGGATCCACATTCGAAACCTCAACACAAGAAAGGACCAAATGCATTAACAATCATACTCTAAATGGGCTAGAAACCCTAACTTTCAAGGATTAACACCCTTAACTGAAGAAGGTTCAAATATGTACCTCAAGATGGAGTCCTTAAGCTTTGAAATCCATAGATTAGCTCCCTCTCCAGCTTCCTCTTGCCTTGGTCACCTTCTTCTTGCAAAATCACCCACACAAGGATCAAAAATGGCTTCCTTTCTCTCTCAAAACACCCACACACTCTGGGGTCTCTCTCTATCTACTGGTAGCTGCAAATGAAGGCCATAAGGGCCTTTAAATAGGTCTTAAACCCCCACAATTAGGGTTTCATTAAACATCGCGGACTCGCCGAGTCCACTAGTCGACTCGCCGAGTCTGGTTATTAACCCGGATAAAAATTCTTGACTCTACTCGGCGAGTCTAAGCATCAACTCGTCGAGTCTCCCTCAAAATCTCCAAAAATAATAATTAAATAATGTACCTGAAAATCCGGATGTTACAAAATGGAAAAGTACAAGCACACTATTAGTCTTGACATTTTAGACTACACTACATTTTAGAAGGAAAATATTGGATTTTCCTGGAACCAACACTACTTTTACAATAAAGGATTTCAACATTTCATTCAAAAAGCTTATGAACTCACCAACTTACTTGTTGACACTTTTTCAAAACTACTTGTATTCTCAGGAAATCAATGAACCCAGGTAACCACAAGCTTTGGAGGATGGAACGCTACGGCGTTCAACAACTATTTTTAGCTTATGTTGTAATCAATCATTTCGAAATATGTAATACTTGAAACCATGTAAATCTTTTCCAATTATATTTATGATTGGTTGTATTGCTTTGTTCACTATTGTACTCGTTGTTATGATACTATACATAAAGTCCGGCCACCCCCGGATGTTTCCGCCATCCTTGGTTTGGGGGTGTGACAGATTGGTATCAGAGCATTGTTTATAGTGAACTAAGTATATCAAACCACATAAGATATAAAAACTATAAATGCATTGGGACTATAAGTCTCTAATTAAACATTTTTCAAATAACTATACTTTTAGAAATGAAATATTTTCTTGTTAAAAGTATGAGTACACGCATACATACTAGTATAGTATCATATATAGGACAATACAAAAGTAAAACGAGGAGTTGGACACTACGAGTAGACCTTGGAATATGTAATCAGACTTGGGATGAATATAGCATGATCAACTATATTTATCTGAGGTGTGACTATTGTATGCTGGGGCATGGTCGTAGTGAGCAACAAGCCTAAGAAATTCCCATACAAGAAAGTTACTAAGAACCGAACATAACATTTAAAGTACTATAGGAGTATGTTGTGATATTATAACTTATGTGAGAACTAAACAGATCCTTAATAATAGGTCTATAGTCACTAAGTGGATACTACAAAGTTATATATTACTTAGAGATCATACATTTAGAATCTGTGTTCGTTGCCTTACTTCCTTTTCCTTGTTTGGATGTAGACCTAGGGTAGGATCACTTATTCGAAGGTCTATCATATCTTTGTTATATGTAATTTGTATACACTATGTCATCATAGAAGTAATTAATGAGGATCAAATCCATATAAGTATTTTTAGGAATATAACTAATATATTCTTCCTACCCGTCCTACTCTCGCACGTATAGCACGACAATATTCTACTTATCAGGCGACCCCTACTTTACCAACCAGGGAAATGGTGGACGGATATCAGAAGTACTCATAGAGGAGCCCGGAGAGGCAGGATCAGAAAAGGAACCTGTCATACCCCGAAACTGATGGCGGAAATGTTCTGGGGCGGAGGAAGTCATGTAAAGTATCACAACCAATCTACATAGAAAGCATAGTAATCACAACCATTACATTACATAGGAATATTTACATTTGTTTGAAAGCAAAGTAATACATGTTTTACATATTCATCAGAACAACAAAAGTAGAGACGAGACTTCTAGATGCTCCGTCTTCTCCAAAAGAACGCGGGATACCTGTCTAACGGGAACCTGAGAATACAAGCAGTTCTAAAAATATTAGCATAAAGTTGGTGAGTTCATAAGCGGTTTGTTTCTGGTAAAAGAATAAGTTTTCCATTGGTTTTACGAAAAGGTTGTTATCCAAGAAAATCTCATACTTTCTTATAAAAGAAGTTTAGTTATCCATTTGTTAAACAGCCTGTTTATGAAAAGTTAAATTATCCCAGGAAAAACCCTTATTTTCCTTAAAAGTTGGTGGTTGGTTATCGATTCGGAATGAAGTGTACAAGTATCTACCATACTTGTAGCGTTAAATGAAGTATCCTGAAAGCCTGGTTATCCTTGAAAAGTACATTAGTTTTAACACGTATATAAAACAAATAAGTAGGTAGTAAACAAATTTCCTATGGGTATTAATTTACTAAGTTGTTTATTACTTAAATTGCAATTTCTATAACCATACGATAAACTAGATATGGCAAGAAGAAGGCCAATATCATTTTATGACTTTTGTCACCCGTAGACCTGCCGGTCCCACTGTAGCTAGCATCAAGGTGCGGGGTAGTCAGCCCCGTATAGATCTTTACACTCAAGTCACGCTCTCCTTCCAGAAGATTCTGGTTACAGGGGCGATCCTCCACTCGTGTATCTCTGTGGAGTGTTAGTAAGGGCGTGTCTCCAATCTTAAGAATAATGAATTTATAAGTAATAATACGGAAAATCTTGTTTGATGAATGGCATGAAATCCTTTATGAAACATAAAATATAACATTTTATAATGAGTTTCACAATTACTTTGAAAATTAACTCTGCAAGCTAAACGGTTGGTTAATATGGTTTTTAGTGTTAAAAGCATATTGAACATGTAATTATAACATACGAAATAATGAGTTTAAGTACAAGATTTCCTTTTACCTTTGCTAGTATTCCCCCCCCCCCTCCCCGAAAACATGAAAAACACAGAAAAAGGTGTAGGGGTATGAACTCACCAATCGAGAAATGTGTCGGGTAGGATGCTAAGTGTCAGTTTAGGGCTTGAACACGCGCGAGGTTCCTATGTAATATGAAGTGATACATAATTGTATCTAATTAGACTTTGAACTACTAATTAAGTAAGATAATACACTCCGAGGCGCGAAAAGACTTTATCTCAAGTGTTAGGAATGATACGGGTTGCATCTAAGGGGTGTAGGGCCTAGATATGGAGTTTCCTCTTCAAGAGTAAACTCTTAGAAGAGTTTTCAGCCCAATGACCAGATCCCTATGAGTGTACGGCCGTAAACTCATGGGTGGTGTGTTCTTGGATGCTCAAAGGTCTTATAACACTTGTGGAATTAGGCTAGGTTCAATTCTAGGGCATAGGAAGTGAATAAGTCCTCAAATGGACCATTTATGGGAGTTCACGGCTGTAAACATAGAGTTTACGGCCGTAAACTGTTACTTTTCCCTTCCTTTTGTGTTTTGATGGTTAAGCACACATGATTCTAGTCCAATATACAAGCCATGGAAGGAAGTTAGACCACCATTTGACCTCCTTAGAGGAGTATATGGCCAAGGGACCAATGCTTGGGGGGTTTATGGCCATCATCTCCTAAGGTCAAGTTTTCCTTGATGTTTAAGGTCCCTACTTCGATGGTTGTTGATTCTAGACATTAATCCAAGCCATAGGAGGTGTTTAAGGGGAAATTTAACACCTTAAATGGTGTTCACGGCCTATGAAGAGGGGTTTACGGTCCAAGAATGTGCTTGTGCTGTAAACTCATGTTTACTTCCCAAATGACAAGATTTTGCTGTCCTAAGTTCATTCATGCAAGTCCCTAAGTCATAGCTAAGCACTATAAGTGATTTAGAAGGGTTTGGGGCTTGAAAACCCCATTTATGGGTGTTTGCGGTTTGGGGTTGCTCCTGTGCCATACACATGTTTTTGATACTTTAGGATGGGTTAAACACGGATTTGTATGCTAAACAAGCTAAAAAAACAAGCTAGGATAGATCACTTACCAATTTGGAGCTTGAAAGGGGTGTTTTTGGATCAAAATTTGAGTTGTAGAGAGAGAGTGTGTTAAGAGAGTGAAAAAGCTTCAAATGAAGGTCCACTCACCCATATATAGGGGCTAAGTTTGTGGCCCGTTGGAAATCTACCCGATACCGACATTAAACAGAGCTTATGGTCGTACCCGATTAAGTGGTCGTAACCCGACGTGGTCGTAAATTTGAAATCTTTTTAAAAGAATCCGAGGGTGTTTCATGTGTTTCTAATGCGTTTGGATACTCATGAAGTCATAATAAAAGTCTTAATTCAATTAACCGAATTCAAGACGTTAACGGAACAATTTGATAAAGACGGGTTTTATTAACGGAAACGGGTTACAATGACGAAATAAATTTCTGGTTGTCACAGAACCAAAGGTGATCAACCCTTCGTACATAGCCTGGGATCCCGCAAATCATTTTGAGTACATCGGACCTGTGACCCGATTGAATAATCTTGATCGAGGGTTGGAGTCGACAACAACGACAGCGATCACCATGACCTCAACCACAGGGGACCGACTGATAGAGCCCTCCTGGCGAAGACTCGACAGGTCGCGAACATCGGGGATCAAAACAGGGAGACTGCAATTCAAGTTCGGAAACTGATCGCTAATGGAGACACTACCATCTCACATATCCGAGACTTGGAAGGAGACTGCTAATTATGATACTAGCTTCCTAAGAACCTTATCGCCGCTCGGACGGAGGCAAAAGAGTAACAGGGTAGACGCTCGACACTCTAAGTGAGAATGATTGTAGCCAAGCGTCGATTAGCAGAGTTGCACGATGCATCGACTTTGTCTCAGGCATTGTAAGGGGGAGATCGTCGTAAGTAGAGTTCATAGTTCTAACAAGACCTTGTAGATTAGGTTCTTGAGCATGTGTTAGTGCTACTCTATTCTATGTGTAAGCACAACCTTGCGTTTTAGGTGGTAATACTAATCGGGGGAATTATTTTCTATCAAAACTTTTCTTACAATTATCTAGCTTGGATCTGCATCGAGGTGAAAATATTCTCTGAATCTGTAATTACTAAAATCATATTAACAAACGGACTTAGGACATACCCATTAGACTCCGAGGTCTATTAAGTCTTACTCATGCAACTAAGCATACATCAAGTGGTCGTAAGAAGGACCTAGCTTGGATCAAATTACAAGGTTTCACTTGGATATAGAACTACTAAAATACATGGGTTTATTTTATATAGACTTTCATTAGGAATTGCTTTCAGTACACCATAAAAATCGAAATACAATACACTTAGAACTAAGATAAACTTAGTTAGATAACCCACAACACATAACCCTTTCAAAAGACTCATTATCGTCTCACCTTGAACCATTATGATTGAAAAGTGCTTTCTTTGTAGACCTATAGGGGGCGATCATACCAACACTAATGCGTCGGATTCCATCAGAACCCCTCAACAAAGTGTGCCTGGGCAAAGATAGTTACTAGGATGGGTAAATTTAACATTCATACAAAACCTACTTCTACCCATTTCCGTAAACTCCATCTCAGGAACATTTAGCAGAAACACTAAGAGTAGTACAACAATGTGCAAAATTTATATATGTGAATATAAATTATGGGAATGTACCTTAGGAAATCATCCCCACTCACAAAGTCGTTTATCATCATGAAACAAAATTATGCCTGCTCCAAGAGGTAACCAACCAACTAGCAAGGCACCAACCCTGTAGATAGACTCTGCTACTTTTCAAACTGCAGTAACGGCAGCCGTGGCAGCCGTCATGGCACAACTCAATGCTAACCACGCCAGCGGGCGCGAAGATGGTGTCGGAAACACTAATTGAAATAACAATCAAGAAAACCAGCAGGTGCCTACCAACGAAAATACCTCGGACCACAAACCTAAGAGCAAGAAACAAGGTAACAAAGCTCGACTCATCATGGAACGAACCATGTCCATCAAGATTCGATTGCCCCTGCCAGCCACACAATAAAGTTGTGGTGTCCTAGGTGGTGTAAATTGGGAAACAATTCCACATTTCTTAAGAATGTCTAGGAATTCGATACGAAGATACTCTCCTCCTCGATCAGATCGGAGCATCATTATCTTCCTGCCCAATTGATTCTTCACTTCCTGCTTAAACTCTTTGAACTTTTCGATAGTTTCTGATTTATGCTTGATTAAGTAGATATAGCCATATTTGTTGCAATCATCAGTAAAAGTCAGATAGTAGTGGTTTATAAAGATTTTTGGTAGTGACAATTTAGAGCTTCTAGTGAGGTAGCCAGCGGACAGTAAGGAAGTGGGTTTGGGATGTGTACCCCCAAACGTAGGTTCTTAGGATGCAGTCCCTAAAGTAAATATAGTTAAGGATTGAAGGGTGCTCAGTTAGATAGAAAGAATGGTTTAGATCTGGTAAAAGTTAGTTGGAGCATCGACAGAGGTAAACATTGGCTGACAGTAGATCACACTTTTAATGGAAGGAAGGATGGGGAATCATTTCGACCAGCAAGCAGTAAGGAGTTAGCCGGATCCAAGTGGGGGAGAACCCTCCGAGTATACAAGGGTAAGAGCACGCAGTTCCAGAATGAGTACACAACCTCTGAGAAGAAAAGATAGTAGTGCAGCGATTGATGGATTGAGGATTTTAGAGTTGGGAGTTTGAGAACTCCCAAACAATGAGTTCATGTGATTGAGATGGTTAGTAGCTGGTTGGGAATTTAGGGTTGGAGGAGCGCCTGTAGGACTCTAGTGAGTCAGAATGAGGATCTTGAGATCGGTTAGCAAGAGATGCTTTCGTGTTAGTAGTCAGTGGTAGAGACGACATGCAGGGTTATGTGGATTCAGGAGTTGGGGATTTTGGAAACTTCCCAACGATAGTTTCATGTATCCGGATTAGTAGACGATTGGTTTGGGAACCAAGCCGAAGAATTCCTCGACGGACCGCTAATTGTATCAAGGATATAAGATGTTGAGGTTGATGCAGCATTCGATGACTGAGGGTTGGTTTTCAGAAATCAGGATGAGGAATCACTAGCAGGACTAGGGATAGTCAGGATGTCCTCGAGATAGTAGTAGAGTGTTTGTAAGTTTGTGGGGGTAGCCGTAGCATTCACTAGCAATCAGATATTAGTAGAGTGTTGTAAGTCTGCGGGGGTAGCCGTAGCATTCACTAGCAGTCAGATAGTAGTAGAGTGTTGTAAGTCTACAGGAGTAGTCCTAGCATTCACTAGCAGCCAGATAGTATTAGAGAGTTGTAAGTCCGCGGGTGTAGCCGTGGCCTTTATCAGGTTGGTAGGCAGCATGAGCGTGTTGTTTGGACGCGGGGAAAGCAGTAGTACCCACCAGTTTGGGTGCAGCAGTGAGGATATGGGAATCCACGGGTTAGATTTTTGATTTCCGAAATGGTTCAGCTATGGTTAAGTCGGTGATTTGTCAGTAGATCTTCACCTCAGTTATAAGATCAAGGAAGCAGTGGACCGCTTGGGTTCGTGTATGTTAAAGGCTACCGCTAGTCTGGGAGCCACCATTTTTTTTTAGCCTTGGATTTAATGATGTCAGGATTCGATGTATGGACCAGGTCGGTTGGATCGGGAGGTTGTTACAGTCACAGTGCCAGGATGACTAGTGGAAACTAGTTCCAGAGAAAGATTTCGTTCAGAAGTGTGGGAGCGAATAAGTAAGGAGTCCTTGGGCTCCACAGTTGAGTTCGAACTCAGTGTTGTAGATAACTGATGAATGATTGGAGACCAGGAAGGTCTTGATATGTTGTGGGAAGCAACCATATAGCCAGTTCAGTGTTTCAGCCTGTTCAGTGCTTCAGCCAGTTCAGTGCTTCAGCTAGTTCAGTGTTTCAGTCAGTTCAGTGTTTTAGCCAGTTCAGTGCTTCAGACAGTTCAGTGATTCAGGTAGTTTAGTGTTTCAGGCAGTTTAGTGTTTCGGGTAGTCTCAGTGTGATGGCCAGTATTAGTATTTGTGTTGGAATGCAAGTGCTGATGGTATAGTTGGTCGATTTGAAATGGCAAGTCCCTCTCAGCAGGATCAGTTGAGTTTTCTGCCAAGTATAAGTGATCTGCAAGGATAATTAGACAGGTAGCCTTTCTTTCTGGATGGAAGGCTCGAGTTATTGGAAGTTGATTAGTCAGATCAGAGATAAGCAGGCTGGTTCCAGCAGCATCGATTCAGTATGAGTGGCAGAGTGGATAGATTAGTTAGAGATAGTCGAGGTATCTTCAGAAGTCGTTGAAAGCGACTAGGAGATTGCGATGGGGTGTAGTAACCGGTAGGAGTCCAGTAACCCAAATATGAAGACATCAGTAAGGACCAGGGTGGTCTCGGTTCATCCGGAAGGCGGATAAGGGACAACAGAAATTTTCAGTCAATGGCAGTAATGGAAAGCAGACCATGGTAGAATTCGACTAGTTGATTGATGGGTACTCAATACTAAGTAGCGAAAAGTGTCTAGTGCATAGCTAGTGGTAAGCAGTATGTGGGTTGTGAAATAGTTGGCCGTGGTGCACTTCGAGGACGAAGTCTAGTTTAAGTGGGGGAGAGTTGTAACACCCAGATTCAGGAAGACAAAGAAAAGAAAGGTTAAGCTCTAAATCAAGAGTCAACTCGTCGAGTCTAGGGAGGAACTCGACGAGTCGGAGCGGGATCCGGGTCATTGAGTAAGTGACCGACTCGGCGAGTCACCGAGTGGACTCGGCGAGTCTGGTTTGGGCGAGAAAAACCCTAATCCCAGAGGTTGTGCCCTATATAAAGCACATTATAACCCACCCTTAACCTCTTTGCTCCCCTTTTGAGTTCCAGAAACCCTAGAATTGATTGAGCCTTCATTATTTGAGAAATTAGAGCCTTGGAGGGGAGAATCTTGGAGAGGGGCTTGAAGATCAAGGGCTTTGCTGCAAAGGAGTGGTGTAGATCTGGGATTTACTTCAGTTGGAGCTTTCATTTGAGGTAATAGTTTGTTGTTGGGGCTTATGTGCATCTAGATCTATCTTATGTTTGAGTTTTGGGCATTTTGAGTATGGATGAGATCTATTTCGAGTTTGGAGTAGATCTGAGGTTGCTATTTATTCGATCTATTTCGAGCAGATTCACCTAGTCTACTATTTATTCGATCTTAGTTATATATATATATATATATATATATATATATATATATATATATATATATATATATATATATATATATATATATATATATATATATATATCGTATACACAAAGTAATCATAAGGAGTATCAGGTATGGGTCAGCTCATAGGACACTAATTCAATGCACATTTTTCTAGTACAAAACATACATTTCAAATAAGAACATTTGCTATACAAAACTAGAAACTTACAAGTAAAGGGTTTAATCCATTTTATTAAACCAGTATAAACTTAAAGGACCTTAGGTGGTTAATTCTATAATACCTTAATTTATACATCAGGGTTATATATAATTAATACCCGATAGATAGTTAGATGTGTGTCTTCCGCCTCATTTCCTGTTCCTTGTTTGGTTGTGGGCTTAGGGCAAATTCACACAATTAAATATATGTTTGATATTAGATTATATACAGCTAGTATAAATTAAGAGATTATAGAAGGAACCACTGTGGTATGAATTTTTACCAAAACAAATAAGGAGTTTCTTAAAGAATGGTTTCATCAATATAAAGGAACTATTACAGTTAACTCCGTGAGTACCAAGTGAATACACCAGTGTTATATACAAAAGGATCTAATAGCCAATGGGATGTGTGCCATCCGCCTCGTTCTCTGTTCCTTGTTTGGTTGTGGGCTTAGGGCAGATACAAACAATCACTTGCTTGTTTAATCTGGGTTTTTTATAACTTGTATCCACTTAGTACTCATAGAAAGGATTGTAGACTCATTTTTACATATCTTTCATCAAAGCAGGAAATATAGGATTTTCTAGAGGAACAAGCGAACTCACCAGCTTAAATGTTGATCCTCTCTTTCAAAATATCTCGTATTCTCAGGAAACTAGTAGACAGGTACGCACACTGGGAATTCAGAAGATGGAGCAGTATAGCTTCATGTGTTGTTTTGTTATTTACGTTTTGTCTATGTTATGTGAACCACATACTTTGTAAACACTTTCTTTCTAATGAAATGTTGTATGTTACTTTGATTACTATGATGATTGTCTTGTGATACTAAACATGACGTCCTCCACCCCCGAACGTTTCCACCGTTCTGGTTTTGGGGTGTGACATTTGTTGCGGTAGCTTTAGCTAAATTCAGTATAACCGGGGGTTGAACAGTGGTTCAATCTACTCAAGTAGATGTTCCAGTGCGCTCTAGGGTGTGCTCGTACAAGGACATCACCAACTGCAAACCCAGGTCCGTTAACGGAACTAGTAGAATCATTTCCCTCTCGCAATGGTTCGAGAAAACGGAGTCGATCTTTGAGATCTACTCCTGTCCAGAAGGAAGAAAAGTAAAATTTGCAGCATGCGCCTTCTCGGATTGAGCCCTCACATGGTGGAATAGCCATGTCAAGTCACTTACTCTAATAGTGGCTAATGTTATGGGCTGGGATGCTTTGAATGAGCTCATGATTGAAGAATACTACTTGAGGGGTGAGGTTCAAAAACTCAAATAAGAACTTTGGAGACTAAGCATGAAGGGTTCTGACATAGTGGCCTATACTGCTAGATTCAGTGATCTAGTGGCACTGTGTCTGGGAATGGTCCCTATTGAGGGAAAGAAAATTGAGAGGTACATTTAGGGGCTGATGCCTCCATTCCAGGGGGAATGTCTTAGCTTCAAACCCCACAACCTTCGATAGTTCCAAGAAACTGGCACATCAGCTCATTGATCATGGTGTCCGCACCGCAACAACAACAACAACAACTCTGGCCATCCTAGAACCGTCCAACACCGCTGACAAGAGGTGGAAGTTCTGGGGTAACAAGAAGGACAAAGTGGCGCAGAACTCTACCAAATAGGAACAGGTCATAGGTGTTCATGCTATGATAACACCAACTGCTACTACGGAAATGAAGCAGTATGCTGGGAGCTTGCCCAAGTCTAGCTTCCACCATAATGGACCATATCGGGAAATGCAGTGCTCTAACTGCAACAGGAAGGGGCACACTGCCCGTTTCTGCAAGTCTTCGGCAAGGCCAATTAACCAAATCCCCGGCCTTGGTGTGGGCCAAGCTTTCTACGGATGTGGCGAAGTGGGTCACTACAAAAGAAACTAACCGAAGACAGGAAACGTAGGCGGCGTAGGAAGAGTTTTGGCTATAGGCCACAAGGAAGCAATGGTCGACCCTACAGTGGTCATGGGTACGTTTCTCCTCGATAAATCTTATGCATGCATACTATTTAATAGTGGAGTGGAGAGGAGTTTTGTGAACCAGAAATTTGCTCACTTACTTAAACAAAAATCACGCACACTAAGGGAACATTTCACTGTAGAAATGGCTAACGGAAAGACTAAGAGCACTAGCAGTGTATACATAGGATGTACTCTAACACTAGACATCCATTCATTTCCAATCAACCTCATGTCGGTCTAAATTAAAAGTTTTGATGTCATAATCAGCATGTATTGGTTGAGTCTTCATCGTGCCGACATCATGTGCTATTAAAAGGTCGTTCGCCTTAATCTACCGTCTAACAAAAAGATAGTTATCTATGGCGACAAACCCATCATGAACATTCGGATCATCTTGAGTATACAAGCCCATAAGTAATTACGAAAGGAATGTCATGCATTCCTTGCTCATGTTGTCGATACGAGCCAAAAGACAAAAGACCTTAAGAACATTCCAGAAATTCACGACTTTCCCGACATCTTTCTAGAAGTACTACCTGGATTGCCACCATAGTGTCAAGTCAAGTTCAGAATCGACTTAGTTCCAAGGGCTACCCTAGTAGCCAAATCGCCCTATCATTTAGCACCAGCTGAGATGCAGGAGCTATCCGGTCAACTTAAAGAACTGCTCAGCGAAGAAGGAATTCACATGGACCCTTCCAAAATCAAGGCCATTGAGGACTCGTCAGCACTGGAAATGCCTATGTATATTCATCAATTTCTAGGCCTCACTTGCTACTACCGCAGATTCATTCAGAACTTCTCTAGGATTGAGAAATTGCTTAATACATTGACCCTGAAAGGCAACGCCTTTGACTAGGAAGAGAGACAAGAAAAAGTGTTCCAAACGCTAAAGCGAGCCTTATACAGCGCACCAATACTATCCCACCCAGAAGGGATAGAAAAATTTGTGGTTTATTGCGATGCATCCAACCAAGGACTTGGCTGTGTTCTCATGCAACAAGGTAAGGTCATCGCCTATGCCTCAAGACAGCTAAAGACACTCGAGGTCAACTACACCACACACAATCTTGAGTTAGGAGCAGTGGTATTTACACTGAAGATCTGCAGACACTACCAATATGGTACAAAAAGCGCTATCTTTGCAGACCACAAAAGCCTTCAACAAATATTCGATCAGAAGGAGATCCATATGAGAGGACAGTGGGTCGAGCTACTCAATCACTACGAATGCAAAATTTGTTATTATCTCGGTAAATCCAACGTAGTAGGTGACTTTCTAAGTCGGAAAGAGTACTCTGGCCGTGGAGTCAAATCATTGATTATGATTATCCATTCACATCTGTCCACACAAATTAATGAGGCTCAGCTAGAAGCCTTGAAACCTGAAAATGTGACGGGTGAATTCCTGAGGGGGATGGATAAAAGCTTGGAAGTCATGGGTGGCAGAGCCTTATATCTCATGGACCGAATTTGGACATCGAAGCACGGTGGTTTCAGAGATTTCGTCATGACGCAAGCGCACAACACTAGATATTCCGTCCACCCAGGTTCAGATAAGATGTATCTGGATCTCAAAAAGCTATACTGGTGGCCTAACATGAAAGCAGAGATTGGTACCTTCGTGAGTAAGTGTCTTACTTGTGCCAAGGTTATGCTTGAATACCAGAAACCCTCAAGATTACAGCAACAACCAGAGATACCGGAATGGAAGTGGGAGCATATCATAATGGACTTCATAACTAAGTTGCCCTAGACAATGGGTGGTCTCGATACCATTTGGGTTATCATAGACAGGTTAACAAAATTCACACACTTCCTGTCTATCAAGGAAACTGACAAGATGGAGAAACTCACAAGAACATACATTGGGGAGATTCTGCGACTACAAGGTATTCCTATATCCATTATCTCTGATTGAAGTAGTAGTTCTTCAAGGTTCTGACAGTCGCTACAAAGTTCCATAGGAACTAGGTTGGACATGAGTACGGCCTGCCAGCCGCAAACTGATGGACAAAGTGAGAGGACTATTAAAAGTTTGGAAGATATGTTGCGAGCTTGTGTGATAGACTTTGGGAGGGCATGGGATACTCATTTACCCTTGTCGAGTTCTCCTACAGTAACAATTCTCACACGAGCATAAGGGTTGCTCCATTTGAGGCACTCTCTGTCCGGAAGTGCAGATCCCCTCTGTGGTGGGTTGAAGTGGGTGACACAGTTAGCTAATGGACGAGTTCGTGACAGCACTCTCATGGGTTCGAAAATCATACGGGAAACGACAGTGAAAATCGTTCAAATTCGTGAATGATTGAAAGCCTCTAGAAACCGATAGAAAAGTTATACGGACAAGAGAAGGAAACCTTTCAAATTCTAGGTGGGTGTAAGTCCCCAAAATGATTAAGTATCAACTAGATCCGTTTGATGGTGTGGAATCCCAATCAAATGGATGATGTCAGATCAAAATAGAAGAGAAGGAGAAGAAGAAGATGATGAATATTGAATGTATTGATGATATGACTGATGTTCCTTACACAAGATTCACTTTCTCTCTCTAGAACACGCCATAAGTTTCACACACTTAAGCTCTTCTCTTCTTTCACTCATCACTCTACTCCTCACCCCTTACACCTATATTTATATTGAACATGGGCCGAACACAAGTTCACGAACATGAAAGGGTTTACGGCCGTAAACCCGTTTACGGTCGTAAACACACACCAGCCGTAAACACATAAAACATTACATAAAAATACAATTGCCCAAAAAATCAAAGTATAAACCATATTTTTGACCCAACAATCTCCCCCATGGTTTATAGTTTTCTTTTCATAATTGACCCAACAAGCTCTCTAACAACCGTCAATTTCCGGTCAAGTCAAAGTCAAATAAAGTCAACAAGTCAAACCGATCAACTATGTTAACCCTTGTATATTAGGGTTTACAATATGTTAGCTACGGTACAACTCGCTATTTTAGTAAGAAATTATCACTTGGAAAGTTCGTATGATAAAAATTCTTAAACCCTAAATGAGATAAGTGGGGTAACAAAACGATAAAACACTAAGGCATACCCTTAGAGGGTGTGTAATACTCTTAAACATGGCTTAACGGGGTTTACAAACCTTTCCTTATTAAGTTAAACACTCATAAAGGTCACAAGCGAAGTCTCTCTCAATCTCTCTTTATAAACCTATCTCTATCTGAAATCTCTCCCAAATCACTCTAAGTATCTGAAACCTCTCCCAAATGTCTCCATGTATGTGAAATCTCTCCCAAATCTCTCAAACTATGTGAAATCTCTCCTAAATCTCTCTCAACTTTTTATAGTCATCCGGGTCATCCCAGCCCTTAACTTGGTCAAAAATCACTTAAAACGGGAAGAAATCATGAAAAACAACCTCTTAGAGTCAAACCCTCTTAGGAGCCGAACCCTCTTAGAGTCGAACACTCTTAGAAGCCGAACCTACCCAAGGAACCAAAACCCTTCCTGATCTAAACCTCCTGAGAAGCGAAACCACAGAGTTGAGCTTGTTAGAGCCGAACATGCCAGAACCGAGCCTCGCCTTCGCCTCATTCCCCCACCTTCGCCTTTGCTCCTCCCCAAGCCGCTAGCGAGACTGCCTAGGGACCGAACCCTACTCTCGGTTCTTCTCCAGCAACCGAACTCGCCTGTCGGTCCTAAACGTTCAAAGGACTAAACCTCGGTCCTTAGTCCGGATTTCCTCACCCTCACCTGTTTTTCCGGGTTTTTGACCATTTTTGCGTTTTAAGCCTGTTTTTCGTGATTTTAACGCGGGATTTTCACCCAAACATATATTTTGACATATAAGACCCTATTTTTCCATAATATAAACACATTTGTATGGAAATCTTTATTTAAGGATAAAATATGGTGGGTAAGTTATTTAGGTGGAGTGTTGACTTATCCTTTGTACAAGAACACAAGTTACCTCCCATACCCACTCCACGACCATTCCCAATCACTATTCACCCATACCTAGTCAATCATTGTCCTTTGTACACTCATTTCCAGCCATAATCTTGATAAAAGGCTAGAAGGATCCTTATCTCTTCTCCCATTTCACTCACTTTTCACCCAAAAGCAAAACCTATTCTCTCTCACCTCCTCTCACCAAGAATTCAAGATTCAAGGCTGATTTTTAGTTCTTCATCCACCTTTGGTAAGTAAATTTCATCCTACACTTGATTTCCTTACACTTCTTCAATCAAGTCATGAGTTCCTTACACAAATATCATCATATTTGTGTTAAATCTTCGAATCTTCAAGCATCATCTAAAGTGTTCTTGAGTTGAAGACTTCCCTTCTTCATCATCCATTCACTGAAACCACACAAGGTGAGTTCATACCCCCATGTTTACATGTTCTCTTCAAGTTTTAGGGGAAGAATACAAGTTAAAACACCAAGAACACAACTAAACTCAAACATCAGCTTTCAACAGAAAAGATAATGTTCATTCACGGACTGTTTTGAACATCTTAAACTTTTTAATTTTCAAAACTTTATTAGATGCAAATAGTTCAGGTTTATACCTTTAAAATGAATACTTGCACATATTCACACGATTTTTATACAAGTTTTGGCGACTTTTACAAAACTGCCTATCACTGTAGCTACGAATTCGGACCAGTCTATGAATATGGACGTTTTCACACTAGTTATGACCTTCTAAACATCATGATAAAAATTATGAACGAACTAGACACAATTTCTAAAGTCTTAAACTTTATCGAATCAGTTTTCGACTCCGTATGATTTTTCTATAGTTATTCCAAGAACAAGAACAGAAAAGATAAAACTAGCAAATGGTTGATAACCTATTTACACCTTGTAACTTGTTGAGCAAGGTGTGTTTTAACATATATAAATACATGTTGGCTATATTATGTGTCTTTTACCTCATTATAAAGGTTTACATCATATACCAAGAAGATTTCTACCATTACAAAATCTTTTGATAAGCTATAATAGGTATAGTTTATATTTCCACTAACACAACGAACACATTTCGGAAGGTTTTATTCCCATAGAAAAAGGGTTTTATACTCATGCACACTACACGTAAACTTGTTAACATAAATTGTGAGACATTATTCTCAGTACTCTTATAGTATGGGTTAAAAATTCCTGGTAATTATAACTAGAGTCTCTTGTAGGGAGAACGTGATAGTTGTGTATAGATCTATATTGGGTTTGACAAACCCACACCTTAGCTGCATGCAACAGCTAGACCAGCAAGTCTGGGGTGACAAATGTCGTTTAATTTTTCGACGCCTGAGAAATGTCATGGCAGGGTCATTAGTCATAGTATGGTTATAGCGACTCACATAGGGAGTTAACAACACATAAAGTTTACGGGGATTTTCTCAAACTAAAAAGGGTTTTATGTCGATTTAAAATCACATTTTGTATCAATAAGTATGGATATTACTTATACACTTTCAGACATTAAATTAAGGACCACACATCACTTTTTTAAGTTTATGTCGATTTAAGCTTGCCTGAATTACGATTTTAAATGTGTAACACCGTAAAATTTAAGACAATTTTTCGCATTTTAAAACACATTTCCAAACACATTCATTAATAAAATCTCATTGTATCATATCATTGTTTACAAAACATTTCCCAAGATCAAATCAAAATAACTCTGCGGGTGTGTGTACAGATCATGTCAACGCCTTCCCGCGATCATCACTGGTACCTGAAACACATAACACATAACACTGTAAGCATAAAGCTTAGTGAGTTCCTCAAAATACCACACATAACACATACTAGGCACTCGAGGCTATAACTCTGTAGGCCTTTGGGCCCTAACTCTGTGGACCCTCTCGTCCTAGCTCTATGAACCTTCCAGTTCTAACTCTAATATACTCTGATATACATATGGCACAATTCACATAGAAATAATGAAGTGTAACAGATCACATAAATAACACAGAATAACTCTGTCACATAACTCTAATTACCACTCAAGGTAAAGTATAGTGAGAAGACTCACCTCAAATGTCTCGG
The DNA here is from genome assembly GCF_002870075.4 of Lactuca sativa. Lineage (NCBI taxonomy): Eukaryota > Viridiplantae > Streptophyta > Magnoliopsida > Asterales > Asteraceae > Lactuca > Lactuca sativa. The sequence continues at coordinate 92,794,800 of NC_056625.2, read as the reverse complement.
TAAATCCCTGACTCAGTAGTAGTATAGTCTAGCCTCCGCCTAGTCACATAAAGTAAGATACCCTCATAAATATAACTCTCGAGACTAGACCCAACCCTCTCTTAGCATCCTCAGATGAGTAAAAGACCATTTTACCCATCTCTTGACTCAAAGACCCCATTGTTGACCAATCCCTAAAAGTTAACAAACTCAACGGCCAAACTTTGACTTGACTCATCGAGTGCACTTGGGCGACTCGGCGAGTCTACACGTGTCCACTAACTCCTAGCCTCCTTGACACGTCGAGCCTTCCCCCTGCTCGACGGGTTACACCTGGCATGAATCGCGTGGCCATGACGACTCAACTCGTCGAGTTTAGTTATGAACTCAGCGAGTTCCACCTGTAACCCTCTACCCCCTTCTGACTCACCGAGTCATCCCCCCAACTCGACCAGTTACTCACTGAGTGACTTACAGGAAACCCTAACCCTACTCGCCGAGTCTGTTGTTGGGACACGGTGAGTTCATGCCATGCTCGAGCTCAAATGAGCTGCTGAGGTCAGATTCGTTCCTCTAACTCATAGATCTGGCCTCCTAAAGCAATAAAAAGACGTAAAGTTTGGATCTTGATGCCCATGCAAGGACCCCATAGCTCTATTTGAAGAAATGGCCTCAATATGCCATCTAAAACTCATATCTCTCCAAAACACTGAATAAAGATCAAGGATTTAAGGTCTCTGGACCTCTTTGGATCCACATTCGAAACACCAACACAAGAAGGGACCAAATGCATTAACAATCCTACTCTAAATGGGCTAGAAACCCTAACTTTCAAGGATTGCCAACCTTAACTAAAGAAGGTTCGAATATGTACCTCAAGATGGAGTCCTTAAGCTTTGAAATCCACAGATTAGCTCCCTCTTCAGCTTCCTCTTGCCTTGGTCACCTTCTTCTTGCAAAATCACCCACACAAGGATCAAAAATGGCTTCCTTTCTCTCTTAAAACACTCACACACTCTGGGGTCTCTCTCTATCAACTGTTAGCCACAAATGAAGGCCATAAGGGCCTTTAAATAGGTCTCAAACCCCGGAAATTAGGGTTTCATTAAACAGCACGGACTCGCCGAGTCCGGTCATTAGCCCGGATGAAAATTCGCGACTCTACTCGGCGAGTCTAAGCATCAACACGCCGAGTCTCCCTCAAAGTCTCCAAAAATAATAATTAAATAATGTACCTGAAAATCCGCATGTTACAATTCTCCCCCACTAGAATCAGACTTCGTCCTCGAAGTCTTACTCTACAAATAGCTCTGGGTACTGCTCATGCATCTCACGCTCTAGCTCCCAAGTCAGCTCGGACCCTTTACAATGCTGCCACTGGACCTGCACCAAAGGCACTTCCTTGTTTCTCAGAACCTTGATCTTCCGTTCCCTAATCGCAACCGGTCTCTCTACATAGTTCAGGCTTGCATTCACCTTAATATCCTCTAATGGTACCACAGCTGACTCGTCGGCAATACACTTCCTCAGATGCGATACGTGGAAGGTCGCATGAATCTGGCCCAACTCTGCAGGTAGCTCCAAGTGGTACGCTACCCTGCCCACCCTGGCGGTCACCCTGAAAGGGACAATATACCAAGGCCCCAACTTGCCTTTCTTCCTAAATCGGATCACTCCTTTCCAAGGAGATACCTTCAGGAGTACGAAGTGACCGACCTGGAAATCGAGCTCTGACCGTCGTCTATCCGCATAACTCTTCTGACAGCTCTGGGCCGTCAGTCACCTCTTCCTGGCCTGCTGAATCTACTCGGCCATCTGAAGCCCAATCTCGGTACTATCCATCACACGATGCCCTACCTCTACCCAGCAAATGGGGGTCCGACACCTCCTTCCATACAAATTCTCAAAGGGTGGCATACCAATGCTCGAATGATGGCTGTTGTTATAGGAAAACTCAGTCAATGGTAAGTACATGTCCCAACTTCCTCCGAAGTCCAGCACACATGCCCGAAGCATGTCCTCGAGCGTCTGAATCGTCTGCTCGCTCTGCCCATCAGTCTGTGGGTGGTATGTGGTACTGAAATGCAACCTCGTACCCAATTCCTCATGAAACCTCTTTCAGAACCTGGAAGTGAAATGCACATCTCGATCAGAAACAATCGAGACCGGTACTCCATGTCGCGATACCACCTCTCTCACGTACAACTCTGCCACCCTCTCCGCAGAAGAGCTCTCGCTAATAGCAAGGAAGTGAGTGCTCTTCGTCAACCTGACCACAATCACCCAAATTGCATCGGCACCCCTCGCAGTCCTCGGCAATTTGGTGATGAAATCCATGGCAGTCTGTTCCCATTTCCACTCGGGAATCTCTAACCGCTGCAGCTTACCATGTGGACGTTGGTGCTCGGCCTTGACCCTGCGACAGGTCAAGCACCTCTCAATGAACAATGCAACATCCCTCTTCATACAGGGCCAGCAATACTCTTTCTTCAGGTCCAAATACATCTTAGTAGCCCCGGGATGGATCGAAAACTTCGATCTATGGGCCTCCTCCATCAAAATGGTGCGTGTTCCACCCACAAACGGCACCCAAATCCGTCCCTAGAAGGTCATAAGTCCTCGGCTATCAGTGACGAACTCTGATATAAGCCCGATAACCCGCTCCCTCTTACGGTTCTCTGGTCTCACGGCCTCAGCCTGGGCCCCTCGAATGGCGTCAAATACTGGGGTCATCATTGTTAGCCTCATACAAACATCATGTATCAGGACGCCCTCTGCCCTACGAGTCAGGGCATCGGCTACAACGTTAGCCTTGCCCGGGTGTCACAGGTTCTCACAATCGTAATCCTTCACCACATCCAACCATCTCCTCTGTCGCATGTTCAGATTGGGTTGATCCATTAAATACTTCAGGCTCTTGTAGTCCGTGTATATGGTACACCGAACCCCATACAGATAGTGACGCCAGATCTTGAGGGCGAACACCACTGCCCCCAAATCCTATTCATGGGTGCGGTACCTCATCTCATGAGGCTGCAGCTGCCTCGATGTGTATGCTATCACATGCCCCTTCTGCATAAGCACCGTTCCTGACCCTCATTTTGACGTCTCAGAATACACCACGAAGTCCTCCATCCCCTCCGGAAGGGCTAACACCGGGGCTTCGCATAGCCTCTGGCGAAGTGTCACGAAGGAGACCTGCTGCTCTGGGCCCCATGAAAAAGCAACACCCTTTCGGGTCAACTTGGTGAGTGGTACGGCGATCTTGGAGAAATCCCTGATAAATCTCCAGTAGTAACCAGCCAACCCTAAGAAACTCCTGATCTCGGTAGGTGACCTCAGCACCTCCCAACTCATCACTGCCTTAATCTTGGCTGGATCGACCAATATCCCTTTCTGGTTAACAAGGTGCCCTAGGAAATGGACCTCCCGTAACCAGAAATCACACTTGGAGAATTTGCCATAAAGCCTCTCTGATCTTAAAGCTCCGAGGATTTCTCTCAAATGTTCCTCATGCTGCTCTATAGATCTCGAATACACCAATATGTCGTCAATGAACACGATCACCGAGTGATCCAAAATCGGGCTGCACACTCTGTTCATGAGATCCATGAACACCGTCGGTGCATTGGTGAGCCCGAAAGGCATCACCACGAACTAGTAATGCCCGTAACGAGTCCTGAACGCTATCTTCCGGATTTCCTCATCTCGCACCCTCACCTGATGATATCCAGACCTCAAATCGATCTTCGAGAACCAATATGCTCCCTGTAACTGATCGAACAAGTCGTCGATCCTTGACAACAGGTAACGGTTCTTGACCGTCAGCTTGTTCAATTCCCTGTAATCAATGCACATCCGGTGTGAGCCATCCTTTTTCTTAACAAAAAGGATAGGTGCTCCCCACGACGAACTGCTCGGCCGAATAAACCCCATCCCCAGCAGCTCCTGAAGCTGTTAGGATAACTCTCGCATCTCTGGAGGCGCAAGGCGATAGGGCACCTTGGCGATAGGCGCAGCCCTCGGAACCAAATCGATACCGAACTCAACCTTCCTCTCAGGAGGCACACCCAGTAACTCCTCCGGATATACATCTGGGAACTCACGCACTATCAGAACCTCATCTACTGACCTCGATCTCTCTGAATCAACCCTCGTGTCCATTACATACACTATAAATCCTTTACAGGCCTGCTGTAGACTCAGCCTCGCTCTAGCGGCTGAACAAAATGCTGACCCAGAACGTGTACGCTCGTCGTACACCGTAAGAACTCCCCCACTAAGGTCTCGTATGGTCACCAGTTGTCTCTTGCATTAGATAACCGCTCCAAATTTGCTCAACCAGTCCATGCCCACGAAGACACAAACATCTCCCATCGTAATAGGAAATAGATCAATCGGAAACTTAACGCCGAAAATCTCGAGTACCAACCCTCGGATCACCTCAGTGGCATTCACCGCTCTCTCGTCAGCTATGGAAACTCTCAAGGGTCGACTCAACGCCTGTCGACTAATACTGATGTGGTGATTAAAGTCAAAGATACAAAAGACCGACTCGCCCCCGAGTCAAATAACACCAAGGTAGGTACAAAACTCACAAGAAAATTACCTACGCATATCATAATATAAGCACAATATCTCAACATAAAAGTAAATGCATGAAAGAATACATACCAACCACGACATCGGGCGCTGCGCGGACCTCCTCCGCAGTCAAGTGGAAGGCTATTCCTCGTGCCTTCGGTGCCTCGGCCTTTACGGGCCGACTGTCTGTAGCTCTCACTGCAGCAGGGGCAGATCCCTGAGATGCTCCCTGAGCCATCCCTCGTAACTGTGGACACTCTGCCTTCTGGTGTCCGGTCTGGTTGCAGTGAATACATACTGCAAACCCCTTGGCCGCAGCAACAACAACATCAGAAAGAGCAGCGTATCTCTCGTCGAATATCTCTATCAAGTTGGTCTTGATAGACCCGAACATCTCTGGGATCTCATCACGGATGGCAGCAGCCACCTCATCATGAATTATCTGGCGGAGCTCCTCATCGCTCACACCCCCTCCACTGGTCCCTAGTCTGTGGCGTGTCCCTACCATGATGCCTCTCTAAAATACAACACAAGATATCAGTAATTTGCTCGGGTGTACACACACTCGATATCCCAATCCTTATTGATCTCTGGTACACTAAGGATTCTTACTTGGGTTGCGCACTGACCCGGTGCCTTCGGTAGTACGGGTCCAATACTACCAACCACACAGCGTCAGCATTCATCCCAAGTCCTCCTCCCAAAGTCCCATATTCCAAGCACTCTACTCTCTTAAATCATATGCTACTCACTAGTTGATCTCTCATAAACTCCTCGTTGCTACCTAAACACTGTCAAGCATCCCTAGCAACAAAGCTCCTAGACTACGACATCATATATCAGGCCACTCTAGTCCTAATTAGGATACCTAGTCTTCTCTAGCATGCATAATATAGCTCATCATATAATCATAACATAATATATCTCGTAACACTTATTACCAGGGTATTTTTGGGAAATCACCGTTCGGGCGCTGGCTGATCGTACACACGACTGTGCTCTGTTTTTCTCAAAAGTTTTTTTTTTTTAAATAAATTGTTTTTTTATCAAAATCTTTTTTACAAATACTCAGTTTGAGTTCAGATACGCCCGAAGATGCATCTGAATCCCTCAAACCCAGGCTCTGATACCAACTTGTAACATCGTAAAATTTAAGACAATTTTTCGCATTTTAAAACACATTCATTAATAAATCTCATTGTATCATATCATTGTTCACAAAACATTTCCCAAGATCAAATCAAAATAACTATACGGGTGTGTGTACAAATCATGTCGGCGCCTTCCCGCGATCATCACTGGTACTTGAAACACATAACACATAACACTATAAGCATAAAGCTTAGTGAGTTCCCCAAAATACCACACATAACACATACTAGCCACTCGAGGCTATAACTCTGTGGGCCCTTGGGCCCTAACTCTGTGGACCCTCTGGTCCTAGCTTTGTGAACCTTCAGGTTCTAACTCTGGTATACTCTGATATACATATGGCACAATTCACATAGAAATAATGCAGTGCAACACATCACATAAATAGCATACAATAACTCTGTCATATAACTCTAATTACCACTGAAGGTAAAGTATAGTCAGAAGACTCGCCTCAAATGTCTCGGTAAATCCCTGACTCGGTAGCAGTATAGTCTAGCCTCTGCCTAATCACATAATGTATGATACGCTCATAAATATAACTCTTGAGGCTAGACCCAACCCTATCTTAGCATCCTCGAATGGGTAAAAGACCATTTTACCCCTCTCTTGACTCAAAGACCCTATTGTTGACCAATCCCTAAAAGTCAACAAAGTCAACGGTTAAACTTTTACCTGACCCGTCAAGTGCACTTGGGCGACTCGACGAGTCTACACGTGTCCACTAACTCTCCAGCTTCCTTGACACGTCGAGCCTTCCCCTGCTCGACGGGTTACACCTGGCATGAATCGCGGGGCCACCTCGACTCAAACTCGTCGAGTTCAATTACGAACTTGGTGAGTTCCACCTGTAACCCTCTACCCCATTCAGACTCACCGAGTCAATCCCCCAACTCGACCAGTTACTCATTGAGTGACTTACGGGTAACCCTAACCCTACTCGCTGAGTCTGTTCTTCGGACTCGGCGAGTTCATGCCATGCTCGATCTCAAATGAGCTCCTGAGGTCATATTCTTTCCTCTAACTCATAGATCTGGCTTCCTAAAGCAATAAAAACACGTAAAGTTTGGATCTTGATGCCCATGCAAGGACCACATAGCTCTATTTGAAGAAATGGCCTGAATATGCCATCTAAAACTCATATCTCTCCAAAACACTGAATAAAGTTCAAGGCTTTAAGGTCACTGGACCTCTTTGGATCCACATTCGAAACCTCAACACAAGAAGGGACCAAATGCAATAACAATCATACTCTAAATGGGCTAGAAACCATAAATTTCAAGGATTAACACCCTTAACTGAATAAGGTTCGAATATGTACCTCAAGATGGAGTCCTTAAGCTCTGAAATCCACAAATTAGCACCCTCTTTAGCTTCCTCTTGCCTTGGTCACCTTCTTCTTGCAAAATCACCCACACAAGGATCAAAAATGGCTTCCTTTCTCTCTCAAAACACTCACACACTATAGGGTCTCTCTCTATCAACTGGTAGCTACAAATGAAGGCCATAAGGGCCTTTAAATAGGTCTCAAAACCCGGAAATTAGGGTTTCATTAAACAGCACGGACTCGCCGAGTCCGGTGATTAACTTGGATGAAAATTTGTGACTCTACTCGGCAATTATAAGCATCAACTCGCCGATTCTCCCTCAAAATCTCCCAAAAATAATAATTAAATAATGTACCTGAAAATCTGGATGTTACAAAATGGAAAAGTACTAGCACACTATTAGTCTTGACATTTTAGACTACACTACATTTTAGAAGGAAAACATTGGATTTTCCTGGAACCAATACTACTTTTACGATAATGGATTTCAACATTTCATTCAAAAAACATATGAACTCACCAACTTACTTGGTGAAACTTTTTCAAAACTACTTGTATTCTCAGGAAATCAATGAACCCAGGTAACCACAAGCTGTTGAGGAAGGAATGCTACGGCGTTGAACAACTATTTTTACCTTATGTTGTAATCAATCATTTCGAAATATGTAACACTTGAAACCATGTAAATATTTTCCAATTATATTTATGATTGGTTGTATTGCTTTGATCACTATTGTACTCGTTGTTATGATACTATACATGAAGTGCGCAACCCCCGGACATTTCCGCCATCCTTGGTTTGGGGGTGTGACAGATTGGTATCAGAGCATTGTTTATAGTAAACTAAGTATATCAAACCACATAAGATATAAAAACTGTAAATGCATTGGGACTATAAGTCTCTAATTAAACATTTTTCAAATAACTATACTTTTAGAAATGAAATATTTTCTTGTTAAAAGTTTGAGTACATGCATATATACTAGTATAGTATCATATATAGGACAATACAAAAGTAAAACGAGTAGTTGGACACTACGAGTAGACCATGGAATATGTAATTAGACTTGGGATGAATATAGCTTGATCAACTATATTTATCCGAGGTGTGACTATTATATGCTGGGGCATGGTCGTAGTGAGCAACAAGCCTAAAAACTTCCCATACAAGAAAGTTACTAAGAACCGAACATAACATTAAAAATACTATAGGAGTATATTGTGATATTATAACTTATGTGAGAACTAAACAGCTCCTTAATAATAGGTCTATAGTCACTAAGTGGATACTACAAAGTTATATATAACTTAGAGATCATAGACTTAGAATTTGTGTTCATTGCCTTACTTCCTTTTGCTTGTTTGGATGTAGACCTAGGGTAGGATCACTTATTCGAAGGTCTATCATATATTTGTTATCTGTAATTTGTATACACTATGTCATTATAGAAGTAATAAATGAGGATCAAATCCCTATAAGTATTTCTAGGAATACAATTAATATATGCTTCCTAACCCTCCTATTCTCGAACGTATAGCACGACAATATTCTACTTATCAGGCGACCCCTACATGACCAACCAGGGAAATGGTGGATGGCTAGGAGAAGTACTCGTAGAGGAGCCCGAAGAGGCAGGATCAGAAAAGGAACCTATCACACCCCAAAACCGATGGCGGAAATGTTCCGGGGCGGAGGACGTCATGTAGAGTATCACAACCAATGTACATAGCAAGCATAGTAAACACAACCATTACATTACATTGAAATATTTACATTTGTTTAAAAGCAAAGTAATACATGTTTTACATATTCATCAGAATAACAAAAGTAAAGACGAGACTTCTAGACGCTCCGTCTTCTCCAAAAGAACGCGGGATACCTATCTAACGGGAACCTGAGAATACAAGCAGCTTTAAAAATATTAGCATAAAGCTGGTGAGTTCATAAGCGGTTTTTTTCTGGTAAAAGAATAAGTTTTCCTTTGGTTTTACGAAAAGGATGTTATCCAAGAAAATCCCATATTTTCTTATAAAGGAAGTTTAGTTATCCATTTGTTAAGCAGCCTATTTATGAAAAGTTAAATTATCCCAGGAAAAACCCTTATTTTCCTTAAAAGTTGGTGGTTTGTTATTGATTCGGAATGAAGTGTACAAGTATCTACCATACTTGGAGCGTTAAGTGAAGTATCCTGAAAGCCTGGGTATCCTTGAAAAGTACATTAGTTTTAACACGTATATAAAACAAATAAGTAGGTAGTAAACAAATTTCCTATGGGTATTAATTTACTAAGTTCTTTATTACTTAAAAGTAAATCTCCATTATCTAAGTTTGCAAGTTCTATAACCATACGATAAACTAGATATGGCAAGAAGAAGGCCAATATCATTGTATGACTTTTGTCACCCGTAGACCTGCCGGTCCCACTGTAGCTAGCATCAAGGTGTGGGGTAGTCAGCCCCGTATAGATCTATACACTCAAGTCACACTCTCCTTCCAAGAGATTCTGGTTACAGGGGCAGTCCTCCGCTCGTGTATCTCTGTGGAGTGTTACTAAGGACGTGTCTCCAATCTTAAGAATAACGAATTTACAAGTAATAATACGGAAAATCTTGTTTGATGAACGGCATGAAATCCTTTATGAAACATAAAATGTAACATTTTATAACGAGTTTCACAATTAGTTTGAAAATTAATTCTGCAAGTTAAACGGTTGGTTAATACGGTTTTTAGTGTTAAAAGCATACTGAACATGTAACTATAACGTACCAAATAATTAGTTTAAGTACAAGATTTCCTTGTACTTTTGCTTGTATTCCCCCCCCCCCCCCTAAAAACATGAAAAACACGGAAAAAGGTGTAGGGGTATGAACTCACCAATCGAGAAATGTGTCGGGTAGGATGCTAAGTGTCAATTTAGGGCTTGAACACGCGCGAGGTTCCTATGTAATATGAAGTGATACATAATTGTATCTAATTAGACTTTGAACTACTAATTAAGTAAGATAATACACTCCAAGGCATGAAAACACTTTATCTCAAGTGTTAGGAATGATATGGGTTACATCTAAGGGGTGTAGGGCCTAGATATGGAGTTTGCTCTTCAAGAAAAAACTCTTAGAAGATTTTTCGGCCCAATGACCATATCCCTATGAGTTTACGGCCGTAAACTCATGGGTGGAGTGGTCTTGGATGCTCAAAGGTCTTATAACACTTGTGGAATTAGGCTAGGTTCAATTCTAGGGCATAGGAAGTGAATAAGTCCTCAAATGGACCATTTATGGGAGTTCACGGCTCTAAACATAGAGTTTACGGCCGTAAACTCTTACTTGGCCCTTCCTTTTGTCTTTTGATGGTTCTAGGTTAAGCACACATGATTCTAGTCCAATATACAAACCATGGAAGGCAGTTAGGGCACCATTTGACCTCCTTAGAGGAGTTTATGGCCAAGGGACCAATGCTTGGTGGGTTTACAGCCATAATCTGCTAAGGTCAAGTTTTCCTTGATGTTTAAGGTCCCTACTTCGATGGTGGTTGATTCTAGACATTACTCCAAGCCATAGGAGGTGTTTAAGGGGCAATTTAACACCTTAAATGGTGTTCACGGCCTATGAAGAGGGGTTTACAGTCCAAGAATGTTCTTGGTCCGTAAAATCATGTTTACTTCCCAAATGACAAGATTTTGGTGTCCTAAGTTCATTCATGCAAGTCCCTAAGTCATAGCTAAGCACTAGAAGTGATTTGGAAGGGTTTTGGGGCTTCAAAACCCCATTTATGGGTGTTTGCGGTTTGGGGTTGTTCATGGGCCATACACATGTTTTTGATACTTTAGGATGGTTTAAACATGGATTTGTATGCTAAACAAGCTAAAAAAACAATCTAGGATAGATCACTTACCAATTTGGAGCTTGAAAGGGATGTTTTTGGATCAAAAATTTAGTTGTAGAGAGAGAGTGTGTGTGTGTGTGTTAAGAAAGTGAAAAAGCTTCAAATGAAGGTCCACTCACCCTTATATAGGGGTTGAGTTTGCGGCCTGGTGGAAATCTACCCGATACCGACGTTAAACGGAGCTTATGGTCGTACCCGATTAAGTGGTCGTAACCTGACGTGGTCGTAAATTAGAAATCTTTTTAAAAGAATCCGAGGGTGTTTCACTTGTTTCTAATGCGTTTGAATACTCATGAAGTCATAATAAAAGTCTTAATTCAATTAACCTAGTTCAAGACGTTAACAGAACAATTTGATAAAGACGGGTTTTATTAACGGAAACGGGTTACAATGAAGGAATAAATTTCAGGTTGTCACAGAACCAGAGGTGATCAACCCTCCGTACATAGCATGGGTTCCTGCAAACCATTTCAAGTACAACGGACCTGTGACCCGATTGGATAATCGTGATCAAGGGTTGGAGTCGACAACAACGACAGCGATTACCATGACCTCAACCATGGGGGACCGACTGATAGAGCCCTCCCGGCGAAGACTCGGTAGGTCGCGAACATCGGGGATGAAAACAGGGAGACTGCAATTCGAGTTCGGAAACTGATCGCTACTACATACACTACCATCTCACATATCCGAGACTTGGAAGGAGACTGCTAATTATGATACTACCTTCCTAAGGACCTTATCGCCGCTCGGACGGAGGCAAAAGAGTAACAGGGTAGACGCTCGACACACTAAGTGAGAATGATTGTAGCCAAGCGTCGCTTAGCAGAGTTGCACGGTGCATCGACTTTATCTCAAGCATTATAAGGGGGAGATCGTTGTAAGTAGAATTCATACTTCTCACAAGACCTTGTAGATTAGGTTCTTGAGTATGTGTTGGTGCTACCCTATTCTATGTGTAAGCGCAACCCTGCGATTTAGGTGGTTACACTAATCGGGGGAATTATTTGCTGTCAAAACTTTTCTTACAATTATCTAGCTTGGATCTGCATCGAGGTCAAAATATTCTTCGAATCTGTAATTACTAAAATCATATTAACAAACGGACTTAGGACATACCCATTAGACTCCGAGGTCTATTAAGTCTTACTCATGCAACTAAGCATACATCAAGTGGTCGTAAGAAGGACCTAGCTTGGATCAAATTACAAGGTTTCACTTGGATACAGAACTACTAAAATACATGGGTTTATTTTATATAGACTTTCATTAGTAATTGCTTTCAGAACACCATAAAAATCGAAATACAATACACTTAGAACTAAGATAAACTTAGTTAGATAACCCACAACACATAACCCTTTCTAATGATTCATTATCGTCTCACCTTTAACCATTATAATTGAAAAGTGCTTTCTTTGTAGACCTATAGGGGGTGATCATACCAACACTAGTGCATCGGATTCCATTAGAACCCCTCAACAAAGTGTGTCTGGGAAAAGATAGTTACTAGGATGGGTAAATTTAACATTCGTACAAAACCTACTTCTACACATTTCTGTAAACTCCATCTCAGGAATATTTAGAAGAAACACTAAGAGTAGTACAACAATGTGCAAAATTTATATATGTGAATATAAATTGTGGGAATGTACCTGAGGAAATCATCCCCACTCACGAAGTCGTTTATCATCATGAAACAAAATTATGTCTACTCCAAGAGGTAACCAACCAACTAGCAAGGCACCAACGCTACAGATAGACTCTGGTACTTTTCCAACTGCAGTAACGGCAGCCGTGGCAGCCGTCATGGCACAACTCAATGCTAACCACGCCAGCGGGCGCGGAGATGGTATCGGAAACACTAATTGAAATAACAATCAAGAAAACCAGCAGGTTACTACCAACGAAAATATCTCGGACCACAAACCTAAGAGTAAGAAATGAGGTAACGAAGCTCAACTCATCATGGAACGAACCATGTCCAACAAGGTTCGATTGCGCCTCCCAGCCACACAATTAAATTGTAGTGTCCTAGGTGGTGTCAATTGTGAAACAATTCCACATTTCTTAAGAAAGTCTAGGAACTCGATACGAAGATACTCTCCTCCTCGATCAGATCGGAGCATCATTGTCTTCCTGCCCAATTGATTCTCCACTTCCTGCTTAAACTCTTTGAACTTTTCAGTAGTTTCTGACTTATGCTTGATTAAGTAGATATAGCCATATCTGCTACAATCATCAGTAAAAGTCAGATAGTAGTGGTTTGCATCCCTTATGGCAGTACTGACGGGTCTACACACATCATTGTGTATGAGATCCAACATACCTTCACCCATTTCACAAGTACCAGTGAAGGGTGACTTGGTCACCTTTCCAAGCAAACAAGATTTGCAAGTGTCATCTGATTTCAAGTCTAATGACTTCAAAACTCCATCCTTTTGGAGTTGGGCTATACGCTTCTTGTTGACATGACCAAGACGACAATACCACAAGCATGCCTTGTCCAAAACATTGAACGAATAAATATTTAACACATTAATTCCTAGGTTATCTACAACCATCACAGTTTCATATATACCATTAAAAGGTAATGCTTCAAAATGAAATGTACCATTATAATAAGCATGACTACTACAAATTTCATTATTGAAAGAAAAGGTAAAACCTTGTGTATACAAACTGTGAAAGGAAATAATATTTTCTAGCATATTCGATGTGTAACAATAGTTGCTCAATTCTACTTCTAAACCACTACTAAGCAATAAAGAATAAACTCCAATCTTGGTGACAGGTGACATTTTCCTATTTCCCATGATTAAGTTTATCTTCTCGTGCTCCGCACCCCTACTTCTTTTTAGTCCCTGCACATTTGTAACGACATGAATTTTCAAAACAATTTTCCATTTTTAAAACATAACATATCTCATTAGGTAAGCTCAAATCTCAAATGTATCAAACATTATCTCAGCAAAACATATCCCAGGATCTCAAATACATAATACATAATACTCTATCAGTGTGCATAAATGCTTAGTGAGTTCCCCGAAATACCACATACAGCACATAAGCCACTCAAGGATATAACTCGGAATGACACTTCGGTCAATGTGTCTTAGCGGGACCCTCCATTACCGTAGCTCGTTGGACCCTCCTGTCTGGTCTAGCTCGTTGGGCTCTCTGGTCCGGTCCAAATCGTTGGATCCTCTGGTCCGGTCTGATCGAGGTTCCTCTGGCCTCATGAGTCGTTGGACCCTCTGGTCCGGTCAATATAACACATAGCATACATATAACACAATGCGCATAAATCTCAAATATACACATACACATAAGACCCTCCGGTCTGTACATAGATACCACTCTAGGTAATGTATAGTGAGAAGACTCACCTCGTGTAATCTCGGAAAGTCTCGAACTCGAAATACTAATCTAGCCTCCGCCTAATCACATAACATAATTTACCTCTAATTAACAATGGTTCTCAATGGCTAGACTAATCCCTTCCAATAGTCTATCAGAAGAGGAAAAGACCATTTTACCCCTCCAATTGTCCAAATGTCCAATTGTTGATCAAACCCTAAAAGTCAACGAAAGTCAATATAGGGCAGTATGCGGGGCGTACCAACCCTGTACATGGAGCATACCCCGACTATCTTGAATTGAGTATCTCAACCCCTACGCGGCGCGTTATGAGATTTACGCCCAGCATAAGTCTTAGTTTCATGCTTTTATTGTTTTTGTTCTGAATCAGTTAAGATACAAGCTCATATTCCAGATCTAGTCCTTCTTATGCCTTTTTGCCCATAAAGTCGAAGCCTTTAAGCGTTCGCATGGTTGTAAAGGTCACCAATCACTCCAAACTCTTATCCTCTCTCCTCATTAAGTCCTTATCTCATGCGTGACTCAATATTAACGATCAAGATTGGATTTTTATGGATCTACAATACATTTATACAAAAATGGGGCAGATCAAGGCTTATGGAGACCATTTACTCATAAAGTCTCCACCTTTGGGACAAAAACCCTAAAAATGGTCCATAATGCTCAAATTCAAAAAGGTTAACAAAGTTTTAAGCTTTTTACCTCCAAATGATGCTCCAACCTCTGTAAAGCTCTGATCCAAGGCTTGCACTCCAACTCTAGCTTCTACAATGGCCCTTTTTCTCTTCACAAGCTCTTAAAATGAGGGTTGGCTCTTTTAGGGCTACCCTCTCTGAAAATGGTGGATGTATGGACGCCATAATGTTCATTTTATAATTCTCATGCTTCATTTAGGGTTTTGAATCTGGGCCTAGTACGCCTCACATATACTTTGGTACGCCCCGTGTACTAGGTTGAGTCTGCGTCAAAGGCATGCCCATGGGTACGCGTAGCGTACTCTTCAGTACGCCCAGCATACCCACCTATCACTATTTTCTATTTTGGGATAATTTTGACAACTTGGAAAAGAAGAAGGCTTAAAGAGATATACCTAATTATTAGGATGTTACAACATTATAACAAATGTGAAATCCACAACATGTATCAACGACCGAAGAATTAGCATGTGATGAGTTATTAGAAAGATTAGTGTAAATACCTTCGAAGGTGTGCTTTATGTTCCCATCCTTAATGTCCTTCAAGTATTTGAGGAAGCTTCATTTTCAGTGCCCTTCTTCACAATAATGGAAGTAATCTGCATCCTTTGGATTCGTAAAGGAATTAGCTGAACCAACTTTGGTCCCACTGAAATAGGATCCATCAAGAGACTTTCCATTGCAACTCTGAGGAGGATCCTTCTTCTTCTTCTTCTTCCTTTTTCCATTTCGAATTCCCAGAACAGGGTCAACATTAGTAGGAGTAGGTACAACCGACTTGCCTTTCAAGTTGCTTTCTGCAGTTTTTAGAAGGCCTTAAAGCTTGCTAAGAGTGAAATCCTCCTTGTTTATATGATATTTCATACGGAAATGATCATAACAAGAACGCAACGAATGTAGGATGATGTCAATGGCCAACCCTTCATCAAAATGACATTCAATTTCAGCAAGCGGTCCACATATCTCTGCATTTTTTGCAAGTAGGTCCTGATGGACTCTCCATCCTTAATTTTGGTTGTGATCATGGAGGCAATGATCTCATACCTTTCCTACCAAGCACTTTGACGGTACCTTTCCATCAAATCTTGGTGCATTTTAAAGGGCCATAAGTCCTCTTAGGACTTTTGAAGCTCAACACTCATGGTAGCAATCATGATGCACGACACTTTTGAAGCTCAACACTCCTTAATATTAAACCCAAATAAAATATTAAGGCTAAGACCCAACACAATATTTTACAATTCGGAAGAGGGATGTCGTAATCCAATTGCAAAATATTTGAAGGTAGGTAAATGACGATTTATGAATTTCCACCGTGAAAAACGAAATTGATTGGTAAGTTTTAATTGGATTGAAATTATTAGATTCTTTTGAGATTCATTGAACAATTTAATAGCATGTTTGAATCTCGATTGTGCCCTTCAAGTTTTTGACTGGGATGTCGAGGATCACAAACAAGATGTGAATAACGATGCAAATGTGTTTGGTACTCTTAATGATATAAATCACCTAATCAATGTTCTGGTTCACCACACACGCTCCATTGATCTATGATTAACATCAAGCTACCCTTTTCCATAGTTGTTACTCCCAGACTAGTATGTCAGTTAACCACACACACTCCACTAACGACTTAGCAAGGTGCAAAGTACATTTTCATGGAATAACACCATTTTCACATTTACCTAAAGTAAATAAGCTTGTGAATTAAATAAAACCTTTAGTTTCTATATAATTATCATTGTACTTTTAAAGAGAATTAATGTCCTATCCTACCTGTTCGGCTAACGACTCTTCACTAGTCAAAGAAGTGGGGGGTGAGAGTGGACGCCCATTAAACCACCATTTTATAGGCAATAACCATATACCCCTTTATAGACCGACTTCATGAGTGAGGCATACTAACGTTAAGACTAACTTGTCTTCAACATACATACATATATATACATATATATATACATATATATATATATATATACATATATATATATATACATATATATATATATATATATACATATATATATATATATATATTATTAAACTTATATTATTATTATAGTATAAGGGTTAAATTTTAAACATTTAAAAATTCTATGGTTTAGAATTAAATGTTTCATTAGTGACACTTTACAAATTCCAAAACTTGAGGGCAAGTTTTGCAACTCTTCGTAACTTTTGGTTTCCATAACTTATGAAAACTTATGAGTTTTAATGTTCATGAATGAAACTTTCCATATAGCTTAAGCACAAGTTACAAATTCACTTCAATAACAACTTAGATCAATTTCAACTAACAACATTATCATATAATATACCATTGATCTAATCTAACTCATGTAGCAAGGCAATTCATATCAAATAATACAAATAATTATCTTATTATCTTAAAATTTGACAATTGTTCTTTAATTGGATGAGGATCATCATTACCAAATCAGAAAATATGATTTTTATGATTATAAAATAGTTTGTGGTAATGATCCTAATCTATTTCTGGACAAAAACATGAAATTCTGCAACCAGAAGCCTTTACTCGACGAGTTCATTAACTGGAATCGTCGAGTTGCCCTTTTAGTGAGTGTACTCATCGAGTCAGTTAGTGGACTCGTCGAGTTCATCAGTCAGAAGCCAGAAAATCGATTTTTATAGCTTTGAAAAATAACCAAGCATCAAATATAATAGAAAACAATCTTAGGCTCTGATACCACTATTGGGTTTTAAGTACTATAACACTCCTACGGTGCAAATGCAACCCTAGATGCTTTTCAATCTATGTTTTCTCTAATTATACATGAAATTTCAATTTTCTAAAGAATTCATCCTAACTAGCATTCAATAGGGGATATGCAACATAAAACCAAGTTAGATGAATACCTCTTAATTTAGTTTGTAGTTCTTGGCCTTAGAAAGATTTAGCACTTCAAGTGTGCTGCCTATAATGTTTCACAAACAACAAATGCAAGAGGAGGATTGAGAGAATAGGCTAGTTAGCTCAAAATTGATTATCACTCTCTTAGAATAAATGGGCAACGGATTTTAGCTCTAAGGGGTTGCTTTTATAGTGTTAGAAAGGCTAGGGTTTCATCCGTGCAAACCCTAATGCACCATGACCCTTCATATTACTTAGGATCCATGAGTTAAACCTCCATGGACTATCATATTGGTTTAGCCCATCCTAGTTAACCATGGATCATTGGCCCATACTATAAGAATCATTGATTTACTTAATCAGTCCCTATACATTTAATCAGTCTCTTTGGATCACTAAATTCTTTCAAAATTAATTGTTGATCAATACTAATTAAATAATATGATTACTCAATTAATATATTATACTTATAATATATTAATAAATCACAAATAATCTTATTCTGAAAAATCCATCCTATCGAATTACACTGGTATAGGAAACCTAAAAGGACCATGCTACTATCGGGTCAAGTACATCTCAATTATAGTTATGGGTTTAGATACCTAATCCAATAATAATTATGCTCCTACTAGCATAATGATTACATACTTACGAACATAACACTTATGCTCCCACTAGCTTTGACATGTACCTAGAAATCAGTTGGACATTTAGAAGTCAATACTTATTGATTTTCTTACAAAAGTTTAGATTTTTTATACAAGATGCTCCGATAAGTCTTTATCAAAGCTCATAAACCTTTTATTAAAAGCTCATATGGGTGTCAAAACTATTTCAGAACTTATAGCGATATGTCCCAAATGTTCAAACCTTTTGCCGCTTCTCATAATTCGAAATATGAAGAGGGATGCCGTAATCATACTCGAATTTGAGAACGCAATTAACAAAACTGCTAACTCTTTAAAAATCTACTTAGTGAAAGTGTTTCCTCACAATCATTTTCATGAAAGAGAGAAACCTTATGCCACTTAGATTTCATGGTACATGTGTTCCTATCCATATTAATTTGTTATTTTAAACAACTATCAGAAGACAAGGTTTATGAAGAATTTAACCTCATATTGACTTAACTTTCTTATTCTTGATTTCTTGCCATCCAGTAGCTCAAGGGCCTACCATTGCTTCCAAGTTAATGAGCAGCTCATCCTTGTCGGTCAATGTACTTTCATTGATCAAGGTGCTTTGCTATGCAATCAAATAAGAACTCACAGAAATCACATGCATGGTCAACTTAAATGGAATGGGAACAAAAACAAGAATATGTCAACACGATAGGTTACAAACCTCGAGTCGTGTGCTAGCGATAAAACAATAGGTTTTATTCTTGATTAGGTATTGAAACTATTGAAGATCATTAAGACTCCCACTGACCTCTTCAGATATAAGATTCTCTTGTCAAGAAACATTCCTTGACAAATAAATATTCAAGATTTAGTGTGGATTCTTATCAAGGAAAAACTGTAACAACCCGAAATTTCATATCACTTCTTGTATCACAATTTATAATCCGATCCGATCAACCAAACGTCATTTTCAATTTCGTTTCCAATTTCACCAATTTATTTAAGTCATTAGTTTATATTGACCTAAAATGACTTAATGGGTGTCTTAATACATTAGAAATCATTTTAAACACCCAACTTTAGTGATCGGAATATTTCTAGAAATTTCTATGTCGGGTTACGGTAACTCAATCGGGTACGACCAAAAACCTCAATTAACGTCAGTATCGGGTAGAATTCTATCGTGTCCATTTCTCGAACATTATATAAACATGTTTAAGACTCCATTTGAAGCCTTTGGCCAAATTCACACTAAACTCTTACAACCTCTCTCCTCCAAGCTAGAATTAAGGTCCAAATCACAAGTTTAAGGCTTCAAATCTTTAAGGTAACCTCTATAACATGTTATTCATCATCTTTAGCCTTAAAATTGATGAATTAATGGAGTTTTAGGGTCAAGAACAAGAGTTTACGGCCAAGGAGCAAGCTTGGGCCGTAAACTCCATTTTATGGGGTTTTAAGCTCTTAAACTCCTTCCTAAACTCAATTGGACATTAGATATGGCTAAGGGACTTTAAGATATGGACTTTAAACAATTAAAACATGAAATTTGTGAAGTTTGAAGGAGTTTACGGCCAAGGAGCATTCTTGGGCCGTAAACTCAATAATCTATGGTTTTTATGCCTTTAAACCCTTCCAAATCCCTTCTATGGCTTAGGTATGAATTATAGGACCTTGGATATACCATTTGAACACTTGAAACATAACTTTTGAGGGACTTATGTGAGTTTACGGCCAAGGGTAGTGCTTGGGCCGTAAACTCCCTAAAACATGACATAATTTCATTTCTAAAGTGTTAGAAAGCCATCCAACACCACCAAAAGCCTTGGAATAAATCAAGGGACCAACCAAAAATAGTTTAAGGGACTTAAACATAACATTTGTGGGTTTTCTAAGAGTTTACGGCCAAGGCATTGTTCTTGGGCCGTAAACTCCAAAAATTTTGGTGTTAGAAGGCAAACTAAACACCCCTAAAGCCTTTAGATGAATTTTAGAAGCCCTTCTATGCAAGTTATAGACCTTGAAACACATTATATCACTCTATATTAGAGTTTACGGCCATGAAGAGGGTCTCATGGGCCGTAAACTCCATAACTCCCCTCATATGTCCCATAAAACTCATACTAGGTCTTGTAATAATCCTATTAATCACATGTGATTTGCTTTAACAACATTTGGCATCATTTTCTTAAGGAATAAGGAGTTTACGGCCAGGAGCTTATACTAGGCCGTAAACTCCCATAATTTAATCATTTTGATAATTTTAATTCATTCCATGCATTTAGATCAAAGCCTAGAATCATTTCCCATGTCCAAGTAAGCCATTTAAGCAATTTAAACACCCAAAACCACACCCACATGAGTTTACGGACGTAAACTCATGTATGTGTGTGTTTTGTGGTTGTAAACTCATTTAAATGTTTACTTATGGAGAGTAAACTCAAGTCCCTAGTCCCTAGTGCCTTTACAAGTCCTTAAACGCCACCCGGGTCACTCTAAACGCTCATTTTAAGGTGTTTAACCTCATTGGAGTGTAATGTTCCATATGATTAGTGAATGTATCCCTAATTGTATATATATGGACATTATTTCATTTTACATAGGGTCATCGCGAGTAATCAAATCCCGAACCAACGTCTAGCATTCAAAACCGACACGTTTCCGAGTCCGGTGAGTTCATACCCCTACCTTTTTCACTGTTTTTCACTGTTTTCAGGGGGGGAACACAAGCAAAGTACAAGGGTTTTCTTGTACTCAAAACTTATTTTCGTGTGTGTGTTTTACATTTCTTATGCTTTTAATACTGATATACGTAACTGATAACTAGTAGATCATATAGTTCACTTAAACATTTATTTGTGAAATAGATTTTATAAATGATTATGTTATATATATATTTTACAAATGGTTTCCACATTTTATCAGTTAAAAGCATAACATTATAACACATGAACAATATAATTCGTACACTGTCTTGTCCTCGGTAACATTCCACAGAGATACGCGAATGGAGGATTATTCTATTATTACTAGTAAATTTGTTATTCCATATGATTGGAGACACGTCCTCGGCGAACACTCCACAGAGATACGCGAGTGGAGGACTACACCCGTAACCAGAATCTCTGGAATTTAGAGAGCGTGACTTGAGTGTATAGATCTATACGGGGCCTACTACCCCACACCTGGCTGCTAGCTACAGTCGAACCGAAATGGTTCAAGGGTGACGAAAGTCATAGGAATTGTGGACTACTTATTGCCACAGGTTCAGTCTTTAGTATGGTTATGGAACTCGCAATTAGGATAACAGAGATTTACTTACAGTAATAATGAACCTTATACTAGATTCTACGGATAATCAGGAATCAGTTTACATCTTTTACATCTTTTACATCTTTTACATCTTTTTCATATGATAACCAACATTCAGGAAGGTATGGGACCTTCCTGGGGAAAACTTTGTACATAACCAGGTTTGATAGAACACATCTTTTACATTGAAAACCAACATACAGGAAAGCATGGGACTTTCCTGGGAATACACTGATACATTTTTAGAAATAGAAAGGAAACATAAACATTTTCACAAAACAAAACTACTTATGAACTCACCAGCTTTATGCTGATTTTCAAACTGCTTGTGTTCTCAGGTCAACGTTAGAACAGGTACCCGGAGATTTCTTTTGATCAGAAGATGAAGTACATGAAGATCCGTTTCTTTTGTCTATATATACTATGTATCACAACTGTACAAACTTTACTTTTGAAACAACTGTAAAACTTTATAATGTAATGTAATGGTTGTTCTACTTTACTTACTATGTGCATTGGATTTGATATTCAACGTGGAGTCAACCCCGGAAATGTTTCCGCCTTCGGTTTTCGGGGTGTGACAGATTGGTATCAGAGCCCTTGTTTATAGTGAATAAAGTATACCAAACCTTACATGGTATAAAACTATAAACACTAAAGGGCCTAAGTGCTCTGAAATAAAAGTATCTTCAGACTATAAGTATTTTCAAAAATATACAAGTATACCAAACCGTCGAGATTCGTATCTATAAGTAGAACAAAACATAAGTAAATGGGTGTTGTGTATTGCAGTTAAACCTGGGCAGTTATGTAGTCGTGTCTAGGGTCAATATAGCCTGGCCAACTATATTCATTCGAGACACGACCAACATGTGCCTGGGAGTGATTGTGGTACGTGGCATGCCTAAAACTTACCCAATATCCCAAACAACAAATCGTCGCTACAGCGAACCATGAAATACTATGGGAGTATTTCTCGAGCCGATCCTTTGTGGAAATTCTCGTATACGTGTTATTCCTTGATCAATCCTCTAGCGATAAAATGTTCTATCTTGATAACTCCTTTCTTCTTTATCGCTTTGTATGATGCTATATTTGCCTTGATGAGATATCTCCTGTCCCATATCTCTTGATTCAATTCAGAGGACTTATGATCCTCTCTTTCCTGATCTCTTTAGATCAAGATGCCTCCAAGAAAGAGACCCAGCTCAACGAACAACAGCAATCCTCCTCCGCCACCACCTACTATTCAGATCGATTTGGAAACACTTCAGGCAACCATTTCCGCTACCATATCAGCTCTCTTACCTCAACTGAACTCTAGGGGTTCGGGAGGTGAAACCCAGAACCCAGATGGTAGTCAGGGGCACCAAAGAGGAAATTCTTATAAGGATTTCATGAACGCGAAACCAACATCCTTTAATGGCACTGGAGGTGTCATTTCCTTATCCCGATGGTTCGAGAAAATCGAATCCATCTTCGAAATATGTGCTTGTGCAGAGTCTGATAAAGTTAAATTTGCGGCTTGTACCTTCAAAGATAAAGCCTTGACTTGGTGGAATGGCCGAGTCAAATCTCTGACCTTACCTGTAGCCAATGCCATGGGCTGGGAGGCCATGAAAGAACTTCTCCTTGCTGAGTACTGCCCCCATGGCGAAATGCAAAAATTAGAGCACGAGCTTTGGAATTTGAAGATGAAAGGTTCTGACATTGCTGCGTATACTTCCCGATTCGATGATCTCGCACTTCTCTGCCCGGGATTAGTCACTCCTGAAAACAAAAAGATCGAAAGGTTCGTTTGGGGATTATCTCAACCGACAAAGAGTCATGTTTTGGCTGCTCGTCCGAATACTTACGATAGTGCCAAGACTTTAGCTCAAATTCTGATTGATCACAGCGACGACATTAAGGAAATCACTACCACTTCTGAGCCGACTCAAAGGAGTGGTGAAAAGAGGAAATTCTGGAAGAAAAAGAAGGGTCAATCTTCTCAAGGATCTTCCAAGAAACAACAGACGGTAGCAGTCCATGCTGCTACTGTTACTCCTGTTACTGCAGTTTCTGTCATGGGATCCACAGCCTCAACTCCTACCAGCCGATATGTTGGTAACCTCCCTCTCTGTGAAAAATGCAAGTATCACCACAACCCTGGTCCCTGTCGAGAACTATCTTGTACCAATTGTGGTAAAAAGGGACACACTGTTCGATACTGCAAAGCTCCGACTCATTCAGCAAATCAATCCTCTGGAACAGGCGTTGGTCAAGCCTGTTATAATTGTGGTGAAGCCGGGCACTTTAAAAGGAACTGCCCCAAGAAGACTACTGCTGGCAACACAGGAAGAGTTCTTACTATGGGACGAGAAGAAGCAGTTGCTGATCCCAATGTTGTCTCGGGTACGTTTCTTCTCGACAACTCGTATGTTAATATTCTTTTCGATTCGGGCGCTGAAAGAAGTTTTATTAGTCATGCATTCAAACATAACCTAAAACATAATTCCCAACCACTAACTGAAATGTTTACCGTTGAAATGGCAAACGGAGAGAAAGAAAGTGCGAGTGAGGTATTCGTAGATTGCATTCTTACCTTAAACGACCATTCGTTCCCTGTCGATCTTATGCCAGTATCCATAAAGAGCTTTGATGTCATTATTGGCATGGATTGGTTGAGCCCCAATCATGCAGATATCCTTTGCTTCGAAAAAGCCATCCGTCTTAACCTTCCTTCTGGTCAAACTCTAGTGATCTATGGCGACAAACTCGGTTCCAACCTTCGTATCATCTCCTGCATTAAAGCTCAGAAACTCCTGCGTAAGGAGTGTGTTGCATTCTTGGCTCACGTAATCAACAAAAATCAAGAAGTTAAAAACCTCGCGAGCATCCCCGAGGTCTGCAATTTTCCTGATGTGTTTCCCGAAGAGCTTCCAGGAATCCCTCCTGAGCGTCAGGTCGAGTTTCGTATTGATCTAATTCCTGGGGCTACTCCTGTAGCGAAGTCTCCGTACCGCTTAGCTCCAGCAGAGATGCAGGAGCTATCCAGTCAACTTAACGAGTTGCTTAGCAAGGGATTCATCAGACCGAGTTCCTCACCCTGGGGAGCCCCGGTTTTGTTTGTCAAGAAGAAGGATGGATCCTTTCGAATGTGTATAGATTATCGTGAATTAAACAAGTTGACTATTAAGAACCGATATCCTCTTCCACGTATAGATGACCTCTTCGATCAACTTCAGGGAGCCAGTTACTTCTCTAAGATAGACCTTAGGTCAGGGTACCATCAGTTGCGAGTTCATGAAAGTGATGTGCCCAAAACAGCCTTCAGGACTCGATATGGACACTACGAGTTCGTAGTGATGCCCTTCGGTTTAACCAACGCACCGGCAGTGTTCATGGACCTTATGAACCGGGTGTGCCGTCCCTTCTTAGACAAATTCGTCATCGTGTTCATTGACGACATCCTCGTTTACTCCCGAAGCGAAGAAGACCACAAACAACACTTGAGGCTAGTATTGGAAACCCTTAGATCCGAAAAGCTATACGCAAAGTTTTCAAAATGTGAGTTTTGGATACGGAAGGTAACTTTCCTTGGTCATGTGATAAGTGAGGAGGGTATTCATGTTGATCCTTCCAAGATTAAGGCAATAAAGAATTGGTCAGCACCGAAGACACCCACAGAAATCCGACAATTCTTGGGTCTCGCTGGCTATTATCGAAGGTTCATCCAAAACTTTTCCCGAATCGCCAAACCTCTAACCACTCTAACACAGAAAGGTGTACCCTTTTGTTGGGGTGATAAGAAAGAGACCACATTTCAGACGTTGAAGAAAGCTTTGTGCAGCGCGCCTGTCCTATCCTTACCCGAAGGGACAGAGGACTTTGTTGTCTACTGCGATGCGTCTACTCAAGGTTTAGGTTGTGTGCTTATGCAGAGAGGAAAAGTGATTGCTTATGCCTCTAGGCAGTTGAAAATACACGAGGTCAACTATACCACACACGACTTGGAGCTTGGAGCCGTAGTTTTTGCATTGAAGATTTGGAGACATTACCTTTACGGAACTAAGTGCACGATCTTTACTGATCATAAGAGCCTGCAACATATCTTTGACCAAAAAGACCTGAACATGAGACAAAGGCGATGGGTAGAGCTACTCAGTGATTATGAGTGTGAAATCCGCTATCATCCCGGCAAGGCCAATGTGGTAGCAGATGCCCTTAGCCGAAAGGAGAATACCAGTAACAAAGTGAAGAGTCAGTCGATAACCATCCATTCCAACCTACCCGTTCAAATCCGAGAAGCTCAGTTAGAAGCCCTGAAACCTGAGAACGTGACAACTGAAGCTTTGAGAGGGATGGAAAAGAAACTTGAGATCAGAAGTGACGGAGTCCAGTGTTTTATGGATCGAATCTGGATTCCCAAGTCCGGAAGAATTAGAGAGTTAGTCATGGAGGAAGCACACAGAACCAAATACTCTGTTCACCCGGGCTCTGACAAGATGTACTTAGATCTCAAGAAACAATATTGGTGGCCAAACATGAAAGCTGAGATAGCCACATTCGTAGGCAAGTGCTTGACTTGCGCCAAAGTCAAAGTTGAACATCAGAAACCTTCAGGTCTGCTTCAACAACCCGAGATTCCTGAGTGGAAATGGGAGATGATTACCATGGACTTCATCACCAAACTACCCAAGTGCTTGAATGGGAATGATACCATTTGGGTGATTGTTGATCGTTTGACAAAATCCGCTCACTTCATTCCAATTAAAGAATCATTCAAAATGGAAAGACTTGCGCGAATCTACATCCAAGAGGTAGTACGTCTACACGGTGTACCTGTATCCATTATCTCTGATCGAGATAGCAGGTTTACTTCCAGATTCTGGCAATCCCTTCAGAAAGCCCTTGGAACCCAACTAGACATGAGCACAGCATACCATCCTCAGACTGACGGTCAAAGCGAGAGAACAATCCAAACTCTGGAGGACATGCTTAGGGCATGTGTCATTGATTTTGGAAAGTCGTGGGACGCACATCTACCATTGATCGAATTCTCATACAACAACAGTTACCACACCAGCATTAGGGCTGCCCCGTTCGAAGCCCTATACGGTCGCAAGTGCAGATCCCCTCTGTGCTGGGTCGAGGTAGGATATACACAATTAGCAAAGAGTCGAGTCCCCGACAGTGCACTTACCGGTCCTGAAATCATCCGTGAAACCACTGAGAAAATTATTCAAATCCGTGAACGACTAAAGGCCTCACGTGATCGTCAAAAGAGTTACGCTGATAATCGTCGGAAACCACTAGAATTCCAAGTTGGGGACCGTGTTCTGTTGAAAGTCTCGCCCTGGAAAGGCACTGTACGTTTCGGTAAACGTGGGAAACTCAATCCGAGGTACATTGGACCTTTTGAAATCATCGCCAGAGTTGGTCCGGTAGCCTATAAGCTTCATTTACCTCACGAACTCAGTAACATTCATCCTGTCTTTCATGTTTCAAACCTCAAGAAGTGCCTATCCGATGAAACCCTAGTGATTCCGTTAGACGAGATTGAGGTCGATGAAAACCTCAACTTTGTGGAGGAGCCAATCGAAATCATGGATCGAGAAGTCAAACGTACGAAACAGAGTCGCATCCCATTGGTGAAGGTTCGCTGGAATGCCAAGCGAGGACCGGAGTTCACTTGGGAGCGAGAAGACTCGATGAAACAAAAATATCCACAACTCTTTTCTAATCCATGATTTGTATCTTGTCTTGTGTTTTAAACTTTGAATTTCGGGACGAAATTCCCTCTAACGGGGGGGATAATGTAACAACCCGAAATTTCATATCACTTCTTGTATCACAATTTATAATCCGATCCGATCAACCAAACGTCATTTTCAATTTCGTTTCCAATTTCACCAATTTATCTAAGTCATTAGTTTATATTGACCTAAAATGACTTAATGGGTGTCTTAATACATTAGAAATCATTTTAAACACCCAACTTTAGTGATCGGAATATTTCTAGAAATTACTATGTCGGGTTACGGTAACTCAATCGGGTACGACCAAAAACCTCAATTAACGTCAGTATCGGGTAGAATTCTATCGTGTCCATTTCTCGAACATTATATAAACATGTTTAAGACTCCATTTGAAGCCTTTGGCCAAATTCACACTAAACTCTTACAACCTCTCTCCTCCAAGCTAGAATTAAGGTCCAAATCACAAGTTTAAGGCTTCAAATCTTTAAGGTAACCTCTATAACATGTTATTCATCATCTTTAGCCTTCAAATTGATGAATTAATGGAGTTTTAGGGTCAAGAACAAGAGTTTACGGCCAAGGAGCAAGCTTGGGCCGTAAACTCCATTTTATGGGGTTTTAAGCTCTTAAACTCCTTCCTAAACTCAATTGGACATTAGATATGGCTAAGGGACTTTAAGATATGGACTTTAAACAATTAAAACATGAACTTTGTGAAGTTTGAAGGAGTTTACGGCCAAGGAGCATTCTTGGGCCGTAAACTCAATAATTTATGGTTTTTATGCCTTTAAACACTTCCAAATCCCTTCTATGGCTTAGGTATGAATTATAGGACCTTGGATATACCATTTGAACACTTGAAACATAACTTTTGAGGGACTTATGTGAGTTTACGGCCAAGGGTAGTGCTTGGGCCGTAAACTCCCTAAAACATGACATAATTTCATTTCTAAAGTGTTAGAAAGCCATCCAACACCACCAAAAGCCTTGGAATAAATCAAGGGACCAACCAAAAATAGTTTAAGAGACTTAAACATAACATTTGTGGGTTTTCTAAGAGTTTACGGCCAAGGCATTGTTCTTGGGCCGTAAACTCCAAAATTTTTGGTGTTAGAAGGCAAACTAAACACCCCTAAAGCCTTTAGATGAATTTTAGAAGCCCTTCTATGCAAGTTATAGACCTTGAAACACATTATATCACTCTATATTAGAGTTTACGGCCATGAAGAGGGTCTCATGGGTCGTAAACTCCATAACTCCCCTCATATGTCCCATAAAACTCATACTAGGTCTTGTAATAATCCTATTAATCACATGTGATTTGCTTTAACAACATTTGGCATCATTTTCTTAAGGAATAAGGAGTTTACGGCCAGGAGCTTATACTAGGCTGTAAACTCCCATAAATTAATCATTTTGATAATTTTAATTCATTCCATGCATTTAGATCAAAGCCTAGAATCATTTCCCATGTCCAAGTAAGCCATTTAAGCAATTTAAACACCCAAAACCACACCCACATGAGTTTACGGCCGTAAACTCATGTATGTGTGTGTTTTGTGGTTGTAAACTCATTTAAATGTTTACTTATGGAGAGTAAACTCAAGTCCCTAGTCCCTAGTGCCTTTACAAGTCCTTAAACGCCACCCGGGTCACTCCAAACGCTCATTTTAAGGTGTTTAACCTCATTGGAGTGTAATGTTCCATATGATTAGTGAATGTATCCCTAATTGTATATATATGGACATTATTTCATTTTACATAGGGTCATCGCGAGTAATCAAATCCCGAACCAACGTCTAGCATTCAAAACCGACACGTTTCCGAGTCCGGTGAGTTCATACCCCTACCTTTTTCACTGTTTTTCACTGTTTTCAGGGGGGAACACAAGCAAAGTACAAGGGTTTTCTTGTACTCAAAACTTATTTTCGTGTGTGTGTTTTACATTTCTTATGCTTTTAATACTGATATACGTAACTGATAACTAGTAGATCATACAGTTCACTTAAACATTTATTTGTGAAATAGATTTTATAAATGATTATGTTATATATATATATATATATATATATATATATATATATATATATATATATATATATATATATATATATATATATATATTTCACAAATGGTTTCCACATTTTATCAGTTAAAAGCATAACATTATAACACATGAACAATGTAATTCGTACACTGTCTTGTCCTCGGTAACATTCCACAGAGATACGCGAATGGAGGATTATTCTATTATTACTAGTAAATTTGTTATTCCGTATGATTGGAGACACGTCCTCGGCGAACACTCCACAGAGATACGCGAGTGGAGGACTACACCCGTAACCAGAATCTCTGGAATTTAGAGAGCGTGACTTGAGTGTATAGATCTATACGGGGCCTACTACCCCACACCTGGCTGCTAGCTACAGTCGAACCGAAATGGTTCAAGGGTGACGAAAGTCATAGGAATTGTGGACTACTTATTGCCGCAGGTTCAGTCTTTAGTATGGTTATGGAACTCGCAATTAGGATAACAGAGATTTACTTATAGTAATAATGAACCTTATACTAGATTCTACGGATAATCAGGAATCAGTTTACATCTTTTACATCTTTTACATCTTTTTCATATGATAACCAACATTCAGGAAGGTATGGGACCTTCCTGGGGAAAACTTTGTACATAACCAGGTTTGATAGAATACATCTTTTACATTGAAAACCAACATACAGGAAAGCATGGGACTTTCCTGGGAATACACTGATACATTTTTAGAAATAGAAAGGAAACATAAACATTTTCACAAAACAAAACTACTTATGAACTCACCAGCTTTATGCTGATTTTCAAACTGCTTGTGTTCTCAGGTCAACGTTAGAACAGGTACCCAGAGATTTCTTTTGATCAGAAGATGAAGTACATGAAGATCCGTTTCTTTTGTCTATATATACTATGTATCACAACTGTACAAACTTTACTTTTGAAACAACTGTAAAACTTTATAATGTAATGTAATGGTTGTTCTACTTTACTTACTATGTGCATTGGATTTGATATTCAACGTGGAGTCAACCCCGGAAATGTTTCCGCCTTCGGTTTTCGGGGTGTGACAAAAACACTTCATACAATGGGTCTTGGTTGGTCTTTGTTTTATCCAAAACATCACAACTACTAATCTCAAATGTGCATGAGTAAGAAAAGTTTTCTACTCTACATTTCATGATGTGTTATAAACCTACTTAGGATATGTCACTCAAAATACAATCTTAAAGACTTGATTTTGGACCAAAGTATGACTCACCTTCTTGATTTAACCACTTCAACAATTTCTGATACCTCGTCTTAGTCATGTAAATGCACTAAGGTGTACTTTGAGGATCAGTTGTGACATGGTTCCATAATCATTAGGATGATCATAAAACACGATACTAAAGTACTCTACTTTCCTTTCAGATTAGAGAAATTTTTATCTTTCAGCCTAATTGATTCTTCTTATTTGTTCTTCTATACATTGAAACTTTTTCAATGATTTAGAATTACACTTAATCTAGTACACATAGCCATATTTACTGGAGTTTCAGTAAATCATGATGAATAGACTTTATCGTCCTTTGTGGTGCATCTGACCAGTGGACATCAACGTGTAAAAAATCCTTCAGTCCTTCACTTGAACCACATACATATATGAACAAGAAATTGGTCCCAATTTTCCCATGTACCAAGATTTTCATACATCATATAATTCAAATCACATGATTCCAAGTTTTTATCCAATTGAAACTTGAGAGATGAGAATCTTTTCTTACATAGAAAAATACGACACTACCACAATCGATATAACTAAAAATCAAACCATTTTCAACATTACTATTAATAGAAACATACAAACAACAATTTCCACAAATGTCATTGCAAGGAAACATAAATAAGATAAAATCATAACTTGATTTATTTATAAAATTTAGAAAACTTGTCCTTACAAAGAAAATACATATGAAAACTGTGTTTCTAAATATTCCTAAGCAATCTATCATAACTCCTAAACAGCAGCTCAAAAATATGATCATCGAACCATGCGATCGAACTCCATCTCTTCGCAACCAGACTCAACTCACTCTTCCTTTAATATTCCTTTCTTTTCTTCGAACCTATAAAACATCAAAATGTGATCTCATCACATCATGTATTAAGAATGTACAAATAGGAACTTAATAGAGTTAGATAGTGGATTTACCTTAAGCAGAGTCAAACACTTCGACTTTACCATCCTTGTGGTCCTTTAGGTAGATACAACAGCTTCACATCTAATGCCCCTTCTCTTGGCAGTAGAAGCAAACTAATTCTTTCAGAATGGCACACGGGACAATCTCAGACGTAGTCTTTCCCTTTCCATTGGGAAGAGAAATCTTTTCTGGATTTCTAATGTTTCCATTGTCAATGTCTATGAAAGTTTGGGAAGTAGATCTTCCAATCAATTTGCATTACCAGTGCGCCAAATCATTGTTGATTCAGCAGTAATTAGCAAATAGGTAAGATCAATAAAAGTCACGTCACGGTCTGTCATATAGTAATCGTTAATGAAATCACCATATGACTCAGGAAGTGATTGAAGAACCATGTCAACAACCAACTTCCTCGAGACAATGACTCCTAACATTCCCAGCCTATCAATGTGTGGCTTCATTTCCAAGACATGTGCACACACAGACCTACCATCGTGGTGTTTGCTTGCCAATAGGGTTTGAGTGACCTTGAACTCTTCAAGTCGACGAACTTGTGAATCAGGGAAAATTATTGGAGGAGGTGGAGAAAGTGAAGTATGATTTCCAGTTCCTTGATCAAAACGTGGAACATCATCTTCATGAGGAAATCTTTTTTAAAAAGATTTGGGAAGACCATAGTTGTCAAAACTAGACATCTACAAAGGGGATAAATTCAAGTTAGTTGATTAAGTCATTAATATAGCACCCAAATGAAATATTAAGGCTAAGACCCAACACAATAATTAACAATTCGGAAGAAGGATGTCGTAATCCAATTGTAAATCATTTGAAGGTAGGTAAATGACGATTTACCAATTCCACCATGAAAACGAAATTTTAAATGAATTAGGTTTTATATGAAATTCCTATATCTTTTCATTGGCATGTTTAATCTCGATTATGCCCTTCAAGATTGTGACTGGGATACCAAGGATCACAAACAAGGTGTGAATAACTATGTAAATTAGCTTGGTACTCTCAAAGTCATTTACCACCTAATCAATGTGCCGGTTAACCACACACACTCCATTGATCAATAATAATTTATGAGTTACCCATTGCCATCCTTCATTAGTCTTATATTAGTGTGCCAGTTAAACACACATGCTCCACTAACGACCAATGAGGTGCAATGTGGAATTTCATGGATTAACATCAAATTCACATTTTTCCTAAGTAACTAAGATTGAGAATTTATAACTCATTTAGTTACTTGTATTTTCTTATACTTATTAATGAAAGTTTGTGTCCTATCCTACCCGTTCGGCTAACAACCCTCCACTGGTCCAAAGTGTGGTGGGTAAGAGTATATACCCATTCAATCGCCATTTTATAGGCACTTTCCTTAAACATCCCTTATAGACCCACTTCGTTAATAAGGCCTACTAATCGTAAGAATAACCTTTTACTTATACATATATAATATATTAAACTTTTAATTTTATATAGTATAAAGGTGTATTTTACACATTTAAAATACTTGGTGGTTTAATCTATTCATAAATTATACTCTTCATTTAAGTAAACTTGAACCATGCTATTATGGATTTAATAATACTCTCTTAATTAATCTTTTAATTAATTATTAATAAAGCCATAATTATTTCTTCTAGTTTTGTCCATTTAAATTTCTAAAAATTAAAACTTTTAAATCAAAATTTAAATTATGAAACCAAAAGGATGTCTTTTAAACATTTAAAATACTATGGTTTAAGAATTCAATGTTTCATAAATGAGAGTTTTTCAAATTCCAAAAATTGGAGGCAAGTTTTCAAACTCTTCAAAACCTTTTGGATTCCATAACATAAAGAGTTAATGTTTAATGAATGACACTTTTCATATTACATAACTTGAGGAACAGTTGTAAAACTCTTTAATAAACATTTAGAGCAAATTTAACTAATAAAATTATCATATAATTTATTATTTACCAAATTGTCCTAATTTAACTCATAAAGCAAGATAATTTGAAATCATAAATTACAATTGATTAGTGTATCATATAAACTAACAATTATCTTAAAATTTTGACAGTTATCTATTAATTGAATGAGGATAATCACTACCATATAAAAAACAAATTTTATGATATAAAACAATTTGTGATAATGATTCTAATCCAATTCTGGCCAAAAAACCTAAAAAATCTGCCAACAGACTGTCCAACTCGTCAAGGCTGGCAATGGACTCGTCATGTTCATCATGGGCTCGTCGAGTTCAGACTGCAGATGGCAGATTTCAATTTGCTCCAGCTTTGAACAATTAACCAATGCATCCATATAACAAAAAACACCCTAGTCTCTGATACCACTGTTGGGTTTTGAGCACTTTAACATCTCTATGGTGCACATACAACCCTAATTCTTTGGATCTAGTTTTTCACTAGTTATACATACAATATTCTTTTTCCAAAGCATGAAGCCTAACTAGCATACAAATTTGATATTTGAGTCATAAAAAACTAGTTAGATGATTACCTCTTGATGTAGCTTGTAGAAGTTGGCCTTTCAAGAGCTTAGCACCTCAAGTGTGATGCCTCAAATGTTTCACAAAACACCACCAACAATTGGATGACAATGAGAGAGAGCTTGGAGCACCAAAAAACTAGCTATATCCTCTTAGAATACTCTTGGTTTCTGATTTTAGGTTATAGGGGTAACATATATAGTGTAGAATTCCAAGAGTCACTTGTAAACCCTAATTCATACACTTAGGCTTATGATCCAACAATTGATTTGGACTAACATTTCAAAACCTATCTCATAACCTTAGTCCATCACAAACAATCATAGATTATTAGCCCAAACCATATGTACCACTGATTTACATAATCAGTCTCCGTTAATTTAATCAGTCTCTTTTGATCACTAAATTAATTTTAAATTAATTCTTGATCAATACAAATTAAATAGTACGACGTCTTATTTAATATATTATACATATAATATATTAATAAATCACAAATAACCTCTTTCTCAAATATCCATCCTATCAAGTTGTTCTGCTGAATGCAACCCAAAGTGGACCATGTAACTATCGGGTCAAGTACATACCAATTATAGTAATGAGTTTAGACACCTAATCCAACAGGTCTGGGCCAACGCCCCTAGGAGCGGGATCCAAGGGGCAGAGTTGGGGTCGAGCTGCCAGGTCGGCGCGTAAATTTTTTATATGAGTTATATTACTATATAAAAAATGCCTTAGAAATCTAAATTTTCTTTAAATGAACCCAGTTTTTTGACTTCGTTTTGACCTTTACTAATGAATCGATTCTGTGACAGTTTATGACTATTTTTTGACAGTTGGAGTAGTTTTTGGACAAAGAAAATTGGCTTGACAGTTTTCAGACAAATGAAGTATTTAATCATTTTGGTCATCATTTTCCTGGTACAACAATCACGAAAAGCATACTTCATATTTTATGTTGTTGAAGCTCTTTGAGTCTTATCCGATTAAAGATTGAAAGTATCACCTAAATACTTTAATCTGAAAGTCTACACACGATTCTCCAAATTTCCAAGTCTTTTATTACCCCAAAATCTAACATCTACTTTTTGGTGCTTGTGGAGCTTTAAAAATTCCATTGTTTTTAGAATGAGTCCTCCTCGTAAATCGCTTCTCATCGATGATATTGTTGGTACGTTGTTTTTTTGGATTTCTAATAGATGTAGCAAAACTAAGCTTGGTTGGAGTTATTGGCTCCATAACCCCGCTTTATGTCCTATTCTGTTGTAATGTGTTTGTTCTAGCTTCTTGATAGTTTAATAAATTTTGTTGTTCTAAAAAAATAAAAATTAGAGGTTCTTCATGAGATATACAAATACAAATTATAATAAGACGGTTTTCTTTATAGAGAGTTATACGTCTTTTATTAAAAATGATATCTTTTGAGAAATTATTGCCTTGTTGAAAAAAATATTGTATAATAATATATAATAACTTTGGCTACTTTAAAACCATATTGTATGTCACTACTAGAAAAATGGTTGGTTTCCTACAAGGAATATTGTTGGTATTTTGTAGGAAATAAAGTTTAGCTACAAAGTTCCTACAAAAAGTGGTTTTTGGAAAAAGGGTCGTGGGAAATAAGATTCCTACAAATTTCCAACAAAAAGTCTGACACATTTCCTACAAAATATTTCGTAGGAAACTCCAACAAATTTTCAACAAAATGCTAACAAAGTTTCCCTAACCCCCTGGCAGCTTTTTTCCGTCAGAATTCCTACAAATCATGTTTCCAACAGAATTGCTACAAACTTTTCCCACAAATTTCCAACAAACTTCGTTTTTCGAAAAAATAAATTCGATGTTTTTTTTCTGTAGGTATTATGTTGCATTTTTTTTTGTTTTTGTTTTTTATTTTAAATACTATAAATTAACAATATTAAAAAAAATTATAAATAATGTCATTTCTACATAAATTATATAATAAACTATAAATCAAATACAAATTCTTCAAATATGGACTTTAAACCACAATAATAACAAACACAAATAATTCAATATAAATCCAAAATGTTAACTACTATTCAAAACTTCAAACATGATAGTAATTACTAAATATCCACAAAACCAATACTTCATCCGGATGATAGTTACCATCTACTACTTCACCAAAACAATTACATTTTTGTACTTCACCAACATGTTTAATAAAATATTCCAAACAAAACTAACATTGGTCTTCAGGATGGTTACCAAATCGTCTCATTAGTTGAGCCAATTGTTGTTCCATCATTTCTTGTTTTTGTTGCATCAAAACTCTTTCCCTCTCCACATTTTCAAGTTGGTTTCGTAGCTCCTTAACCTAAAAACAAACATATAATTAGCAAACAAACAATATATCAACATTCTTTATCCATTATAGAAACATACCAAAAATGTATTCCATAATAGCAATGTACTTTAATTTGCTACCAATATAGGTCTTTTACTTATTTTTTATCCATAATAGCAACACACTTTATTTTAACAAAATTCTAACAACAAATTATTTATTTATGGGCTGTTTTCATTCATAATAGTAACGTACTTTATAATAACAACATACTTCATAATAACAAGATACTTTATTTTTCATTCATAATTGCAACATAATACTCTATTTAAGTTTCTTGGCTTTTTTTAAATAAATATATTAGGGACTGTTTTCATGTCTCACATAGTGTGTAGTTATAGTAATGTACTTTCTTTATCTATAATATAAACAATATATTTATTAAGGAAATATACCTCCTGTTGAGACCCGCAATAGGACGACGAACACCCCGCACCAACAGATGGTTTCCCATTGAACAAAGAGTTTATATCCGAAGATCCAACTACATAGATATAACTACTCCTTGAAGAACCACTTATCTCCCTTTGGGTTTTAGCCCACAATTCAGCATCATCAATCGGGTGATCAACCAAATCATCCCCATACTTCTCAAGCAAGGCTTGAGAGTACGCTTCCTACAAGGAAATAAAACACAACTATTATTGTAATAAAAGTTGCAACAAAAAATGAAAAAAAAAAAAAAAAAAGATAAAGATATCTTACATAAGCTTCCCTTGCTCTCTCAGTGCAAAACTGCTTTCCCTCAACATCTCCATCAAAATATTTCTTCTTTGATGTTTTATCTAGATGAGTGATCAAGAACAACTCCAAAAATGTGGGTGGTCGTCCCTTTTTTGCTATCTACAAGTATAAACGATGTAATTTATGTTAAACGAAGAAGATATTACTAAAATTTATTTGATATGAATACTTACGAATCTAATGCGGTGCTCATCATAACTAATACTACCCCCAGTATGTCTTGCTATTTTCCCACCACTATCAGCAGTATTGCGGTTACTCTTCCCGCTTGCAGATCTTTTCAGCCACGCATCCGTGTTCCATTCCTTTAAAGAGTAGTATATGTATAATAATATGAAAAGAAATGAACAATTAAAAAAAAGTGTTATCATGCTTACCCTACACAAATCCTTCCACCTCTGAGATTGCATCCCATTGGGTACAAAATTCTGCATGATATTATAGTCTTTATTATCCGGTGAGATATCATGTTCAGCAGCTCTAGCCATATCTGCTGATCTATTCCTAAATGTACCCATGAGGTCTCTGTATCGATCTTGGATGATAAACTCAAAGTTTTCCCTAACTTTTTCATCATCTCTTAAACCCCAATCATAAAGTGTCTGTAAAAATGAAAAACCATAATTTAAAAGTGTAAATTTAAAACGAATGATGGTAAGCTTTACAAATAATTAATCCATGTTAAAATTGAAAACACTCAACTTAATATAACACCTTGAATTTAATCCAAATATGTTCGATCACTTCTTTAGGGATTTCTTTAAAAACATATCCAAGAGCCTTCTATATATTGATCTATCAGCCGCCTAACCGCCCGCACCACATCATATCTCCCAAACCTACAATGTTGAAATAG
Organism: Lactuca sativa; assembly: GCF_002870075.4. Classification (NCBI taxonomy): domain Eukaryota; kingdom Viridiplantae; phylum Streptophyta; class Magnoliopsida; order Asterales; family Asteraceae; genus Lactuca; species Lactuca sativa. Next base: position 92,756,544 of record NC_056625.2, on the reverse strand, counting down.
TCCAGTAAGTATAAATATAACATACAAATTAACATAAATTTAGTTGTAAATTTAAGTGATCTAAAGACATACTTTTTCCCTATGCAAGAGATAAATCGCCTCTGAGAGGTACCATAAGCAGGTATGTCCGTGTTATTTGAACCATGTGGCGTAGTGTGGCCATCTCCCTCATTGACACACTCGTCACTGTAAAGTCCCCCATCTGGGTTCATCTGCTGTAATAACCCAAGATAACCACCCACTGGTTCTACATGAACAGGATCTACATTTGCCAAATGGTGTCACTGTACTACGTCTTGTACTATGTCCAGGAATAGTAGGAATGAAGTCTTGTGATATAGGTATGTTGCCTTCACGACTAGTAGGAGGAGAATCATGTAATGCCAGTCTAGTTCCTCCATAACTAGTATTAGGGGACTCATGTAATGTTCGTCTGGGGCCTCCACTACTAGTGGGAGTGGACTCATGTGATCGAGCTCTAGCGTCTCCACGACTAGGAGTAGACTCATATGGTGCATGTATGCGATCTTCACGATGAGAAGTGTACTCATGTGATGTTTGTTTGCCCCCAGAATGTTGCTGCCGACTGCCCTTAGAACCCTGATGGCTAGGTTTACAAACAACTCCACGATTCGACATCAATATGCGCCCTGTGTTTCATAAAACAATAATGGTCAGATAAATAACTAAAAATATTAAAATTGATAAAATAATAATGATCATACCATATGAACAATCAAAAACAGTTTAAATAGTACATCAAACAGTGTTCCTAAGAATCAGAGTCATCTTGATCTAAATCTAAAAGATTATAGTAAACCACTTCATCTTCATCATTGTCTGCTTCTTCCTCTTCTTCAACATCAAATTCTCCTGGTTCAGATTCTTCATCTTCATTGTCACTTACTTGCTGAGTTGCATTGGTATTTGTAATGAGGCATAGGCGTTCACTACTAGTTATTTCATCTGGTAACTCAAACCGTTCATCAATTTGAAAGATCCCTTCTCTCGTGTCACCATTGATTGCATCTTCAGTTTGAGCTTCGATGACTTCATATACACCTCGTGGTTTATCTTGACAACCACCCACAAATCCTCTATATCCCTTGTTACCGCAGGGTATGATGTGTAAAACACTTGTTCCGCTTGAGATGCTAAACAGAACGGGTCGTTAGTTTGAAGTCGTGACTTTGATTTGACATCAACGATCTTATTTTTATTAACTACTACACCTTTTTCATTATCAAACCAAGTACAATTAAACATTACAATAGTTGAACGCCCACTGCCAAAATACTTAAGCTCTAGTATCTCATCCACTAAGCCATAGTAGTCAGATTCTTTGGAGTTATACATCTCCCCTCTCACACATACCCCATAATTACACGTCACATGTGTCTCACCATAGCCCCGCGTGTGGAACTTATAACCATTTACAAAGTACCCATTGTGAGATATTGCTTTTTTTGATGGTTTACTTGCTAAAATCTCCAAATGTTTAGCACTTCCATCAGATATCTACATTGAATAACATGCACACATAGTGTTGGTTAATGATGTACTAATATAAATAACTACAACTTATTTGGTTTTACTTACCCGTTGTGCAAACCATTGAGCAAAATATTTATCTCTAAGACTCGAAACCTCTTCACCCAGATATATTTGTTCAGCCACTCCATCAAACTCGATGATGTAAGAGGTGAGTTCTACACAATTTAGTAGAACATACGTGTGTGCCTTGTGAAGTTCATCCTCAGACAAGACTCTTTTCTTTCCACCATTTTCATATAATCTTCTAGAAGGACAGGCAGACACGCTTAGTTAAGATTCTCCATCGGGATGTTGTGGTGTGAAATTACGTGGCTCTCGATTATGACGTGTCTCAATCTTTGGGTCAAAGTATAGAGAACAATATGTAGCAATCTCAGACACAAGATGTTCCTTAACAATTGAACCCTCAACCCTCGCTTTGTTTCTAATTCTTTTTTTTATCATGCCCAACTTCCTATGTTCAGAAATTATCAAAAATGTGTTAAAAATATAGAAAATAAACTTGTTTAGAATACTGAATAACATTAAAACATTGTATTTACCTCTCATATTGGTACATCCATCTATACTGCACTGGACCACCAAGAATAGCTTCATCAGCTAGATGAATTACTAGGTGTTCCATACAATCAAAGAAACCAGGAGGGAATATTTGCTCTAACTTGCAGAGGGTTTGAACTATACTGCGGTTCATGTTACCTAAGTCTTCCAAATGCAATGTTTTTGAGCAGAATACCTGAAAGAAAGTGCATAACTCTGTTACAGCTTCATAAATCTCTTTTGGAACAAACCCCCTTATAGCAAGTGGAAGCAGGCATTGCATGAACACATGACAGTCATGACTTTTAAAGGGATAAAAGCTAGTGTCTTTGATATTCACACAGTTCCCTATATTTGATGCATACCCGTTTGGAAATTTAACTTTTTCCAACCATGCACACACTTTTTTAACGTCGTCCTTCTCCAAAGTGTAATCTCCTTTATTTAGGGTAATCTTGCCATTGCTTTCACGGATTAGGTTTAAAAGAGGTCTGTCACAATGCTTTTCAATATCTTTTCTTGCATTCAAATGGTCTTTAGATTTGGGGGTTTCCATACTTGTGTGAAACACATTTTCAAACACATTTTTCACAATATGCATCATATCAAGGTTGTGCCGAATCAATAATTTACGCCAGTATGGAAGCTCCCAAAAGATGCTCCTCTTTACCTATTTATATGTAACCCCAAACCCATCCGGTTTTATATACTTTGGACCATAGGGAGTGCCATTGTAAACAGTGTTGAAATGTCGGACTGTCTCCCAAATTTCATCTCCAGATGGCTATGGAATGGGTACTCCTCCCTTCACTTTCTTGTTTTTCATAAAATTAATCTGATCTTTGGTGAACTTGTGTCTATTGGGTAAATGTTTTCTGTGACAGTCAAAGCAACACGGTTTCCTCCCTTCTGAAAGCCAAAATGATCCTGATTTATTTGAACAATACAGACAAGCTAACTTCCCATGCGAGCTCCAACTAGATAACATTGCATAAGCTGGGAAGTCACTAACTGTCCACAACAGTACGGCCCTCATTTGAAAATTGTTCTTTCGATAAGCATCATAAGTTTCGATGCCATCAGTGAACAACATTTTTAGCTCGTCTACTAAAGGTTGTAGAAAAACATCTATATTTTGCCCGGGATTCTTCTTCCCAGGAATGAGCAAAGGAATTTGCATGTACTCATGTTTGAAAGATAACCAAGGAGGTAGGTTGTAAATCATAATAAAAACCGGCCAACATGAATACGCGCTTCCATATGAACTATTTGGACAAAACTCATCGGTACACAAACCTAGACGAATATTGTGTGTCTCTTGTGCAAAAGCAGGAAACATTGTGTCAAAATGAATCCAAGCCTTTCCTTCACTAGGATGTGTCATTTTTTCATGATTTATTGGATGATCTGAGTGTCAAGTCAAATTGTGGGCTATCTTCTTTGAATAGAACAATCTTTGAAGTCTTGGTCCAATCGGCATGTAATTCATGATCAAATTAGGCACCTTGTTAGAATTCTTCTTGTATATACTTTCCTTACATACTACACAATGATCCAAATCAGAATGTTGGCCATTAAATAGTATGCAATGGTTGATGCAAACATGAATTCGTTGTGACGGCATCTCTAATGACTTCAACTTTTTCTTAGTCTCGTAGAAGTTTCTAGGTATCTTTGCATCATCTGGTACACAATCTTTCAATATTGGAAGTAGTTTATCAATTGTTGAGTCTGAAACATTGCACTCTGATTTCCAATGTAACAATCTTGAGGTGGCAGATAGTGAAGAAGCTTTCTTACACCCTTCTCACAAAGGCTCATTTAATTCTCTCATCTTGGTAAAGAAAGTATCGACCATTTGATTTGGGCTTTATGGTGTTTGCTGGTAATAAGGAGCATGAATTTGGTGCATGCTTTTTGTAAACATTTCTTGGTATCCTGTATATACACCAACATCAGCAGAGTCCTCTTGACCCACATCTTGAGACGGTCCGGTGTTTGAACATTGATCCATGTCTTGTGTTGGATATAACTCACCATGTGCAGACCATTGATAATAGTTGGGCATGAAACCATTTTAACATATATCAAATTCAACCATCTGTCTCGACTTGTAATTCCGATTTTTGCAAACTGAACACGGGCATCTAATTTCAGAAACTACCAATCTGTTTCTTAGAGTTCTATATTTGACGACTGTGACATTGGTAAATGCATAATCCAAGAATTGCTTGACATAGAATTGAAATTATGGATTAAAAATCTGATTACTATCGACTCTCATTGTGTACATCCATTCTCTATTTGGCCACATTATCAATATGTAATTCTAATATATTGCAAATGTTAGAATGTAACATATCATCACAATAATTAATCCATCAATAAATTAAAGCTTTTAATTACTTCCAGTTTGAATGCTTTCTATATAAAGCTTTAAATTACTAGTATTGGATGTTGTTCCAACTCTAGTTTTCTTTTACAGAAATGGATAGAAAAATAGTTGCATTTACAGAAATAGATTCATAAACACAAGATTCATACATAATTGTGAAAATAAAAGATTTTTAAATTGTAGATACAAGATTTATATATAATTGTGAAAGTTATAGATTATTAAAGGAAACAGGTCTAGCTATGTTCATATACATACATACTGAAATATATATAAGCACAAACAAGCACAAATAAACACAAATATGTACAAATTGATACATATAGATGAAACAATTTGTACAAATAAGATTGTGAAGATAGTGATACATAATAGGCACAAGACGAACTTAGATTCAGACATACATTCTGATTTATAAATTAGTTGGGTCAGGGGCGGAGGTTGTAGCAAGAAACTGACCTGAACTAACCGACGACGGAAACAAGTGGTGGTCTAGAAGTTATTGGTTGCAGCAACGGAGACAGCGCTGGCATGAAGTGGCTGTGATGGTCGTTTGATGCAGCAACGGTGGGAAGAAACGCCTGCATCTGAGACACCGCCGGCATAAAGCGTCTATGATGGTGGTTTATCGCAGCAACGGTTGTGTTGTGGGGAAAATCGGCGGTGGCTAGAGGTGATTTGGGGAGACGCCGACCATGGTTTGGGGAGAATGGCCGATCCTTTGTTTTCTATAAAACTGAAGTAAGAAAGGCTAGGGTTAGGGGTGCAAATGAGCCGAGCCGAGCCCGAGCCTGGTCAGGCTCGGCTCGATCTCGTTTAAGTTATACTCAGCTCGATTCGAGTTTCTTGTATTAAGCTCGGCTCGAGCTCGTAAATAGTTATACAAGCTCAACTAGGGCTCGGGCTCGGCTCGTTTTTTGTCTGACGTGCCTAAATAAGCTTAAGCTCGGCTCGAACTCGTTAAGAAGCTCGTTTACTAATACCCTAAATCTCTAATCCCCAAATATGTTTTTATTTTAATATATAAAAATAATAATAAATTATTTTATATAAAGGCTCGTTTAGGCTTGCAAGCCTAATCGAGCTTAGTGACATAGGCTCGAGCTCGAGCTCGTTTAATAAACGAGCTTAATATTAAGCTCGAGCTCGGTTTGGGCTCGTTTAAAATCGGTTTCGATTCGAGCTTTTAACGATCCGATCTCGAGTAGCTCGCGAGCAGCTTGGCTCATTTGTACCCATAGCTAGGGTAAAAAAGGAAGAAGTAAGTATTTGGAGTTTGTAGGAATTTCGTCGGAACTTTCCGACAAATTTCCAATGAAAGCAAAAGAAAAAAATATAAATATATTAATTTTGGAGTGTGATTCCGTATGGGTGATGTATTGCATCTTTCCGTTTAAGATTAAATAGACTTTTCAAATATTATATATTATATATATAATATTATACTATATGGTGACATAAATATGATTATTAGATTTATTATTAATAGTTTTATTATTATAATTATTACTATATAAACTTATAACTATTAATAACTTGATTATTTTTTATATTTTTTATTATTAGCATGTATACATGTCGTATGTCTTGTTAATTAGTTATACATATGGTAAACCTAATATTAATAACAATGATAATAATAATATAATTATAGTAAGCCTAATTTTAATAAAACAATATAGTTATATATTAAAAATATTAATAAAAATAAGTTTGATAAGAAAATAATAACAATAACAATAAAAAAATAATAATATTATTTGTTATATTTACATTAATAACAAAATAAAATAATAATAGTTATATTTATATTAATAATAATATGAATTTTTAATTATTATATTTATTAAAATGATAATATTAAAAAAAGGAGGGAAGGCAAAACAAAGAGGGAAAATCAAAAAGAAAAAGATGGAAAAAACTTTAATTCCCGCTGTTATATTTCCTACCAAGTTCCAAGAGAGTTTTTAATTTTAAATATTAATTAATTATTCGTTGGTATTTTGTAGGAAACTTCCAACGGACTTCTGACGGACTCTGTATAGTATCTAATTCCGTAGGGGTTTTGTTGGATTTTTGTTAGATTCTACTTTTGTTGTAAGGGTGTAGGAAATTAGACGGAAATTTCCAACAAAACAAAATCGTCTGAAATTTTTGGTAGCTAAATCCAAATATTCTAGTAGTGTGTGTTTACAAAAAATATAATCGTCAATTAAGAAACGTACTACATTTTTTATAAGGTATTAGTATTTTATCAATTATTACCAATTTCAATAGAAAAGACCGTTAAAGAATACAAACGCAAAACCGTTTTCTATGTTTCATTTTATTAGTATTTTATGTGTCATATAGTCATAGTATGCATATTTATTAAGCAGAGGACGATATGTGTATATTGTTTATTCAAGAAGTATGTTTATCTTTGTTATTTATTCGAATTACAGAGGCGCAATGGCATGTTCATTAAACAAAGGAGAACATGAATATTGAATATATTATTTTATTCAAGAAGAATGTATATCCCCACTGTGGCCATATTTAAACTATAAAAATTCTAGGAAATTTGTTTGAATTAACCCATCCTCTCCTATAAATAAAGTGTGGAGTCCAGCTTCCTAAAACATCTGAAGAGAGAGCATATATATCATGAAACTGAACACAAAATGGTGGTCATGGTGGTGGATGGTGAGTGTAGTGGCTGTTCTTTTCATATCAATGTCACAGCCAGTAACATCACAGAAGATCGATAGAAATAACACAATGATCAGGTGGTATTGTAGTTACTACAGAGGCATGAACGGGCAAGTTTTTCTTGAAAACCTCAACACCACCCTTTCTAGCCTCAGAAAGCAGTTATCCCGAGTCAATAATTATCACGTCGTTTCAAAGACTGTGATTAATGGTGAATCCGTCTATGGTCAAGCTTTGTGCAGGGCACATCTCTCGACTGCTGAGTGTCTATCTTGTTTTGACTCAGCTGTTTCTTATTTGAAAGTATGTGGCATGGGAAATGGTGCTCATGTTTTCTACGATGACTGCGACCTCAGGTGATTAGATTTTACCTTTCTCTATATATTAGTTTTCCTCGAAATTTGTTAACGTTTCCTCAAATAGTTATATATTTGGACAGAAATATCATGGATGAAAATGTTGAAATGTCTCGCTAAAAGACTTTGTTGTGCTGTAGGTATGAGAACAAAAACTTCTACAATGATGCTATCATGAAAACTAGTACTATTGCAATATGTGGCAATACTACATCTTCACATCCAAAGGAACAGAAGAAAACAGCAAGTGGGTTGCTTTCAGATCTTCGGACCGCAGTACCAAGAATACCAAGTTACTTTGCTGCTTCCACAAGGCAAATTACTGGAACCAATGAAACAGTGTATGCCATTGCACAATGTGGCCGCAACATAAGCCAAAGTATGTGTGCTGATTGTTTAAAGATCAGATTTGGATTATTAGATAATTGTCTTCCTAGTACATCAGGAAAGGCGATTGACGATGGATGTTTTATGAGGTATTCCGAAATTCCATTTTTTCAAGCCAATCAAACAACTGATATCACGTCTTTCTTAACGCATGGTACGACGGTTATTCTTCTACAAGTACTTTTTCTTTTATGATATTGTATACGCTTTGTTTTTTTGGTTATATTTTGTGGTCATCCATATATGAACCATGGTTTGGTCCATATGAGTACAGGTGCAAACGAGCTGAGTCGAACCCGTGCTTCGCCACGCTCGGCTCGGGTTCGTTTAAGTTATATGAGGCTCGAGCTCGAGCTTTCTTGTACCGAGCTCGGCTCTATACAAGCTGGATCTGGGCTTAAGTTCGGCTCATTTTTTATCTAACGGACCTAAATCATCTTAATCCCGATCTGAGCTTCTTAAGAAAAACGTTTACTGATACCTTAAATCTCTAAGTATTCAAATATTTTTTTTAATATATAAACTTATAATACTACAGGCTTGTTTAGGCTCACAAGCCTAATTAAGTTTACTGACATAGGCTCAAGCTCGAGCTTATTTAATAAATGAGCTTAGTATTAAGGTTGAGCTCAACTCAGACTCTTTTAAAATCGGTTTTCGAGTCGAGCTTTTAATGAGCCGATCCCAGATAGCTCATGGGCTGGTTTGCACCCTACATATCAGTTCGACACTCCTATATGAGCGGTTGTATCTCTATGTATATGTATCAAACCAAAATAATTGTAACTAAAAACACAAGTCCATAGATTGTTTTTATATAGTCAATGCTTATTAAAAGATCATCAACTTGACAGGATATTCAAGAAAGTTGAGATCCATTATAGGCGGAGTTGTTGGTGGTATAGGATTTCTTTTGGTCATACTTGCATTCTTCTTCTGGCGTCGTCAATCCAAAAAGTCAAAACACCGCAGAGAAGGTTAGTAATTCACATGCTATTAATTTTACAATTTTGTGATACTACATCGCTCTAATTATTTCAAGTTCTTTTGTCACTACTAATTATTTGCAATCTGAAATTACTAGATAACTCAAGTAGAGCAACCAACTTGTTGCAAAGGACAATCGTTTACACCTACAATGATTTAAAAACGGCTACAAATAACTTTTCGAATGAAAATATAATCGGAGGCGGGTTAAACATGTTGTATAAGGTAATATTTGTTTCTGTTCAAAAGTAGTTACCGAATATTTCTATCGGTACAGAAATAAACCCACACACCAGCTGGTATAAACGTACAAAACCTCTCAACACTAAACAATGGATATATATTAACCTCCTTTTGTGATTTCATTACGCAATCACGTGACATAAACAATATTTTTAAGCCCCATTATATAGAGGCAAAACAATGGACTGGGATTCCTGGTAGAAATTCCTAATCACTTGGACTAGCTCAATTTTACAACAAGCTATACCACTACAAAATGTTAGAATGAATCATACTAGTAGTGAACATTAACCAGTTAAATATTAGTAAATGCACGAGGTGTTTTATTTTTCTTTATGCAACAACAATTTCAAAAAAAAATCAAGCTATTGAGAAGCTAGAATTAACGAGGTTTATTTCTTTTAACTGCTTGTGTATATGGCAAAATCAGGGTGTTATGAAGGATCAAGTTACTGTTGCAATAAAGAAAATTGTCGTAGCATCTAAGAGTGGAAAAACCGACTTAGATAGTGAAATCCAAATCATCAGTAATGTTCATCACCGCTATCTCGTACGTTTCCTTGGATGTTGTCGTAAAGGACCTCACATGTATCTTGTCCTTGAGTACATGGAAAATGGTAGCCTTGATAAATTTCTCTATGGTGAGTTAATTTAACGTTTATAGTTATTAATTGCATGCACTCTTCTAATTTGAATATTGAACACTGAATTAATCAACTAATAAATTTGTACCTTAGGTGACAAACGAGGTACCCTAAATTGGCAACAAAGGTTCGATATAATATATGGTACAGCCAGGGGTCTTGCATATCTACATGATCAATACCATGTCACAATCATTCATAGCGATATAAAACCCAGCAACATTTTGTTGGACGATGAATTTCAACCCAAAATTTCTGATTTTGGGCTACTAAAACTATTGCCAGAAGATAAAAGTCATCTCAGCACCAAAGTTAGCGCCAAAGTTACAGGCACCTTGTATACGTTCTTACCAATCCCATACATGCATTTTCCTCTTGTACAATAACTGAAAAACCTAAATAGTAGTTGTCATTTTTTTTTGCTAGGATTAATGGATATATAGCACCTGAATACGCAATGAACGGGCAGTGCTCTGATAAAGTTGATATATACAGCTTTGGTGTCGTCATCCTCGAAATCATTAGTGGAAAATGCTGCAATGACATGCTTCAAAATGAATTTCTCTTACTAAATCTCGTTGATCATGTAAGCATCTTAAGGTTATGCTATTAGCACATGATATATATGCTTCCTCAATTCTCTAGTGTACGTATCTTGAGTTTGATATGAATTATTTTTCACCTATAATGAGCTTGTATTGTTGTTTTGGGGTTTCTCATGATAACCTCACGTGTTTGAGATCGAATTCCCACACTTGGACAGAATATGAGTCATGAAGGGTGCAGCCATTCATTTTTTAAGAATTTAACTTTTCTTCATTATCATTTACTATAATAGGCAAGGAGTTTATATGAAAACGACGATCATTTGAATCTCATGGACCTTACACTAGATCCAAGTGAATATATAAAAGAAGATGCAAAGAAAATCATAGAGATAGCGTTAATGTGCATACACTCAACGGCTTCAGCGAGACCCTCGATGTCTGACGTTGTTATACTTTTAAGTGGATTTTCATCGGAGGTAAAACGTCCAATAAGATCTATGATGGACGATTCTGATATAAAAATTCAAGTAGAACTCAAGTAAATTCCCATGCGACTAGTCATGCATTACAAATTGAGATGTTTGAGGTTTGTGCTTAGTAATGTATATAAATGATTAAAATCATTTCACATTGTCTTTGTTTTCTTCGTAATTTGACTTTTTAAAAATAATTTAAATTTTCTCCATTTAATTGTGTTGGTCATTCTCAACATTATCAGTTATTATGTTTGTTGTTGTTACTACAAATCAAATAAATCTATTTTTTTTGCTTATTATTGTTGGGATTTTTTTAATATGTGCCTAAGGATATATATATATATATATATATATATATATATATATATATATATATATATATATATATATATATATATATATATATATATATATATATATATATATATATATATATATATATATACACTAGCTGTTTACCCGCGCTAAAAGGAAACTATTCTCCTAGGCCACTTATATAACAATGTATTTCTGTCAAAATAAAACAAATTGTTGAAAACAAGATTACTCACCCCCTCCCTTCCCCTCTAGTCGTATCCGTCACTTAACGCGGGTAAACAGCTAGTATATATATATATATATATATATATATATATATATATATATATATATATATATATATATATATATACTAGCTGTTTACCCGCGTTAAGTGACAGATACGAATAGAGGGGAAGGGAGGGGGTCAGTAATCTTGTTTTCAAAGATTTGTTTCATTTTGATAGAAATACATTGTTATATAAGTGGCCTAGGAAAATAGTTTCCTTTTAGCAATTAGATTCCTTTTGGCATGCAGGCGATGTATGGTAAAAAATTTTGTTTAAGTGAGTAGTTTTCTTTTGTAAATCTGACTTGAAAGCATAAATAATTCAATAGTCTAAACGACGGTTGTCAATTATTTTTTTCATAAATTAGTTTCATGAGTCTCATTATTTCTATTGTGCAATGAATGTTTAGAAAACATTTACAAAACAATAAGCTTTTCTTTTTTAATGACATCCTAACTCGATGGTTTATGTTACCTACTATCATCTTTTAATTAAATCAACAACCTTTTGAGTTTATTCCATTAAGTACTAGATTTTTTTCCATTAGATTTATTCCATTATTTTATAAGTAAACTTTTATAGCCTAAATAGTTAAAAGGTAAAATAAAACTTTATTTTAGTCATTCAAGAATCGGGTCACCAAAATGCTTGAAAATTCCATTTTCTTTTGTCTATTTTAATTTTATAGACCACTTTGTGAAATTATATGGTTGAAGTGGTAACAGGATCAACAACCATTACAAAAACCATATGATATAACTGACCCGAGCATATCGCCACAAAATATAGAACGCTCTAATCATTTTTTTTATTTTTATTTTTGGTGTATATAAACTAACCGGAGCATATCACTATAAAAGATATTAGAAGAAACAAAAAAGACCACATATTAAAAAGATATAACTTTATTAGTGCAACAACCTCCACCATTAATTAGATCACTATATAACTAAGTTTTTTTAATAATAAAGATGATGGACCAATCAAAACAAACATTTAAGAATTATGATTTTCTAGATCAGAGAAAACAACAACATTTAAAATGACATATATTTATCATGCAACACCTTTTTCGAAAAAAGGTCACGGATGGTCTCCAATTGAGTGAGGGAAAGCAACAGAAGAATGGAATTAACCAACTTTAACATCGGGGACAAAACACCATTAGGGGTAAAAATTGTCTAGTTATGGTCTCCAATTAGGAGAGGCTTCCAACTATGTTTCAAACGTGTATAACTTGTATCTTTCACTAGTAAGCATGATTCACTATCAAGATCAACATCATTTTGATTAACACATACCTAAAAAGAGAAGTAAACATTAATCCATAAAATAAAAATTACAAAAAAAAAACTAATAAATCATATATATCAAATTCTTTATAAATAATTTAGTCAATTTTAGTAGATATTTCTACTCTATTACTTTATAACCAAAGATAAAAGCAAAATACTTTCATTTCTTCAATAATGTCAAATGCAACAAAAAAGTAATGTATTGACGGTTAAACAATAGCAGCCTACTTCAGTATTTTAGGAATTATTAAACCAATCGAATATAATCAGTTTAACATATCCAAAGTAGTATGTTATAATTACCAAAACGGCCTACTATACTCAAATTCACATATTCACAAGTTCAATAAATAGAAATTTACTTTTGCATTTCCACCAAAGAGCCTCATCACTGATAAGTTTCTGAAATATGCACGAAAAAAAAAAGTTAGGATATTAGAGCCTTCTTATGCATAAGGCAATTCCCATGTCACCATCTTCCTCCAAATCAGTCTATTTTGATCATTAAATTAATTTGAAATTAATTCATGATCAATACTAATTAAATAATATGATTTATCAATTAATATATTATATTTATACTATATTAATAAATTACAAATAACCTCTTTCTTAAATATCATTCCTAACAAATTTTTCTGGTGAATGCAACCCAAAATTAATTATGCTATTATCGGGTTAAGTACATACCAGTTATAGTTATCAGCTTAGACACCTAATCCAATAGGTCCTAGGGCAACGCCCCTATGGGTGGGGTCCAAGGTAGATCTGGAAAAACTTGACACGACATGAAAAAACCTGACACGAACCCGACACGACATTAGAGGGTTAGGGTTAGAGATTTCGACACGTTTATGTAAACGGGTTGACACGACACGACATGATAGTTAAACAGGTAGGGTTAGAATCAAGACTTTCACTTCGAAGATGACTTGATTATGACTCATTTAATTATATATTATTTATTATAAATTTCATATTTTTATAAATACAATATATGTTATAGACTTGTAGTGGGCTAAACTCAATAATTAGAAGTAATATTCAAATTTTCAAAGTTACCTAATTTTAGTCATACTCACTACAAAAAATATGTCATTTAGTGGCACACAAAAACTGCCACTAAAACCCAAAAAATGTCACTAAAGGCTTTTTATATAATCCGCGGCACACATAATAAGTTTCACTAGAAACGCTCCCACTAAAACCATTTAGTGGCACATTTTGCTTTTGTTACTGCAGTTTTTTAGGCTTTTAGTGACACTTTTTTATTTGTCACAACAAAATAATACTTTTTTGTGGCACATATTTTGTGCCATTAAAAACTCATGTGATTCAAGCATTCATGCTACTTTTAGTTACATATTTTGAGATTTTAGTGACACTTTTTATTTGTCATAATACAAAAAATATTTTGTGGCACATTTTGCATCAGTAAATACTCATGGGATTCTATAATTTTACTTATATCTATATAATTTTTATCTATAACATAAAATAAAATAAATAATTAAATTGTTACATGTAGAAAATAATAACAATTTTAATGTTTTTCATCAATATTTTTAAACTTTTGAATCAAGTATCTAAGTAAATGTCAAAGGTAGCTAAACATTTGAAAAGTCATTTATAGATCCTTGAGCAGTTAAGGTGTGGTTTACATTGGCATGTAGAAAAGTCTGCATAATAGCAACATACAAAAAAGATGACAATTAGTTCATTTGACACTTCAAATGTCATAAATCACATAAAAAAATATTATAATAAAAAACTTTCACCTTTAATACATCAATGAGATGACCTGACATGCTTCCAATGTATGTCCTCCTGCAACCTCTAATGTTGGATTCGTATTTTACGCCACCAAGATATATTCACATGAATTTTCTACCAAGATCAACACCACATATATCTTTTCAAATTACTATTTATGGTCTCTATTTGAGAATTATATTTTCCAAATTGGTTGCTAATCTTGTTGGAAACTGCTCCTCTTTTTTCACATTTAGTTTATCCACCTCATAAATGATTAAGCAGATTAAAAAAGTAAGTAAAATGATAAGTTAATATAAAAGGGAAACCTTGAAGATGGTATATATGTCCAATAATGGGGCATGTCAGCATGAAAAAAAAATGGAGTGGGGAGATCAAACTTCTGATGCAAGGTTGAAAGACTAAAATATTTTTTTGTCAAGAATAAACATTAAGTAATTGATTGTTTTTGTTAATGATCTGATATAATAGATCAAAAAGCCAAGTACTTTATCTTCGGTACTTGTCATAAATTTAACTAACCTGATTGTTCATAAGAAGTCTTACCTCTCAAACAAGGGATATTTCTGAACAACATTCGATTCTGTCAAAATCATGAAAGAAGATACAATGTTAAAGTAAAATTAATGCAAAATACATAATATTTGAAAAGGGTATATCATTTACTTATCAATACGTCTTCAAGATTACCAAGAAATGAAACATGGAATGAAAGATAAACATAATTTTCTATGTCATATTCTAATTAAACATGTAGAAACAAAAAAAAAGTATAAATTATTAAGTAATACCTTTTCAATATCTTGCATAGATAATATGATTCCATATGTTTTGACATGTCATAGATCATTTCAGAACACCGCTAGAAGTTAACAGCAGTAGTTAAACATTGGTGAAACCTGAATAAAAGATATAAAACTAGAAAAAAGGAATGAAAATATAAGAATGCATGAAATTTCAAATCTTATCATCCTTTAGGACTTAAAACTTCATCAATTGAATTGAGCATCACTCCTTGTGAATACTTTTTAAGTGTTATTCCCTTAGATGAAGAGAAATGTTAGGTTTATCCATGGGGACACCACTGGTAGTTAAAACACATAAACTATTAATAAACACAAAGACTCAATAGAAACAAACATATCATTTTTTTCAACACATAACTAAAGTAATACCTGTGATTTGAAGATTTCCCATACAAAGATATTGGATACAAGAAAGGAGTTCATGAAGGGAGCATATGTCAACTTAAGTTTGACCAAACAAGAAAGACAAAAAAAATGTTAAGGAACCATTGAAAACAACAAAAACCTTAATAAATGAAAAAAACATAACAAAACAAAAACCTTTTTTGGTAACGGAGAACACACATAGAAGGGTATGATGTGGGTCATACTGAGTGCTTGATCTTGTTTAAGCACCGTTCATCCACAGATTGATAGAATCAAGGTCTTTGTCTACAAAAATAGAGGTTGTATAAATGGAACATGTGTCAAAATATGTGGATTCTTAGGTAGCAAGATTGTTGTGGAAATAAGAGATCAAAAATGATAGATGAGGGTGTAGATTACCGTTTAAATGTCTTCTGTAAGACTTCCTAAAAGAACCCTCTCTTTTTTCCCAGTATTCATAATTGGTACCTATATCAATATACGCATACTTTGGATCATAAATTTAATAAACAAATGAAAGTAGAGCAATAACCAATCTCATCACTGTCTTTAACTCCTAAAGTAGCTACAACATCTAGACATTCCTCAATATAAATAATTTATGTGTTATGTTTTTGAATAAATGAATAATATTATTATTCTTGTCATTATATGATACGCAATTTTTGTTACCTGCAGTTTACAGTTCATTTTATTTTCATACTTCCTGAAGATCTCTATTGAGCAAGAAGTTTCATCTCTACCACTTTGTTGTTGAAGCCTGGATATACAAAAACAAGTCATAAAGCATGGAAAATGCAATAAAAGAATTATATATATATATATATATATATATATATATATATATATAATTCAAAGAAAAAGACTAAAATGAGTGCACACACCTATAATTGCTTCATCAATCACTATTAACAACTACAAATGGTTTCTAAGATCTTGTAATACATCTATATTGGCCTTATTATGGAACATCATCAACCTACATACAAGAAAATAGGCAATCATTAGACAAGATCAGCAATGTATGTCCTATAGAATAAACTCTAACAAACTATAATTAGATTTTAATCATAACATTCCTAACATTGTTCATTTTACTGTTACATGATATAGTTATCCAAAAGAATTTCAAAAATGTAGATGCTAATTTTTTTTAAAAAAAATCATGTTCAGATCAAATCTATTTCCTGGATTGTTATCCTAGAGAGAAAACACATCATACATTCGTATTTAGCTTAACAGCAAATTTAAAATTGTAAGCTAATCGATATATAAAAGTGAAATCAACGCATTTCTCCATATCTTCAAATAAAAAACCATCCATAAACCATAACACAACAGTCACTGATCTGAAAGTTTCAAGAACACTGACACAAATCACTATAAAGTTGAAGTCTAGCGAAACAATCATAAATAAGGAGTCAAAATGAGATACCTTTCTTGGAAAAAGGCGAGAGTAGAGTTAACATCAAGACCTAATTGATTTAAATAAGCTTCAATATTTTTAGCAAAAGAAGCCGCATGTAGTTCCTATAGTGCACACATATGGGAACTAGGATCATTTCTACCTTAAGCCAACTACAAACTTAAAATTTTCGAGAAAAAATTGTTTACAGAACGTTTTCACCTTTAGGAAATTCATTTCTCATTTGAGCTTTTCATTGAACATCTTCTCTTCATGTTTCTAAAAAAGAAGTTATTACGATGTTTACCTTGAATTCACATTGATCGGCACTTCCATTTGGATAGAATATGTTATTCATGTTCAGATTACAGAACTGTGGGCTATATCATCATGTTTGAAAAACCATTCAGGGGAAGAATCGTGTGTTTGATGAATGAACTGACGACAATGGATCATGTGACGAGAGTAGACGAATTTGACAGTGACGGTGCACGAATGCAACAACAGTGAAGTAGGTTGCGGCGACGCTGATGTAGTAGGGACGATGGTGGCGGTGGTGCAGGGGAGACGATGTGATTTGAAGAGTGATTGTTTAAATAATGCTTGGGAAGGGTTTCAAATGTAGATGGGGTTAAAGTGTAAAATATATTAATGGTTGAATTGTTTATTTTGTAAAAAATTGAAGCGTAAAATTGATTGTTTTGTAAAAAGTTGATGTGTATCCAAGTCTCTTGGAGATTAAAAACAAAATGACGTCGATATTAATCGGTGATAAATTATATAATTAAAGCTAAGATAATAAGTTTACCAAAATACCTTCGTGTGATTAGTATATGGGAGGGTACAACAGGATGAAGGTAAATAGAATAAAGCTAGGGACGATTATGAGAAATACTAAAAAATCGGACCAAAGTTGTAATTTTCGTAAAAATTATGGATCATTTTTATAAGTTGCCATTTTATTATAATAATTATACCATACAATTTTTTTAATAAAATAGAAATTTAATGGCATATTAAAACATTATCACTAATAATTTTCAATATTAATGACATAAAATGTTAAGTGTCACTAATTCTATTAATTTTTATAGTGTCATATAAAATATGCCACTAAAAACATGATATAGTGGCACATCAAACATATGTCACTAAAAATGTATGCCACTAAATGACATTTTGTTTGTAGTGTGTACTCACCACCTATCCGTTTCGGTCCCGAACATTAACTCTTTTTATTTTTCCTTCTAAACTTAGTGTAAATTTTATCATTCCATCTCATAACTCCAGTATTTCACTTTTTCCTTTTTGCCTCCACAACTCCTACTTTCCAACCTTTAAAATATTTCAAATTGACATGACTGAACATACTTACAAGGTCTAAACATTAACCCCAAACTCAAAACGAAACCGACTCGAAAATAAATGGGCTGACACGTCACGACATGATAATAAAATAGGTCGGGTTAGGGTCAAGTTCTTTCACCCCGTTTAATGTACTGACACGACACGAACCCGACACGATATGACACGTTTGGCAGGTCTAGTTCAATGGGCGGCAGCCCCTAGCAGGGTCCAAGGGGCAGAGCTGAGGCTATATTACTATATAAAAAATGCCTTAAAAATCTGAATTTTCTGTAAATATGTAAACCCAGTTTTTTGACTTCGTTTTGACCTTTATTAATGATCCGATTTTGTGACAGTTTATGACTGTTTTTTTATAGTTGGAATAGTTTTTGGACAAAGAAAACAGGATTGACAGTTTTCAAACAAATGAAGTACTTAATCATTTTGGTCATCATTCTCCTGTACAACAATCACGAAAATCATACTTCATATTCTTTGTTCTTAAAAATCTTCTGATTCTTAACCGATTAAAGATTGAAAAAAGCACCCAACGACTTTAATTTGAAAATGTACACACGATTCTAAGAATTTCTAAGCTTTTTATTACCGCGATATCTAACATCTACTTTTTGGTGCTTGTGGAACTTTAGAAATTCCATCGTTTTCGGAACGAGTCCTCCTCGTAAATCGCTTCTCATCGATGATATTGTTGAGAGGTCGTTTCTCTGGTTTTCTAATAGAAGTAGCAAAATTAAGCTTGGTTTGAGTTATTGGCTCCGTAACCCCACTTTATGTTATGTTCTGTTGTAATGTATTTATTCTAGCTTCTTGCTAGTTTAATAAATTCTGTCGTTCTAAAAAAATTAAAATTATTGTTTCTTCATGAGATATACCAAATACTAATTATAATAAGATGGTTATCTTTACAGAGAGTTATAAGTCTTTTATCAAAAATAATATCTTTTGAGAAATTATTGCCACGTTGAAAAAAATGTTGTGTAATAATTTATAATAACTTCGGCTACTTTAAAACCATATTGTATGTGTTTACACAGGCCCGGACCTGACGGTGGGCGACTTGGGCAACCGCCTAGGGCCCATGATCCCAGGGGGCTCAAAAAATGATTGTTATATGTGCTTTTAAACATGACAGAATACAAGTCTTTTATTAAGGGCCCAAAGCCCCAAAATAGCCCAATAAATCAACTTTTCAACAAGGAAGCGGCGCCTGATTAAAATTTGAGCGGCTAAGTCTGTAATTCATGCGACTTCAAATCTGTAAACCTAAGTTGGATGTATAACTCTGAATGGACAGAATCTGAATTGTTTTCTTGAAATGGAACGACAATCAAATTACTCAATGCTTAATCATTGTTAGCCTTCAATACGAAATTTTTTATTGGAACTAAAATGCAAGCATCGAGGGGGATAGGCCAATACGCACACAAGGTCAAATTCAATGTGTAGTTTTTGCTTTGATTTTAAAATTGAAATTGTTTTGTTGAATGTGGAACTTCTTCAATCGTTTTCTTATGTAATTTGTGCTATGAATTAATACACTGATGCACACAGGGGCAAAATTCAGAATATTTCCTTCATTTAAGTTAGTCCCGATTTTTGCTTTCTTAGACTATCAGTTTAGTATACCAGGTTAATCAGAAGATTTTATAAAGTATGAACTACTCTCACTCTCGATTCTCACCTTCTCAGTTTGGATTTTGTTTGTTTACCTGGTTTTTATATCATTGGACATTTTGTTTGTATATCATGATTAATTAGAAGTTTTGTTTGTTTAATTAGAAATTTATGATTTTTGTTTGTATACTTAGATTTTTGTTTGGATGTTGTCACTACTAGACAAATAGTCTTTTACGACGCGCAGTGCGTGGCGTAAAACGCTCAGACGACGAGCAAATATGTGTCAAGGAAGGCCATGTCATAACGAGAGACGACACACTTTTGCACGTCGTCTATTTACGAAGCGCATTTACGACGCACATTTATGACATGCATTTACGACGCACAGTTACGACACGCAATGCGTATCAAGGAAGGTCCTGTCATAAAGGAAGACGACACGCATTTGCATGTCGTAACCTTACGACGCGCGATTAGGACACGCATTGCGTATCATTAAAGCCCCTGTCATAAATGAATATGAGACGTATTTGCGTGTCATAATTTTAAATGTTATATATATATATATATATATATATATATATATATATATATATATATATATATATATATATATATATATATATATATATATATATATATATATATATATATATATATATATTGATAGAATTACTAATTTTCAAATTAAATAATAAATTAAAATTATCATAATACAAAATAAAAATACCATACATAAGAACGATAATTCATTTCAAAAAGATATCACATATCAAACAAGTTACCTAACATTACATAACAAACAACACTACATGTCAACACTAATAACACTTAAAAGCATGCTTTTTCTTGCATTTGGGGCACCCACTATTCTTATATCAGCAACCAACTTTAGGTCCAATTCCAACAACCTGTAATATTGACCTTAATCTGTTCAATTGTACATGACTAAATGACAATACTTATATATAACTATTGTAGTGCAAAGAAAAAAAAAACATACGGGAGACTCTCCAATATGCAATGTGGGCATTGTATGACCAAGCTCTAGCAAAAGATCACCTAAATGTTGCATTGCAAGCCCAGACTGCATGGCTTCTGATTGGATTTAGGTTCTCACTGTGACATCATCAGTACAATCTTTCTCAGTGCGAAATCGGAACACTTGAACTTCTTTCTTCTGCCCAATTTTATGAGCACGATCCTCAGCTTTACAATTCCACTTGTGGATTCCTGCAAAATTAAATTTATATTCGAAACATCAAGTAATCTTCTAGAATGTCCAGCAGCGTTGTCATCTATTATAGTACACCACAAATTCTTTTAATATAATAAGAAATAGACCTGATTAAACCAATACTTTCATGCGGCATAACAAATATAAATATAAATGTTAAAAGTATGAACCTGTGAGAATATCAACACCCTTGAATCACGTTCCTTCAATTTTGGAAGCAACTCATCTAGAAGCACCATTTTTCCTATGATTATAGAAGAATGGCCATCAGGTATAATAAGACACTTCAATTTTACCAAAAGGGTTATATGTAAGGGCCTTTCAAGGTTTTCCCTTTTTTCTCTTATTTTGTACATTTGGTGTTTTTTGCGACTCTACTCGGCGAGTCTAAGCATCAACTCGCCGAGTCCCTCCAAAATCTCCAAAATAAGTGAATAAATAATGTACCTGGAAATCCAGATGTTACAACATTGTTTTGGAGGATGAGAGACAGAGTCACCATTTTCCTGTAAAAATGTCACAAAAAAAGTTAAAATTTCAGCTTCTTTTATGAACACTTTACCATTGATCTGCTAACTGCCATCATGCTTTTTAGCTATCCAAAGGGTATACCGATCAATCTGTGTAATATAAAACACAACGCTTAATCATGTTTTTCTTCAATCATGTCTTCTAACATATTGATAATAAAATATAATACTTAAGTTATCATTTATAATCACAAAATTCTGTGTAATATGAAGAGAGATTCATCTGCTGACTACCATCATGCTTTTTAGCTATCCAAAGGGTTATATAGATCAATTTGCTACTTGTTGATAGTTAAGGTTTATAAGACATAGCAATATGTTAACAACATCAAAATTAAATTACCAATAACTTATCAACACGATTCTGATCTCGGGTTTCTTGATGATCCAACATCTGCTGTTGGAGCTAACCCAACGTACATCATCATTGTGAATGCATCTTAAATGGAAATAAATATGTTATATATCTCAAATCAAAATAGAAACATAAAGAATTAAAAGAAATAGGTCATGTACCTGTCTCAAACAAGTAATCCACCTCTAATATTTCAACAATCATGTGATTTTGGGAAATCCCAGGATGTTGGAAAGCTATACAACCAAATAATCATACGAATCTAATTATTGTATCTTTAAATAATCAGAATCATAATTAGATAATCATTTGATTAAGGCTAAGAATATAAATCAATATAGGAGTTAATACATAAAATACAGTTAATTTTCTTTTACCTTTACATACGCAAAGTAATGGCCACCACCAGAGACGGTGGTGGTTTTTTTTATTGACTCCAAGAAAGGAATAACATAAAAGCACCTAAAAGAAGGAAAATGGACAACAAGAAAAAAAGATGAATGAAACCAGGAAAAAATGGAAGAAAAATCAACCTGTAGCTGATAAATTGAAGGTCTCGAGTGTAGCTGTGGGTTGCGACGGTCTCCAGCTACTGGTGGTTTCACAGGGAGGCGATGAGTAACGACGGCGAGCAAAGAGGAGTCGTCGTTTGAGGAGCTAATGATAGAGAGAATGAGGTTGATCCAGTGGGAGGAGAGAGTGTAGAGGTAGAGGAAGGAAAATTGTGATTTTAGGGTTCAATAGCGGTGGAGATGGCTTAGAGTTTGCAGAGAGAATAGAGAGAAGGTATGCAAGTAAGAATGGGAGAAGGAGTTGTGGTTAGAGGTGGGCAGTGTGAGGCTCTACCCAGCGGTGGATGGCCTTGCTCGGTCCACCAACAGTGTCTCAATCTCCGATTGTCGAACAAGAACCGGACATACAGAGAAAGTTGAGCAGAAGTTGGAGAGCAGATGTGGAGAAGTTATGGGAACAAGCGATGAAGGATCACGCTGGAGATGCAAAGTTGGAGAGCAGACGTTGAGATGTGAAGTGGTGGAGGTTTTAGAATCGAGAGAGTAGAAAGAAAAAAAGGGGGTTTTCTGTGGGGATGAGCTAGGGTTTTCAGTCGGTGGAAACAAAGCAGGCTTTTTAATTTTTGGGATTTCATTTCCCCTAGGATGAAACACGTTTCATTAAAATTTATAAAACAACATAGTTAGACGACATACATCTTATTTAAGGTGTCCTCCGTGTTTTTATTTTTATTTTTTATTAGACACTAATTTTAGGGCACGCAAAAATGCGTGTCCTCTATTCTTCATATTTTGGAAAACTAACATCAATTTTTAATGCACACGCAAATACGTGTCCTCTATCAGCGCGTGTCATTGATTGTGCGTCGTAAAAAGTTGTATTTCTAGTAGTGTGTATAGAATGTTTAACTTTGGGCTTGTATGAGTTGTAAAAAAAACTTCTTTACAAATATTATTAGCTTACTTTCTTAACCTGAAAATCTTATAATGATGAATGATATTTTCTATTTGTATGGGATTGGTAGAAAGCATAATTGGAAGTTAACTGGACTATTTGGTGTTCATGTTGAAAGAAAATGATTAGTAAATAGATAGTTTGAATTGTTGCATTTTATTGGCTTTTGTTTGAAGCAAAGTGTAAATGTAGTCTGAAGCTTAGGGGTGTTCATTTGGATGGATCGGTTTGATCCGATCCAATCAAGTAAATCCAAATTGATTTCAATTACAATTCGGTTGGATCGACTTTTATAATTCGGTTTTCAAAACCGAAACATTTTAAAACAACATATAATTATAATATTACCCAACTTTACACAAGAAGCAAAAACAAATAATTTTGTTGTGATTTGAAATTTATAAACAACTAATAACAAGATATATTATAGTTAAATATTTTATAGATACAAAACTTTTGAGAGAAAATGCATATTAATGTTTTTTTTATCGGATGAAACGATTTTGAACCTATTTGAAAAAAGAGTAAATTATTGAAATTGTTCTTATGGTTTGGTCAAAATTGCATGTTTGGTCCCTAACTTTTTTTTTTGCACCGGGATCGTCCCTGTGGTTTGATTTTGTTGTGTTTTTCGTCCCTATGGTTTGGTCAAAATTGCACGTTTGGTCCCTAACTTTATGTATGTAAGGGACGAAAAATGAAACAAAATCAAACCACACAGACAATCCGAGCGCAAAAAAAATGTTAGGCACCAAACGTGTAATTTTGACCAAACCATAGGGACGATTTCAATAATTTACTCTTGAAAAAATAAATTACAAAATTAATAAATAACTATAGATATATATTATAAATAGATAAATGATAAATGTTTATTCGGTTTTTTTGGACTATTCGGTTTTTATTTTATAAACCAAAATCAATCCGAAATTCAAAATAATAATTCGGTTTTATTGAAAACCAATCCAAAAATTCAAATATTCGAACCAAATACTTAAATCCAAATTCTCCAATTGAATAATTCGGTTTTATCTGAATAATAAACAGCCCTAGTGAAGCTTATAAAAACTGATTTGTTGTAAAATATGTAGTGGATGTAAGTTTATATGCAAAACCCTAGAAATATATATGGATAATGTTTCTTATTTCAATGTACTACATCTTGCTTAGGCTTTTAGTATATAAGAAACTGAAATTATACTTTTTAAAGCAAAAACCTTGTATATAGAAATAAGATCTTCATCTTCTCCTTTGGTATTGAATATATATATATATATATATATATATATATATATATATATATATATATATATATATATATATATATATATATATATATATATATATATATATATTCTTTTTTGGTCATTTTGTAATCTTCTCTTATTGACATGTACATATTATAGCATACAAATTTTGTACTAATTGCTAGAAAGAGCAACAAAACTTAATTTATTTGTTTATTACAACTTACATTCATACTTTCAAATATTTCTATTATGCAACTATATATTTTCAATGTTTGCGTCTTTGATAATATTTCCAATGATTTTGCATCTAAAAAATAGAAAAACATTTTTCTTTATATTATCATATTTTTGTAAATTAATTGAATAAATTTGTATATAAAGGCCTTTTATTTCGATTCGCCCCGGGCCTAAAATATGTTTGGACCGGCCCTGTATTTACAAAAAATATAATCGTCAATTAAGTACGTACATTTCTTTATAAGGTATTAGTATTTTATGAATTATTATCTATTCGAATAGAAAATACGGTTAAAGAATACAAACGCAAAACCCTTTTCTATGTTTCATTTTATTAGTATTTGATGTGTCATATAGTCGTAATATGCAGATTTATTAAGCAGAGGACGACATCATGAGTATATTATTTATTCAAGAAGGATGTTGACCTTTGTTATTTATTCGAAGTACAGACTACAGAGGCGCAATGGCATGTTCATTAAGCAAAGGAGAACATCAATATTGAATATATTATTTTATTCAAGAAGGATGTATATCTCCTCTTTGGCCATATTTAAACCTATAAAAATTTTAGAAAATTTGTTTGAATTAACCCATCTTCTCCTATAAATAATGTGTGGAGTCCAGCTATCTGAAGACACGAGTATATCATGAAACTGACCACAAAATGGCAGTCATGCAGGTGGTGGATGGTGAGTCTAGTGGTAGTTCTTTTCATATCTATGGCACAGCCAGTAACATCACAAAAGATCGATAGAAATAACACAATGCTAAGGTGGTATTGTAGTGCGTACAGAGGCATGAACGGGGAAGTTTTTGTTAAAAACCTCAACACCACACTTTCTAGCCTCAGGAAGCAGTTATCCCGAGTCAATAATTATCACGTCGTTTCAAAGACTGTGATTAATGGCGAATCCGTCTATGGTCAAGCTTTGTGTAGGGCACATCTCTCGACTGCTGAGTGTCTATCTTGTTTTGACTCAGCTGTTTCTTATTTGAAAGTATGTGGCCTCGGAAATGGTGCTCATGTTTTCTATGATGACTGCGACCTGAGGTGATTAGGTTTTACCTTTCTCTATATTAAATTCCTAGAAATTTTTTATGGTTTCCTCAAATAGTTATATCTTTGGTCAAAAATATCATGGCTGAAATTGTTGAAATATCTCGCTAAAAGACTTGGTGGTGCTGCAGGTATGAGAACAAAAACTTCTACAATGATGCTATCATGAGAACTAGTACTATTGGAATATGTGGAAATACTACATCTTCACATCCAAAGGAACAAAAGAAAACAGCAAGTGGGTTGCTTTCAGATCTTCGGACAGCAATACCAAGAATACCAAGTTACTTTGCTGCTTCCACCAGACAAATTACTGGAACCAATCAAACAGTGTATGCCATTGCACAATGTGGCCCCAACATAACCCAGAGTCTGTGTGCAGAATGTTTAGAGATCAGATTCAGATTATTAGATAATTGTCTTCCTAGTACCTCAGGAAGGGCGATTGACGATGGATGTTTTATGAGGTATTCCGAAATTCCATTTTTTCAAGCCAATCAAACAACCGATATCACATCTTTCTTAACGAATGGTACGACAGTTATTCTTCTACAAGTTTTTTTTTCCTTTATGTTATTCTATACGTGTGTTTTTATGGTTATATTTTGTTGTCGTCCATAATAAATATGAACCATGGTTAGGTCCATATCACTATGGGTGCAAACTAGCTAAGCCGAACCCGAACTTGGCGATGTTGGAATCAGGGTCCGTTTTAATTATATGAGGCTTGAGCTCGAGCTTGGCTCGATTCGAGCTCTCTTTTATCATGCTTGGCTCGAGACGTAATGAATTATACAAGCTCGATTTTGGCTCAAGCTCGGCTCGTTTTTTGTCTAACGTACCTAAATAATCTTAATCTGGTTTCGAGCTCCTTAAGAAGGGCATTTACTAATACCATAATTCCCTAATTACCTAAATACTTTTTTAATATATAAATATAATAATTATTATATTATATGTATACTCGTTTAGGCTCACGAGCCTAATCGAGCTTATTAACAAAGGCTCATGCTCGAGCTTATTTAATAAACGAGCTTAATATTGAGCTCGAGCTCGGCCCATGCTTTTTTAAAATCGTTTTCGAGTCGAACTTTTAACGAGCCGATCACAGAAAAATTGTAAATAAAAACACAAGCCCATAAATTGTTTTTATATAGTCAATGCTTATCTAAAGATAATCAACTTGACAGGATATTCAAGAAATTTGAGATCCATTATAGGCGGAGTTGTTGGTGGTATAGGATTTCTTTTGGTCATACTTGCATTCTTCTTCTGGCGTCGTCAATCAAAAAAGTCAAAACACCGCAGAGAAGGTTAGTAATTCATATGCTATTAAATTTACAATTTTTTAATACTACCACTCTCTAATTTATTCAAGTTCATGTGTCACTACTAATTATGTGCAATCTAAAATTACCAGATAACCCAAGTGGAACAACCGACTTGTTGCAAAGGACAACAGTTTATACCTACAAAGATTTAAAAACCGCTACAAATAACTTTTCGAATGAAAATATAATCGGAGGCGGGTTTAACATGTTGTATAAGGTAATATGTGTTTCTGTTCAAAAGAAGTTACCGAATAGTTCTATCGGTACAGAAATAAACCCACACACAGCTGGTATAAACGTACAAAACCTCTCAACATTAAACAATGGATATATATTAACCTCTTTGTCATTTCATTACGCAATCACGTGACCTAAACAATATTTTTAAGCCCCATTACATAGAGGCAAAACAACGGACTGTGATTCTGGTAGAAATTCCTAAGCGCTTGGACTAGCTCAAACATACAACATGCTATACCACAACATAAAAAAGTTAGAATGAATCGTGCTAGTAGTGAACATTAACCAATTAAATATTAGTACATGCCCGAGGTGTTTTATTTTTCTTCATGGAACAACAACAATTTGAAAAAAAAAATCAAGCTAGTGAGAGAAAGCTAGAATTAACGAGGTGTATTTCTTTTAACTACTTGTGTATATGGCAAAATCAGGGTGTTATGAAGGATCAAGTTACTGTTGCAATAAAGAAAATTGTCATAGCATCTAAGAGTGGAAAAACCGACTTAGATAGTGAAATCCAAATCATCGGTAATGTTCATCACCGCTATCTCGTACGTTTCCTTGGATGTTGTCGTAAAGGACCTCACATGTATCTTGTCCTTGAGTACATGGAAAATGGTAGCCTTGATAAATTTCTCTATGGTGAGTTAATTTAACGTTTATAATTATTAATTGCATGCAATCTTCCAATTTGAATACTGAACACTGAATTAATCAACTAATAAATTTGCACCTTAGGTGACAAACGGGGTACCCTAAATTGGCAACAAAGGTTTGATATAATATATGGTACAGCCAGGGGTCTTGCATATCTACATGATCAATACCATGTCACAATCATTCATAGCAATATAAAACCCAGCAACATTTTGTTGGACAACGAATTTCAACCGAAAATTTCTGATTTTGGGCTACTAAAACTATTGCCAGAAGATAAAAGTCATCTCAGCACCAAAGTTAGCGCCAAAGTTACAGGCACCTTGTATACGTTCTTACTATACGCCATGCATTTTTCTCTTGCAAAGTAACTTTGAAACCTAATTAGCGGTTGTCATTCTTTTTGCTAGGTTTAATGGATACATAGCACCTGAATACGCAATGAACGGGCTGTGCTCCGAGAAAGTTGATGTATACAGCTTTGGTGTCGTCATCCTCGAAATCATTAGTGGAAAATGCTCCAATGACATGCTTCAAAATGAATTTCTCTCACTAAAACTCGTTGATCATGTAAGAATCTTAAGGTTAAGGTATTAGCACATGATATATATATATATATATATATATATATATATATATATATATATATATATATATATATATATATATATATATATATATATATATATATATATATATATATATATATATATATATATATATATATATATATATATATATATATATATATATATGCTTCCTCAGTTCTCTAGTGTATCTTGAGTTTGATTTGATTTGTTTTTCACCTATGATGAGCTTGTGTTGTTTTGGGGTTTCTCATGATAACCTAACGTGTATGAGATCGAATCCCGCACTTGGACAGAATACGAGTCATGAAGGGTGCAGCCATTCATTTTTTTAGAATTTAACTTTTCTTCATTATCATTTACTATAATAGGCAAGGAGTTTATATGAAAACGACGATCATTTGACTCTCATGGACGTTACACTAGATCCAAGTGAATATATGAAAGAAGATGCAAAGAAAATCATAGAGATAGCGTTGATGTGCATACATTCAACGGCTTCAGCGAGACCGTCGATATCTGACGTGGTTATACTTTTAAGTGGACTCTCATCGGAGGTAAAACGTCCAATATTGAGATCTATGATGGACGATTCTGATATGAAAATTCAAGTAGAACTCTAGTAAATTTCCATGCGACGAGTCATTACAAATTGAGATGTTTGTGGTTTGTGCTTAGTAATGTATAAATGATTAA
This sequence comes from Lactuca sativa, assembly GCF_002870075.4. Lineage (NCBI taxonomy): Eukaryota > Viridiplantae > Streptophyta > Magnoliopsida > Asterales > Asteraceae > Lactuca > Lactuca sativa. The sequence goes on along the minus strand of NC_056625.2, from coordinate 92,726,859 downwards.
AATCATTTGACTTTTTCGTTGTTTTCTTCGTAATATGATTGTTTAAAAATAATTTAAATTTTCTCCGTTTAATTGCGTTGGTCATTCTCAGGCATTATCAGGCATTATGTTTGTTGTTGTTACTACAAATAAAATAAATGTATGTTTTACTTATTATTATTGTCAGGGCGTTCCAAATATATTTTAGGCCCAGAACGAGAGAAAAAAATTGGTCCTTAAAATACATAAATGTTATCAAGTTTTTTATAATAACTTAATAATTGAAATAAAATTATTTGTGTTATCTTCTAAATATAATAATTTCCATAAAAATTTGGGCCCCTTTGAAAAATGGGCCATGCACGATCGCCCCTATCGCCAACTGTCTGGGACGGGCCTGATTATTGTTAGAGATATATCAGCTTTGAGATATTCGAAGGAAGTATATCTTGGGATCAGTAGGATTAGTTTGTAGTTGTAGCTGATTTTTAGCTTTTTGTGTTTAACAACCTTTCTTTGTTGAAGTCTATATATAGAGCAACTAGCTTTCAATAAAGATTTAGAGACTATTTTTTATCAGTAAATTAGGCCGAGTGGTATACCGAGCACCAGGACGTTCGTGGTTGAGCTGGCCACGAACAACGGGCGTGCACACTACCCCGTTGCTTCGTGGTGGCTCGTGGTCGTTGTCTCTCGTGCTCGGCACAATGGAAACGCACACCCAATCAATTTGAAGCCTTCCATTTGAACGTTTCAATAGTCGTTTCTAGCCGTTGAACGGCTGCTTAAAAAATATAATAATAATAATAATAATAATAATAATAATAATAATAATAATAATAATAAAATAAACAATTAATTTACCTATAAATACCAAATTTTTACTTTTTTTACACCATTTTTTTCTTTCTCTATATACAAACTGCACACTACATCTTCACAACAAAATATCATGGACCCCAACCAAAATACCCCTCCAAACTACAGAAATCCCAAACCCGATAATACTTTCGCGTTAAATACAACACATCGCCAATTCCCGACTACGGAGTCACCTCAAGGCGGGTTTATCAATCTACTTCAAACCGGTTCTCCAATCCAACAAACACCATTTTTCCAACAACAGTACCAACATTTTCCGTCTTTCCAACAACAACAAATTTCACAACAATACCAACAATTTCAACAACTCCAACAACAATCATCACAACAACAACAACCACCAAGCTCATAACCACCACTTTCGCCGGATTTTGTTGCAGAAACGCAACCTTCACCACCACCTCAACCAAAAAAGAATTAAGGAAAAAAATCAGCCCGACCCACTATCGCCCAAGAAAGGGTCCCATGGACAAAAGAAGAAGAAGAAAAGTTAGCGGAGGCATGGGTGGCGCTTCCGAAGATCCAATTGTAGGAGATAGTCATCCTTACGGATGTTTTTGGGAGAAAGTCCAGACCATTTTCTAAATGTTAATGGAAAGTGAAACTCGAAACGCCGATCAAATTACGTCGAAATGGCGAGACATTCGACTAAAATGCATTTGGAGGAATCTACAACAACCTCCTAAACATACGTAAAAGCGGCTCAAACAATTTTGATGTTTTCAAGGCGGTAGTGGAGCAATTTGAAAAAACAACGCCAACACGCAAAGCCTTTCCATATATGAAACTGTGGCTAAAATTGAAATACGCCCCAAAATGGAAAGAGCAAACGGAAGGAACTTCGCAATCTTCCAGTTCAAAGTGTTCGAGAAACCCCGATGCAAGTTCCCAACAATCGGATGGCCGAACACACATCGATATCAACGACGATCCGCTAGATCTTGAAAACGACCAACCTCTTCGTCGGCCCGTTGGAAAAAAATAAAACAAAAAAAGCGGTGGTAACATCTTCGAATTTTATTGTTATGGGTATGGTTGGCGATAAATTTGATCGATATGTGCAACTTCAAGAAACGAAGGCCGAGGTGATGACTCGTATGGAACAAAAAATGATCGAAGCACAATCATCATTTCAAGAGGCACAAGAGACGCTCCAAACAAAAACCGATATGGAAATCTTGAAAATGAAAGCGGACGACCTCGAGGGCGAAGACTTCGAACTTTTCCAAGCAATGAAAGAGTCGGTTCGAGCCCGACGTAGGTGTAGGGGGTAGTTGATTTTATTTATGGTTGGAATTTTTAGTTTTTTTTTAATGTTTTTTTTAATTTTTGTATTTTAACTAATGTAATTTTTATTTTTATTTTCAGTTTTATTTTTTTATTTCAATTAATGTAGTTTTTATTTAATGTAATTTGGTATTTTAATTTAATGGAAAAACTAGTATTAAAAAAATGATTTTAATGTATTTATGAATTAAATTTAAATAAAAAAAATGAGGTGAAGCGGTGTGTTAGTGGTAGGTATCACATGCTAGTGGTAGGAGAATGTGGTGTTGATGTGTTACCCACCACATATATGGTATGTGGTGAGTATAACAGATGGTCTTATCGTGTTTGTTTGTCTAGCCGTACTAATTTCAAAAGTTATATCCTCTACCTTCAATCTCTTGATTACATGCTGAAAGAGTAAAATGAGTGGCACCCTTTTTAGCTGACATACTGTGGCATAAACTAAAGGTATAAAATTTAATTTTAAGTTATTAAATTAAAACTTATATTGAAATTCCTTGGGAAATGGGGTCTCTTTTTAATGGGCCAACATAAATACAACTATCCAAGTCCATAAAACGGGTTCAAACAATTTTTTAACGAATCTATCACACTGACTCATCCCGATTTTTTAAGAAAATTTCTGGTTCGATCCGGTTCCTGTTTGAACAAATTTTAAAAGCATTAATTATAATGTTCACGATTCGAGACTAGCTACAAGTTGTAAAATCTATATATCACCACTGCTATAGATATTTTTTGGTTATTCAAATAATTCATCAAAATAAATTTATATTACCTTTCCATACACCTCATATTATAAATAAATATGATTACCTCCATAAACATAAGAAGGAAATGAAAGGATCGTACTTGAAATTTTTTGCCAAACATGTAATATTAACAAAAATCAAAAAATATCAAACTAATTATTAATAAAAGTATAAAAAATTGCAAAAATAGTCATTGTGGTATACATATCTTTTGGGTTTTAGTCCAACCATGGACTTTTTTGGATTAGTTGTCCTTTTGGACTAGTTTTTATGTGAAAATGGTCCCTGTTAAATTGAAATGACTAAATTACCCTCTTGATATATTTTTTATATTTTTTTTAATTGAATGTTTTATTAATAATAAAATGGGGCCCACCTCTCTCTCTCTCTCTCGTATGTTTATCGAGGAAGTAGACCCAAAAGAGGCTCAACGAAAATCGGCTGTACCCTCTACCATTTCCCATTAATCACGACACCATGAAACCCTCTGGAGTCACTGATCTGCCTTGGATCCTTCCCTTCGATCTGTAGCTGACGGTGATGGAGTCAAGGAAGGCCAAGAGGATCATCGAAAAACAGATTCCTTCCTCTCCTTACAATCTGCCTGAGAAATCCCACGAACACCCCCACCTGCTGTTGTTTTCCATTCTTGCTTCTCCCTTCTTGATCAGACGAGGATTGAAGAACCTCCCTCGATTTCTGCCTTCGTTCTTATTTACAACCGGTCAAGACCACAGAGCCAGGGACGAAGATGATGACCAGTTTACCCCCATATGTTTGAGAGAATATAAATCAGCCCTTCTAATTTTGTAAAGATCAAGGGAGAAAACGGAGTAGCAGAAGCCGTCGGTGGAGCCGCTGCTGTGAACCACTACCGTCGTCAGCTACTGCTTCCGTCGGTCATCTCCGACCAGCTCCGTCACCTCTTGCGAACTTGTAATTCCGATTTTCCACCTCATTATTGTCGATTTCCTTTTCGATAGATCAAGAGTCTTGGATGAGGAGAAACAGTCTCTGATTTTGATTCTACCTCCATTGATGTCGTCTGCTAGTGTTGTTGCTATTAGGATTGATTGTCGGAATAGGAGACGAAAAAGGGGGTTGTTGGTTGACAAACGGTGGCCAACAGTGGTGATTCACATTGGATACCGGTGGTTCTATGGAGGAGTAGTGATGGAACAGTGGTGGTGTTTCAAAATCAAGAGGCTTAGGCTATGAACTGCTGTAAATGAAGTGCTTGTTTTTTTTATCAGTCAAAGGGAGTTGGGGATTGAGTAGAAGAAGATGACAAAGACTTTCATGAATTCTTGTATGCTACCATTTTTTGAAAGAAAGAAGTTTTGTTGTTACCTTCCTACTATACTAGTTTGACTTTTACAAGGAGGGAGAGAGGGAGAGAGAGAGAGAGAGAGAGAGAGAGAGAGAGATTATTTATTATTTTTTACTTGTTAAAATAAATATTAAATTTTAAAATAATGAAAGAAAAATAAAAAAATAAATACCCCATAGGTATTATAGTCATTTCAATTTTCAAAGGGATTGTTTTCACATACAAACAAGTCTGAAAGGACCACGAATCTAAAAAAGACATGGTTTGGACTAAAATCCCAAAAAATGCATACTACAGGGACCATTTTTGCAGTTTTTTCTAAAAGTATTAAGTATACAAAAACAGGCCCCAGTAACTAAGTATATATATAATTAACAAGAACTATTTACAAAACTTATAAATAAAATAATATTGTCAACTTTTATCCTGCAACTACTGTATCTTCACAAGTTCTTTTCGGCCTTACGTATTTTTGTACCCTTACAGTTAGACCGAAAGTAATCATTGTGGGATTTAGCAGCAAAATCAAGTTTATCTTGAAGTGATATGTATGTGTGTGTGTCTGTATATATATATATATATATATATATATATATATATATATATATATATATATATATATATATATATATATATATATGTTTGTGTGGTAAGACTATAGTATTCTATTCTTCATCATTGCTTTCATATGCATTTTATAACCTTTTGGAGGTGTCATGATCACAATTAACTTTTTATTATCCTTTAGCTCTCTTTCATAGAATACTTGTTGTGCTTGTGAGGCAAGTATGAACTGATCGTCATTATGCCATAATGTATCTAGTTCTAGCAAGGTGTAGCGAAGAGAATCTTTTTTAACCCGTTTTTTATTATGAACTTAATCATACTTGAACATAATAATTTTTCTTATATTCAAGAAAAGAAGTCATCCGCAACGACTTCATCTGCAACAAAGACTTGTTGTTTTCTTAAGTTATCTGTTTACATTGTATTGTCCAGTGTTCCTTGCATGGACACTTTATCAAAATTTAGTCTTTGTTTTTTCACTATGTAATTTCTCAAGACTCTATATATAGAGTTCTCTTCTTTTGAATGAATACACATCTCTTATCTCTCTTAAAAGCTGAATCTCTCCTTATCCTTACCTTCTTTCTAAGTTCTTACTGAACTTTCATTCATATATTAAGATCCAACTCTCCTTCGGAGCTAGTCCTTGTGACCTCATTCAATTTAAGCTGATCACGTATACTAACGTGGTTTGATTGCAATCCTTGTTAAGAATCAGCTTAGTGTTTACTTAATATATAACATGTTGTCATTTACATTTCCTTACTTTTCTGCACTTAAATATTCTGCAACTAACTCTCTGACAACTCTAACTTCTTATTATTGTTGAGCTTTATGATCCTTTGAGATTAACTTTATTCTGCAATCTATAAATTATTCTAAATTTTGTTCAAGTGTGTTTCTGAAAAGTTTTTCTCTTAACATTTGTCAAAAGTTGGATTCTGGAAAAAATTCTTAATCTGTTTTGCAAGGGCTACATAGGCCATTTTGGTTCGAATTTGATAAAATCACCAGTTTTACAAAGTTGTGGAAAGTTGAGTTTAGTTTTTAGGGACTCCGATATCAACCCATTTGGAGTTGTATTTTTTGTTTTATGCTCAAAACATTGAATGGGGTCGGAGCTGGAAATCATAAAAAATAAATAAATAAATAAATAATGTATGATAAGTTATACTTATACACTTTGAATGCTCTTAATAACTTGGTGGTATATGTGATTAGGTGAGGCCTATACAACTTCAAGGGAGATCGAGACGTAAAGTTTAATAAATGATTCATCATGGCTAAGGTGAGTTAGTAGTTTTACTCACTAAATGTACATAAGTTGAAAAGTACATTTTCTTAGACGAATCCTTGATTTGCTTTATGTTGGAATCAGCCACTGATTTTTATTTGTATGTGATGTATACTCTAAGACGCTTGTATGCTAGTTGCCATGCTTAGGGCCTAAGTTGATATTTTGACTTTATTGTGATGATTATGATGTATATGCTATCCTAGCATAAATTTGATTTAAATGATGATAGTTTATTAGGTTATGGTGAATTGTTGATGAATTTGGCAAATATGATGATACTAGTTGTGAGACTCATGTATCACATGAGCTAATTTAAAAAAAAATGTAAATATAAAACTCAATATATTTGAAAACTTTAAATTTTTAAGAAAATTAAAAAAAAACAATTAATTATTATAATAGAAACGTTTTTATCATAAAAATAAAAAAAATATTTAAATAAATGAAAATAAACTAATGAGCTTTAATTTAAAAAAAAATAAAATTAAAAGACAAGTTTATTAATGAAATTAATATATATTTATTACTATATTTATTGAAATTATTACATTAAAATATTATGTGAAATTTAATAAAATACAAAAACTCATAAAATGACATGTGGAAAAAAATTAATTCAAAATAACCACAAAATGACACTTGGCAAATTAAATGAATGTGTGACAAGTGGCAAAATAAACTTCATTTATTAGAGTAGATTGGTTAATAATACGAAATTGCATGTTTCATATGATGAATTGATGAATTTTGTGGGGTGTTGTGTGGTGGTTTTGGGTAGTTTATGACATTTGCATTAAATCCAAACTTGATACTTTTGGTAACCAATTATGCTGAATGACAACCTATAAGAAAGACATTAATCCAATGGGGTGTAAGTTGTCTACTCTATCTAGAAGATCCCATTACAAATGGTACACATGCACTCTCACAACAATGTTCGTGGAGTGGAGTGGTGCAGGTTCAAGAAAAAAAATGCTTCTATCAATTTATGGACAACAAACAAGATGAAATGATTGATTTGAATGCATTACAAAAGAAGATTTCTCAAAACTATTAGGGTATGAAATAAAAAAGATGTAGCGGTAATTTCATAAACATTTTATTTATTACTAGTGTTTGTTAATTTTTAGAGCTACTTTTGGTGTATTTGTTCAGTTAAATTACATATATTAATGTGTGTGTAGAAATATTGTTCGCGGGCAAAGGAAATATGCAAGTTTCTAAAAGATATGCACACGGCTGGTCCAAAAAGTTTTGCTAGAATTCGTGACGAGATGGTAATGTCTTCATTTTGCTTGTGATTTGTGTTCTCATTTTCCAACACTTTGATACTTTCTTGTTGATGTTTATGTTATCATGAACACAAAAAAATGAATATCCAAACAAAGAATTCCCCACAATAAGTCATATGTTTGAACATACACATAAAAGGATAGATGGGCGTGTATATGCTCATATATATGATGACACGGCAAAAGAAAATTGTAAGTTTGTATCTCAATTTCACAATAGAGTTTTTCTTTTAATAGTAAAATACATTGTTAAACATTAAATTGTAATTTTTGATGTTAAACTACATTTTTAAGATGTTAAAATACAGTTTTTAGGACGTTCAAATGTAGTTTTTTTATGCTAAAAACCAGTTTTTTACTTTAAAAACAACATTTTGATAGTAGGGACATCAAGTGGTTGTTTTTTACACTATAAAAAAATTGTTGTTTCTATATTGAAATGCAATTTTTTTACGATATAAAAAAGTTTTTAACAATAGATTTTTAGCAGTATTATCTTATTCATTTTTTGAATAATTTTGAAGCAACAAATGAAGACCTACAAACCTCTAGAAGATGGAAGTGATGTCGTAGATCCTTATATGATTGTGATAAAATAAAAGAGAATGGTGGATATCATCGAATTTATGGTAGAGACTTTATTAATAAGTTGATTAAAAAAAGTGGGTTATTGTTATGCATCATACATGATTTCGGCAGGACTTATGGAATCTGGAATCATTCACATCAAATGAATTTGAAATATATCAATTGATTGAATAGCAAAAAGAGATTCAAGAGGACTGTAACACCGTAAACTTTCAAACCACATAATTTTCTATATCACATTCCAAAAACCACAATTTGTCAAATTGTCAAAAACACAAATTCATAAATTGTTTGCTAAAATCCAGGATCCTCAAAAACATAAACTCCATCTCGTGTGTACAATCAAGTCGGTGCCTTCCCGTGATCCTGAGAAGTACCTGAAACACATAACACATAATATAGTAAGCACGAAGCTTAGTGAGTTCCCCAAAATACGACACATAACTCATTAGCCTCTCGTGGGTATATCTCAAATAAGACCCTTTGGTCGATGTGTCTTAGTGGAACCCTCTGGTCCGACAACTTGGGTGGACCCTCCGGTCCTAACTCAGTAAATCTCAACATAAATCATATAGACAAAATGCAGGATATCACAATACTCAATATAAGCACACAAGACCCTACGATCACACAAAATTACCACTCAAGGTAAGTATAGTGAGAAGACTCACTTAGTAACTAAGCAAAAAGACCTGATACGCGAATCACCGATCTAACCTCCACCTAACACATTCAATAATTATCTCTAATTAACACTTAAATCACAACTCCAAATAAAACAGTTATTTTCTCTCTCTAATTTCTTGGAATGGGTAAAAGACTATTCTACCCCTCCATGGTCTCCATAATCCTTGTCTTGGCCAAACTCTAACGTCAACAGAAGTCAACACTCGAGTCAACAGTCCATGTTGACTTGACTCGTCAAGTGCAACTATGTGACTCGTCGAGTCCCCTTGTTCCTTTAGAAATGTCGCAAAAACCCTTCTTAACTCGTCGAGTTGTCTCATTAACTCGCCAAGTTACTCATGTCCAGACTCATGGGGAAAAACCCTAGCCGACTGGTCGAGTCAGCTTATCGACTCGTCGAGTTCCTTCAGACCCTTTTCTCATTCAGACCCTTTACATCCATGCAAAGTACTTACGGCTTGAAATGCCAAAACAACTTCTATTTAGGTTTTTAATCATAAAAGCTCTTATATTAGTTGGATAAAGTTGGGACCATTGGACTCTAGGGACCTCACAAGGTCCAGATCTGAAGTTCTAATCTCTTGGTAAGCTCAACACACTCAAAGCCTCAAGGAAAGATGGAATAAGCCCTAATACTCCATAAAATGAGATCTAATCAAACTTATATACAAGGTGGAGACTTTTTACCTTCAACAGAAGCTATAGATGAAATAACACTAGATCCAACAGTCTCTTCTCGTTCCTTCGTTTGATATTCTTTTCTTCTCTTCCAAAAGTGTACTAAAATGCCCAAAGATTAGCTCTCCTTCCCTCTTAGATCAAAATTGATGATTAGGGTTTCACACAGGGGAGTAAGATGGATGGTGAGGTGGAAATGAGGGCTTAGGGTTTCCTCTCACAGCGCCAACTCGTCGAGTTGGTCATAAAACCCATGTGGCCAGATCGCCTCTACTCGATGAGTTGGGGTATCCAACTTGTCGAGTTACTCAATAAAATCATAAAGAAATAAATAAATATCATACCTAGGAGTCGGGATGTTATAATTCTCCCCCACTAGAATCAGACTTCGCCCTCGAGGTCATGCTCCATAAACAATTCTGGGTACTGCTCAAAGATCTCGGACTCTAGTTCCCAAGTCCACTTGGATCCCCTGCGGTGCTCCCACTGCACCTTAACCATCTGCACCTCCTTCTTCCTCAGGGTCTTAACTTTTCTATCCAAAATCGTTGTCGGTCTCTCAATATAGTTTAGGATTGCATTAACCTGAATGTCCTCTAACAGTACCACTTTCGTCTCATTTGCTACACACTTCCTCAATTGAGACATGTGTAAGGTCTTATGAATCTGGCTCAACTTTACAGGTAGCTCCAACTGATAAGCTACCTTCCCCACTTTGGTAGTCACTCTAAAAGGAATAATATCTTTGGGACCCAACTTTCCCAGCTTCCTGAATCAGATCACTCCCTTCCACGGGGATACCTTCAGGAGGACAAAATATCCAACCTAGAACTCTAGCTCGGATCGTCGCCGGTTTGCATAACTCTTCTGGCGACTCTGAGTCGTTAGTAACCTCTGTCTGACCTGCTGAATCTGCTCAATCATCTTAAGCACTATCTCAGTGCCACCCACCACTCTCTACCCTACCTCTCCCCAACAGATGGGAGTCCGACACCTCTTCCCATGTAAGAGCTCAAAGGGAGGCATACCAATATTGGAATGGTGGCTTTTGTTGCACGAAAACTCAACCAAGGGCAAATAAGTGTCCCAACTTCCTCCGAAGGGCATAACACATGCACGCAGCATGTCCTCAATCGTCTGAATTGTCTACTCAATATGCCCATATGTATGTGGGTGGTATGCGGTACTGAAGTGCAACCGAGTACCCAACTCCTAATGAAATTTCTTCCAGAACCTGGAACTAAAGCGCAAATTTCGATCCAAAACTATCGATGTCGGCACTCCATGTTGTGCTACCACCTCTCTCACATAAATCTCGGCAAATTTCTCTACATAAGAGTTCTCATTGATAGCCAAAAAGTGAGCACTCTTCATCAATCGGTCCACAATTACCCATATCGCATCGACACCTTGCGTGGTTCTTGGTAATTTGGTGATAAAATCTATGGAAATTTGTTCCTACTTCCACCAAGGAATTCTTTAGAGGCTGCAACGGGCCATGTGGACGCTAGTGCTCCGCCTTAACCTGACGACATGTCAAGCACCTCTCGACTACCCATGCCACATCTCTCTTCACACAGGGCCACCAATAGACCCTCTTCAAATCCAAATACATCTTAGTGGCTCCAGGATGGATCGAGAATCTTGATCTATATGCCTCCTCCATCAGTATGTGTCGAGCAACACCTGTATAGGGCACCCAAATCCATACACGGAAAGTCATAAGCCCTCGACTATCTGTCTCAAACTCAGAAATTTGTTCGATCACTCGCTCCCTCTTGAGGTTCTCTTGCCTCACAGCCTCCACCTAAGCCTATCGGATAGTATCTAGGATCGGATTCTTCACCGTCATCCTCATACACATGTCTCGAATCGGAGCACTCTATGCTCTACAGATCAAGGCATCGACTACCACATTAGCCTTGTCTGGGTGATATAAGATCTCGCAGTCGTAATCTTTCACTACATCCAACCACCTCCTTTGTCTCATATTCAGTTTGGACTGATCCATGAGGTACTACAGACTCTTATTATCCGTGAATATGGTGCACTGGACTCCATATAGATAGTGGCGCCATATCTTGAGGGTGAACACCACCGCCCCCATCTCCAAATCGTGGGTGGGATACCTCGTCTCATGAGGCTTTAACTGCCTCGATGCATATGCTATCACATGCCCCTCTACATCAACACTACACCCTTCATTTATATAGATGCATCACAGTAAACTACAAAGTCCTCCATTCCCTCGGGAAGGGCTAATACCGGAGCCTCGCACAATCTCTGGCGAAGAGTCTCGAATGAGGCCTGCTACTCGGGCCCCAGGCAAAAGTAACACCTTTCCGAGTCAATCTAGTAAGAGGAACAACAATCTTGGAGAAATCTCTGAAAAATCTCCGATAGTAACCGGCCAAACCCAGAAAACTCCAGATCTCGGACGGGGATCTCGGCACCTCCCACCGCATAACTATCTTAATCTTGGCCGAGTCGACCAAAATCTCATTCTGATTAACGTGCTGACCCATGAACTGGACCTCTCGTAACCAAAAATCACACTTGGAGAATTTGGCGTAAAGCCTCTCTGCCCTCAACACTACAAGAATCTCCTGAGAATGCTCCTCGTGTTGCTTTATGGAGCTCGAGTATACCAGAATATCGTTAATGAACACGATCACCGATCAATCCAACATGGGCATGCACACCTGGTTCAGGAGATCCATGATCGTTTTCCGTGCGTTGGTGAGTCTGAAAGGCATCACCACAAACTCGTAGTGCCCATAACAAGTCCTAAAGGTTGTCTTCTGGATATCCTCCTCGAAAACTCTCATCTGATGATACCCATATCTCAAATAAATCTTGGAAAACCAAGATGCCCCTGCAACTGATCGAATAAATCGTCGATCCTTGGTAGTGGATAACGGTTCTTAACCGTCAACTTGTTCAACTCCCAGTAATCGATGCACATCCAGGGTGAACCATCATTATGCTGTATTAGGTGTCTAAGTTCATAACTATTTTTGGTATGTACTTGACCCGATTGGCATGGTCCATTTGGGTTGCATGGCATCATGACACTTGGATAGACAAAATGAGAAAAGAACACTTATGGTTTATTAATATATTATAAGTTCTAATATATTAATAATAATATTTAATTAGTATTGATCAATAATTAAATTGGAATTAATTTGGTGATCAAAAAGAGACTAATTAAATATATGGGGTTGATTGTGTAAATCATCCTTTCTTATATAGTGGGCTAATGATCCATGATTTATTGAATTGGGCTAAAACCCATAGGGTGCTTCATGGATGGTCCATGGAGGTTAAAACCCATGGATCATGGAGGAAATGAAAATCCATGTCAATTAGGGTTTACATGGTGTAACCCTACTTGTGACATAACTATAAAAGGACCCCATGGGCTACCAAAATCAGGACTAAGTGAAGAACTAAAGGGCTAGCCGATTTTGAGTGTGTGTGTGTGTGTGTACTTCTCTCAAAGTTATTCCAAGAGTTGTGGTGTTGTGTGAAACACTTGAGGCATCACATTTGAGGTGCTAGTCTCACAAAGTTGATAAGGAATCCAAGAAACAAGAAAAGGTATGTTCTCCTACTAGCTTTTATGTTTCAAGTTCCCCACGCTATGCTAGTTAGGTTAAGAACCTTGGAAAAATCAAATTTGCATGTATCTTAGTAAAACATAGTTCCAAGGTTTCTAGGGTTGCATGTACACCTTAGGAGTGTTAGAATGCTCAAAACTCTTCACTGGTATCAGAGCCTAGGCTTGTTTTCTTGATACTTGATGCAAATTGGTGAAGAAACTCAATTTTTTGCATGCTGCTGGGTGAACTCGTCGAGTCCATGGTGGGACTCGACGAGTCCATGCATATATTCATCCTACTTGTTGAATAGGTTCATGCACTTGACGAGTAGGAGGCCTAAAGTGTAGTTTTTCGAGTTTTGCTGTTGGAAAAGGACTATAATCATTACCCTAAACTGTTTTGGTCTTACAAAACCTATTTTTGATGTGGTAATGATTATGCTAATCCATTTACAATGGTTATTATCAAAAATTTCAAGTATTATATATGTTTTTATGATTCGTTAAATTGTTGATATGAATGTTCATACACTTATGAGTTTGGTAGATCATAGGAATTATTTGCAAATTGGTTGTTAGATAAATTCTTAATCCTGATGTTTTTAATGGAATCCATAATTTGTCCTCAAGTTATGGATTACCAAAAGTCTTTCTTTTAAAGTCTATTAAAGAACACATAAGTTACATAAAATGAAGAGTCTTCATTTTAATAAATCATTAACTCATAAGTTATGAAGTTGAAAAGTTTTGAATAGTTACAAAACTTGCCCTCAAGTTTTGGAACATGTAAATTCACTTTAGAAAACTTTAGTTCCAACCCCTAGAATTTTAAAAGTTAAAATTCAACCCTTATACTTTATAATATTATAAGTTACTAATATATATATATATATATATATATATATATATATATATATATATATATATATATATATATGTATAAGAACAAGTCGTTTTACCATTAGTAGGCCTCATTCACAAAGTCAGTCTACAAGAGGGGTATAAGGTTGTTGCCTATAAAATGGCAGCTTAATGGGTGTCCACTCTTACCCACCGCTTCCTTGACTAGTGGAGGGTCGTTCTTCGAACGGGTAGGACAATGACTTTAATCGTCATTAAAAGTATAATGATTATAAAGTAACTAAATGTTTTATAAATTCCCAATCATAGTTACTATAGGAAAATGTTAATTTGGTGCTAACCCATGAAATTACACTTCCCACCTTGTTTAAGTCGTTAGTGGAGCGTGTGTGGTTAACTGGCACACTTACTTGCATTTAACAAAGTTGGAAAAGGGTAGCTTAAAGTTTATCATAGATCGGTGGAGTGTGTGTAGTTAATCCTCGTAGATAGAACTTAGCCTCTCTGTAGCAACCCGTGTATCCATCACATACGCCAAAAATCCCATACAACCCAGCTGTAGACTCTGCCTCGCTTTGGCAACAAAGCAAAAAGCTGATCCAGATCTGGTACCCTCGCCATACACCGTAAGCACTCCCCCACTAGGGTCTCATATGGTCACCATCTATTGCTCGCAATCAATCACAACTCCAAACCGACTCAACCAATCCATGACCACTATGACACAGACATCCCCATCGCTATCGGCACCAGGTTTATCGGGAAATCAACACCAAAAGTATTTAGTACACATCCTCGGAATACATCTATGGCAAAAATTGCATGCTTGCCGGCTATAGACACCCTCAGAGGTCGAGTCAACGCCTCATGTCTGCTACTGATGTAACGAATAAAGCTAAAGACACGAAGGATCGACTTGCACCTAGTCAAATAACACCAAAGTAGGTACAGAACTCAAAAGAAAAGTACCTATATATAGCACAGTATAAGCACAACAAATCTCAAAATAATATAAATAAGGAAATTCGTACCAGCCACGACATCAGGTGTTACGCGGACCTCCTCCGTTGTAAGCTGAAAAGCTCTTCTACGAGCCCTCGGAGTCTTGGCCTTCACCGACTGACTATCAGTAGCACATAAAGCAGCAGGAGTGGAACCCTGGGCTGATACCTGAATGAACTGAGGGCACTCAGCCTTCTGATGGCCGGTCTGGTTACAGTGAAAGTAAACTGCAAACCCCTTGGGGCAATCCTTCACCATGTGCACCTCTTTTCCACATTTGTAGCAAATCTCTGCCCGACATGATCCCTCGTGACACTTTCTGCACTTGCCACAATTGCGGCACTTCTGGCCCCTAACTCTCGCATCAGCGGGCTTTGCTCACTTCGTCACCGGTTGCGACTGTATCGGTCTCATGTCTCCACCTCGTAGCTCCTCCTCCTCTCTAGTCTGCAACTCTAGCTTAATCTCCCTCCTCTTGGAATAAGTCTGAAGATCAACAAATGTCAGGTATCACGAGTTTGCCACGAAATCTTGCATATCCCTCCTTAGTATGCTCAAATATCGGCTCACACATGCCTGCTCAGTAGACACGTGCTCATGGAAAAAAAACGCCCTATCATGGAACATCCTCGAGATCTCAGTCACAGTGTCTGTCTTTTGCTTGAGAGACAGAAACTCCTGGGCTAACCATTCCTTGTCCACCGGGGGAAAATGCTCATCTCAGAACAACTGCGTAAATCTCTACCAAGTTACTGCAGCATGATCTGCAGGCGTAAAGCTGGCTGTCACAAACTTCAAGTGCTCAGAGCATGAACACGTATAAAAACATCCCTCAATGTCGGAGATCCATATTATAGAAGAAATCGGATCCTGAGTCACATCAAATTGTGGTGGCTTCGTGTTGCTGAACTTCTGGAACAACAATGAGTCACCTCCCTGTGGTCTAGCAGCGGCTGCGGTGGCTGCAGCTGCAGCAACCTCAGTAACAGCAACATATCGCTCATCAAATGTCTCAATCAATGTGGTCTTAATACACCCAAACAATTTTGGAATCACCTCTTGGATAGTTTCGACCACCTCCTCATGAATGATCATGTGGATCTCCTTATCACTGGCACTACCGCCCTCGGGGTTGTGGTGTGTACCCACCATGATGCCTTTGAAACACAACATAAAAATCATCAGGGACTTGTTCAAGCATACTCACACATGGTTTCCCGCCCCTACATGCTCCGTAGTACCCTAAGGATTCTTACATGGGCTGCATACATATCCGGTGTTTTTAGTAGTATAGGCCCAGTAATACCTTCAACACCAACCTGTAGTCACCCCAAGTCTTCCTCCTAGGATCCCAATTCACACGTACTCTATCTCTCATGAATAATAGACTACTCTCTCAGTACACCCCTCATATGATCATCTAGGTATCTCTCCTAGATTATCCCTTGAGTCAGAGCTCTTTCTAAGTGATTCATGCTAGATACTCCTACTCAACATATACTCAAGGCAAATAACAGAGAGCAGCATTTCCTAGGCTAAGGCATCACAAATCAGACAACTCTAGCCCTAAATATGTTATACCTAGTCTATCCTCTAGCATGCATCCCTAACATCTCATAATTATCTTACATAAGTAAGGGTATTTTAGGAAATCACCGTTTGGGTCATGGCTGATTGTACACACTGCTCCAACTCGTTTTTGTCTTTAAACTCTTTCTCATTTTAGAAAATTCATTTCTTTTGAAAATCTTTCTCAAATCCTCAGTTTGAGCCCAGACACACCCGAAGGTACATCTGAATCCCTCAAACCAAGGCTCTGATACCAACTTGTAACACCGTAAATTTTCAAACAAATTTTTCGTTTTCAAACCACATAATTCTCTATATCATATTCCAAAAACCACAATTTGTCAAATTGTCAAAAACACAAATTCATAAATTGTTTGATAAAATCCAGGATCCTTAAAAACATAAACACCATTTCGTGTGTACAATCAAGTTGGCGCCTTCCCGTGATCCTGAGAAGTACCTAAAACACATAACATATAGCACGGTAAGCACGAAGCTTAGTGAGTTCCCTAAAATACCACACATAACTTAATAGCCTCTCATGGCTATATCTCAAATAAGACCCTCTGGTCAATGTATCTCAATGGAACCCTCCGGTCCCACAACTTGGGTGGACCCTCCGGTCCTAACTCGGTAAAGGTCAACATAATACACAACATAAATCAAAAAGACATAATGCAGGATATCATAATACTCAATATAAGCACACAAGACCCTCTGGTAACACAAACTTGCCACTCAAGGTACGTATAGTGAGAGGACTCACCTAGTAAGTAAGCAAATAGACCTCGTACACGAATCACCGATCTAGCCTCCGCCTAACACTTACGATAATTATCTCTAATTAACACTTAAATCAGAACTCCAAATAAACCAAGTTATTTTCTCTCTCTAATCTCTTGGAATGGGAAAACGACTATTCTACCCCTCCATGGTCTCCATAATCCCTCTCTTGGCCAAACCCTAAAGTCAACAGAAGTCAACACTCGAGTCAATAGTCCATGTTGACCCGAATCGTCGAGTGCAACTATGTGACTCGTCGAGTCCCTTCATTCCTTCGGAAATGACGCGAAAACCCATCTTAACTCGTTGACTTGTCTCATCAACTCGTTGAGTTACTCATGTCCAGACTCGTCAGGGAAAACCCTAGCTGCCTCGTCGAGTGCCTTCAGACCCTTTTAACATTCAAATATTTTAAGGCAGAGCCACAACCCCAAACTCTAGATCTATCCTCCCAAGGCTGAGATACCACGTAAAGCTGCAAGCTTTACGTCCATGCATGGCACTTAGGGCTTGAAATGCCAAAACAACTTCAATTTAGGGTCCTAATCATAAAAGCTCTTCTATTAGCCGGATAAAGCTGAGACCTTTGGACTCTAGGGACCTCACAAGGTCCAGATCTGAAGTCTCAATCTCTTAGTAAGCTCAACACACTCAAAGCCTCAAAGGAAGATGGAATAAGCCCTAAAACTCTATAAAATGAGATCTAATCAAACTAATGAGCAAGGTGGATACCTTTTACCTTCAACAGAAGCTATAGATGAAATAACACCACATCCAACAGTCTCTTATCGTTCCTTGATTTGATACTCTTATCTTCTCTTCCAAAAGTGTACTAAAATGCCCAAAGATTAGCTCTCCTTCTCTCTTAGATCAACATGGTGGCTAGTGAGGTGGAAATGAGGGCTTAAGGTCCTTTAAATAGGACCAAACCCCAAAGATTTAGGATTTCCTCTCACAGCGCCAACTCGTCGAGTTGGTCCCTCCGACTCGTCGACTTAGTCATAAAGACCACATGGCCAAATCACTTCTTCTCGACGAGTTGGGGCATCCAACTCGTCGAGTTGCTCAATCTACTCATAAATAAATAAATAAATATTATACCTGCGAGTCGGGATGTTACTAGGACCATGAAAAAAAATTGGTCGAATTAGAAGCTATGTGAATAGATATTAACAACCAATGAAAAACCTTTGAAGCCATGATGCAGATGTTTATGCAAGAACAACCTCCAGAATGATAATAGTTGCTTATACGATTTATGATCTATGGTTAGTACACGTCTATAACGTTTGTAGTTCTATTTTGTGATTATAGTTGACAACTTTGTGTTGACCTTAATTTATGGTTGTTTTTTTTAATTTGGATATATTAAAGGAGACCATAATATTATATAAGACACTTATGTTATTATTGTTATGGTGTAATTTTAGTAGTAATGAATATTTGTAGCAATGTAGTAAAACATATGTAGCGTTTGCATGACTATAAAAAATATGTCACATTAGCATTAGAAAAGTCACAAAAATAAAGTTGCATTTGGCTGTAAACAAGGTTGCTTTTTTGCAATTAAAGATGTAAAAAAGGTTACATATATAATAGAGAAAGGTTGGAAACGTAATAAAGGTTGCAATTAATTTTAAATAAGGCTGCAATTTCATAAATAAAACACTTAAAAAAGTTGCATCTATGTGTAAAAAAAAGTTGCATTTGAACATAAAAAAGTTGTTTTTGCATAACAAAGGTTGCATTAAAAAATGTTACATCTAAAAAAATTTGCAACTATTTCAATAAAGGTTGCATTTTCCACGAAAAAAGTTGCTTTAGGCTTTTTGCAACTTTTCTAAGGTGTAATGCAACCTTTTAGCAGGGTTGCATTAGCTTTATTTTGTTGTAGTGCCTTCAGTCCATTCTCTCATTTACGTCCATTCATGGCATCTTGGGCTCAAAATGCCAAAATAAGCTCTATAGAGGGTTTAATGTATTAAAGTTGGCCAATAGCTTGATAAAGCTTGAATCTTTAGGCCCAAGGGACCTCATACTATCCAGATCTAAAGTCTCAACTCCATGGCAAGCTCAAACAACTTAACGACCCAAAGAAAAGTTGGAAATGGCCATAAACTCCTAGTGAAGAGATATAACCAAACAATGATCATGGTGATAGCTTTTTACCTCCAAATAGCAGCTAGCACTAAAAGAACACCGGATCCAAAGGCTTCTTCTCGTTCCAAGCCTTTTGCTCTTCAATCTCCATCCAAAAATGCACTAGAGCATAAAATCTTAGCCTTTCTCTCTCTTGTAGACAAATACAGCTCGATTAGGGTTTCTCTCAGTGTGTCAAGATGATAAGGGAGGCGTAAATGAAGTCTTAAGGTCCTTTAAATATGACACAAACCCTGAATATTAGGGTTTTCACACTTAGCTCCTACTTGTCGATTTAGGGTCCTCCAACTCGTCGAGTAGACTCTAAAAATCACACTGTCATTTTAATTCTCTACTCGGCGAGTTGGGGCATCCAACTCGTCGAGTTTCTCTTCAAAAATGAATATAAATTAA
This sequence comes from Lactuca sativa, assembly GCF_002870075.4. Classification (NCBI taxonomy): domain Eukaryota; kingdom Viridiplantae; phylum Streptophyta; class Magnoliopsida; order Asterales; family Asteraceae; genus Lactuca; species Lactuca sativa. Next base: position 92,707,145 of record NC_056625.2, on the reverse strand, counting down.
TTAAATATTATACATGGGAGTCGAGATGTTAGACAGAAAGTGAGGAAACCGAGAGTGGGTAATCGATTTTTTTGAGTTGATGAAATTTGTGACAACCTGATATTTCGAGACAATGTAATGTAAAAGCAATCAAATTTAGGTCAAAATATAACTTTCCTAAAATCTTATTTGGGTTAAATAAAGTAGTAGTAATCGTATCAAGGTTTTTGTACATATAAAGAACCCTAAAATCCGAGTTATAACGAAGAAGTTATGACCAACCGAAGATTCTCGGCAAAACCGGCAACACCGATTAAACGAAAAACGCGAAGTTTCAATACAATAGTTTTTAGCCTTAAGTATCTAAATGAAAGTTATAGATAACCTCAAACCGTGAGCGTACATAAAAAGAACGTCCAAATCTGACTTCGTATGAGGAAGTTATGATTTTTCCAAGATTCGGGTATAGTAGTAGACAGCTAAAAACTCGAAATAGAGCTCGAGATACTTTTGACCAAAACAACCTAAATGAGAATCTAAGGTCTCAACATTAGTAGCGCAACGGCGAAAAGTCTGACGAAAACGGACACCGGATGAAGAAGTTATGGATTTTTAACGGACTTTTCGTATCCCGGCCCGTAAAAATAAATAATTAAAAAATAAAATCAAAATTTGCCGATGAAGTCTAAACGAGAGTTGTAGAAAACATTTTCAGCTATGCGTGCATATAAAGAACGTCGAAAACGGAGCTCGTATGCGAAAGTTACGGATTTTACAAGTTCAGGGTTCAAAATCTGAGGCTGTCAGGCCCCCACGACGTGGCACAGCTTGGCCGCGACCCGGCAAGTGACTGAGGGCGTCCAATCAACGGAAGGGGATAAGGCTTGCTCCCCACGACGTGGCCAACCTTAGCCACGACGTGGCACACCAGAAATGCCCCTATAAATAGAACTCTTGGGGTGTCGGGTTTAGGTGCTCCATTCTTCCATCTCTCGTGCTGAAACTCTGCGGTTAAGCTCCCGAAGCCCCGGTTTTCACCTTCAAGTCCCAAAGGAAGGTTTTTTGTTCCCGAGATTCCCGAGATTCCCAAGAATCCCGAGATTTTCCCCCGATTTCAACTCTTCCTGTCGAAGTTCTGCTCGATTCTTCTCTAGACTATTTCAAATCAACCACTTCAATCAAGTGAGTTCATACCCCTAATCAATGTTTTAAGTGATTTTAAATGCTTTAATGGGGGGATACAAGTAGAAACAAACATGTTATTAAATCATTGATATGTATTTTATAACTGTGTTTGTCATTTAACAGATTTCACATACTACAAAATGTGATGCATGAAATGGTTTTAAATCTTAAAAACACATTGTTATCAAAAGTTTTACCTTCGAAATGTATATTAAAATGACCTCAGGTTATTGTTAATCATTGTTCAAAACCCATAAGATGTCTTACAAAACCATTTTTACATTCTTGAACTAAACTATGCATATACACTTATATTCTTATATATGTATTGATGTTATAGTTTGCATCTTTCATTTAAGTTTCCCACACCCTTGAGTAGTAAGAGTGTGTAAACCTACATGATCAACTAGTTAGATTACAGTAAATTATCATAGGGATAATTTGAAGATAACAAAACATTATTCCTATTACAAGGAATCACACAAGAGTCAGTTCATTCATGAGTCTTTACTTGTACCATACTTGATACTTGAGTACCTTTACATATGCTTACATGATACATGAACACATTACATGAGTACCTTTACGTAGATACCTTTACCTATGTATACTTATTTGAATATTTGTATCACGAATTGCAAGGATAATTTAATTGTACCTTCTGTGTAAATTATCCTGCCTATCCCTAGTACCTTGGGATATCTAGAATAGGACCCTATCCCCAGTACCTCGGGATATATGGACGGGACTAACCATTCTGGAACCCATCTGTTAGCAACAGTGGGTGATGAACATCTACGGATGCCTACGGTTATTACTTATACTAGGAGTACCTTTACAGGGACTAAGCCTTCCTCCCCCCTGCTGCTGCTGCAGAGGACAATTGGACAATCTTCGGATGTTCATTAGGTTATATAGGTCGTGTTAACCCTAGTACCTTGGGATAACAGTTACATATGCTGTGTTAGTCCTAGTACCCAGTGACAACACTTACAGTAGTATATTTTCCTGTTTACTTTATTTTGTGATACTTTCACATAAACGATGAGTTAGACTAAGTACTTTAGTACTAAACAATTAAAGGAAAACTATCATTTTACAAACAAAACATTCGGGTCTTGTTAGAAGACTACATCTCAAACTGATAGGAAATAAGGGATTTTCTAGGGTTTTTCATACTTACATCAACATTTTCATTTAACGATCCACAAGGCCTTCATAACGGCTTTTCACAAACAAGGCAATGACACTTATATACTTATGAATTAACCAGCTTTAAAGTTGGTACTCGCTTTCAAAATAATTTGTATTCTCAGGTCATCAGTAGACAGGTACGGAGGCCAGGTTTTGAGAAGACGGAGCAGACAAATCCCGTCTTTTATTTTGATTGTGTATTTTTGGTGTCTTACTACAATGAAAGAACACACATGTATTAAAACTTTACTTATAATGCAATGGATGATGTTGTTGCTTGTTTATTATATTACACTGTTGTGATACTGTACATGACGTCCTCCACCCCTGAACGTTTCCGCTGTTCGTGGTTTTGGGGTGTGACAAAATTAATAAAAATAATTATTGTGGGTTGAAAACCTATGTATTCACCAGGCTCCCAAGCCTGACCAACTCAGTTTCTTGTATACCTGTAGTGGCAAGGGAGCAAAGAGTGATGATCTGATGAGAGATCAATGAATTATAGGCCACTAGAATTCTAACAAGTAGTTTCGCTGGTAATAGTGTCGCCGGTAATTACATAAAACAACCAAATGTTTTACAATTCTAACATGTATCAAAGCATGACAACAAGCGTAATATACAAATAAGGCTCCTCCCTACATATCATCATCTTCATTCTCATCGTTTCCTCAATTATTCTGTGATTGAAAAAACGAATAAAACTCATCCTTACATGTCGGTTCGTTGAGTATTGCCCGAAGATTTTCCAACTACATAATAAAAAAACAACATATATAAACTTATAAGTTCAATTATCAAAAATAAACAAAAATTATCAAAGTACATTGCTTATTTTAAATTAAGACAAAAAGCCAAAGTACATTGCTATTTCTTGCACTTGGGACAAAACCCCAATTACCAAAGTTTTTAGCAAATAATTACCAGAAAACCAAAATTACCAATCCAACATGCATGTTATGATGCCAAAGTAGATTGCTATTTTTAAACTAAGACAAAAAGCTAAAGTACATTGCTATTTCTTGCACTTGGGACAAAAACCCAATTACGAAAGTTTTTAGCAAATAATCACCACAAAACCAACATTAGCAAATCAACATGCATTTTATGATGCCAAAGTAGATTGTTATTTCTAAACTAAGACAAAAAACCAAAGTACATTGTTATTTCCTACACTTGGGACAAAAACCCAATTACCTAATTTTTTAGCAAATAATCACCACAAAACCAAAATTACCAAATCAACATGCATTTTATGATGCGAAAGTAGATTTCTATTTTTAAATTAAGACAAAAAACTAAAGTACATTGCTATTTCTTGCACTTGGGTCAAAAATTGCTTTTAACAAACAATCACCACAAAACCAAAATTACCAAATCAACATGCATTTTATGATGCCAAAGTAGATTGCTATTTTTAAACAAAGACAAAAAAAACCAAAGCACATTGCTATTTCTTGCACTTGGGACAAAAACCTAATTACCAAAGCTTTTAGCAAATAATAACCACCAAAATCCATAGTAGATTGTTTTACCTGTGATGGTTGTGATGGTTGTCATGAAGGCTGTGATGGTTGTGAAATCAGCGGGAGAGCAGAAGGTTTACGGTCGATGCCTCTGATATGGCCACATCGCTCTCCGAATATTTTTTCAAAAGCAACTCTTTCTTGAACGGGTGTTAACTCACTTTCACCTTGGGTTTGTTCTAAAAGCACTTCGACTAACCAATTCTGTAATTCCCAAAAGTCAGTAACAATTGAATATAAATAAACACTTAATTATATGATAAAATTATAATTAAATACTTATATATTGTTGTTCCGCCTCGGTAGTAACAAATACACCATCCTTATTGGTATGAGCCTTGTGAAACGTTTCCACACTCTTAAGGTTCTGTTTAACATTAAAAATTAGATTATATTTTAAATAAATAATTACATGTATCGTATGTTACCTTTTTATAGCAAGTACTACTATACGAGCTCGACCCCCCATGATTCACATTCGTTTGCATTTGACGGACTTTTTTGTTCCTATCTGAAGCAATTCTTTGTTCGTCCGTTTACAAATACTCAACCGCTTTCTTCCAGTTATTGCCATCCATACTCTCTGGAGGGTTGGCTAATACTCTTGGGATATCACCATACCCTTCGACTGCCAAAAACTATTCTTTTACGTCAACTTTATGGTCTCGATAACCTTTTAACAAAGCTGCTTGAAAACTCCCTATCAATATATTAGCTTCTACATCCTGGTACATCTGATCCAAATCAAACTCTGTTTACAAAAACAAAAGTTAACCAAGTAAAAACTAGTTATAATTATCCATACAAAGTATTTTAAATAAATAATTACCCCAAAATGTTGTATTATGGTGTCCTTTATTGCAGGGAAAACTTTTTTCTAATTCCATTTATCAAAAGGGACCATATGCCACATTGTTTTTACAACTTCTCGTGAAAACATGTATTTCGGCTCTCCTATGTGATCATATGTTATATCCCTATCATAATCCATGGTAATCGGTTTGACCTTATTCTGTAAGAGCGCTCTTTCAAGCTTTATATTTTTGGCTTTGTCTCAGACTTTCCTACATGCACGTTGCTCAACTACAAATATAACTAAAAATTATTAAAAACGGTATTTAATTTATAATAACTGAATAAAAATAGTAAATACAAATTCATAATAAGTCTTACGGTCCTGCTAATGATGACCAACACCTCTACCACCTGGGAAAGGTGGGTCCTAAGCTCCATTACCCCCGTGTCCACGGCCCATAACAACAGCCATGGTATACATAAACAAAAGCCATATTGACATCATTTCTTGAAAAATTATAAGATATACAGATACAATTTATATTAGAAATACACATTACATAGAAACAAACATTTACATAGGAATAAAAATTTCTATTTAAACTAGAATCAGAATAAAGTTCATATTACAAACACATATTACATAAGAACTATTCTAATTAGAATCTTCCTCATATCCTTCAGTGTGTTCTTCGGTATCATAATCAGAATCGATCTCATCGTAAGCAGTCTCGCAATCAGAAACATCATTGACTCTACCAGTTAGCGGAGGAACTTCAGTTGCACATTCTACATCAACAATGACTCTAGGAATGTTTTGAAAGTATGTGCTGAAATCCATAAAAAGTGTAGCATCGGATGAAGAGATATTTTGAAGTAGATCAACAATGTCTATATTTTCGTGTGAGCCATTGTCAACATTTTGGACAGAGTCGTTGTAAATAAGTTGGACACGATCATCGTTAGATGGTAGATCCCATATACTTCAATGATTAACATGCTCGACAACACACCGATGGTTATTGTTTGGCTCTCTTATGTAGAACACTTGTTTGGCTTGTGAAGCATATATGAGTTGATCATCTTTGTATGCTTCGCGTCATGTGTCGATACTGGTGAAATTATCACTAGAAATAACTCATGTTCGAGTATCAACCCACTTGCAACAAAATAGTACAGTTGAATAATCATGCGTATACCTCAACTCTATAATCTCTTCTAACTGCCCATAATATTTCTCGCCTTTCTCACCCACCGCTAAAACCCAAGAGTTTTGTGTTGTTATAAATAAAAATTCATATTAAGAGTTTTGTGCGTCATGACAAAATACCATAAACCTAAAACTGTTGACTATGCATGAAGTGTAAGAATAAACATTCATTTGCGGACCCATTGCAAGAGCCAACATATCTTTGTGGAATTCTGGAGAGTTTTCTATTTTCATTTGATGAACCTAGAAAATATAAAGTAATATGTATTATGTATTCATTAGATCAATGAAACAAATTTGTTTATTAATTTATGTTACCTTTTCATGAAACCAATTACGAAATTCTCTCTTTTCATGACTTTATGGATGTTTAGATTTGAATTTCCTACGTTGATGACAAAAAGATATAGATTTAAAAAGATAAAAACAATTTAAGGATGAAAGTTAGAGATAAGAATAGTTACTTGATATAATGTGTGACTTCTTCACGGCTATTCAATACAAGCCATTCCATGTTACGCATTTTCATAAAATTAAGAGTTTTGATTTGAGTTGTGCTGGTCGGTCAACATTTAGAATCAAACATCCTAAACCTTGTTTTTTCAATGACAACATATTCATTTCTTTCTGGATGATTGAATTGATTCTATACATCTCGAAGGTACATCGAACAAAATGATAAAGCTTCTTCAGCAACATAACTCTCAGCTATAGAACCTTCCGGCCTCGCCTTGTTGCTGTCGTAGTTTTCTAGTTTTTTCATATACATTTCAAAGGGATACATCCATATCATACATACCGGGCCTCCGATAATCGCTTCATCAGGTAAATACAAAAGTAAATGAACCATAATGTCAAAAAAGACTGGAGGATAAATCAATTCTAACTTGCATACGATTGCAATAATGTCCACTTTTGCTTTCCTCATATCCTCCACCTTCAATGTTCTAGAACAAAATTGCTTGAAAACGTACAAAGGTCTACAATATGTGTATAAGTGTCTTTTTCTAACAACCCTCTAACTCCAATCGGTATCAAACGTTAGATAAGAATATGATGGTCATGCACTTTCAACCCAATAATGTTAGTATTGGTATCATTCACTTTCTTACTGATGTTAGAACCAAACCTATCTGGCAGTTTAACATCTTTTAAAAATTGACAAAAGAGTTTTCGACTACATTTCGTGAAAGAGTATCTTGCATGGGGTCTATGAAACTTGTCACCATTTTTTTGTAACCATTCATTTCTACGAATGTTTACAATTCTCAAGTCCTTTCGTGCATCTGATGTGTCTTTACTTTTATCATTCATTAGAAGAGTACCTAACAAACTCTCGTCCACATTTTTCTAGACATGCATGAGATCTATGTTGTGTTTAAACTGTAGAGAAGACCAATACTCGAGTTCAAAGAAAATGCTTCGTTTCGACCAGTTCAACTCGTCATCTTGCCGCTTTGGATCCCCACCTCGATGCTCAGGATGTTTACCCGGTTTACAAGTTAGTAGACGACATAGTTGTTGTTGTATGTCGTAATTACTAAAGTGTCCCGGGGTGGGTCTTGTCTCTTGCATCCCGTTAAAGTCCAACCTCTTTATTAACGGATCATTAGCATCTAGGAGACGATGATGACCGATACATACGACTTTATTTGTTGCAAGTAACACATGCTCTATACCCTTGCCCACGCCAACCTGATAGACTACTACGAGTTGGCCAGTCGTTTATTGTCCACAGCAACATAGCTCTCATCGTGAAGAATGTGTTTAACGCTACATCTTTAATACGTACATCCGAGTTACATAAATGTTTAAGCTCTTCCACCAACGGCCTAAGGAAAACATCCATATCCTTACCAGGTGCTTTGAGGCCGAGAATCAACAAAGTCAACATGAATGATGACTCTTTCATATAAAGCCAGCGTGGTAGATTGTGTGTGGTGAGTATGATCGGCCATGTGCTTTGTGGATGACACATGTTTCCGAATGGTTTAAAACCGTCAATTGAAAGACCTAGGTGTACGTTACGGGGTTCACTCGAGAAGTTGGGGTATTTCTTTTATCAAAATCTTGACAATGTTCTCCATCAAGAGGATGACGCATCACACCATCTTCTGAACGTCCGGTACTATGCCAAATCATATTTTTGGTAGTATGCCACGAACATTATAAACGTCGTAGTTTAGGGGTCACATGAAAGTACCATAACACCTTATGAGCTTCTTTCTTACCTTTAGTGTTTTTATCAATCCATCGGATCTCTTTACAAATGGGACAAACTTGCAATGAATCATGTTCTTTCCAAAAGAGACATGTATCGACTCATACCCTAGACCAATAGACTTCAGTTTCTTTTTGTCTAAATAATGAGAAAAAGGAACCTTGTTGTCTTTGGGGAATGCTGATTGCAACAACTCAAGGAGTTGATCAAATGAACTATCAGTCCATTTGCTGTTCACCTTGATATGCATTAACTTTGCTAGAAACTCAAGGGAAGAAAAGGTGCAACCAGGATACAATTTAGTTTTCACTTCTTCTAACAACTGTGCAAATTCATCCGACACACCGCTACCCCTTGTATTCGAGGTTCCTACATCGATGTTGGTATCATTTTCTCTCGACTCCCTCATCACATCGTCAATTAAATCGGCCATTTCCTTACTTGGAAAGACAACTGGAAGAATAAAAGATTCACCATGATAGATCCAAGTTTCGTATGACTTATTGAAACCATTTATAAATATATGGCATTCCACTACAACCGGGTACTTGAAGTAATGATTATCACATTTTTGACACGCACATCTGATTTTAAAATTACAATGAAGGTGTAACTTGAACTTCTCGATAAAAGCTCTAAGTCCTGCTTGGAACTCGAGATAGTTTCGATGTGGATTACTAGTCCAACTTTTATCAATAAACATGATGTTGCTGAAACATAATTTCGGGTTTAGAGTTTAGTATACAGAATTAGCATTGTTTTTTTTTACAATCCACATTGTTTTTTTACAATTATATGTGACTCATGGAAGTAGATATTACAATTTAAAAATAAAAAAAAATTAAGAAGTTAAAATTAAAACTTTTTATTTTTGCGTTTTTTTAATTAATTTTATTACAATTACTTGTAATCTATGTAGACAAAAGTTGTAAGTATTAAATAAAAGGGTCAAAAATCCAACGAATCAAATTTTTTCCACACATTTGTTTTATTTATAGAAGATGTACAAATATACATATGATTATTGAAAAAATTTGTTTGTTTCTTTTTAATATGTTCAACGATTAGTTTTTATTGAACAAAAAATTAAATAAAACAAAATAAATAATTTGGTATGTCCATAAAAAAACTTTTCTTACTATTGTGCTTTTTTTAAAAAAAAATTATTTATAATATTTTTTTTTCAATTATAGCATTGTACTTTAAATAATTATATTATGTTGTTGTGTTTTTTTTATCGTCGAGATTAATATATATATATATATATATATATATATATATATATATATATATATATATATATATATATATTATTTATAGCAATGTATAAATATGTTGCAAAATAAATTAAAAAACTAAAAAACACATGAAAATATAACAATTTTTAACTTATGTTTTAGTTAAATTTGTACTTAATTGTAAGAAACTTTATCTTTGATAGCTAATATAGAAAATATGAAACTATAGAAGTATAACATTATAAGTTCAGTTGAAGATTCGCAAGAGGAGGAATCAAACTTGCCAAATACATTTAAGAATGTCATTGACTTCTTTTTCAAAAGATAAAAAAAAAAAAAATAAGTTAAGAAGTTAAGAAATTAATTTTCTAGTATCCGTATATAAGTTTTAGAACTTATTGGTTAATATATAAGTTTTGGAACTTATTGGTTAATTTATGGTTAGTTTGGGAACAAACTATAAACTTTGTAGTATTTGTATATAAGTTCTTAAACAATTTTATAACATTTTTTCTGTTTTTTTCCAATTTTATCAATAAATTTTTTCCCAATTATAGCATCCTACTTATTCAAAAATACATATTTTCACATAATACATAACAGCATCAAATATACATACTTTCACATACATATACCACATATACACCAAATACAAATACATTCACATACACACATAATGGCATCATAATTAGACCAAATATACATACTTTCACATATATAGATAATAAAATCTTATTTATACCAAATACACAAATTTCACATTCATATACGACATATACAACACACATACATACATTCACATAAACACATAATAACATCATACTTATACCAAATACACATAATTTCACATATATAGATAATAACATCATACTTCTACCAAATACGCAGATACCACATATGCATCAAACACACATACATTGATATATATACACCAAATTTACATAGATTCACATACAAATATCAAATATACATACATATGGCAATTTTCAAATAGTTGATACAACTACACATATTTTGCAATTAAACTAAAACTTCACAATAAATAGAAGTAAATAGAACATGTGGTGGCGGAAATCAATGAAAATGGTCCAGTGGTGGCGGTATGGTGGTCAAGAACACAATCAACAAAATTGAAACTAACAAGTTTTTGCAATTAACTACTCCAATAAGCTTAAAATTGATGTTACAAGAGAAAAGGGACCGGAAATTGACCTAGAAATACCTCTCAGTCGCCAGAAAAAGCTTGGTGTCGTCAGAAAAGCTTGGTCCTCTCCGGAAAATCCCTCTCCATCGGTGGTATCTTCATCCAAAATTGACAAATGTCACGTATCCCACAATAATCGACGAAGTAAGAGATGCATACGAGAGAAAGAAACGGGCATAGGGAGTGAAACAAACGAGCAAAAGGGAAAAAATCAATTTTTCTTGTGGTTAACTGCGTCGACCTTTAGCGGTGACGCCTTACCGGCAACTTATTGGGCTTTAGCGTCGACAACTGTCAATAGCGGCGACTATCAGGAGGGAATTATTGTCGTGTCATTTTTCTATCTTTAGCGGCGAGTATTTTTGCTCTTCAGCAGCGACAAAAGTCGTCGGTATTTCCTTTATGTGTTCTACAATTTTTTCAAGCAAGAAGAGGATTTTTTCAAATTTAGACCATCAAATTCAAAACAATATTTTGAATTAAATAATCAAAACAATATTGAAGAATACTTTTTAGAATCCACCGAAAAACTAAAAATATTCCTTAAAGGAGATTTTCCTTTGCAATTAAGATGGGCTGGACACCTAGCCATTGGATTAGAACCACGATCGGACGATTCGTGTTTTCCATAACGTCAAAGAGCGGATCGGGGTCATTCAACCTTTAGCGGCGACATTGGCCTTTAACGGCGACAAATTAAATTGTCACCGCTAAAGCTCAGTATCGCTGCTATTGGTGTTGCTGCTAAAGGCTGTATTTCTTGTAGTATATGTATTTTTGTCCGTATAGTATTAGATCACGTCGTTCTTTTACAAGATAAGAGGCATGATGATTATATTCTGTTAGCTGTATTTCTTGTAGTAATTTATTTTAGAATTATGGCTTGTAGAACTACGTGTTGGTTTGTAAAAGTTTTAATAGAATGATAGAATTGATGTTATTTGGATGAGTTTACTTAGGGTACCATGTGTTGGTTGTAATTCAGAATTGAAAAAAAAAAAAAATGCGCAGAATGGATTATCAATGAGATGTGGTATATCACCAGTAATTATCCTTGGAAAATTTATTTTATAATACTGTTAGTACCGTACAAATAGGGAACCGGGCTCCATGCTCCTAATACTACCTGGTTGTAAAAAAAACCGGGCCATTACACTATCTAATCAGCTTCTCCCATAGAAGAGCCTGGTTACAAAAAAGAAGTTATATATGTATGCAGTTTAACTGAACAATATTAGTTCTTTTTATAGTAGTACGTACTGTAGGCCTGTGGGAAGTATATACGCTCCTCAGTAGCTTATACTCATGGGTACAACCTATAGCATTTACAAATGCATCAGGCATATGCCCACATGTTAATATATATAGTTAATTAACCAAACCATATAAAGTAAACTTGAAAGCAAGAAAGGTAATAGAATATCTAAAAGTGATAAGCACTAAGTTAAGTGGAAGAATGTGTCTCAAGTACTTCATTGAAAGCCTGTGATTATACTAAATTATCCTCATTTGTGTCAGTATACTCGCATTAGTGTATGCTGAGCTTCTGGCTCATTTTTTAAGATTTAGCTTTACAATAATGTATCTATATATCTGTTCGAATAAAGTAACTTCGATCGATGGTGGTGGGTTGCTTGCCGTTTGGGGACCATGCTACCCCTATGGCGCACTTTAGGGACATTTAGAGCCGAATCTATGTATCGGAAAAGTATCCATTCCATCTGAACGTGCACACTTGAATGTCATCTTACTTTCACTTTGCTCTTGTTTCTCCTTTAAATTTGGCTAGTATCACGTGCATATTAGGTGTATGTTGTACAAATATTCTAAATTCCTTACATTATATATATATATATATATATATATATATATATATATATATATATATATATATATATATATATAGTAGGTGTGTTATCCGTGTATTATACGGATTTATAAAAAAAAAGTTTAGTATAAAATTATAAGCATCACGTACTTTTTAAGTAATAATTTCACATAAATAGAAAGAATATAATAACTAAAGTAAGTAATTGAATAATAATGTAAGATATTTGAAAGGTTGTAGAGCATTTATTATGAAATTTAATAAAATGATCTACTTTACATATATAAATCTCATTAAAATAAATTTAGGAAAATAAAAAATGCAAAAAATGACAAGTGGAAAAAAAAAATAATTCAAAAACTCTTAGAAAATGACATGTGTTAAATTCAATGAGAACATGACATTTGCTAAAATTGATTTTCATTTATTATGTTAGACTAGTTGTGCAACCCGTATATTATACGGGTTAATTAAAACATAATATTAAATAGGAGGTTTATTTGAATTTGAAATATCAAATAAGTGAAAATTATTAAAAAAACATCCAAAAACTAAATTAATTAAAATTATGTGTTTAATTGTTATACCCGTATACTAAACGAGTTATTATAATAAAATGTTAAATACAAAGTTTTAAGTGTAAATTTATTTGAAATTGAAATTGAAATTTCAAATTTCAAATTTGAAATTAATAGTTATTATAGTAGGTTTAATTTATGGAAACCATATTAATGATATAGTGGAAATGAATAATGAAGTAATTGACAAGTGGAAAATAAATATATTTCAAAATTATGATAAAATGACATGTGGCCAATTAAATGAGAGAATGACAAGTGGCAATAACATTTTCATTTATTAAGGTAGATATATATATATATATATATATATATATATATATATATATATATATATATATATATATATATATATATATATATATATATATATAGAGAGAGAGAGAGAGAGAGAGAGAGAGAAATGAATATACCCTTAAGGGTATATAAGCTTACGTACCCAAACCAACCATAATACGTCGTTTAGTTTGATATATTAATTATAATGTTCTTAAACTTCAATCACTAACATGATTTACTTTCAAGATTTTCGAAATTTCACTATTATCTTACTCTTACATCATATATTTTTTCGAACATCTACTAGGGTATATATATTATAGTTGAAAATAAAAATTATGTAAATGGAAGATAAATGTGAAATTTATAAAAATGTTGGAAGTAAATCAAGTTAGAAGTTGTATTATAAGAACATTGGATAATTACAATGTATTTATACGATTGAAAACGACGTATTATGATAATTTTGGGTACCTAAGCTTATATACCCCTAAGGGTATATTCATTTTTCCCATATGTATATATATAGGGAAATGATCAATTGAGAACACTAAAAATGTTAAGAACGTGACAATGTTAAGAACGTGACAACAGTTGTGAACCAATCATTCTATAAGGACATAAATTGAATTTTACAATATAATTAATTATGGATACTTAATTAATTCCTAGAATCATAGGAGTTAATCTGATTAATAGATTTTTTACCCAAATATTAGGAATTTGTATAATCTATTTCTAATTAATAAAATACATAAAATAATTTTAAAATACGTTTTTACCATAATTTAAAAAAAAAACATTTTTTTGTTTTTAGTTTATTTTTACCAATAACATCAAAAATACTGACACATTAATCATTTCATCCGCATATTTGTAGTCATACATAAATAAAACATATTTGTAATCATATATGAATCTAGTAATAATCTTTAATTTTAAGTTATTATATTTGTAAACGAATAAAACACAAATGAATGAACACATGTAAATATGGATTGCTTTTGAATAGAAAACATTGAATACATATTTAATCACTAATGAATACACTTCCATCAATAATGAATATACATATAATCTTATGAATACATTTGAATACACATTTAATCACGAATGAATACACTTCAATCTGTAATGAATATACACCTAATCTTATGAATACAATTGAATACACATGTTCTTGCTCTTTTGTTGGACCTGCATGAAATATGGAAAGCAAAGACATAGCCAAACTCTATTCATCACCATTTGTTTCATAGAAGCATGAGATATGTGGTAGACTTCTCTTCATTCAGTTCTTCAAGAATATTACTCGAAACAAAAAGCCTAATCATCTGGGCTTTTTTCTAGAATTTGATTGTTGGAGAAACCAAAGATATCAGAAATAGTTACAACACAATTATCGTTCTGTAGAGATTAAATCAAAATAAAATCTCATCTTAACATCTAAAATCAGTGAAAAAGGTGCGAAGGAGGAATCCATTCCAAGCAAGTGGACTGTGTGTGCAATCAGTTTAGGTTTTTAGTATTCCGAGACAAATATACCTTCGTGTGATCTAATGGCATCGTTTATTGACCTGAGATCTCTTTAGATTTCATCCGCAAAACCCATGATTGTCTTGGGTTGTCACGGTGGTTGAGGCGGCACAAGAGTAAGGACTTGAGATCCTTCTTGATCTTCTATCAGAATATGTGATTTTCGTTTCTGTAATTAGGGCTCGAATCTGTGATGGTCTTGGGTGCTCACTCCAACCATGAAAATCGATTCAGCACCTTGAGCCTCTTGACCTTCTCCATTCATCGAGACCTTCACAGTAGCACATTTAAGAAAAATGGAGAACAATCCTTTCTGAGATAAAAGATGCAGTAAAAGGATTATAGATGAATGTTGTGATGATGGTTTTGGAAGTGTATGATGGTGACAGCTCAATTAGGGTTTAAAGGTTTGAAATCTGTATTTAGAGAGTGAGAGGAAGAAGGATACGTGAGTGAGAGAGTTAGAGAGGGGTAAAGAGAGAGAGAGAGAGAGAGAGAGAGAGAGAGAGAAAGAACGATATATATATATATATATATATATATATATATATATATATATATATATATATATATATATATATATATATATATATATATATATTCCAGCAGCTTCACAAAAATAGGTTAACATTTAATGACCATGTTACCCTTTAGTCCATTAAAAATTTACAATATCATCCCATGAATTTTAGAATTTTACAATTACATCTCATGACTTTTATAAATTATATTAGCCTTAGATCTTGATATTTGAAGAGCTCAAATCTATTCTTGCATTCTCAACCGTATTGTTGTTCTCATTTGATCTTATATATATATATATATATATATATATATATATATATATATATATATATATATATATATATATATATTCAGAAAAAAAATTACAAAAATGGTCTTTGTGGTTTACCAAAAATCACAAAGTCAGTCCCTGTTATTTTGTTATTTTTGATACAAATGGTCCTTGTGGTTTGCAAAACTTGCAAAGTTGGCCATTTTTACTAACATCGTTAGTAAAACGTCGTTAGGGACTGTTAGTAAAACGCAGTTAGGGACTTAATCTGTAAGGGCATTTTCGTCTTTTCAAGTATAAAAGGACTGAATTCGTGACATTTGATAAACTACAGAGACCATTTTTGAAATTTGTTTGAAAAAGTGGATTAATTTGCTGAACAAAGGAGGGAAGGCTCGAACTTGCGATCTCCACCCCCTTGTATTACAACAAAAGCCTTTACCATTTAAGCTGATTGCTCACTTTATCATAACTTCCTAAAACTAATTTATATAATAACTAAAACGTTATTATTTAAATTATAAATAAATTACAAAAACATTTTTTTTACATAATTCTTTTTCAATAGAACAAAATGTATTTTAGTCGTATCACTAAAAAATAGTTTTTTACAAACAATTTGTATGTATTTTTATGTATTTAGTTTACGTAAAATATATTTTTCTATTTTTTTAAAAAATACGTTTTCATATAAAAAATATGCTTCTGTAAATTTTTTTTATGTCTTTGATATAATAATAATAATTAACACTACTCATAACAAAAAAATGTATATTTTTTAGAACTAGCGAACCAAAAAAAATTAATTGATGTTTTTACCTCATGAGTAGCGTTAATTATTATTATTTCAAAGACATAAAAAAAATATTTTACAAAAACATATTTTTTATATGAAAATATATTTTTTAATGAAAGAAAAAAATATATTTTACATAAAATAAATACATTAGAATAGATAAAAATGTTCGTAAAAAATATATTTTTTTTTGTAATACGACTAAAATACATTTTGTTTTATTTAAAAAAATTTATGTAAAAAATGTATTTTGTAATCTATTTATTATTTAAGTATTAATATTTTTGTTATTATATAATTTAGTTTTAGGAAGTTATAACCAAGTGAACAATAAGCTCAAATGGTTAAGGCTTTTGTTGTAATACACGGGGGGTTTAGGTTGCGAGTTTGAGCCTTCCCCCTTTCGTTCAACAAATTAATTCACTTTTTAAAACAAGTTTCAAAAAAGGTCTTTGTGGTTTATTAAATATCACAAATTCAGTTATTTTATATTTGAAAAGACGAAAATACCCTTACAGATTAAGTCTCTAACGGCGTTTTACTAACGGTGTTAGTAAAAATGGTCACCTTTGCAAGTTTTGCAAACCACAAGGACCATTTGTATAAAAAAAAAATTAGCGGGGACTGACTTTGTGACTTTTGGTAAACCACATAGACCATTTTTGTAATTTTGCTTTTTCAGAAAACCAAAAACTAAAGATGAATCGTTTGATCAAAATTAAATCATTAAGGCATGATTGTCATCTTATCAATCTCGGTTAATATTAAAATTTTTGTATTATTTGAATATTAAAAGAAAAGTCTAAAAATTAACATAATAAATCAAATTTTGGTATTCTTTTTTGGAGCATTAATAATTTTCGCTTTTTCGAAAAAAATGCAGATTATTTATGTTCCTTAGAAAAGATGAATTTATATATATATATATATATATATATATATATATATATATATATATATATATATATATATATATATATATATATATATATATATATATATATATATATATATATATATATATATATATATTAAAATTGCATTTTTTTTAAAAACAGTAAATTTAAAAAAAAAAGTCTAGAATATTTTAAAAAAATCTGTAACTTTTTTAACCAAAAAAATCAAGGATTTAGGTGTATATGTGCATATTTTTTATACTAGAATATTCGTAAGTAAATTATAAAAAAATCATTTTTAGTTATTAATATGTAAAAAAAATAGTACACTTATTTTATTCGATACAAAATAAAATATAAATATAAAAAATGATACAAAATTTCAAATCATTTTCATGTCTTTATGTCTTGATTTCTATAAAAAAAATTTCAATTTATCACTTTTCACATCTTTAATATTTTTCAAAAATTTTCCCAATCTATAAAAAATTAAAAAAATATAATGATTAATGCAAGAAGAATCACAAAATTTCATATGTATATATTGTGTAAGATTCACATGTGATTATATCATGTAAGATTCACATTTGGTTATATAATGTGATATTCGCATATGATTGTATATTTTAAGATCAAATATGAAATTCACAAGAAAAAAATAACGAAGAACACTCACACAAAATGCATGTTTGAATATACGCATAATTCATATGTGATTCACTTGTGATTTATATGTGAATCACATGTAATTCATATGTGATTCACTTCTTAATTACATGTGATTTATATGTGTTACATATGTAAATTAGATGTGAATCACATGTAATTCATATGTGATTCATTTTTTATTAACATGTGAATCACATGTAATTCAAATAATTAACGAAAAACACTCACACACAATGCATGTGTATAGACGTAATTCATATACATTCACTTGTGATTTACATGTGATTCACATATGACTTAGATATAGATCACATGTAATTCATATGTGATTTACATATGAATATGTCATATTATATTAAGATATAAATATATCATCTTATATTCACATGTGAATCTATTATGCAATATTCACATGCAAATATACCACACAACATTAACATAAGATTATCTTACCAACTAGAATTCTAAGGAATTTGTAGTGAAGGAAATATTTATTGTGTATGTGTGTAAACGGTTGCATTTTAGGGTGAAGAATAAATATACCTTCGAGGAATAGGCTTCGACTTTACAAAAGATATAGGGTCCGACCTTATAAATGACTTCCCTTTTCCATCCTACAAAATTGCAACAAAATATTATTTAGTAATAAACGAGTATAAAAAATGTTATTATCTTTTTTATTATTATTATTATTATTATTATTATTATTATTATTATTATTATTATTATTGAGTATACCACATATTCCTTTTATAAATGAGTCATTTGGTCATATTCTAATGTAGTTTTCCAAAATTAAGATGGACTATAAAATAAATAAATAAATGAATAAATAAAAATTGATTAAACATGCAACTTATAATGTAAGAAATTTTTTATTGGATAATGTAATCTTTATTTGACAGCACCAATTATGATAAACTGTAGCCGGCAAAGCAATTAAAACATGTTTCATGTGTTTGAAACAATGTTTCCCCAGGCAAAATAAAAACAATTATATAAACACAATTAAAAATCAAGGAGACCAAATTGTTTTGATGGAATGGAATCAGTTATTACATTTCATTTCTCGAATTTACTTTCCTAGGAAAGTAATTTTTATAG
This sequence comes from Lactuca sativa, assembly GCF_002870075.4. Lineage (NCBI taxonomy): Eukaryota > Viridiplantae > Streptophyta > Magnoliopsida > Asterales > Asteraceae > Lactuca > Lactuca sativa. The sequence goes on along the minus strand of NC_056625.2, from coordinate 92,688,111 downwards.
TATATATCAAATATAACCAAAGATTTTACTAATTTTTTTAGCAAAGTTCCACCAAAATAGAACCAACCATCCATATTTCACATGGATAACTCTATCCCTATATATAAAAACAAAGGTAAGAACACAAACATTATTACAGAGAGATTGAGAGAGATACATTTTGGATGAAGAAATCATGATTAAAGAGAGATTGGGTGATCACCTTTTAGTTGTTGAAGAAAAATGATGCATACTAGATAATCTTAAAGTTTTTCTAATGAGACGTCAATTAGAAAACAATTACATTAATAAGTTTATGAAAAAAAAAAAGAATATTGTTAACAGAGAAAGATATATGTTTAATATACATGCTTACAATAAAGAGAAACTTGAATGAAAATTTTACTATCATATGGAGCCATTAGCTTCAATTAATACAGATTATCAAACAAAATTGTTATAATAAAAACAAAAAACAAGTATTTAAATCAAATCTTAATTCAACCAATATCAATTGTCCATTGATTAAGAATTTTTTATTAAACTAAAATAAAGAGCCATTGCCATGAATGGAACCAAATTAAATCAAAAGGAACTATAAATAAACAAAATCAAACTATATTAAAATCATACATCGATAATGAATTTTGAGGGATAAAACATCCATTATTCATAGATTAAGAAAGACTTGATAAAATTAAAATAAAACCTTATCAGTATGCCGGTGTAGCAGGCCAAATTTTACAGAAAATTTTTAACTTTTACAATCATAAATACCAACCACAATTTGTTTCCAAAATTTCCACCCATAGGATGGAAGATCCACACTTAGACCGGCTAGAATTTTGGTCTTTGGATGTGTAAGAGGGAAGCACGCGTGTGTGGATCTTACTAGGGTCTCTTCTCTCGTCGGTTTGAGGAGCGGATGTTTCACAGCAGAGAATGCCGCTTTGAAAGCCGCTACGTGCAAAGTGGCAAAGCACGAGAATGCATTTATAGAAAATCAACATGTGTTTGTACCTTTTACATTTGATACATTTGGTGTTCTCGGACCAGATGCAGTGTGTAACACCCTGATCCTTAGGTATTAATAATGACATTTCGGTTTGGATTTTTAAAACCTACTCGGCGAGTTGGCCTCCCTACTCGTTGAGTAGTAGCGGGTTTGGCCGCGAAGTTTAATGATCTACTCGCCGAGTCCATTATGGTACGCGACGAGTAGACGATGGCAGATGAAACCCTAGACTCCAGGGCCTTGCACCCTATTTAAAGGGTCATTAGCCTCCCCAAGCCCCCTTTTACAGCTCTTTACCTCCCAAAAACCCTGATTCGAGTGTGAGTGTGTTTCTTGGTGTTTTAAAGCTTGAAGGAGGGATTTGGTGAAGGAAGCACTTGAGGAAACAAGCTAGAGGAAGCAAAGGGCTCGTGGGGATTCAAGATCTACTCCTGTGCAGCACTTTCTGAAGGTATTAAGCTGTTCCTTGGCTCATTTCCACCCAAAACCCTATTGTGCATGGATTCTAAGAAAAGGGTTTTTGTGTTTAAGCCAAGATCTGAAGTTGTAACTTCAGATTTGGACTCCTTTTGGACTTGAGATGCATAAAGTTATTAGTTGAGCTTAGCATGTGCCTCCCCACAAGTGTAGGACTTCATTCCAAGCTTAGATTTGCTATTTTAGGGTCTTAAAGCCTTGCATGCACGTAAAGTTTGCAACTTTACGTGGAAAGCATGCCTCAGGAGCCTAGATCTATAGTTTGGAAGCATTGCATGGCTCAAAAAGGGTCTATATGGCTTGAGATCTGATAGGACTCAGCGATTCACAGGGGGCGACTCGGCAAGTCATATGAAGGCATGCATGGACTCGACGAGTTGGATGAACAACTCGGCGAGACCGATGAATATTGTCCTGGACTCGACGAGTTGGATGAACAACTCGGCGAGTCGGATGAAGATTACCTAGAACTCGACGAGTTATAGGAACAACTCGGCGAGTAGAGTAAGATTTCCCCAATGGTTGGATGTTCGTAGACGTGTCGAGTGACAAGCAAGGAAACTCGACAAACGACCTTAGATTATTGATCAAAACCACATGAACTCAATGAATCACCTCGATGACTCAGCGAGTAGATGTTATCCCGGGAAACTCAGCGAGTCACTAGTTGTACTCGGCGAGTTAGGGTCAACATGGACCGTTGACTTGATCTTGGTTGTAGTTGACCAGGATGGACTTTGGGGAAATGACTGGATATTGTATGACACTTTTTAGGCAGTTGCGTGGAGTAGCCCGTGGGGTACATTTGGTCGCAAAGTGTCAGTTCAGCATTCGTGGCAGGTGAGTCTTCTCACCATACCTATGGGTCTAAGGCAACAAGGCCGGCCCATTATGTGATTATGACATATGTGGTAGACATTATGTGTTCTATTATGTGTATTGCATGTTTTGTATGAAGACCCCAGGGGGAGCCTGTGGCATTGGATGTAAGACCATGTAGGGTAGCCCATGGCGGTCCTAAGTGAAGACCGTGTGGGGTAGCCCATGGCATTGGATGTAAGGCCATGTGGGGGTGCCCATGGCAGTCCTAGGTAAAGACCATGTGGGGTAGCCCGTGGCATTCTCACAGGTTTCATGTATGCATGGCTTACGTGATATGTGTGTAACTTTTATAGCTAACATGATATATGGTATGTGGTTTGTGTGTGTGTGGTATGCTCTGGGAAACTCACTAAGCATTTCGCTTATAGGTTGTTGATTGTTTCAGGTACTTCAGAGCCTAAGGGCAAGGGCAAGGTGTGATGACGTGGCGTGCACTCTACCTCTCTTTTGTGTGGCTAGGACTCTCTGATGTTTTCAAAAAGTATAATGAATTTGTAATAATTGTGAATTGAGAAACAAATGGTTTAGAAACTTATGGATTATGGGATGTGTTTGACTAATTAAAAATGAAAAAAAAAATCTTGCTAAAAATTGGGTCGTTACAAGTTGGTATCAGAGCCTTGGTTTGAGGGATTCGAGCACATTTTCGGGTGTGTCGGGACTCAAACTAAGGAAGTGGTAAAATGTTTTCAAAAGAAAAGTAAAAAGGATTTTAAGCCAAAAAGATGAGAGTGCAATGCGCGTGATCAGCCGAGCCAAGTAAGTAGTTTCCCAAGTTGAATAGCCATGTTATATGACAGTGAGCTTTATCGATTATATGAAATTGCTAAGTGTATGTTTTAAAATGATATAAGGTTAGGAGCTAATAGCCTCAGGATGATTGATTTAGCCAATTGATCCTTTCAGTGTATAATTTGCATGCCTAAAAGCAACCCGTAGTGATTGGTTTGACTGTTATAAGTAGGACAACCATAGGGTGTCCGGGTTTGATTCATGTGAGAGTTGTGAGTCACGGTTTCTGTGGATAGCTTTGGAAGTACCAGGTAAATCAGCAGGGTAGGGTACGAGTAGGTGTGGAAGGTAGTATTAGGCCTATACTACTAGAAGCACAGGACCTGTACCCAAACCCATGTTCTACCTGGGAATTCCAAAGGAAAACGGTATGGAAGTAACCTCGTTATGGGTATCCTGATCATTATATTTTGTGAAATTACAGTCCAGCATGGTGGTTATGCGATTGGGATCAGGATTGGGATCGGGACCCGGGGCTGGGTCAGGCGTTCCTACTAATGGTATTGATGAGAGGCTGCGTGAGCTATTGCGGCCGAGGTTACGAGGGGCATCCTTGACGCTACCGCAATCATCATTGGGACGGTCAAGGAGGGTATGATGGAGATCATGGAAGAGAGGCTTAGAGCATTCAGGGCTGATATTTCTGCGGGCCAGGGTGGAGCTCGAACCCCCTCGTTTAGGGAGTTCAAGGAATGTGGAGCTCCGGAGTTTTCAGGGGTCAAGGACCCCATTGTGAGCAGACGTTGGGTGGCGGACATTTAGAATGCCCAGCGCACGAGTTCTTGCCCGGAGGAGGCAAAGGTTGGATTTGCTTCCTGTATGCTGAGGGACAGGGCTCGAGATTAGTAGGGCGAGATTACTAGTCAGGTGGGAGCAGCTGGTGTGGCTGACATGTCGTGGGCCGAGTTTGTACGAAAATTCGATCAGGAGTTTGCACCACCTATTGAGGTGCAACGGATGGTGAGGGAGTTTCATGATTTACAACAGACTACTGAGACTGTGGCGGAGATCACCACCAAGTTTCGAGAGCAAGCTTTGTTGATCCCTTAGTATGCGGCAGATGAGGACTTGAGGAGGACCCGATACCACTCTATGTTGAGAGAGGACATATGGGAATTTGTGTGCTTTACAGGGTGCAAAACCCTAAATGAGATGGTTGATAAGGCCCGTGAGAGGAGATGGAGTTGGAGTCCCACACGAAGCGGAAGACTGAGCAGGTTCAGGCAGTGGGGGCCCAGGCTAAGAAGCCTAAGACCTCCAATTCTTCGAGTAAGGGCCAGAAGGGCCGGGGCCGGTGCGCCAAGTGCGGGAGATTTCATAGTGGGACTTGTCGGACAGCCGGGATGACGGGATGCTACTCATGTGGCCAGTAGGGTCACTTGAGTAAGGATTGCCCCAAGAAGGGCTTGATATGTTTTCACTACAACCAAACATGCCATAAAAAGGCCGATTGTACGAGGTTGGAAGGAGGAGGAGGAGGAGGATCTGTGGTAGCGCCCACGTCCGCCACTATGAGGATTACTGATGGCTTCCCTAAGGCGGAAGCTCTAGCGGTGAAGAGCCGCGCATTCTAGCTAACTACCGAGGAGGATCGGTCTGCACCAGACGTTGTGGCTGGTATGTGTTCATTATCCTATGTCTCTTTTACGTTAAATGTTTGTATGTATGCTTATTATGCTTTGTATAGGGACCTTTCTGGTCAATGGTATGACGGCCCATGTCATATTTAATTCGGGGGCTACCCGATCTTTTGTGTCTCTTGCGCTTAGCAAGAAATTCTGAGACGCACCGGGGACTCTAGATAGCCCGCTTGAGGTGGAGATTGCAGATGATCGCACCGTGAGTGTTGCGAGGGTGTGTCAGGACTGCATCCTGAATGTGCACGATGAAAGGTTTCGCGTTGATTTGGTTCCCATACCATTGTGAGGATTGAAGGTGATTATTGGGATGGACTAGCTGGGGGCCAATGGGGCCATGATCTATTGTGAGCAGCAGCTAGTCCGGGTTCGAACCCCAAGGGGGGAGAACTGGTTATCCACGGCGAGAGGACTATGCAGGGCCCGACCCTTTGTTCAGCTGCGAGGGCGAGGAGGTTCTGCAGCAGGGTTGCATGGGATTTTTGGTCTATGTTTTAGATACGCGAGTGGAGCCAGTGACAGATATCGATAGTGTACAAGTGGTGCAGGATTTTTGGGATGTTTTTCCCGAAGAATTACCCGGGGTGCCTCCGGAGAGGCAAGTGGAGTTTCGTATTAACCTGGCACCCGGTGCCGCCCCGATATCAAAGGCACCATATTGGTTGGCGCCACCCAAGATGCAGGAATTATCTGCAGAGCTACGAGAGATACTAGACCGAGGGTTCATCCGTCCGAGTAGTTCTCCGTGGGGAGCTCTGATCCTTTTCGTGAAAAAGAAGGATGGGTCGTACATGATGTGCATCGATTACAGAGAGCTGAATAAAGTGACGGTGAAGAACCGTTATCCTTTGCCTAGGATTGACGTCCTGTTTGATCAACTTCAGGGGGCATCATGGTTCTCTAAGATTGATCTCCATTCAGGGTATCATCAGATGAGGATTCGAGATGAGGATATACCGAAAACAGCTTTCAGGACTCGTTATGGGCATTACGAGTTCGTGGTGATGTCATTCAGGCTCACCAATGCTCCGGCCGCGTTCATGGATCTCACGAACCGGGTGTGTAGGCCGATTTTGGATCAGTCGGTGATTGTTTTTATTGATGATATCCTGGTCTACTCCAAGACCAGGGAACATCATGAGCAACATTTGAGAGAGGTACTGGAGACCTTGAGTACGGAGAAGCTGTATGCGAAGTTCTCCAAGTGTGACTTTTGGTTGCGGGAAGTTCAGTTTCTGGGTCATGTCATTAATCAAGAGGGTATTTCGGTTGATCCAGCAAAGGTGGAAGTTGTGATGCGATGGGAAGTACCGAGGAATGCCTCGGAGATTCGTAGCTTTTTGGGTCTAGCGGGTTATTATCGCAGATTTATCAAAGATTTCTCCAAGACTGCGGTGCCATTGACCCGTTTGACCAAGAAAAATGTGGCTTTTCGATGGGGTGAGGATCAGCAGAGGGATTTTGGGACCCTGAGGCAGAAGTTATGTGAGGCTCCGATCCTAGTATTGCCTGAGGGATTGGATGATTTCGTGGTATACTGTGATGCATCGATTTCAGGACTGGGTGCGGTACTGATGCAGAGGGGATGTGTGATCGCATATGCCTCGAGGCAGTTGAAGCCTCACGAGGCAAATTACCCCACGCATGACCTGGAGTTGGGGGCGGTGGTGTTTACCCTCAAGATTTGGAGGCACTATTTATATGGGGTGAAATTCGTTTTGTATACCGATCACAAGAGTCTGAAGTATTTGATGGACCAGCAGAACCTGAATATGCGTCAGAGGAGATAGTTGGATGTGCTAAAGGACTATGACTGCGAGATCCTATACCTTCCAGGGAAGGCCAATGTGGTGGCCGATGCTTTGAGTCGCAAAGTGACGGGGTCGGCGATCAGGGGTATTTGTATGAGGGTGAAGGGTAAGCCCACCCTTGATAGACATGATTCGAGAGGCTCAAGTCGAGGGGGTGAAGAAGGAGAACTGGAAATTCGAAATAATTCGGGGGCAGTATCCTTTGTTTGCTAAGGATAGTCGTGGCTTGTTGACACAGTGTGGCCGAGTATGGGTGCCGATGTCAGGGGGTGAGGCAGAGATTGTTAGAGGAGGCGCATATGTCCAAATTTTCTATACACCCAGGTGTGACAAAAATGTATAGGGATTTGAGGATGAGCTAATGGTGGCCCTGCATGAAGCGGGAGATCGCCGGGTATGTGGAGCGATGCTTGACCTACAGGAAGGTCAAGGCTGAGCACCAGCGACCTCATGGTAAGGTTCAGCCATTACCCATTCCCATGTGGAAGTGGGAGGAGATCACTATGGACTTCATCACGAAGCTACCGCGGACAGCGAGGGGAGTAGATGCCATATAGGTGATTGTGGATAGACTGACGAAGAGTGCTCACTTCATTTCGATCTCCGAGAGTATATTTTCAGAGAAGTTGGCAGACATTTATGTTCGAGGAGGGTGGTGGCCAGGCACGGAGTGCCGATGTCAGTGGTTTTAGATAGGGATGTTCGATTTACATCTAGGTTTTGGAAGAAGTTCCACGAGGAACTGGGTACCCAGTTGCATTTTAGTATGGCATATCACCCCCAGACCGACGGCCAAAGTGAGAGGACGATCCAGACACTCGAGGATATGCTGCGGGCATGTGTGCTGGATTTCGGAGGGAGTTAGGATACGTACCTCCCACTAGCAGAGTTTTCGCACAATAACAGTTATCATGCCATTATTGACCGAGCACCATTTGAGATGTTATATGGAAGGAGGTGCAGGAACCCAGTATGCTGGGATGAGGTTGGGCATCGGTTTTTGGGACTCAAGACCACCGGACTGATTCAACAGGTGCGCGACATATTGCGAGTCACGTAGACTCGTCAGAAAAGTTATGCGGACCGACGTCAATCAGACCTCGAATTTCAGGAAGGAGACTTTGTCTTACTGAAGGTGTCACCCTGGAAAGGGATTATCCAGTTCTGCAAGAGGGGAAAATTGGGGCCTTGGTTCATAGGTCCATTCAGGATCATCACCTGGGTGGGCAAGGTGGCATATCGTTTACAGCTCCCAGAGGAGCTTAGTCAGATTCACAACATCTTCCATGTGTCTCAGCTCCGGAAGCGTGTTGCCGACGAGTCTTTAGTCATATCCTTGGACGACATTCAGTTGGATGGGAGCCTAAATTATGTCGTGAGACCAGTAGCGATCCTAGACAAGAAGACGAAGAAACTCCGTAATCAATAAGTGAAGTTGGTAAAGGTGCAATGACAGCACCGAAAGGGTTTCGAATGGACCTGGGAACTGGAAGATGAGATGTGAGGTTTCTATCCGGAGTTGTTTTGACCAGCAGGCTTCGAGGACAAAGCCTAATTCAAGTGGGGGAGAGTTGTAACACCTTGATCCTCAAGTATTAATAATGACATTTCGGTTTGGATTTTTAAAACCTACTCGGCGAGTTGGCCTCCCTACTCGTCGAGTAGTAGTGGATTTGGCTGCGAAGTTTAATGATCTACTTGCCGAGTCCATTATGGTACTCGACGAGTAGATGTTGGCAGATGAAACCCTAGATTTTAGGGCCTTGCACCCTATTTAAAGGGTCATTAGCCTCCCCAAGCCTTGGTTTACAGCTCTTTACCTCCCAAAAACCCTGATTCGAGTGTGAGTGTGTTTCTTGGTGATTTTAAACTTGAAAGAGGGATTTGGTGAAGGAAGCACTTGAGGAAACACGCTAGAGGAAGCAAAGGGCTCATGGGGATTCAATAGCTACTCCTGTGGAGCACTTTCTGAAGGTATTAAGCTGTTCCTTGGCTCATTTCCACCCAAAACCCTCTTGTGCATGGATTCTAAGAAAAGTGTTTTTGTGTTTAAGCCAAGATCTGAAGTTGTAACTTCAGATCTGGACTCCTTTTGGACTTGAGATGCATAAAGTTATCAGTTGAGCTTAGCATATGCCTCCCCACAAGTGTATGACTTCATTCCAAGCTTAGATTTACTATTTTAGGGTCTTAAAGCCTTGCATGCACGTAAAGTTTGCAACTTTACGTGGAAAGCATGCCTCAGGAGCCTAGATCTATAGTTTGGAAGCATTGCATGGCTCAAAAAGGGTCTATATGGCTTGAGATCTGATAGGACTCAGCGATTCACAGGGGGCGACTCGGCAAGTCATATGAAGGCATGCATGGACTCGACGAGTTGGATGAACAACTCGGCGAGACCGATGAATATTGTCCCGGACTCGACGAGTTGGATGAACAACTCGGCGAGTCGGATGAAGATTACCTAGAACTCGACGAGTTATAGGAACAACTCGGCGAGTAGAGTAAGATTTCCCCAATGGTTGGATGTTCGTAGACGTGTCGAGTGACAAGCAAGGAAACTCGACAAACGACCTTAGATTATTGATCAAAACCACATGAACTCAATGAATCACCTCGATGACTCAGCGAGTAGATGTTATCCCGGGAAACTCGGCGAGTCACTAGTTGTACTCGGCGAGTTAGGGTCAACATGGACCGTTGACTTGATCTTGGCTGTAGTTGACCAGGATGGACTTTGGGGAAATGACTGGATATTGTATGACACTTTTTAGGCAGTTGCGTGGAGTAGCCTGTGGGGTACATTTGGTCGCAAAGTGTCAGTTCAACATTCGTGACAGGTAAGTCTTCTCACCATACCTATGGGTCTAAGGCACCAAGGACGGCCCATTATGTGATTATGACATATGTGGTAGACATTATGTGTTCTGTTATGTGTATTGCATGTTTTGTATGAAGACCCCGGGGGGAGCCCGTGGCATTGGATGTAAGACCATCTAGGGTTGCCCATGGCGGTCCTAGGTGAAGACCATGTGGGGTAGCCCATGGCATTGGATGTAAGGCCATGTGGGGGTGCCCACGGCAGTCCTAGGTAAAGACCATGTGGGGTAGCCCATGACATTCTCACAGGTTTCATGTATGCATGGCTTACGTGATATGTGTGTAGCTTTTATAGCTAACATGACATATGGTATGTGGTTTGTGTGTGTGTGTGTGTTATGCTCTAAGAAACTCACTAAGCATTTTGCTTACACGTTGTTGATTGTTTCAGGTACTTCAGAGCGTAAGGGCAAGGGGAAGGCATGATGATCTGGCGTGCACTATACCTCTCTTTTGTGTGTCTGGGACTCTCTGATGTTTTCAAAAAGTACAATGAATTTGTAATAATTGTGAATTGAGAAACAAATGGTTTAGAAACTTATGGATTATGGGATGTGTTTGACTAATTAAAAATGAAAAAAAAATCTTGGTAAAAATTGGGTCGTTATACAATGGAGGTCCTCAACAGATTCCAACGAGTCATGAATTCTAATGGCATATCTCCTAGATCCACAGATGTTGTTTTCAAAAGGATTTGTTTTGCCTTCCATTGATATGTATTGAACTATATTTTCCGAATTAATAATAAAAGTTAAAATTAAATGACCATAATGTTTTTGAAAGATCAGAGTATCAAAACTAAATGCAAAAATACTAGAGAATGCATGTCGCGTCATCAAGTCGAGCCCTTGTCCTTAGAGCTAGAAGTACCTGAAACATCCAACAAAATTTTAGGCACACTCTTAGTGAGTTTCCCAAAACGCACAAAACATATAATCATATAATGCCATGCACATATACATATAATTTTTCCATGGACTCCCTCCTTGGTCTTCATTGGGGATGTCATGGGCTATCCCCCATGGTCTTGTGTCCCCTAGCCATGGGCTCCTCCCATGGTCTTACCAAGTGCCAAGGGCTCCTTTCATTGTCTTTACATAAATCACATATAGACAAAATAGCAAAGCATTACATACTCCATGAATAAGCAATTCATATCAATTAATGGGTCGACCTGCGTGCCTTCAAGCCATGAGTGTAATGAGAAGACTCACCTCAGTCTGCTAAACACAAAAGTTGCTCACCTAACAGTCTGAATCCACATACTGAATAATGATACAATTAACCCTAAATTAGGATTATTGCACCACCTAATGAAAAATTCTAAACACTTAAGCCTAAGCCCTTCCATAATGGCCAAAAGTCTTCCCTTTGCTAATGGGCCAAAGATCCAAGATAAAAGCCATTAATGGGCCATAAGGCCCAAAAGGCCAACAACTATGGCCCGAAACGAAATATCAAACCTAAACTCCAAAGGGGAACAGACCCAAAACTAACCACAAAGCCCAAACCAACTGAGTGCGTATGCCCTGCGTACCACTCTAGTATGCTCAGCGTACTAGTCCCTTAAGCAGTACGCGTTGCGTACATGATACTACGCACAACGTACAAATAGGTCATGCAACAAGTTATCATTATGTGCTTAATACTTGGGATTTTAGTTTCAAACTTTAGATCTGAGTCTAATAAGATGTCCTAGAGCATAAAGTTGGCAACTTTATGCCCTTGCATGTCATGAGTGACCCCAATACTTCATTCTTCTCATTAAGACCTCACTTAAGACCTCTAACTTATGCATGGAGTCAAAACAACCTTCAAGATAGCACCTTTATGCATCAAACATGTTCAAGGAGCTTAATCTAGCAATCCAAATCTCAAAATCCAAAAAGGGACTGCATAACAAAACCCTAGCTCAAACAATCAAAAGAGATGACAAGGTCATGACTTTATACCTACAGAAGATCCTTAAAATGAACTAGATGTAGGATCTACAAGCTCAATGACACCGAAAGCTTGGTCACCACTTTCTCCTTCATGAATGCTCTCTAAAATAGCCACCAACACACATTCTAAGCTCAAGAAACACACTCACAAGGAAATCTGAGGTTATGGGATGAAAGGAGGCTATAGAGGCTGATTAGTGTTTAGTCGAAAGGCCTTAAGGACGTTTATATAGGTCTCAAGCCTGTATATTAGGGTTTTGGTGTCCAGCCATGTATGCCATGTGTAACCTTGGTATGCACAACGTACGTGTCGAACCTTCGCGATCCACCAAACCTTAGTACGCTAAGCTACTCCTCAAATACGCCCAGCATAAGAAAGGACCAACTTTTACAATTGTTGGATTAGGTGTCTAAGCCTATAACTTTAATTGGTATGTACTTGACCCGAGAGTAACATGGTCCATTTGGGTTGCATTCGACAGAACAATCTGATAGGATGGATATTTGAGAAAGAGGTTATTTATGATTTATTAATATATTATAAGTATAATATATTAATTGAGAAATCATATTATGTAATTAGTATTGATCAAAAATTAATTAAGTGATCAAAATAGACTAATTAAATTAGCGGGGACTAATTATGTAAATTTGTGATACATTTGGTTTGGGCTATTGATCCATGATGGACTAAGTTTATGTGAGAGTCCATGAAGATTTAGTCCACATGAGTTATGGATCATAAGGCTAAGTGTAAGAATTAGGGTTACATATGACTCTTGGAACTCTAACACTGTATATGTAACCCCTTAGACCCAAAAATCAGATGGATATGTGATATAGCAAGAGTATAGCCGATTCTAGGGTGCTCCTAACCACTCTCTCAAGTCCTCCAATTGTTGGTGGTGTTTTGCGATTCATTGGAGGCATCACACTTGAGGTGCTAAGCTCTTAAAGGCCAATTGATACTAGTTACATAAAGAGGTAATCATCTAACTAGTTTTTATGATACAAACATCACATTTGTATGCTAGTTAGGCTCGATGCTTTGGAAAAACAATATTGCTTGTATAATTAGAGAAAACTTAGATCCTAAGCATCTAGGATTGTATGTGCACCATAGGAGTGTTATAGTGCTCAACAGCCATCAACAATAACCATCATGCTAGGGGTAATAAGTGTAACTACCTGAATCCCGACCGGTACAACTCTCCCCCACTTGATGTGACAGCCCGATACTTTTCCAATCAATAAAAGTCAAACCTGATAAATAAAATTTGAGCTTTTATTATATTCCGTTAAGGTCGTGAGGGTTACAAAATAATCTAAATATATAAATTAAGTTTATATAAGATTTCGAAACCAAAAACACTCGAAAAATCAAGATTTTTCCCTCTAAAATACCAAAACTCGTTCAGCAACTCGTTTTCGGCAGAAAACGTTCGGACCGAAAACAAGTTTCGGCCGAGAACCCATTTCCGGCCTAAAACGCAACCGGTATATATATTTCCTTCGAAAACTTGATCATTCTTCACCAATTCAGCCCAAAAAAAACTCTCAATTTGCTCCCAAGGATCATCCAAGAACATTCATATCTTCAAGAGAAAACCTTCAAATCTTCATATTTTCACAAATAACACCAAGAATATCCTTCAAACCTTCAAGTAACCGAAAACAGCCCTGGACCGAAAAACTGTGTTCGGCCGAGAACCGTTTTCGGCAGAGAACTCCTTGCAACCGAAAACCCTTCAACACTTGTGCAATTTTCGGTAATCACTCTCAACACAAAAACAAGTGTTTTCTAAAACTTTAATTAATGCTTTCACCAATTTAATTACAATTATGTATTTATATATTATTAGGATACCATTAGTTTCAGGTACGCCAACTCGAGGGTCATCTTTCCAGTCTCGTTGTTGAACACGTGCACAAACAACTGTGAGTTCATACCCCTACATTTTTACTGTTTTTAATGTTTTCAGGGGGTTACAAGTTATACACAAGGATTTTTTTTTATTCAAACAATTTCAAACAGATTAAAATCTTTTGCAATTAATACAAACCGAGAAATCACTACATTTTATAAAAATATTCAAATATTTTTATCCCTTTTGTAACATGCTGAGCATAAGGGTAGTTTTCAACATAACCATAATTGCAAAGTTTTCATAACAATACAGAACATACTTTTAAACTATAATATGTATAGTTTGGGATACATTACACTGTTTTACTAGTTCAAGAACATTATTCAGAAACAAACAAATAAACTATGGTAGATATAGTTTATGGAACACTATAAAATTTCCTGGGTATAAGGGATGCATTACCAAATAATTATTTAAGTATAATTATTTTACGTTAAAAATTACATTACTACAAGGTTATACATACATTTTCAAGTACAAGAGAACATTACAACACTACACGTAAACTAGTTAATACAATGTTGTGAGGCACTACTTCAATTATATCCACCAGGGTATGGAACTAAATCCTATACAGGATAACCAGAGTCTTCTAGAGTAAGAGCATGAGATTTGTGTATAGATCTATGCGGGACTGACAATCCTACACCTGAACTGCTAGCTACACTTAGGCAGGCATGCCTGCGGTGACAAATGTCATAATATCCGGCGCTTGAAGAACGTTGGAGAGGTCACTAGGTCATATCAAGCATGGTTTTATGAAACTTACAATAGTATAAACTAACTATTTGTTTATGGGATTTCAATTCTTAAAATAGTTTTATTTTAATTAATAGAACTACTATACAATACAACTGGAGGATTCCAGGGAATACAAACACATGGTTTTATTTTAAGTAATAAAACTACTATACATTACTGGAGGTAGCCATGGTTTTCATACAGAACAATACTATACATTACTGGTGGTAGCTAGGGTTTTCATACAGAACAATACTATACATTACAGGTGGTAGCCAGGGTTTTCATACAAAACAATAGTATACATTACTGGTGGTATCCAGGGTTTTCATACAGAACAATTTTATACACTACCGATGGTATCCAGGGATTTCATACAAAGGCTTTCATATAGTACATTACTATACATAATTACTGGTGATATCCATGGATTTCATACTAGAGTTTTCATACAAAACAACACAATACAATACAGCTGGTGGTACCCAGGCATACATACAAAAATATTCATGTACAATTTCAGAATACAGTAACAAACATACATTTTGGTCTTAAGGTCTATGACCTACTCTTCACTACTGAAGAAAATATTGGTTTTGTTGAGAAACATACAAACATTTTTACAGACTCCAAGACAATATTTCATTAAGAAAACATTCTTATGTACTCACCAACTGAAATGTTGATACACTTTTAAAACCACTTGTATTCTCAAGGAACCGGTATACAGGCACCCGCAGGTTTTGAGAAGACGGAGCTTTTAGAGTCGTGTCTTTTATACTTTTGTTATACATTTTGTTGTCATACGAACTATGTATCGAACAGATGTAAATACCTTATATATTTAATGTAATGGTCGTGTTTACTTTGATTACTACGATGCTATTGTTGTGATGTTGTACATAACATCCTCCACCCCCGAACGTTTCTACCGTCTCGGTTTAGGGGTGTGACACTTGAACTATACTTCATCCTCGAAGTCTGCTGATGCGAAAAGATCTGGATAATGCTTTCTCATCTCGTCCTCTGGCTGCCAGGTCCATTCGGAGCCTCTCCAGTGTTGCCATTGCACCTTCACTGGCTTCACATCTTTGTTGCAAAGAGCCTTAGTATTTCTATCCAGAACTACAATGGGCTTCTCAACATAATTCAGGCTCTCCTCCACCTGAATGTCACACAATGAAATAATTGTAGATTCATCTGATACACACTTCCAGAGCTCTCCTCCACCGAATGTGTTATGGATCTGACTTAGCTCATCTGGAAGATTCAATCGATAAGCAACCATGTTAACGTGGGCAAAAATCCTAAACGGTCTAATAAATCGGGGCCCCAGCTTTCCCCTAATTTGAAACCGAATGACACCCTTCCAAGGTGACACGTTTAGCAAAACAAAATCTCCCACCTGAAACTCGAGATCCAAACGACGTCGTTCGACATAACTTTTCTGACGACTCTGTGCGACTCGCAACCAGTCATGCACTTATTAAATCAACTCGGTGGTCTTAAGATCCACCTCGGTGTTTCCCATAACTCGATGCCCAACCTCACCCCAACAAACTGGAGTCTTACACCTATGACCATACAACATGTCACACCCCCGAACCAGGCGGCGGAAACGTTCGGGAGCTGTCGTGACTCAATTGAATACCATAACATTGAATATATATGAAACGTAACAACATTCGTCACCATGCATTAATATAATACAACCAATAAAGTTTACATGAAGTACATTGTTTAAACATTACATTCCCAAATAAATTGTTCAGTTCGTTAATAAGTAAACTGCAAGCCATCACTGAGTACATTTTCCTTGAATTCACTGGTTCCCTGAGAATACAAGTATTTTAAAAAAACGTCAACATGTGAAATGTTGGTGAGTTCATAAGCGGTATTTGAAAAACAATGTTGCGTATCGTATGAAAACCACCAGAAAATCCGATATTTTCTGAAAAGAAATGCTTTTGAAAATGTTTGTGAAGATCCATAGGTATGCTTGTTTGTTTCTATACTTGTAAAAACTGTTCATTAAAATTGTATGCATTTCGAATCTGTATGTATTGAAAAACCCTAGGAAAACCCGATGTTTTCCTAATTCTTTGAATTCCATGAATTTACATTGAAACCATTGCAACGCGTGTAGTATCAATCCCAGGCGACGTTGGATTATTTTTGAGCATGATTAATTACTACAAACACGCGTTACACAAACGACCAGTTTATAGCTATACTAACGATCCCGTAGGCGTCGTCCGTACTAATCACGTTATCCAACCGCCCTAACTACGTGTAATCCCACATCCGAGGAGAAAGAGGACACGAAAACCCCGATGACTCCATTAACCGGTTGGGGATAAAAAAATGTACGAGGGGTCCCAGACCCGCCTGGCATGAAATGTCGACTTTACTAGCAATACCAAAGGACCCTTGGGGACCAATAGTATACAAGCCATTGAAAGTCCTTTTACGTTGTGTTAGATCGGTAAAACCCAACACTTCGTAAGGTAGAGGTCTTCGGGCCTTAAGATCAGGTCATTGGGCTAGCTAGGCCCAACAAACAAGATTTTACACTTTTGGGGCCCAAAGATGGTGCGTAGACGTCTGTGCACACTCGCATATATATTGAATTCCCAAACGTTACTTGTATGAATCGTAGTATCGTCGTGTTAGTAGTTTCGGATTTTTATTGGTTCGAGACCGAACCAATTCGTTTAACAACGACTTTTGGTATTGTTGTGTATTGTATTTCATCGATAGCCGCGGTGCCATTATTTGATCAAATTGCGTGTATTGAATTAGCCTTGAAAGTTTTCTGTTTTCAGCCCCTCATTGTTTGTAAAATTTACTTTTTCACCCCTTTAATTAAATAACTTTCCGGTTTGGTCATCAAATCATTTTTCTTGATATTTTAACACCAAAAATTATTGAAATTAATATTTTTCAGCATAGTTTTCATTGAAAACAGTTTATGTCCCTGAAAATGCTGTTTTCTCGGTTATAACCCCTCTTTTTCGCAATTTTGACAATTTTGGCCCGAATTGTAAAATTTTTGCAACTTTAATCCTTTTTAAATTTAAAAGGCATTTTAAACCTTTGAAAAGGACTTGGAACACAAATAGTCCACTGTTTTACAGAAAAGCACAGTTTTGGCCCTCCAAAACAGAAAATTTCGCATAATGGGCCCTATTGGGCCGAAAATGTCATTTTTAGCCCATTAAGCTTGAAATTTATGTTTTTAATCCTCCAACAAGTATATTTTCAGAAAATACATCATGGAAACTGTTTTGACTTATCTCCCCCATCAGATTTCGAAATATTTCAATTTGGGCCCCTTAACTTTATATTTTTAGCATTTTATGTCCAAAAATTGAGTTTTTAGCCCAAAGAAAATGTTACTAAGCCATTTAGCTATTTTTCTTGGAACACTTTGTATGTAGAAATATACTTGATGCTAGAATCATTTAACATAGAGTATATCTCGGTTTTGAGGGGTTTTATGGCTAGATCCAACATTATAACACACAAAAACACACATATAAGCATGGAAATCATACAAGGCATACAAAACACATATAGATCTACACTTTCACTTGTATTCCCCCCCCCCCCCCCCACAAAACTCATAAAAACAGAAAATAGGGGGTATGAAGCTCACCTTGGGTGTGGTTTTGGTTTTGAAGAGAAGATGGAAGAAAAATGAGGTGATTTTCGGCTCTAGCACCTTTCCTTGTAGATCTCGGGTTTGGTGACTTCTAAGGTGCATGATCACAAGTTGGAATAGATTTAGAAGAGTTTTTTGATGGAATGAAGTAGCTAGATCATGAATATAAGTAAAAACTTACCTAAGGTGATGATTAACTTGAAAGATCCTCTTGAAAGCTTCCTAAATTTCGAGATTCTTGAGTGGAGAGGGAGGAGTGTTCTTGAGGGAGTTTGGGAGATTTTTGTGAATGTGTGTGTGTTTGTATATGGCCGAGAGCAAGAGAGAGAGGGAGAAGAAGAGACTTTGAGGTGATGTTTGCATGGAAGAATGAGATATAATGCATGGATAACCATGAGGTAATAGTGAGGTGTCACTTGAAAGTCAACTCTTCCATTTCTTCTTGGACTTGGGGCTTGGGCCGAGAATCTTGAGGGAAAAGGAAAATTTGGGCTTTTTGCTCCTAAGCCCAATATTAGAGTTAGTTTGGGTGAGTTTTAACATAAAAGAAGATAGTATGATTTTTACATTTTTGTTGGACTAGTTTAGGTTATTCATGAATCAAAGCTTTTAATTCATTTCATTCTAGGCCCAATATGGCCCAAAATGTTGAAATAAATTAATGTGGGTCCAATTAGAGCCCAATTAGGGTTCTAAGCCCATGATAGTCAAATTGAAAGCTTATTGGTCCATTTGGATCCAATGAGGAAGTTCTAGTCCAAGGTGGACCTAAATAAGAACTTCTAGAGTTTCCAATTGTTTGATGACTATTTGTAGTACTTGTATGATGTATTTGATTGAAGTTTTTGATGTCATAATCATAGGTGTCACACATGTTCTTAAGTTTTTGATTCACATTGACTTGAGTGTATAGATTACATGACGCAAAATTTCCAGTTGTGACATCATCCCCCCGTTAGAGGGAATTTCGTCCCGAAATTCTGTTTGAAAGCTAGATTTGAGAATGCTAGAATAGGTGAGGGTACTTTTGCTTCATTTGATCTTCGCGTTCCCACGTGAATTCTGGCCCACGCTTTGCGTTCTACCGTACCTTCACGATCGGGATGTGACTTTGCTTAGTACGCTTCACCTCCCTGTCCATGATTTCGATTGGTTCTTCAACAAACAAGAGATTCTCATTGATTTCGATTTCGTCAATAGGAATGACAAGGGTTTCATCTGATAGGCACTTCTTCAGGTTAGAGACATGAAACACAGGGTGTACACCGTTTAGCTCTGCGGGTAGTTGTAGTCTGTAGGCTACCAAACCTATTCGGGCGACGATTTCGAAAGGTCCAATGTATCGCGGGTTCAGCTTTCCCCGTTTTCCGAAACGTATAACCCCTTTCCAGGGTGAGACTTTCAACAGTACTCGATCGCCGACCTGAAATTCTAAGGGCTTCCACCATTTGTTGGCGTAGCTCTTTTGTCGGTCACGCGATGCTTGCAATCGAGCTCTGATTTGAACGATCTTTTCTGTGGTTTCGCGAATGATCTCTGGTCCCGTTAGTGCCTTGTCCAACATATGTGTTCTTGCTAGCTGGGTATCACCTATTTCAGCCCAACATAACGGTGATCTACATTTACGCCAGTACAGTGCTTCGAAAGGAGCCACCTTGATGCTCGAATGGTAACTATTGTTATATGAGAACTCGATCAACGGTAGGTGGGTATCCCAAGACTTCCCAAAGTCTATCACACATGCACGAAGCATGTATTCAAGCGTTTGAATGGTTCGTTCGCTTTGGCCGTCCGTTTGTGGGTGATACGTGGTGCTCATGTCGAGATGAGTTCCCATTGCCTTGTGGAGTGATTGCCAAAAGCGCGATGTGAACCTACTGTCCCTATCCGAGATAATAGATTTTGGCACTCCATGGAGTCTTACGATTTCTCGTATGTACAACCGCGTCAGTCTCTCCATCTTGTAGGATTCTTTGATTGGCAGGAAATGGGCAGATTTCGTCAGTCGGTCGATTATTACCCATATGGTGTCCAGACCGTCCGACGTCTTGGGTAGCTTGGTCACGAAATCCATAGAAATCCCCTCCCATTTCCACTCAGGGATTGCCGGTTGTTGTAACAATCCTGAAGGTTTCTAGTATTCCACCTTTACTTTGGCGCACGTAAGGCACTTACTAACATAGGTCACAATTTCCGCCTTCATGTTAGGCCACCAATAGTGTTGTTTAATGTCCAAATACATCTTGTCCGAACCGGGATGAATGGAGTATCGTGTTTTGTGGGCTTCCTTCATAACGGCCTCCCTAAATCCTCCGATTTTTGGGACCCAAATACGGTTCATGAAGTAGTATACCCCATTCTCTCTTCTTTCTAGGTTCTTTTCCATCCCGCGCAATGCCTCGCTAGCTCTATTTTCCGTTTTCATAGCCTCCGATTGGACTGATGCAATTTGAGTGGCCAGATGAGATTGAATGGTTATCGAGTGTGTTTTCGTACGGCGATTACAGTACTCCTTCCGACTTAATGCATCAGCTACCACGTTGGCCTTGCCTGGATGGTACTTGATCTCACATTCGTAGTCATTTAGCAATTACACCCATCTTCGTTGTCTCATGTTCAGTTCCTTCTGATTCAAGATGTGCTGGAGGCTCTTGTGGTCCGTGAATATGGTGCACTTTGTACCGTATAGGTAGTGCCTCCAAATTTTCAGAGCGAAGACCACGGCTCCCAGTTCTAGGTCATGGGTCGTGTAATTTACTTCGTGCGCCTTTAGTTGGCGGGATGCATATGCTATCACTCTTCCACATTGCATGAGAACGTAACCTAAGCCTTGATTCGACGCGTCACAGTAGACCACAAAATCTTCCGTTCCTTCAGGTAGAGGTAGTACAGGAGCGCTACAGAGAGCTTGCTTCAAGGTTCGAAACGCAATCTCTTGTCGGTCCGTCCATTTGAATGGCACGCCCTTTTGCGTAAGCGAGGTAAGCGGCTTGGCAATCTTAGAGAAGTTTTGGATGAATCTCCTATAGTAGCCTGCTAGGCCTAAAAGTTGACGAATTTCTGTGGGCGTGGTCGGAGTTGCCCATCCCTCCACAGCTTTGACCTTAGAGGGATCCACATGAATTCCGTCTTGGCTAACTACGTGGCCTAGGAAATTCACACTCCGGAGCCAGAACTCACACTTGGAGAGTTTGGTGTACAGTTTTTCCGACCGCAGAGTTTCTAGGACTTGTCAGAGATGTTGGCCATGCTCCTCTTTGCTTCGAGAATAGACGAGGATGTCATCGATAAACACAATGACGAAGTTGTCAAGGAACGGTCGACAGATTCGATTCATTAGGTCCATAAATGCGGCAGGTGCATTTGTTAGACCGAAGGGCATTACGACGAATTCATAATGTCCGTAGCGGGTTCGGAAAGCGGTTTTAGGAATATCCTCTTCTCGGACTTTGAGTTGGTGGTATCCGGACTGTAGATCTATTTTAGAAAAATAACTAGCTCCTTGGAGCTGGTCGAATAGATCATCGATTCGTGGGAGTAGGTAGCGGTTTTTAACAGTGAGCTTATTTAACTCTCTGTAATCGATGCACATTCTGAAAGATCCGTCCTTCTTTTTGACAAAGAGCGCCGGAGCTCCCCATGGCGAGTAGCTAGGTCGGATAAATCCCTTGTCCAGAAGCTCACTGAGTTGGTTGGACAATTCCTGCATTTCAGCAGGAGCCAACCGATATGGTGATTTAGCGAGAGGAGTTGCTCCTGGAACGAGGTCGATTCGGAACTCAACCTGTCTCTCTGGGGGTACTCCTGGAAGATCTTCAGGAAACACGTCCGGAAATTCACACGCTACCGGAATATCTTGAAGGTTAGTTTCTTCTTTGGTCTTGTCCACTATGTGAGCCAAGAACGCCAAATTGTTCTTTCGCAGATGTTTTTGTGCCTTGATGCACGAGATGAGACGAAGATTCGTGCTGGGTTTGTCTCCGTAAATTACTAGGGTTTCATGATTTGGGAGATGAAGGCGAACGGCCTTCTCATGGCACATAATCTCAGCATGGTGGGGGCTTAACCAATCCATGCCGATTATCACATCAAAACTCCTAATTTACACTGGCATTAGGTCTATTCGAAAGACGTGTTGGTTAAGGGTTAGGGTACATCCGATGTAGATCTCCCTAGTGGATTCGGTTTTCCCATTGGCCATTTCCATCGTATAGGTTTCATTTAGCTTCTGGGGTTGTTGCTTTAATAAATGTTTAAACTTCTCGCTTACGAAACTTCGTTCCGCTCCGGTGTCAAATAAGATGCATGCATAAGTGTGGTTTAGGAGAAACGTATCGGTCACGACTGCGGGGTCCTGAACTGCCTCACCCTGACCCATAGTCAGCATCCTTCCTGCTCCTCTGTTTCCTGAGTTGTTGTTAGGGCAATCTCGGCGGAAATGCCCCGTCCTTCCACACCCGAAGCAGGTGTAGCTAGGCCCTGCATTGTTGCCGCCGACATTGGTGTTGTTGTTATTGCGGTGGTTGTTGTTGTTGTTGTAGTTGTTTCCCTGACTTTGATTCTGAGGAGGGTAAGCCCTGTAGAACCTTGCAGTGTGTCCCCTTCGGTTGCAACTGGTGCAATGGAATTCCCTGCATTCGCCGTGATGGTGGAAACCGCACTTATTGCATTTGGGAAGATTACCGGAATAGGGTCTTGTAGCATTTGAAGCAGCTGAGGCTGGAGCATGTGGTGTGGCTGGAACCGGTGCGGTGACAGCGTTAACTGCCACTGTCTGCTGCTTTTTAGAGGTCTCGGGGCCCTGACGCCCCTTTCTCTTGTTGTTCCTCCCTTTCTTTCCATCACCCTCCTTTTTCTTCTCAGCCTCCACTGGCTTCTCGCCCTTTTTGTTGTTATGATCATGCAACCTCTTCGCTAATCTCTTCGCACTGTCAAACGTTTCAGGGTTCGAAGCTATCACATTCCCTTGAATGGGAGGTTTCACTCCCCAGATGAATCGCTCAATCTTCTTTCCTTCGGATGCGATCATCCCCGGTCACAGCAGAGATAGTTCGCTAAATCTCGATATGTAGGCATCGAT
Organism: Lactuca sativa; assembly: GCF_002870075.4. Lineage (NCBI taxonomy): Eukaryota > Viridiplantae > Streptophyta > Magnoliopsida > Asterales > Asteraceae > Lactuca > Lactuca sativa. Next base: position 92,665,282 of record NC_056625.2, on the reverse strand, counting down.
GTTCGCATTCTGCATAGTGAGATTCCATAGCTCTTGCTCCATCTTCTGTATTTCGCCTCGGGGGCAGTACTCAGCCATTAACATTTCTTTCATTTCTGCCCATGGGATAGAGTTGGCGACAGGGAGCGTCATAGCTTCTACGTGTCTGTTCCACCAAGTGAGTGCTTGGTCGACAAGAGTGCAGGCCGCGAACTTCACCTTCATCTGCTCGGGGCAATCGCATATCTCGAATACCGACTCTACCTTCTCCATCCATCGCTTCAGAGTGATCACCCCTCCAGTGTCGTTGAAAGTTCGTGGTTTAGCGTTTGTGAAGTCCTTGTAGGTGCACATTTTAGTGGGTCCTTGATTTGTCCCGTTGTTCGAACTTCCGGATCCTTGCCCGTTGCCTCCTCCGTTGTTCCCTCGGTGAAGTTGTGCCATAGCTGCTGTGACCGCAGCAGACACGGCTGCCTGGAAAGCAGTGGTGTCAACTTCAGGCGGGGTTGGTTCGGGATTTCTGCGAGTAGCTCGGCGAGGCATCTTTCTGTCATGAAACGGAAAGATGTTGAGTGTATGTGGTTTCTGTGAGGTTGTGATCCTACTAACTAGGTGTATGGTACGAACTCAGACCTTACTACCATCGGACATACAATCATAACGTCTCAACACATAACAACTTGTAATATCATAGCAAAACACACAAAAGTTCATTAATATTATCCGCATTTAATACAAGAAAATTTGCTCGTAAGAGCATACATAAGTGACACTAATTCGACAGCATAACGGCTCCATGAGTAGTGTAGTCACTTAAACATAGGGCCGGAGTACACAACATAGTTCCTAATGACCTATTATGATAAGTCTATCCCTAACCGCGATGAGCTGCGTCTGGAGGTGGTGCCGAGGTCATATGCCGAAATGTTGCGCCAGTAACTGCGCCATCTCTGCCATGTCTCCAATAACCTCATCCCTCTCATGCTCTGCTCGCACTGCCCGAGCTTCCATAGCATACAGCTGTTGTCGCAGTGCGGCGATCTCAGCTTCGAGGGAACGGTTCTCTCTTGGGGGGTTCACTGGTGGAGCGGGGTGATCTGGTTGTGCCTCGTTCTCGCATGGCGGGACGGGGTCCTGGTCCCCGACCTGACCTTCCTCGTCGTCGTCATCGATCTCTCCAAATTCGTAGTCAGTGTCTACGTATTCGTCGGGTCCGACGTCGTGCGCTTCCCCTGGATTCTCTCCCGGTTCATCCTCAAGCATCCCGTGAGCTACTAGGACCTGATGAAACTGGATACCCTGCTGCTCTTCCTCAGGCTCCTCCTCCTCTAGCCACCCGTTGTTTCCCTGATTAGGGAAATAGGGGTCTCCAGGGTGATGAAAACCAGCCATGCTGTCTGCGCGAGTATGTAAATATGCTAACATTATTCCTAGGATGCTATGACTATTGTACAGACTAAGCAAGCGTTCTCTTTTTGGTGATAAAGGGTATAGTTTTAGGTTCCCTAGCTATCCCGATCTCATCAAGACGTGTGTTAGTTTTACTTTGGAGGGAATGTAGTTGATCAGGCTACATTCACTCCTTGGTATCACTAAGAACAGTCCCGAATTAACCGAGATGCCAGCATTATTGTGTTTGATTCGGCGTTAGGTCCTTATTCCTAATGCAAGCAAGTGTGTTTTATTTACTTGTTTTGTTCAGAGTTATGTTAGTCCCTCTTTTTGGTTTATAGTTGCATATCAATGTGTGGCTTGACATGCTAGTTCACTATAAACAAAGCTCTGATACCAACCTGTCACACCCCCGAACCAGGCGGCGGAAACGTTCGGGAGCTGTCGTGACTCAACTGAATACCATAACATTGAATATATATGAAACGTAACAACATTCGTCACCATGCATTAATATAATACAACCAATAAAGTTCACATGAAGTACATTGTTTAAACATTACATTCCCAAATAAATTGTTCAGTTCGTTAATAAGTAAACTGCAAGCCATCACTGAGTACATTTTCCTTGAATTCACTAGTTCCCTGAGAATACAAGTATTTTAAAAAAAACGTCAACATGTGAAATGTTGGTGAGTTCATAAGCGGTATTTGAAAAACAATGTTGCGTATCGTATGAAAACCACCAGAAAATCCGATATTTTCTGAAAAGAAATGCTTTTGAAAATGTTTGTGAAGATCCATAGGTATGCTTGTTTGTTTCTATACTTGTAAAAACTGTTCATTAAAATTGTATGCATTTCGAATCCGTATGTATTGAAAAACCCTAGGAAAACCCGTTGTTTTCCTAATTCTTTGAATTCCATGAATTTACATTGAAACCATTGCAACGCGTGTAGTATCAATCCCAGGCGACGTTGGATTATTTTTGAGCATGATTAATTACTACAAACACGCGTTACACAAACGACCAGTTTATAGCTATACTAACGATCCCGTAGGCGTCGTCCGTACTAATCACGTTATCCAACCGCCCTAACTACGTGTAATCCCACATCCGAGGAGAAAGAGGACACGAAGACCTCGATGACTCCATTAACCGGTTGGGGATAAAAAAAAATGTACGAGGGGTCCCAGACCCGCCTCGCATGAAATGTCGACTTTACTAGCAATACCAAAGGACCCTTGGGGATCAATAGTATACAAGCCATTGAAAGTCCTTTTACGTTGTGTTAGATCGGTAAAACGCAACACTTCGTAAGGTAGAGGTCTTCGGGCCTTAAGATCAGGTCATTGGGCTAGCTAGGCCCAACAAACAAGATTTTACACTTTTGGGGCCCAAAGATGGTGCGTAGACGTCTGTGCACACTCGCATGTATATTGAATTCCCAAACGTTACTTGTATGAATCGTAGTATCGTCGTGTTAGTAGTTTCGGATTTTTATTGGTTCGAGACCGAACCAATTCGTTTAACAACGACTTTTGGTATCGTTGTGTATTGTATTTCATCGATAGTCGCGGTGCCATTATTTGATCAAATTGCGTGTATTGAATTAGCCTTGAAAGTTTTCTGTTTTCAGCCCCTCATTGTTTGTAAAATTTACTTTTTCACCCCTTTAATTAAATAACTTTCCGGTTTGGTCCTCAAATCATTTTTCTTGATATTTTAACACCAAAAATCATTGAAATTAATATTTTTCAGCATAGTTTTCATTGAAAACAGTTTATGTCCCTGAAAATGCTGTTTTCTCGGTTATAACCCCTCTTTTTCGCAGTTTTGACAATTTTGGCCCAAATTGTAAAATTTTTGCAACTTTAATCCTTTTTAAATTTAAAAAGCATTTTAAACCTTTGAAAAGGACTTGGAACACAAATAGTCCACTGTTTTACAGAAAAGCACAGTTTTGGCCCTCCAAAACAGAAAATTTCGCATAATGGGCCCTATGGGGCCAAAAATGTCATTTTTAGCCCATTAAGCTTGAAATTTATGTTTTTAATCCTCCAACAAGTATATTTTCAGAAAATACATCATGGAAACTGTTTTGACTCATCTCCCCCATCAGATTTCGAAATATTTCAATTTGGGCCCCTTAACTTTATATTTTTAGCATTTTATGTCCAAAAAATGAGTTTTTAGCCCAAAGAAAATGTTACTAAGCCATTTAGCTATTTTTCTTGGAACACTTTGTATGTAGAAATATACTTGATGCTAGAATCATTTAACATAGAGTATATCTCGGTTTTGAGGGGTTTTATTGCTAGATCCAACATTATAACACACAAAAACACACATATAAGCATGGAAATCATACAAGGCATACAAAACACATATAGATCTACACTTTCACTTGTATTCCCCCCCCCCCCCCCCCCCCCACAAAACTCATAAAAATAGAAAATAGGGGGTATGAAGCTCACCTTGGGTGTGGTTTCGGTTTTGAAGAGAAGATGGAAGAAAAATGAGGTGATTTTCGGCTCTAGCACCTTTCCTTGTAGATCTCGGGTTTGGTGACTTCTAAGGTGCATGATCACAAGTTGGAATAGATTTAGAAGAGGTTTTTGATGGAATGAAGTAGCTAGATCATGAATATAAGTAAAAACTTACCTAAGGTGATGATTAACTTGAAAGATCCTCTTGAAAGCTTCCTAAATTTCGAGATTCTTGAGTGGAGAGGGAGGAGTGTTCTTGAGGGAGTTTGGGAGATTTTTGTAAATGTGTGTGTGTTTGTATATGGCCGAGAGCAAGAGAGAGAGGGAGAAGAAGAGACTTTGAGGTGATGTTTGCATGGAAGAATGAGATATAATGCATGGATAACCATGAGGTAATAGTGAGGTGTCACTTGAAAGTCAACTCTTCCATTTCTTCTTGGACTTGGGCCTTGGGCCGAGAATCTTTAGGGAAAAGGAAAATTTGGGCTTTTTGCTCCTAAGCCCAATATTAGAGTTAGTTTGGGTGAGTTTTAACATAAAAGAAGATAGTATGATTTTTACATTTTTGTTGGACTAGTTTAGGTTATTCATGAATCAAAGCTTTTAATTCATTTCATTCTAGGCCCAATATGGCCCAAAATGTTGAAATAAATTAATATGGGTCCAATTAGAGCCCAATTAGGGTTCTAAGCCCATGACAGTCAAATTGAAAGCTTATTGGTCCATTTGGATCCAATGAGGAAGTTCTAGTCCAAGGTGGACCTAAATAAGAACTTCTAGAGTTTCCAATTGTTTGATGACTATTTGTAGTACTTGTATGATGTATTTGATTGAAGTTTTTGATGTCATAATCATAGGTGTCACACATGTTCTTAAGTTTTTGATTCACATTAACTTGAGTGTATAGATTACATGACGCAAAATTTCCAGTTGTGACACAACATCTCAAACGGGGGTCGGTCAATACTAGCATGATAACTATTATTATATGAGAACTCTGCTAGAGGAAGATAAATATCCCAACTCCCTCCGAAATCAAATACACATGCTCAAAGCATATCCTCAACCGTCTGGATCGTCCGCTCGCTCTGACCATCGTCTGGGGGTGGTAGGCAGTGCTGAAATGAAATTGAGTACCCAACTTCTCATGAAACTTCCTCCAAAATCTAGATGTGAAACGAACATCATGGTCTGAGACCACAAATACTGGCACCCCGTGCCTGACCACCACCTCCCGCACAAAAATATCTGCTAATTTCTCGGTGGAGATACTCTCAAAAATCGGAATAAAATGCACAGTTTTGGTCAACCTATCAATAATAACCCAAATGAAATCCACATCCCGCGTTGTGTTAGGTAGCTTCGTAATAAAATCCATGGTGATCTCTTCCCATTTTCACGTGGGAATAAGTAGTGGTTGTACATTGCCGTGAGGCCTCTGATGTTTGGCTTTGACCTTCCTGTAGGTTAAACATTGGTCAACGTACCACATAACCTCTCGCTTCATGCAAGCCCACCAATAGCTCAATCTCAGGTTCCAGTACATCTTTGTGGCTGCCTGATGAATAGAAAACATGGACTTGTGCGCCTCCTCTAAGATCCTTTGCCTCACTCCTCCAAATTTCGGGACCCAGACTCTAAGGTGTTGTGTTGTTTTTTATGAGGCAAAATGTATGCAGCCTGCGGACCACATCTGTAGACCTATGCAGTAGAATAGGTGGAACAAACGACTGCAGTCTAAAAAAAACAAGATTGTTTTTTAATATCTGCGGGCTACTAAAATAAACTGAAATCTAAATAAACTTATTTTTTTAAACGTCAAAGTGATTTTTTAATATTTTTATGACTTTGTTATAAATAATTAACAAATCTCGATCAACTTTTATGTATTATTGGATAAAAAATAAAAAAAAAATGTTATGAATTAAGTATATATTTGATAAAAACCAACAACTTTGGTTGCAAGGTTATAACTAAACATTATAATTAGTGATCAAAGAATTTGATACATAAATAGATGGAAATAAACTTCGATTTTTTTAATTAAATCCATTAAAAACGTACCATAAATATTTTCTTGAGAAATTGACGATAATATATTAAATAATGTCTTACAAAATTTGCCAAAAAAATATAAATATATATTATGATTTTTTTTTCATATTTATATAAACAACTTCAACGACTATTACTGTAATAATTCTTTATTTATAAATTTGTCAAAAATCTCATGTTTATATCGTCGAACGTTTTTTTTTTAAGCTTTGCAAAAAAAATTTCAAATTGTTTATCATTAATAAAGTTGGAAAAAATATAAATTAAAAAAACTTAAAAAAACCAAGATATATATATATATATATATATATATATATATATATATATATATATATATATATATATATATATATATATATATATGTTTTTTTAGGCTAGAAGATGTCTGAAGATGTTAGAAGACTCTGGTCCATATTTGTGCTAAGAAGAGGGCGCAAACATTTTTAGGTCTGCAGACTTCAAAAAAACAAACAGTCTGCGAAGGCTAATGTTTGCGCGTGGCCTGCGCGGCGCAGACAGAAGAGGCCACGCAGAACTGCAGACAAAAAACAAACACTACCTAACACATTGAGTCAATAATCCTCGGCTGTCCCGAACAAACAATGTAATCTGCCCCCGAATCCGCTCAGTTTTCTTGTTCTCCTTTTTCAAACCCTCCACTTGGGCCTCCTTGATCATACCCAATAAAGTTGAAGTTACTTTATCCTCAAGCAGACATGTCGGATTGGGGCACTCGCCTTATTACGACTCAAGGCATCAACAACAACTTTGGCATTCCTAGGGTCGTAAAAAATATTGCAGTCATAATCTTTCACCACATCTAACCACCTCCTCTGATGCATATTCAAATTCTGTTGATCCATCAAATACTTCAAATTATTGTGATCGGTGAAAATGGTACATTGAACCCCATATAGATAATGCCTCCAAATCTTGAGGGCGAATACCACGACCCCTAATTCCAAATCATGAGTGGGGTAATGCACCTCATGAGGCTTCAGCTGCCTCGAGGCATAAGCAATGACATACCCCCTGTGCATCAGAACAGCTCCCAATCCCAAAATAGAAGCGTTGCAATATACTACAAAATCATCAACTCCCTCGGGTAAGGCTAGAATCGGGGCTCACATAATTTATGCCTTAATGTCTCGAATGTCGACTGTTGATCTGGACCTTACTGAAAGGTCACACTCTTCTTGGACAAACAGATTAAGGATACAACAATTTAGGAGAAATCCTGGAGGAATCTCCGATAATATCCCACTAATCCTAAGCAACTCCTGATCTCTGATGCATTCTTCGGAACCTCCCAACGCATTACCGCCTCAATCTTGGTGGGATCGACTAAAATACCCTTTTGGTTGATGATAAGCCTCGGAAACTGCACCTCACGCAACCAAAAATCATATTTGGAGTATTTGGCATAAAGCCTCTCCCTCCTGAAGGTCTCCAACACCTCCCTTAAATGTTACTCGTGCTGCTCCTTGGTCTTAGAATAGACCGAAATATCATCAATGAAAACAATCACAGACTGATCCAACATCAGTCTGAAAACCCGGTTCATGAGATCCCTGAAAGTTACTGGAGCGTTGGTTAGCCCAAATGGCATCACCACAAACTTGTAATGACCATAACGAGTTATGAATGTCGTCTTCGGTATGTCTTCATCCCGAATCCTCATCTGATGACACCCTAATCAAAGGTCAATCTTGGAAAACCAACGATGCACCCTGAAGTTGATCGAACAAATCATCAATCCTCTGAAGCGGATAACGATTCTTCACTTTTAGCTTGTTCAGCTCCCGATAATCAATAAACATCCTGTGTGACCCATCCTTCTTTTTCACGAACAAGATTGGTGCTCACTATGGGGAACAACTCGGACGAATGAATCCCCGATCTAACAGCTTCTGCAGCTGTGTAGACAACTCCTGTATCTCGGGTGGAGCTAGATGATATGGCGCCTTGGCTATTAGAGCCTCACCAGACACTAAATTAATACAAAACTGCACTTGCCTCTTGGGAGGCACCCCTGGCAATTCCTCTAGAAATGCATCAGGAAAGTCTCACACAATCAGTACTATGCTCATATTTCGTGCGGCCTCCACCCTCGTAACCAAAACATAAGCCAAGAACCAAGAACAACCTTGCTGAAGGTGTCTCCTAGACCTCGCGTCCGAATAGAGACCAGGCCCATGTGAGGCTCTCTCTCCTCTAATAACCAGTTCTCCCCCACTTGGGGTTCGTACTCTCACAAACTGATGCTCGCAATTTATCATGGCCCTATTCGGACCCAACCAATCCATCCCAATGGTCACCTTCAATCCTCGCAAAGCGATCAAAATCAAATCGATAGGAAACCTCTCCCCGAACATATTCAGAGCACTCCTTAGAAATACCCTTACAATGCTCACCATGCGGTCATCCATAATCTCCACCTCCAGTGGGGAATCCAAAGTCCCTGGAGCATCTCGAAACTTTTTGCTGACTGCAAGAGATACAAATGATCGGGTAGCCCCTAAATCAAAAAGAATCTGAGCTGACAAAACCATTGACCAAGAAGGTCCCTATATAAGATCATAACAACATAAGCATAACAATAAAATAAACAAAATAAAAATAGATCACATACCAGTCACAATGTTTGGCGCTGCTTGGGCCTCCTTGGTAATTAGCTGAAATGCGTAGCTCTTCACCACAGGAGCTTCCACCTTGATTGGGCGGCCATCAGTGATCCTCATCATGGCGGGTGTAGGCGCCACCACCACTCCTCCTCCTCTATCCAACCTCGGACAATAAGCCTTTTTATGATCAGACCGGTTGCACCTGAAACAAATCAAGCCCTTCTTGGGGCAATCCCTACTAATATGGCCCAGTTGGCCACAAGCATAACATGTCAACCCCGTTGCCCGACAGGCTCCACTATGCGGCTTACCACACTTGGCACATCGGCTATAGCCATGCTGGCCCCTACTGGGATGATTGGAGGTCTTAGGCTTCATAGCTTGACCCACAGCCGCCTGAACCTGCTCCGGCTACCGCTTCGTGTGGAGCTCTAACTCAATTTCTCGTTCGTGGGCCTTCTCCACCATGTCATTCAGGGTCTTGCACCCTGAAAATCTCACAAACTCTTGGACATCATCCCTCAACCTGGAATGATACCTCGTCTTCTTCATCTCAATAGTGCCCTCTCCCAAAACTTGACGGTGATCTCCGCCACAGTCTCGGTAGTCTGCTACAAATCCTGAAACTCTCTCACCAAATGTTGCACATCAATGGATAGCGCAAACTCCTGATCAAACCTCCTCACAAACTCCTCATAAGACATCATAGCCACACCCGCTGATCCCACCTTGCAGGTCACCTTCTCCTACCAATATCGTGCTCGGTCCCTCAACATACAAGATCCGAACCCCACCTTTTCCGGCTCGGGGCAAGAGATCGTGTGATGGGCATTCCCCATGTCTGCCACCCAGCGTTGACTAGTGATGGGATCCCTGACCCTAAATAACTTAGGTGCTCCACAAGCCTTAAACTCTATGAACGAGGGAGCTCGGGCCCCAATCTAACCTACAACAATCTCTACTCAGAAAGACCTCAGCTGCTCCTACATGATCTCCTTGATGCCCTCCTTGACGGTACCAAAAAATCACCAGGGTAGCATCAAGTAAGCCACGAGTAACATTGGCTATGATAAGATCGTGCAACCTCGCATCAATGGGCTACACACCAGATCTTGAACCCGATCCTGATCCTGAACCCAAACCTCGTGTGATCATAACCATCCTCCCCTGAAAATATCACAAATAACAATGATAAGGAATTCGAAAGGCATTCCTCCTCCCCTGAATCCTAAGAGCTATCAGGTCCGTCATTGATTCGGGTACATGTCCTGTGCTTCCAATAGTACGGTCCAAATACTACCTTCCACACCTACATGTACCTTCCCCAAGACCATACCTGATATCCCTAATTCACCCGATCGTAAATCATGACCCATAAGCACAACACTAACTCAGATCCTAGACTATTCCAGGATTTCTCAATCCTCATCAAACCAGAAACATAAATTAATCATGGCAGGTTGCCCTATGCATGCAAGTTACACACAAAGAGAAGCACATAAAATGTCAAATTAAGCTTCTACTCTAAACCACAACCAGATAAGGAACATGAATAAGGGAGATTCCCTCATTCTAGGGCTATGCAATCCTAAGCATGTACAACTTTGAAAGCATACACATAGCAAATAATCCATTCAACATCAATTTCCATATATACTATAGCATGGCTAAAACATTGGGAAGACTTACTTGAGCTCGGCCGATTATGGGCATTGCACTCTTACCTTTTTGTTACAAAAATCATTTATAGGAAAATTTCAAATTTTGGTTTCTTTTTGGAAAAACAATTTTTACCATTTCCTCAGTTTGAATCCAGACACATCCAAGAGTGTGCCCAAATCCCTCAATCCAAGGCTCTATACCAACTTGTAACGACCCAAATTTTACAAAAGAAATTTAACATCTATAATCATAAATACCTACCATAATTGTTTCCAAAAAAACCCATTACATAATCATAGTGTTTTCGAAAGATCAAAGTATCAAAACTAAATGCAAAAATACTGGAGAATGCACGTCTCACCATCAAGTTGGGCCCTTGCCCTTAGAGCTAGAAGTACCTGAAACATCCAACAAAACTGTAAGCACACGCCTAGTGAGTTTCCCAAAACACACAAAACATATAATCACATAAAGCCATACATACATACATACATTTAAGTTTGCCATGAACTCCCTCCATGGTTTTCATTAGGGATGTTATGGTTATCCCCCATGGTCTTGTGTCCCCGATCCATCGGTTCCTCCTATGGTCTTACCAAGTACCACAGGCTCCTTCCATGGTATTTACATAAATTACATATAGACCAAATAACAAACCATTACATACTCCATGACTAAACACTTCATATCGATTAATGGGCCGACACTGGTGCCTTCGACCCATGAGTGTAGTGAGAAGACTCACCTCAGTCTGCTGAATACCAAAGTTGCTCGCCTAACAGTCCGAATCCACACACTGAATAATGATACAATTAACCCTAAATTAGGATTATTGCACCACCTAATAAAAAATTCTAAAAACTTAAGCCTAAGCCCTTCCATAATGGCCAAGAGTCTTCCCTTTGCTAATGGGTCGAAGATCCAAGATAAAAAGCCATTAATGGGCCACTTGGCCCAATAAGGCCAACAACTATGGCCCAAAACAAAATATCAACCCAAAACTCAAAATGGGAACAGGCCCAAAACTGAACACAAAGCCCAAACCCAAATGAGTTCATACGCCCTGCGTACCACTCTAGTATGCTCAACATACTATTCCCTTAAGCAGTACGCGTTGTGTACACGATACTACGCACAACATACAAATAGGACATGCAACAATTTATCATTAAGTGCTTAATACTTGGGATTTCAGTGTCAACCTTTAGATTTGAGTCCAATAAGATGTCCTAGGGCATAAAGTTGGCAACTTTATGCCCTTGCATGTCATGAATGACCCCAATACTTCATTCTTCTCATTAAGACCTCACTTAAGACCTCTAACTTATGCATGGAGTCAAAACAATCTTCAAGATATCACCTTTATGCATAAAACATGCTCCATGAGCATAATCTAGCAATCATAATCTCAAAAGCCAAAAAGAGACTCCACAACAAAACCCTAGCTCAAACGATCAAAATAGATGACAAGGTCATGACTTTATACCTCTAGAAGATCCTCAAGATGAACTAGATGTAGGATCTACAAACTCAATGACACCCAAAGTTTGGTCACCACCTTCTCCTTTGTGAATGCTCTCTAAAAAAGCCACCAACACACTTTCTAAGCTCAAGAAACACACTCACAAGGAAATCTGAGGTTAAGGAACGAAAGGAGGCTGATTACGGTTTAGTCCAAAGGCCTTAAGGACGTTTATATAGGTCTCAAGCCCGAATATTACGGTTTTGGTGTTCAGCCATGTACGTCCTGGGTATCCTTGGTATGCACAACGTACGTGTCGAACCTTCGCGATCCACCCAACCTTAGTACGCTAAGCGTACTCCTAAACCTTTCATATTACTTAGGCTCCATGGGTTATACCTCCATGGATTATCACATTGGTTTATCCCATCCTAATTAACCATGGATCATTAGCCCACACTCTAAGAATCATTGATTTACGTAATCAGTCCCCGTATATTTAATTAGTCTCTTTTGATCACTAAATTAATTCCAAATTAATTATTGATCAATATTAATTAAATAATATAATTTATGAAATTAATATATTATACTTATGATATATTTATAAATCACAATTAGCCTTATTCTCAAAAGTCTATCCTATCAAATTGCACTGGTGAAGGCAACCCAAAAGGACCATGCTACAATCGGGTTAAGTGCATCCCAATTACAGTTATGGGCTTATACACCAAATTCAATAGAAGTATGGTTCACACAGAATGTGAATTGATTATTGGGAGTTGAATAAGCTAACTGTGAAGAACCGCTACCCACTTTGGAGGATTAACGATTTGTTTGATCAGCTTCAGGGTGCATCCTGGTTTTCCAAGATTGATTTGCGATTAGGGTACCATCAGATGAGGGTCAAGGATGATGATGTACAGAAGACAACCTTCAGAAATCGTTATGATCATTACGATTTCATGGTGGTGCCATTCAGGCTCATCAATGCACCAGCATCGTTCATGGATCTCATGAACCGAGTCTACAGCCCAATTCTGGATCACTCTGTGATTGAATTCATTGATGATATTTCGGGCTACTCTAATACCAAGGAGCAGCATGAGCATCATTTACAAGAGGTTTCTGAGACCCTGAGTAGGGAGAGGCTTTACGCCAAATTCCTCCAATGCAAGTTCTGGTTGCGTGGGGTGCAGTTTCTGGGCACATCGTTAACCCGAAGGGTATCTTGGTTGACCCAACCAAGATCGAGGTCGTGATGCAATGGGGGGTTCTGAGAACTAAGATTCAGATTTTCGTAGGTCTCGTAGGGTATTATTGGAGATTTATCTAGGATTTCTCCAAGATTGTAGTGCCTTTGACCCGTTTGAGAAAGAATAATGTGACTTTTCGTTCGAGGCCTGATCAGCAGTTGGCTTTTGAGATTATGAGGCAGAGATTGTGTGAGGCCCCAAGTCTCATGCTTCGTGAGGGTTTGGATGATTTCGTGGTTTATTTTGATGCCTCCATTTCTGGTTTGGGTGCGGTTCTTATGTAGAGGATTCACGTGATTGCTTATGCTTTGAGGAATTTGAAGCCTCATGAGGCAAACTACCCTATGTATGATTTCTAGATAGGGGCCATGGTGTTTACCCTCAAGATCTGGAGACATTACATATATTGGGTTCGGTGTACCATTTACACTAACCACACAAGTTTAAGGTATTTGATGGACCAACCGAATCTAAATATGTGGTAGCGAAGATGGTTGGATGTGGTAAAGGATTATGATTGCGAGATTATGTACCACCCTAGGAAGGTCAATCTAGTGGCCAATGCTTTGATGCGCAAAACCGTGAGTTCATCTATCTAGGATGTCTTCTTGAGGATGTCTGTCACTTCACATTTGATGGATTTGATCAAGAAGGCTCGGGTGGAGGGATTGAACAAGGAAAACTGGTAGACCAAGCAACTTAGAGGATATATTCCTTTATTGGTCATATACAATCGGGGGTTGTTGACTCAGTGTGGTAGAGTTTGGGTTCCGACATCGGTTGGGGTGAGACAGACGGTTCTAGAGGAGGCACATTAGACAAAGTTTTATATTCATCCAGGGGCCATGAAGACGTATAGGCATCTGAGGTTAAGTTATTGGTGGCCCTGTATGAAGACGGAGCTAGCTTGGTTTGTTAAGTGGTGCTTGAATTACGGGAAAGTCAGGGCCAAACATTAGAGAGCAAGATGCAGCCCTTACCTATTCCCATGTGGAAGTGGGAAGAGATTACCATGGATTTCATTACAAAATTGTAAAGGATAACCCGCAGTATTGATTCCATTTGTTTATTATTGATAGATTGACCAAGAATTCGCATTTCATACCAATTGCTTAGAGCATATCCGCAAAGAAATTAGCTGATATCTATGTTCGGGAGGTAGTGGTTCGGTAGAGGGTGCCTGTTTTGGACCGGGATGTTTGTTTCACCTTCAGATTTTAGAGGAAGTTTCATGAGGAGTTAGATATTCAGCTGTAATTTAGTATCGCATATCATCTCCAGACTAATGGCCAAAGCGAGCGGACGATTTAGACGCTCGAAGATATGCTTCGGGCTTGTTTGTTGGATTCTATAGGGAGTTGGGATACTTACCTTCCACTGGTCGTATTCTCCTACAACAACAATTATCATGCAAGTATCGACCGACCACCTTTTGATATGTTGTATGGAAGAAGGTGCAGGACCCCAGTTTGATGGGGGGGGGGGGGGAGGCCGGGCATCGATTCATGGGGAGTATAGAGGTTATACTCAAGATTAAGGAGTTGATTCAGCAGGCGCGCGATAGTTTGCGAGTCGCGCACATCCGACAGAAGAGTTATGTTGATCAGCAACGTTCGGACCATGTGTTCCAGGTAGGAGACGTGGTGCTTCTGAAGGTGTCACCTTGGAAATGTGTCATTTGATTTTGGAAGTGGTGCAAGTTGGGCCACATATTCATTTGACCTTTTAAGATTTCGGCCAGGGTGGGCAAGGTTGCATAATGGCTGGATTCGCTTGATAAGCTCAGCTAGATCTATAACACCATCCATGTGTCTTAGCTTCGGAAGTGTGTGGCCGATGAGTCCGTAGTTTTTCCTCTGGATGATATTCAGGTTGATGATTGCTTGAATTATGTGTAGGGGTCGGTGGTGATCTTAGACCGAAAGTTGGATGCTCTGGGAAACAAGGAAGTGTCACTAGTGAAGGTCCAGTGGCAACATCGGAAGGGTTCCGAATAGACATGGGAGCCTGAGGCGGAATGCAAGAGCACTACCATTATTTATTCGCAGTAGCAGACTTCGAGGACGAAGTATAGTTCAAGTAGGAGAGAGTTGTAACGTTTAATTATTCAGGTATTCGTTTTATCCCTTGAGTTATGCATTATTTACAAGTTTAGTCCACAATGGCAATTTTGTAATTTCAGAGTCAACCGGAGTATGCGTGGCGTAAAATTTCGTACGCAGGGTGTACCTGGGTTCACATTAGTACGTTACGCATATGCTGGTACGGAGGGTGTATACAGCCAGGGTGCAAACCCTAAATCTTGGGGTTTGGACCCTATTTAGGCACATTTTATAGTCTCATGCACATTCTTATCTTCAACCTCATTCCTCATTTCGAAACCCTAAAGAGTATTACTGCATTGTGATGCTTGTAGAGACATTTTTGGTGCCTTTTGGAGCTTTTGGAGGAGAAAGAAGAGCATTGCGGTGGTGGTGTTTCACTCAAGGCTTGGGATCCAGCTTCTTGTTCCACTTATGCACCTTATGGAGGTAAAAAGCTTCAAACTTGGTGTAGAAATCTTATGGATCTAGTTTTAGCTTAAAGTTGTTCCCCTTTTTTTTACTCAAACTTGGTCTTTGTGAGTAGAAGGTACTCCAAGGCATTTGAGTTGTCCTTTAAGAGGTTTTAAGGTGTGTTAAGACATAAAGTTAGGTTTTTTGTCATTAGTTTCTCTCCATGCAAGTGCTAGACTGTCTTATTGGGTTAAGAGACTAGGGTTTTTGAAGTTAAGGTCTTAATAGTCACGCTAAACCATATAGTTGGAAACTTTATGGTTAAGAACATCTTTTGTTGCCTAGATCTGAAATTTCGACATGAGTGCTTAAGGAATTAAGCACTTATTAAGAGGGGTGGTGACCAGCCACGTACGTCGAGAATACTGTGGGGTACGCTACTCATACCAGGTCAGCTCCTCGATCCTCGGTCAACTGTAAAATGCACCCTGCATACATGATGAGTACGCCCTACATATAACTGATTAACCCGGTTGACTTGGTTCACTTTGACCGAATTTTCTTGGGTTTGACCTAGGGGTATTTTAGGTATTGTAGCCTATAAGCTGAGTTTGAGTTAATGAAATTATTAAAGTGATTGGTAGAGTTAATCTCCATGCGGCTTGCTATTCAGTTTGCTTATCTGTCTGTGAGGTGAGTTTTCTCACTATATCCATGGGTCAAAGGCACCAATGCCGACTCATTACTTGCTATGTTGTATTCTAGTTGTCTTTATGATAATTATATGAAAGAGTAGGGTTTTGACCTAGCAATTGTATGAAAGACCAGGCTCTGGCCCCTGACACTCATATGTAAGATCGGGATTTGGCCATCAACATTGCAAGGAAAGACCGTGGGGGTAGCCCATGGCACTCATTTGTAAGACCTGTATTTGGCCATCCACATGCAAGGAAGGACCATGGGGTAGCCCATGACACTTGTATGTTTTGTATATGAGGTATTTTGGGGAACTCACTAAGCTTTATGCTTACAATTTACTTTTATGGTTTCAGGTACTTCCGATTGGAAAGGGAAAGGTCCGACATGATGACACAACATCCTTCCCTCATGGTTTCCGCATTTGAAATAATTTGTACTCTGATGTTTTGATACGATGACTTGATATAGGTTTTGAACAATTAATTAATGAATGATTTGGTTGATCTTTAAATGAAAATTTTTATCACTATTTTCGGGATGTTACGTTAATAAATAAATAAAATCTTTGTTTGCCATATATCATTCTCAAATTCTTTTGGAAACATATCATTTTGTGGTTATTTTAAATTAAATTGTTTACACATGTCATTTTATGTTTTGTTTTTTCATTTTATTAACTAGCATATAGTATTCAAATATAATAATTGTTTAAAATGTAATGATAAATGCATATTAACTTAATTAATATAATTTTTCTTGTAATTTCAAAAATTTTAAATTGAAGCACAATTATTTCCTTTGTTTATTTATTTAAATTATTTTTTTAATTTAAAAGAAAAATGAACACTTTAATGTTAATAATTCAATATTTTCCTCACTTTCATTATTAATTCAAATTTAATGTTATAATTAAGGTGTAACTAACCTAGTGCTACTTTTTATAACTTAACCGGACATATAGTTAGTTATAATTTCTTCTCCCCCACCCTAGCTGCTTCCCTATCGCCAGTCAAAAGTTCAATCCACGGGTAAGAACTTCCGGTCGACTTGCTTCCTTGAATCCTACTATTGCCAATCCCCACATTTAAGGAATTCTAGCAAGTGTTCATATTTGCATAGGTGATCAGTGAACCTCCTTAAAAAGCTTTAAAGGCATAAATCCCGGCTAGTAAAGCCAAGGAGATAAGAAGGAATTGATTGAAGTGTTTACATGATCAGGTCCAGAGGGACGGGTAAGCTGGCAGCTTACTGTTGCATCCCCTTCGCTTACCGGGAAATAGTGACCCCCAGCAAGTACACTATACTGACCGATGTTGGATCCATACCCTGTAAAGGACTTGGGAAGAAGCCCCTAAAAGGCTAATTCCCATTTCCTTACATACAGGGGAGGTGAAGTGGACGGAGGTCAACCCTCGCCCCTATAGGTGTATGGGTTGGTGTTCTCAAGCTGAGACAACAATGTTGTATCTGCACCTATTCTAAGGGTCTATTAGAGCCTTATAACCCTGTACTAAAAAGGCTCCAATAGGGTCCTATCTCTTAGTTATCAAAAGACGAGATGTCTGAAGGCAACATGGTCGTATAATGCTTTTTAGGAGACCAACACAAGCTACAAGTAAAGGTCAGTCTGTATCTCATTTACTATATACACACACACACACACATATATATATATATATATATATATATATATATATATATAGCTAGTATATATAGCTAGGTTCAAATGTGGATTGACATATATTGTGAAGACGTGTGGACAATGCTATTATGTGAGAATGACAAATAAAATATGTTATTTAATAATTTGAATACGTTCAATCTCACATAACTATTGTTATTATCACATATTCTCCCTAATTAAATTGTCTATAAGGTTAGAAAAATGCAAAAAAGTCCTTAGGGTATGCATTTTTTTGGGGTTTTAGTCCAAACCATGACTTTTTTTGGATTGATGGTCCTTTTGAGCTAGTTTTATTATGTTTTTGGTCCCACTGAATGGTGAAATGATTGTAATACCCTTGGGTTATTTATTTTTTATTTATTTTGCATTTCTTTCATTTTATAAAATCTAAATACTTATTTATTTATTTATTTAACTAATTAAAAAAATAACTCTCTCTTTCTCTCTTTCTTTCTCTCTCTCTCTCTCTCTCTCTCTCTCTCTCTCTCTCCACCGTATACCCCCACCTCCTTCTCCATTTTCTTTTTACCCAAAATGAACACTTAATCTTCTTCATCTCTTCCTTCTTAATCAAAATTCCACATTTACCCACTAATCAGTTATATTCAATGCTAGTAATACCAACAAACCCAGATTTCATGAACTCAATTTGGGTTCCCCTGTTTCCCCTTTACGACCTAGACTAGTGGTAATCGACCCACCATCTTCTCCATACGACGACGGTATGTGGTGGCTATGTATGGCGGTTGTGGCGGCAGTGTGTAGTAGCGCTGCTCTGGGGGCTTCTGCTAGTTCTTTTCTGCCTAATCTCGACGGGAAAGATGAACGGGGGAAGGGAGAAGTCTGCTGGTGGTCGGTCGATACTTACGGTAGAGAGGGTTGGTGTTGGTTGTCGATACAGAGAGAAAGACGAGGTGGCAACCGGTGTTTCTTGGCGGAGGTGATGGCAGGTGGATGCTGGAGTGTAGGCAATAGGTGGACGGAAGCAGTGGCGTCGGGGTGTTTGATGGTGGTGGGTCACGACAGGAGGAGGCGGAGAGGCTACCACAGTCGGCTATGGTGGCCCTCTTCGTTGGTGGAGTGAGAACCAGAGAGAGGGAGTGAGTTTGGAGATTAAAAGGAGGTCGAGGGAAGAGATTCAGATGGCAACAATTGTGGCGGTGCGTGGGATGTCACAAAACAACAGGGGCAGTCGCCCTTTTCCGGCGACCCTTTGTGGGTCTTCTTCTAGTTGGTGGCAGCGACAAAACAAAGGGAAGAAGAGTAGTAGTGCATCACAATAGTTTTATGGAGAGAGAGAGAGAGAGAGAGATTGGTGGGCCCTCTTATTTTTTATTTTTTCAATAAATTTATAATTATTAGATTTAACAAAAATGAAAATAAAATAGAAAATAAATACCCCAAGGGTATTAAAGTCATTTCAGTTTACTAAAGGACCAAATATGCAACTAAACTAGCTCAAAATGACCACTAATCCAAAAAAGTCGAGGTTTGGACTAAAACCCCAAAAAATGTATACCACAGGGACCATTTTTGCAGTTTTGTCATAAGGTTATTATAGACTTTTTATTATTATTCTCATTCTGCCAGAATGTTGTTAGAATGTTTATTTAATCGTAATCTTTAAGAATGAAAATGAGTGCAAAATGATGTGTGAGCACAACAATGAATAAGAATTAATGAGAATGCATGAAAAATGATGATAGTTGTGTAAGGTTGAACGTATTCAAATTACTAAACAACCTATTCTCTTAGTAACTATCATAAAATAGCATTGTCCACACGTTCGCACAATAGTTGTCCATCCGCATTATAACCTACCTCTCTCTCTCTCTCTCTCTCTCTCTCTCTCTCTCTCTATATATATATATATATATATATATATATATATATATATATATATATATATATATATATATATATAGGTTCAGATTCATTTGAGACCATTCTAATTTTGTGAGACCGTTAGACCAAATCAAAAAATAATTTTAAAATACAAAATAAATGGAATGAAATAAATGTATCTTGAACGGTTATTTGTATTAGTTCCAACAGAATGAAATAAATGTATCTTGAACGAATAAGTTACATACGAGTTATGATGTGAATGTGCAGACAAGTTCTAAATGGATATTGGAATAAGCTGTAATAATAAAAAAGTATAGACAATGATAACATTTGATGATATTGTATTTATTTAACGCATTTCAACCGTTTCGATAGTCTCAGATCCGTTGGTGTTATAATAGCTAGCCGTGAATGTAAATAAATATTATAAGTTGAGTGGGTGTGTTCTGTTTTCTTGTGTTGATTGTACCCAGGAAACCACTTCTTCTAGTTATGAAAAGCAGCAACTACGTGTCGGGCTTCGGGAAAGGCATCCAACACAGGACAAGTGGATTCCATTTGTTAATATTATCCACTGATACAAACCTAGTATTCATCGAATTCAAGTTTGATGCCTAGAAAGTATAGTTAAACATACTTATTTGATACTGAAAAGCCAAAAAGGAAGACGGTTTTGTGACAGAAATTAGTTTCCTTTTCTTTAATTTTGTTTTCCTTTTTACTCTCGTAGTGAACTTCCCACCTATGCCCCTCTCACATCTCATCTCTTTCTCTCTTTTAATATCGATCATATTCTGCCTTTTTATTAATTTCAGCATCTTCTTCTCTACCCCCCATATCTTTTCAACAGGAGGAAGACAAAACATTGGTACCATGTTTCTGTCCTAGCTAGTGTAGTACAAGGAGTGCACCTAAGCTAGCTCAAAGCATCTGGTTAGTGTTCTTAATTAACTTTCTTCTGGTTCTCTTACTTTCTACTTTCCTCGCTTATGTTCGTTCTCTTACTTTTACAACCTGCATCTTTAGAACTGCTGATCATTTTGCCAACGAAACATGAAATTGTACCGAATTAATAAGGATCTTATACTCTTTGTGAAGGATAACATACCAAATTAGGTCCATCCCTAGTGATATTAGATCATTCCTGCTAGCTTTGTATGTAACAGTTTTGACTTGAAAACTTATAATTCTAAATCAAAGAAGCTGGATATGAAATAGAGAACAGGTCATGAAGATATATTCATGGTCTAAAATGGCTATAGATTACTGTGGTTTATCCTTAGATATGTCCTATTGATGTGTGGATTCAGTTTACATGATCAAATTTGGTATAGTGACGATTTGGGTCTACGGGCAATTTGCATTGGGCCATGGGTTCAATGGCGTTAAAACGGGCGGATAGCTAGAAAAAGAAACAATGAAACAGCAGAATGAAATCACTATGGTTATATCTGCTTCCCCCAGTTGACCTCGTTTAGGATAGGAAAATATGTTTCAAATTGGCCTAACCATATTAATTAGAATGGGTACTGAAACTACACGTCATATTCAAACAAGCCTTTAACTAGTTTTTTGCTAGTGAGGCCGTTAATCTCGGAAGCTAAAAGTTCACTCGTATACGATTGTGTCCTTCGGGACCTTGGTGCATTTTTCTTTAAACGCTTAATGGATGCTACTCATATGATGTTAGTGGTAGTAAAGGAAAAGTAGGGCTGCAATATCGATTTTGGTATATGGAATATATGTATTAATTTTTTAATAAAGGCATGGTATCAAATGTCTTTAACCAAGATCTATTATGGCAAGATTGATTATTAAAACATATCTTTCAATAATTTAGGTAATAACCGCATTATTTTAGTGATGTTTTTTTTTTTTTTTTTTTTGTATTTGTTTACTTAAAGATTTTTATTTGTATTTTTATTTTTTTTTATATACATGCCAGTCACCACAGTTTATTTATTTAAAACTAGGTGTAAGACCCATGTATTACATAGGTTAATTAAAAAATATTAAATATGAAGGACTAAATATTTAAGAACTTTGGATTTATAAGATAATAAGAAAAATAATGAATTATTAAAATTGATTTTTTTATCATTTAAATTTAAATAAATAAACAAAATAAGTAATGTGTTTTAATTTGAAAATTTTGAAATAAAAAGATAAGTCCATTAATTAAATTGATATTCATTTGTTGTTATATTTATTGTAATTATTATATTAAAATATTATGTAAAAATTATTAAAATAAAAAAACCTATAAAATAATATGTAAAAAAAATTAATTCAAAATAATCATAAAATAACATTAAACAAATTAAATAAAGATACGACGAAGTGGTAAAAGAAAAACTTTTATTTATTACAGTACATTGAATTTGAGCAATTATTTTTAAAGTGCTTAAATTTCAAATTCCTTATTATGACAAATAAAGCATCTTAATGGTAATACTAATATAGTAAATGATACAAATACGTTAGTATTAAATATACCTTTGTACACAATAACTGAAATTTAAATGCAAAAATTATTTTCTTTCGGTCATAATGCAAAATGTTTAAATTTTATTTTTAATAATTTTGTAGAACAAACAAAAGAAATATACAGTAGAATAACATAACATGAGACTCATAATAAAAATAATAATAACTCTAAAAATTTCTGTGTTTCCTATGCAAACGATATGCACGCAATTATAATATATGAATAGATATAAAGAAGACAAAATAATTGTTATTCTTCACACGATTAAGATTAGTATAACGTCAATTGACAAATTAATGAGTTTTATTTTCGATCTTCGTGTGAAGTTTACAATTATATTGATTTTTATATATAGTGCGACATAAATATAAATCAAATCTAGTCTCACAATATGGGGAAAAACATACTATCATTTCTGGTTTTGTATTTCTATTACCAATGAACCACATCTTTGATGTATGCCACCATTTGTTCCAACACATCAATCTCAACAGCTCAACAATCTTGCATTTGGTGGTTGTGTAATCAATAAACGACTGTCCACCATAATGTGTAGGTCTTGTCAAACCATATGTAATCTCATATTATATATAGCCCACCGCCTTCGAATTATTTTCTACAAGGTCACCCAAAGCTAGCATAACTTCAATTTCTTTGTTGTTACAATCTTAGTAAACATATGTTAGATTCATTGTACCAAGGTATTTCTTTCAATGACAATCCATCACTAATCAGTTTCAATGAAGTTTTATGTAGATTTGTTTTGTATTCCCGTGAGAAAGTAGATTATTTGTGAGATACATACATTATGAATGTATAATAAAGAATGAAGTCTTCTCGTTTTATTCCTAATTGTTGTTGAAAGTTCCTCAACTAGAGTGCCATTGTTTTATAGTCTAGACATAAACTAGCAGTTGTACAACTAATAACGAACAAATATCATGTGGTCCTCGTACACAAGTACGAACATCCTCCTACTTTGATTTGTGAATGCTTCTAAGATAACTCTTTTTTTTTGTAACAATATGGAATTGTAGAAGTGCCTTTTAATTAGCATACCGGAAAAATGATTTTATCTATATTGCTCTCTCCGTAGATTAGAAATAAGCATTCTAACAACCCTAGAAATATGAAATGTCAATGGCCTAGTGCATAACATCATATATAAAGCTGCATACTACTAGTGTGTAAGACTACTAGCCATCTCTTACTCACTTCAAACAAGATTTGCAATGATTGTATCTCTGAGAACTTATGCAGACTTGCTTAAGGTGCATTTCTATATGTAGCTTCTTTTATACATATCTCAAACACTTTCTCAATTTAGCTCTATTTGGTAAATTTTAAATTCATACATCTCTCTGTGTGTGTGTGTGTGTGTGATTTTAGTCATGCTAAATATCTATTTAGTGTTCCCATATCTTTCATCTCTAAATGTTTTGAAATTTCTCTTCACTATGTTGGTTTCCTGCTTATTTAATACACCAACAACACTACGTCAACTTCTCGAAAGAGTATAATATATGAGGAATCAACCTTTTCTACTAGAAACAGTGATCCATATAACAACTTATGTATATATTTCTCTATATGTAGTTTTCACAGTTCACATCGCTTTGTGTTACTGTTTTCTAAAATCTATATAGACTTTTCTTAAATTCACACTAAGTTTTCATTACTAATCAAATGAAACAATGTTGTGGTAGCATCTATATATATTCATTAATGTTTCCGTGTAAGAAAGGTGTCTTAACTTAAAGTTGTTCCGAATGTAAGTTTCCTATAACCCTAATACCCATCACTAATTTAATTATGGAAATCTTTATAACTAGAGACAATAACTTCTTATAATCAAATACATTGTAATGTTGGAACCTTTTAACCACCAATATGACCTTCTATATCTTCATGTCATCCTGTTTATATTGATCTTGAAAATCCACTCATTTTGTAGTGCTTTTTTTCTTATTTTTGACTTGTCTAATGACCAAGTATGGTTCTTATATCAAGTGAACTCAAATGATCGTTAGCATTATTTTTGTATACGAAATCCTTCATTCTAGTCTATTTCTAGTCAATAGAAAAGAGGTTGTTGATGAAGAACATCTAGCTTGAGGTGTTTTATCTATAGTGGATCTTCTAATATTATGGATTTCTACATCTTCTTTAGCTTCAAATTATAAACTCACACTTTCCTCTAAGCTCCCATTAATATAGAACTCCCAACCTCCTTTAAGCACCCACTACTCCTTGAGCCCTAAGTTATCTTTGAAGGACTAATATATCTTGTAATGTTACTCTATATTCTAAGATTGTAATGTTATTCACATTACAATCTTGAGCCCAAAGTTATCTATGAAGGACTAATATATCTTGTAATGTTATTCTCTATTCCAAGATTGTGTATCTAAAATTCATTCTCATTGAATATTACATTTACGCTTCTAATGAACCTTCTACTTTAATTATTAACCTTATCCAAATTCAAGCCAATAAGTAGGCATTCCCTGACCTATTCCTCAAACTTGCATATATTTTAACATCCTTGATCTTGGTATGAGAGACATGTGTAAATACTCTGATGTATTTAATATTCATATCTTTTAGTTGACATTTCTCTTTTGAACTTTTGGAAATCTTATTTAATTGAGTGTAAAGTTAAACCTTTCTTCAGCTTTAGTCTATATATGTAACATAGTAGCATGATAACTGATTGTTGAAACATATGTAGGGTCGTACATAATAGTTTGAACCAACAGTAACATAAGAAAATGGTATATGGGATTTCATTTGGTCATATACACTCTGTTTTGCATCTTCTAAAATACAAAATCAAAAATTATATCCTTCAAACTTGTGTATCTTAACTAGGCTAGTAAGTACGAGGCAAAATATGAGTTAATTTGGTAAAACAGTAAGTATGCTTTTAGTGAGTATATATAATGCTACATTTCAACCTAGATGTCATGGAAGAAAAGCATGTTCCTCAGTAGATCGAACATTTAGGGGAGTTCAGTCAATAAATATTGAATCGGATGATGTGGCATTTCTGATGGAGAAGGTGATGGAAAAGGTTGATGGATAAGCTTCTCTATATAAATTCATGTAGAATACTTAGCTTCTCTATATAAGGTCACTCATAGTTCTCCATATCAAAGTTTATCTTACTTTGATACATCTATCTATTTTAGTGTGAACATTAAGGTTGTACTTTATGCCTTAGTTACATCACTATACATTTTGAGACTCTGTGATAGCACTACTATATATATAGTATTGTAGTCGTAAGTGTTAGTGAGAGAGTTCTTACATTTCTATATTTATACACTTGAGATTACCTTCCAAACTAATTAAGATTAAACAAAATTATTTACACCTTGTATGGATTTCATTATCGGTTTATTCATGCTTAATTGTTCTTAATTCCTTAATTTCATTTACATAGGATTGTATATGATCAGCTTTAAAGGAAAGAGAAAGCCTCGATTTCAATGTTGTTTCTATTTGACCAATATGCTTTTGACTTGTAAGACCAGTTTCTATGAAACATGTCTCCCAATATGCTTTAATGTCCAATCGCTATTAATCTTTCGTAGAATTCATACTTTTCAGCTTTTCTACTTAGTATAGAGACAAGAAAAAGCACCTTTTCCTAATGCATTAAAATAGCCATTGACCATATTTTCATTTGTATCTTGCTGTCTTGATTTCTTTTCAAATTAGCACTTTTCAATCAAATACATATGCACAAAACCCACTTTTTACCATTAATCAATTACTTTTTAATTCTTCCGGATGAATGTATTTTGACAATGCTCATAGAATATGTAACACTTGCAATATTATCTTGCACACCATATACTCATATCAAGAATAATTTGATCCACTTGCATCTGTGTAATCAATTCTTCTTTAATGTAACATTCACCTTAAGTGTGCTTTGAGTCAAAAATTAAAGGACAAAATTGTTCTAATTAACTTCGACTTTCATCATGAATTAATAATCCCAAATAAGGTGTCCCATCAAATTAATATTCAATAATTAAAAACTCGTTTTAGGAATTTTTTTGAGATTGAAATTTGGAGAAAATTCCTTATAAAGTTGTTTCCCACCAGAAAAAATATGATTTGAATATAAAAAGATCCAATATCATATCCTTGAGAAAAATGTAATCTTCTTCTCTCTTTGGTAGGCACACAAAAATTATCAAACACAAATTGTACCATCCAAGAGACTTTTTCTAATTTCTCTAATATCGAACTTCTTCATCGTGAAGAATTTGAGAAAGATATTTCCTTTCACATTTTTGGCTTTGAAATTAGACATCATAGCAACATTAGAAGACTTTTGCTTAGGCACACTAATTTTCTTGGTTTTACTCTTCCTCTTCTTCTTTTTTGACTTTTTCAAGCATGAAGTTTTGAAACCAAGAGCTGATCATCTTTCTTCACAACTGCGACATTATATTTTTGTATCATATCATTTGGAGTTTGATACATTTGAACATCTTGAATTGTGTGTTTTCTATAAGTCACCATTACTTCAAATGAATTACAAGAACAAGAACAAATATTCAGTTTGCGTTCCAATAGAACAAAACACTTTCACAACTTTAGGAAATTTTCTTTGATATTCTTCATTTGGCACATCAGATTTGAAGTCTAAATCTTTTGAACCATAAGAATTTTCCAAAACACCTAACTCTCCCTCAACATGATCATTTGGAATTGTCTCCTTTTCTGGAACATCAAAAACATCATGAACATTATAAACGTCTTCAAGAACACCTTTATAAACTTCATGATAATTTGTGTAATATTCAAGTGTATTTCTTCCATATTTGCATTTAGCAAGAGGAATTCCTTTTATGAATTCACCATCTTTCTTATTTGTTCGTCTCTCTTGATATGTTCTAATCAACCGATCAAACAAAACATTGTTGTTATTCAGATAAATCAAATGACTAATTAATTCTCCATCCTCATTCTTTTATATAGAAGAAATGTATATATTATCACTTATCAATCTAACAATCAAGAAATAAAGGAATTTTTCAAACGAGTAGGTATAAGGGTAATCTCCATTCTATACCAACCATTTCTCATTAATTGCTTCTTCTATTTTAGATCAAATACCAAAAACATCACCGGATCTTCAATATTTCAAGAGAAAGAAAATAAATATGAAGAGAATGATGGGTTTTGAGCATAACAAACAATCCTTATGTGTACATGCAACCTTAATTTGTAGGATCTAGGTTTTCTCTAATTGAACATACAAATATTGAACACAAAAGAATAAACCTTAGGAGCTACCTACTATTTTCAAAATTCATATTAAAAGATAGTAGACATACCTTTAATTGGTATGTATTAATAACAACGTAGATCCAAGAGTCCTTGAAGCTTGAAAGATCTTTGGTAGCAAGTGCCACAAGTGTCGTGCCTTTAATGGTTCACAAACAAACCTAGCAACCAAGGAAAACTATAGAGAGAGAGAGAGAGAGAGAAAGAGAGGAGAAGCCTAAATTTCTTCCAAGGCACTTAAAAGGAAGGCTTGGCTGAAACTCAACCATAATGAGGGTTTATATAGGTGTTAGGAAGGTATTGGATAAGGCAGGTATCTCCAAGATAACCCTAATCCCTTAACTTCCTCTCTAAGGCATCCAAGGCACCCTTAGAGCCCAAGGAAACCCTAGAGACACTCTAGATTTTGTTCCACTCTCTTTAGGGAGGTTCTAGAATTGCCCAATGCACAACTATTGAACATTGTCACATTTAGTCCATGCACTTTTAATTAATTCATTTAAGTCCATAAGTAATTCCAAATTAATTTCTGATTAAATACTAATTAAACAATATGATTTCTAATTAATATATTATTTCCATAATACATTAATAAATCATTTATTAATGTACTTATACATCACACAATACAAATTGTATAACTCCAAGTTTCTGTCCAATTGAAACTTGGGTGATGAGAATTCCTTTTAAATTGGTCAATCATGACATTACCACAATTGATATAATTTAGAATCAAATCCATATTTAACATTGCTAGAAATGTAACCACTAATTTTCATAAATGTCATAGCAAGGAAACATAAAGTAAACAAAAAATCACTTTATTAATAATGATCGGAAAAATTTTGTCCTCATAATACAGATATATGAAAACTCTGTTTCTAGATATTTCCTAAACAATCTATCATAACTCCTAAGCAGCTTAAAAATCTGATCATCGAACTATACGACTGAGATCCATCTCTCACGATTAGATTCAACTTACCTTTCTTAAGCTTCCTTCTTTCTCTTAGATTCTGCAAAACATCAAAATGTGACTATCACATCATGTATTAAGAATCTATGAATAGGAACTTAATAAAATAATGGAGTTATATAGTGGATGTACCTGAAGTAGCGTCACAAAACTTGACTTTACTATCTCCAAGTTCTTTCAAGTAGTCTGGGCAGCTTCGCATCCAATGCCCCTTCCGTTAGCAATAGAAACTCATGGACCTTTTTGGATTAGCACATGGAACTATCTCAGAATTAGCCTTTCTTTTTACCATATGGCCAAACAGTTTGACCTTAGCCGATCCCTTTCTATTGGGAAGATAACCCTTTTCTGGACTACTAATATTGCTATTGTCACTGTCCATGGAAATTTCGGTGACAGATCCTTCAAACATATTTGCTTGACTTGTGCTCTTAAGCATTTCTGCTTCAGCAACAATCAACATATATGTTAGATCAATTAGGGTCATGTCGTGGTCCCTCATATATTGGTCTTTAATGAACTGACTATGCCATTTACGAAGCGAAACTAGAACCAAGTCAATGGCCAGCTCCCTTGGGAAAATGACACCCAACATCCCTAATCTGTCAATGTACAATTTCATTTTCAAAACAAGCGCACATACAGACTTTCCATCTGGATGTTTATATGCCAATAGGGCTTGAGTAGTTTCATAATTTTCATCTTGATGAAGACATGACTTAGGGAGAGTCACTGGAGGAGGTCGAGGAAGAGTTGGAGAAGCATTATTTCCGGTTCAACCATTTCTTGAAGAAGGGAACATTCTTTCACCTTGATCAACATGTGCAAGATCATCTTCAGATAGAGAAGGAAAAACATTTTCGAAAGAACGAGGAAGACCATTATTGTCTGAACTTGACATCTATAAAGGGAGAATAGAGAATTCAAGTTGATTTTAATCATTAATTATCAACCTAAAATTTTAAATTAAGGCTAGGATCCATATTTTCGATTCAAATTTTGAAGATGGATGTCGTAATCAAATTCGAATCTATTTTAGGTATGTAAAGCATTTACCAATTTCAATCTTATGAAACTCCTAGATCTTTTGAAATTCATTGAACTATTCAATGGCATGTTTAATCTCGATTATGCTCTCACTTTTTGACTGGGATGTCGAATATCACAAACGAGATGTGAATAACCATGCAATTTAGCTTGGTACTCTCGATGTTATTTATCATCTGAAATTAACATGCCAGTTAACCACACACGTTCCATTAATTCAATGATAATTTACTAGACACCCATTGCCAACAATATTAGTCCTATATCAATGTGTCAGTTAACCACACACGCTCCACTAACGACCAATAAGGTGCAATGTGCAATTTCATGGGTTAGCATCAACTTCACATTTTCCCAAAGGTAACTAAGAATGGGATTTTAGAAAATGGTTTAGTTACTTTATCATTATACATTTAATGAGGGTTAATTGTCCTATCAAACCTGTGCGGGTAATGAACCTCCACCATATAAGAGAGCGGTGGGTAAGAATAGATACCAAATGGTGGTCATTTTACATGCTACTTCATTAAACTTTCCTTATAGTATGGCTTACTGAATGAGGCGTACTAGTGGTTCAACTGACTTTTCTTATACATATACTATATATTAAACTCTTAATTATAGAGTATAAGGTGAATTTTAAACATTCTAAAATTCCAAGGGTTTAATCTTTTAATAAATTAAACTTTTAATTTAATTAAATTTAAAAGAATTATGGATTTATTACTTATCCTTTACTTAATCAATTAATTAAATTAATAATAAGATCCATAATGATGTATTTTAACTTTTCTAAATAATAAGGTTTTTTATCTTTAAAATTTTTGAAATTAAAAATAGTTTTAATTAAATTTAAAAGAAATTTGATTTAATAATTATCTATTAATTAAAACTATTAATTAATTTATTAAATTATCTAAGGATTATCCAATTAAATTAATCAAATTAATTTAACCTAATCCCAATACACTAGATCTCGAAAATATGGGAGGGATCTTACAAATCCTCCGATTATCTTAATAAACAAGAACAAGATAACTACCAAAAATAAAAAAAAAAATTCACACCAAATCTCTAACTTCTATAATGTGGAAAATCTTTGGTAAGAAGGCAAGGATTTCAATCCTTGCCTTATATTAAAAAAAATCCCTAGGATTAGGAAACCTTAGATTTCGAAACTTAGGAGGCCAAAGGAAAGGGTTAAAACCCTTAGGCAAATTTTCGAAATTAGGGTTAGAAACCCTAACATATGAAAACCCTAATGCTGATGGGTTTAATTTCCATAAACCCTAATTGTCAAGTTCAACCAATTGCATCATATTCAATAAAAAACAATCCTAGGCTCTGATACCACTAATGGGTTTTGAGAATAACAAAAAAATCCTTATGTGTGCATGCAACCCTAATTTGTAGGATCTAGGTTTTCTCTAATTAAACATACAAGTATTGAACACAAAAGAATAAACCCTAGGAGTTACGTACTATTTTCGAAATTCATATTAAGAGATAGTAGACATACCTTTAATTGTTATGTAGTAACAACAATGTAGATCCAAGAGTTCTTGAAGCTTGAAAGACCTTTGGTAGCAAATGACACAAGTGTCGTGCCTCTAATGTTTCACAAAAAAACCTATCAACCAAGGGAAACTATAGAGAGGGGGGAAGCCTAAATTTCATCCAAGTCACGTAGATGGAAGGCTTGGCCGAAATTCAACCATAATGAGGGTTTATATAGGTGTTTGGAAGGTATTCGATAATACAAGTATCTCCAAGATAACCTTAATCCGTTAACTTCCTCCATAAAGCATCCAACACACCATTAGAGCATAAGGAAACTCCAGAGACACTCTAGAGTTCGTCCCCCCCCCCCCCCCTCTTTAGAGAGGTTCTAGAATTACCCAATGCTCAACTATTAAACATTGTCACCTTTAGTCCCTGCATTTTTAATTGATTCCTTTAACCCCAAAATTAATTTCTGATTAAAATTCATTAAACAATATGATTTCTAATTAATATATTATTTCTGTAATACATTAATAAATCATTTATTTTGATTTCTAATTAATTTATTAATCAAGCAATAATTTAATAAATCATTCTTCTCTCTCTAATAGTCATCATATTCAATTGTCAGGTTTGAAGGCAACCCAAAAGGACTGTGTTGCTATCAATTCAAGTTTATACCAATTATTGTTATGGTATTAGACACCTAATCCATCAGAGAATTCTAGAGAGAGAAAGTAGATCTAAAATGAATTTTAAGAGATCTAGAACAAATCTATGAACAAAATATGAATCTCTTCAAAAAAATTGTTTCTAAAACACGAATCAATAACAAATCTGAATGACTTTTTGAATAAGAAAAATGATCTAAAAAAATGTTCTACAGAGAGAAAATCGAATCTGATTGAATCAAAGAAGAGAATTCGATTTATTGAACAACAATTCCTTCCAAAGAACTCAAAGACTAATGTAGCTTAAACCTCCATGATTAAATCATTATTTCAGATAGTTGTTCTTGAAATAGTAGCTTAAACCTCCAATATTAAGCTCAAATAACACATGTTGGATCCCATGGAAATGCCATTGCGGAATCAATAACATTCAAGCATGAATCAAAAAATAATGAAATCAAAAAGTAGTAAATAGTTATGTTTAAACTCAATTAGTCATCAAGGAAATATTAAGTGTACAAATATGGAAATGTAAAAGCTTTATTTCTAATACATAAGACTACAAGACTATATATTAGTGCTATCCCAGAATCCAAAATGTATAGTGTGAATAAGGCATAAAGTATAACCTTAATGTCCACACAAAAATAGATAAATATATCGAAGTAAGATAAACTTCGATATAGAGAGAACTATCCATGACCTTCAATAGAGAAGTTAGGTCTTCTACATGAACTTCTATGGAGAAGCTTTTCTATAAGCCTTGTCTATCACCTTCTCTATCAAAAATATCACATCATCTGATTCGATACTTCTTGACTTAACACTAATGTTCAAAATAAGTGGAGTATGGGTATATGTACTCATATATCCGCTACAAGATCCAATAAAATTATTGAATTTGTAGTTAGAAAAAGGTTTATACATAAACTATTAAGGCAAATTGAGTTACTTTGGCAAAAATGCACATATAGACAGTTAGGATTGTCAGTAGCTTTAGAAGCCAAATAACATGGTTGGTAGGCGGTTTGAGTTGTCCTCAAGTAGTCCCAAACTTATTTATTTCTCCTACTTTTCTTCAATATAAGCATGTTTTCCAACTAAACCCAAGTGATAATCCTATTGGACACCATACATGTGTGTTGCCTCTTAAGATATAATTTCGTATTTTACCATCGTCATTCGTTACGTATTAGATCAAAATCGTATCATACTATCATACTATCATACTATACTTATAAATGAAGTATTTTTCCTTTCATCACATCAATTTGAAACTTCCAACTTTTCATATTTCCATATAATATATTTTCTAACTTAAATATCTTATTAATTATAAATATTATCATAAATTGAAGACTTCTTGAATTATCAATAACTTAACTTTAGTGTTAAATGCATAACCCAAATTAATATATCAAACAAACTTAAAAAAATAATGTAAAATTTAAAACCTAAAGTAAAATATCAAATAAAAAAAAAAAAAAACAAAACTCAATGTATAGTTTTTACAAGAGTTAAAAAGAAAATATTGAATACAATAACCGTAAAATAACATAAACCTAAAAGTAAAACTAACTAAAAGATCTTTAAAAACCATTTTTTATAATAACTAAATTTCAGTTAAGTTGTTTTTAAATTACTTTATAATAATAATAGTTAAAATAACATAAAGTTATAAAATTAAATTATACTACATCACAAACAATCATTGATAATTTAAAGAATCATCATTATGAAATTAGAACGTCGTCAAATTTTCCTTAAAGTTAGTAAATCATAACATTAGTTAATTAAAATAGATGAGAAAGATAACTAAATTTGTATAATTATAATTACACAAAATTCTCAATGTCACTATAATATTTAACAACTTGTCCCATTTTAATGCAACCGGTAAACCAAAATATAATTTGAATATTCATGATAGTATTTCACACGTTACAAATATTCAAGACTCATTTGAATACTTGTAGATAAAATACATATGTAAATATTTGTACTAATCTAAAAATTAGAAAATTGACATGATTAAATACTCGTGCTTGCTAATTCGATTATGCTTATCTTAATTCAAAGTCCCCACCCTTTTAAAGTCTGAATATACTTCATAATCATATATGTAATTCCTATACATCATGTACATACAATACGCTTTTTCAAAGCAAGTATAAGAAGGTAAACTTTAGGCTTGCCAGTACAACTGAATTTATACTTAGGAATATTAAAAATGTGATTCAGTCCATAAGTGTGAGCTGTAGTCATATATATTCATCCTCTATTACCAATTGTAGAGTTATTGCACAAGTATTTTTGTTAGCCCATTAGTCAAAGGACCTGTCAAATTTGTATCTGTTCTAACAAACTCAATATAGATAAATGCATTCATGAATAATTATCCAACCATAATATGTTTAACACCCAATGGTCTATACTTGATATTACAAATTTTGTTGTATTCATTACCCAAAATGGTTTCACTATCACAGTGGACAGAAATAGCTCCAATTTGATTTAACTATTGTTAAATCTCTTAAACTTAATTTCAATACATGTTCACTTTACTAGTACAAGCTAGTGCAACAAACTTAATTTCTATTATTAGTTTTGCAATGTAAGTATCTTCATTGGGTGTCTAAGAAACCGAACATCCACCAAGGAATAATAACTAACCACACATAGACAAATGATATTTGATGTTAGATATCAAACTTCCATCTTAATATTATTTCTAGTGCTTGTCATGGAATACACCTAGCAACAATCTTATTAGATTATTCTAAGTCTGAAATTGAATTCACAATATTATGCATCATTTTCACACTTGAATCAATAAGAGTGCTTATAGGAGAAAAATCATCATATTTAAACTTGTTGTGATTTGTCTTATTATAATGTGATTATGTATTAACAATACTTTTATTTACCCATTTAATCCTAATCCTATTGATTACATCAGTCTCCCAAATCTCCTTCATGGAAGTTTAGATGAAAACAACCTATTAGTTTCATCTACTTGATTTTTCTTAGTACCAAAATTCAACATGCCATTCATATATAGGAAAATGCTTACTCATACATTAGTTGCATCAGATCTAATACACATACAAACTTCTAATATCTCACTAAAACAAAATCACTTGATAGAATAACATCATTAAATGTTTGACGCTATAATTTAGGAACTTATTTCGAACTACAAAACTATTTTTATAATTTATACAACTTATACTTGTTATCGGTTATATAAAGCGTTTTAGTTCTTTAATGTAGACATCCTTATCAAAATTCCAATGCAAAAATGATCTTTTAACATTCGTGGTATAAATATCCATGTGGAGCATTTAAAGATTTAGGCACAAAATAATAAGTTGGTTTTAAAGAGTATATTGAATGTTAGATTGCATATGAGTGTTCCACATAAGTGAAATGTGATTATATATAATCAACTATCCGAAATCCTTATAGGTTAAATGAAAACTCTGGAATCTATACTCCAAAAATGGTTTTCAGATAATTGTTTATGAAAAATTGTCTAAGTAGCCAACATAGCTCCATGTTGCCTGTATAACTAGGTCGTCGAGACAAAATAGCACCGAATCCGCTTGACCCTGCTAAATGACCAATTAGAAACAGTTATGTTTTTTGGTTTGTGAAATAGAGGCCATTTGACCTCCCTCATCACATCGTGTTTGGGATCGAACCCATCTTATATACAAGTATGCACTACACATTGCCTAACTTGTATTAGTCACATTTTAAATCCCTATTTGACATTCTTTTTAATTATAATTGCAAAAATGAACCAGTAATACTAAATCACCATCAAACCATTTCATTTTTAAACATTGCTTGGGTATTTAAATGAAAAACAGTAAATTAAAAAGTTCTACCAAGTATAATAAAGTAAAAGGTCGTGGTTCACAAGAATATATATATATATATATATATATATATATATATATATATATATATATATATATATATATATATATATATATATATATATAACAATTGTACAAGTAAATAACATATTTTTTATTTCAATTGAAATTTAGAGAACTAATAACAATGTGGGTTTTCTCCTTTTAAAACTCATTGAAAGTGACTTAAAGTGCCATCAAACTAAATCCAAGTAGTGTTGACATTTTCTTTGCAATAACCAATCTAAGTAGTGTTGACATTTTCTTTGCAATAACCAGGTATATTTAGTTTTCAGATATATATATATATATATATATATATATATATATATATATATATATATATATATATATATATATATATATATATATATATATATATATATATATATATATAATTAGAGAAAATCTAACCTAATTTTAATAATGTGTTGCACAAACATACTATTACCCCTGGTTTTTTATTTATATTATCCTTTAACCAGATAAATTTTGTTATTAATTTGATTTACATGTTTAAACCAAAACAACACTACTATCGAATTAAAATTGAAAGTGATATTCATTTAGGAAGTACTTATTTAAAATCAATTATTTAGTAAAAAGTCGGGACGAGAAGTTTAAGGGGCGGTACTAGCGGGAACATGGCCCCCACCCAATCGACATCAAAACAGAGTGATCTTGAGGAGGGGTATGTGTTTTGGTAACCTTGAATTGATGCCGATTACTAATTTTATTTTATTGTAAAAAACTCTATAAACATGCATTTAAGAAAGTATATACACATAAGGTTTTATCTTTATCAAGTTAAGACAATGAGCCTTCATTTGATAACAAACATACACGTAACACTCATGTTTTCTAACACTTGCTTAAACCATGTAATTTTTTTCAAGAGGCTAAATTTTCATCCAAACCAATGAATTGAAGAAATCTTGTAGACATATATCGCGACAGTGCGTATCTGAATTATGTCAAGTAGCGTATGAGACAATTTGTGTCATGCATCAAGTACTTGCATATATTTCAATACGTTTCACATCGGAGTCTTGTTGCGCTACAGTTCAACTCTTTACACAATATGATTTTTTTTCTTCAAGACACTCGTCATGAAATACCTTGCCAAAAATCTACAATAATTTTTTATCAAAATTCGAGTAACATATTGCAAACGCCTAAATACCCAGCCTTGTCAACTAGTTGAATCTATTTTTTTATTTGCATTTTTTAGTATTACATGGATTTGTAATATTTTTTAATTGAATTTTATCTTAATTACTTGGTACATATTTTTATAATTAATTTTTTTCTTATCCTTTTGCTTGTATCTGTTTTAAATATTCTAATAAAAAGTAATGTTCTACATAAAATTAGACGTAATTTAACGACAACGTCAAGCCTTAAGATTTTACGAGTCATGTCATTTGTAAGACGTAACTTAAGTCGCAACACCATCTCAATTTTTTTAAAACATATATATCTTGAAGCCATAACACACGGTGACATACCATAACAAACTTTTTAAAAGCTTGACAAAAAGAGACAACACACGTTACCAAAGTTTGGGAGGCAGTGTCACAACACCATCTCAATTTTTTGGAAGCTATCTAATTGTCACATAAATTTTAACACAATATAAACTCGACATGTGGTGAAATAGGTTTGAATTACATTTTTTTTTAAATGGGCACAAATGGCATTGAAAGAATACTCTCTCTCTCTCTCTCTCTCTCTCTCTCTCTCTCTCTCTCTCTCTCTCTCTCTCTCTCTCTCTCTCTCTCTCTCTCTCTCTCTCTCTCTCTCTCTCTCTCTCTCTCTCTCTCTCTCATATGCCACCATGGTGGGGTGTGGTGCGCAGAGCAAGCCATGGTGGGTACCGATTTTCGTTTTTTCAAGATTGGTATGTGTCTCTTGGATATAGCAGATTATCGTTTATTGGTTTGTAAGCTGGTTATACGACTCCCAATATCCATTCATATTATAACAAGAAAACCTATACTAGCTATACAAATAACAATGTGCGCTCATTCTGTAGGTAAAAGGAATTGACTAGAATTGTCAACTACACATTGAGGTCAATCTCCAATATGAAGTTTCCCAAAAGCATAGACCTGGAAATTGAGGTCCAAGATGACGATGATTCAGGTAACAACAGCCAGCTTGATTCCAACATATCTGTTCAAACAACCATGACACGTCCTGTCCAAAAACTGGAAACATCCCACACTTATGATCCTATTTCCCTTGAATTGAGTCTAAACTTCAACTCGAACATGTATAAATTTGAATCAAAAAATTCAATGGGAAGATCGATATCGACTACAAGTAAAAGCACAAACCACACAGAAACTCATGCAACCCCAGGATCCCTACCAAGAGTTTTTCCTTGCAATTATTGTCAGAGAAAATTCTTCAGCTCACAAGCTCTTGGGGGTCACCAGAATGCGCATAAAAGTGAGAGGATGCTTGCAAAGCGTGCTATGAGAATGGGTATTTTCTCTGAGAAGTATGCAAGCCAGGTTGCGAAATTTCCTCCCCATGGAGCTTCATTAAGATCTCTCGAAATCAAAGCGCATTCGTCACAACACCAAACATTTGTGCCACCATTTACGAGGATGCCAACAGAAATTAACAGCATATCTCCAAGATACATAAATGGAATTATAGAATTTCCTATATATGTGGACGATGACGGATATGATCATATGTTGTGGCCGGGAAGCTTCCGTCAAGTGGATGCAACAGTCAGTGTTCTTGATTTACTGCCGAAAACAGTCAGTGTTGTTGATGCAACAGTCACTCCTGATCTTACTTTGAGACTTTAATTTTTTTTTTTTTTTTTGTACTAATATTAACTATCTTTTTTAATTTTATTTTCTATGGATTCTTGTTGGTACAGTTATTTGTTGTTAAGCATGTGATAATTAAACCTACCAAGAAAGTCGGCATTAATTTAACATTTCTTCTCTTTTTCCGTCGGACCCGATTTGGCTTCCTTTTGTGGGTTTATGAGTTTTTGACAAAATAGAGATATTAGAAAAAATATTTACTAATTTTATATATTTTAAAAAATATTTACGGAACTAGTATTTCATTTTATGTTTCTTTACTTTTCAATTTTCTTAATGCTTTTTTATTTTAAAAATCATCTATTTTTCTTTTATTACTTTTTGATTGTTTCAATTTCTTTTTTTTAAATAAATTTTTTTTATCATTTTTACTTCTTTTTTTTTTCCATTTTTTATTGTTTTTTTAATAACAGTTTTTATGAGTACATACCAAACATCTAGTTTAGTCATACAAATCATCTAATTTGACAATATAATCATATACTACAAGAATAAAGGGTATTAGTGGCGAAAAAAAGTCGCCGCTATTGCTCACCAAAGTCGCCGCTAATAGCTTTATCGGTGACATGTCGCCGCTATTGAGTCGCCGCTACTGTCTTGTCGTTATTGATCAAAAAGTCGCCGCTAACACTCACTGTCGCCGCTAATGATGATGTCGCTGCTAATACTCTTGTCGACGCTAATAATGTCGAAGCTATTGCCTTTTTTTTTATTTTTTTTTAAAAACATTCATTTTCGGCTGTCCAAAAACCGATACAACCATCAACACACTCCAAATTGCACATAAATACACACATACATACATTATACATAAATATATACTTTTTATACATATAAAACAACCATCAACACACTCCAAATTGCACATAAATACACACATACATACATTATACACAAATATACATACTTTTTATACACATAAAACAACTATGAACACAATCCAAATTGCATACAAATACATACATACATACATTATACACATATACGTAAATTTTTTACACATACATATATGAAATACACACAATTTTCGCACACATATATATGAAATACATACACATATAACATATTTCACACACATATATGAAATACACACATATATACAAAATACACACACAAATGCACACATATAAAATAAATTACATAAAAATACATTTGTGGTTCCCAAAACTTTACCTTCTTTCAACTGGAGTCTTCGGTGCTGCAACAATGGTGATGCTAGTTGATGCAAGTGACAGCAACTGCCGATGGTAATGATGGTGACCAGAGAGGAAAAGAGATTTTTGAAAACAAAAATGAAATTAATCACAAACTCTTGCGGAAATCGGCATTAAAGTAGAAAGAAAGGAAGAGATGAGGAAGGAAACACGAACCCGGGAGAAGGAAATCGACAACAGCAACAGTGCCGGTGGTCGGAGAGGGGAAGTTTTCGGTGGCCGACGGTATCTCTTCTACTATATGTTGTTAAATGAGGGAGAATCGTTGGAGGAAAGGAGAATCGTCGGAGAAAATGTTTGAACAAAATGAGAGCAGATTGAAGCAGAAAGAGGAAGCAAGTGAGAGTAATATGCGTCGACATTTAGTGGCGACACCCAATAGCGGCGACAAAAGAATCAATACCGACGACAACCAACCTTTAGCGGCGACATACAAAGAGGGAAAAAAGGCGCATTTTTTTCGACCTTTAGCGACGACAGTTTAGATCTTTAGCGGCGACATATTGTCGCCGATATTGGTTTTGTGTGTTCCACGAGTTTCTCAGCCATTAAATTAGAAAAATGATCAAACGGTTGGTGTTCACCAGAACGTTAAAACGCGGATTCGGGTAGGTAGACATTACTCGCGACGCTGATAGCGGCGACAACACCTTTAGCGGCGACTTTAAAAGACGCCGCTAAAGGTGTTGTCGTCGCTATTGGTGTCGCCGGTAATGGCTGCATTTCTTGTAGTAAGCCACCTTCTTCCAATCACAATAAAAGACGCCGCTAAAGGTGTTGTCGCCGCTATTGGTGTCGCCGGTAATGACTGCATTTCTTGTAGTAATCCACCTTCTTCCAATCACAAGGCAATCATATCCATTTTTCATTCATAGTATTTTTCATTCAAATGTTATTCTTTTAGCAATATTAAACAAATATAAACAATCTTTCTATTTTGATACTGCACACTAACGTTTTGTTAATTTTTTTTGGTCCTAAAATTAATCATGTTTGAAGTATAATAATCTTTTAGAGAATGATAATTAATCATCGTTTTTACTTGTATGTATAATGTTTTCGAATACTTGTAAAAAAATCAGTTTAGAAGAGAATGATAGTTAGAAAATTGTTTGAATAAGAAAAATGGATATTTAAAATAAAAAACTAATATAAATGAAATTTAAAAAAAAAAATAAATAAATAAATAATAAAAAAACCTGTTATTAAAAACAATAAAAAGGTAAAAAAATGATAAAAAAAAAAGTTGTTATTTAAAAAAGTAGCAAAAGTTGAAATAAAGAAAAAGTAAAAAAAAAAAAAAAAAAAAAAAAAAAAAAAAAAAAAACGGATTATTTTTAAAATAAAAAACATTATGAAAACTGAAAAATAAAATAATATAAAAAAATACTAATTTGATAAATATTTTTTAAATTACACTGTTTTCTAATAACTCTATTTTAATAAAAAAAAAACCTTCGGGTTTACGCCCTTGCTTTTATTTGATTTATGATTAAGGTCTAGATATGTGTAATGATTAGATTTTTCATTTAATTTGCAATTGCTTTTGGCTTCTTTATAAAATTAAAATGGAAGTTCGAAATCAGTATGAGAAGGTCTATCAAATCATTATTTTAAATGCTATATCATTTTTTCTCCTTTTTAGCACCTAAACATTATATTTGGTAACGAGTGATAACATTTCTACCACTTAATTTTTTTTATTTTCTTTTTTCTAATTTAATTTAATTACTATATTTTAATAAAAAAACATTTTTTATTTAATATTATATAAAAACATTTTTTATTTAATATTACATCTTAATTAAAAGCTGATAACTAATTTACTATCTGAATTCAAAAGAATTCAAAAACCGGTGTCGTTCCAAAAAAAAAAAAAAAAAATCAAAAGCTAATATCTATTAATTGAGTTAAAGAAAGCAATCCGGTCAAACATGGTGAGCCGCCTTCTTCCAATCACAAGCCATGCATACATTATCTCTTATCTTGTTAAGCCTTCAAAGAGGCAAACATGGCGAGCCCCCTAGCGACCACTAGGGGGCGGTGTTCCAAATAGGTAGCGACCGATGACGATGATCTTTGGCAATTCCACTCCGCTCAGTCTTATAAGGAAAGGGCTTTTGTGGTCTATGCGGCAACAGACAACCGCAACGAACATCATCTCATTGTTTCATGGTCGTTGTCCATTGTGGTGTAGACAACGAACCATAGCCAATCAAATATCTTTGCACTTTGACTCAATGTTTGACATAGTAACAGCCACTTTGTTTTTTTATTAAACTTTTTATTTAATTTTTATCTATATAAATACCCCTACAAATCATCTTATTTTTTATTCAATAATTCTCTCATTTAATTCACATTCACACATCTATATTGTTCCAAAATTTATAAATCATGTCTCCCTAAAGAAAGAATTGGTTAGAAGAGAAATTAACATAAACATGGACGTCTATTTCAAAAGAAGGCTCAGAATAGAAATTAACAAAAACATGGGTGTCTATTTCAGAAGAAGGAGATAGTCCAATCTCTAAAGATTTTTGGAGAAAAGTTCAAGCTTTTTCTATGGTATAATGGATTGTAAGGAAAACTGCAATAAAGTCCTTACATATTGACCTTATAACTTTAGTTTTTTTACAACTTTTTTCTCTCAAAAATTTGTTTCTAATATGTTTTTTTATACACTCATATTTATACAAAAAAAATATTTTCACATAAAAATCTTATTTTTTCTATATAAAAACTTTTTTTAAAAAGTTTTTGTATATGAAATATCAACTTATAAAAATAGGTTTCGATTATTTGTGTGATTTCTCTTAAAAAATCAATTAATAAATTAAAAGTAACCCTAAATTATACTATCAAATTATAGTTGTCAAAAACTAATTACATTCATTTTAATATTATTTATTTGTTCTTTAATCACATTTATAGCACAAATAATGTCAGTTCTTAATTGTAGTTCATAGAAAAAAAAACCATTTTATTAAAAAATTTCAACATCATTGTTTTTGAGTAGGTTGTGATACTTTCCTTGTGAAGCTAAACTCAAACATGTTTCAGGTGTTTGAGTAATTTTTTTAAACCAAACTCATATGTAATTCTTTAGAACTTTAGTTAAAGTATTCTATTGAGTTATTGATAGTTATAATATTTTATATATTTATGTTGCTATCGTATTTTTGGTCATTTCTCACTCCCCTAAAAACATGTTTATCGATAATAAATTGCAACTGATATTCCATATAACAGACATTAAAAAATATATATATAGGAATACAAGATTATAAATAATCCAAGTAAGAAGAGGTTGATTGGTAATAAAAAATCACAACCTAAATCGGACACGTGCCATAAATTGATAAGTTTTATTTAGATAATGTATTTATTAAAAAGTTATAAAAAAATATATCATAGTTATGATTTTAACATTTTTCTTAAAAAAATTCTTACAAATAAAATATAATTTTATTATCTTATATATATATATATATATATATATATATATATATATATATATATATATATATATATTTAAACTTTCATATATAATGTAACTAGTTTAAACTTTCACATAAATGAGATTAAAGAACAAATAATCCAAACTTGTTTTTATAATTTAGGGTTACTTTTAATTTCTTACTTTATTTTTTAAGAGATATCACACAAATAATCCAAAAAATGACCATCCCACATAAGTTCATGAGGGAGAAAGTGATGGGTTTTGGTCATAAGACATCATATGTGCTCATACAAACCCTAATGCTTGGATCTAGGTTTCTCTATTGTACATGCTTTCAATCCAAGACTATAAACCCTAACTCTAGCATATGGAAATCAATATTAACATATAACTAGGTTTAAGATGTTACCTTGATTGTTATGTAGTAATAACAATCCCAATTCCTCCTTGAATTGACTTTGGAAGGCTTAGAGTCACAAGTGTCACTCCTCTAATGGCTTACAAACACTAAGAGCAAATGGAGAAGGTATAAGGAGAGAAGAGAGGGGTAGAAATCCGTCCTTAGATGCTCTAGGGATCAAGTGCACGAAATCCTAAGGCCTTAGGGGTCTTTATATAGGGTTGGGATTAGGGTTTCAGTCCTTATCCATATCTAGTTACTTGCCCATCAAGCAACCATAAGATAAGCCTTGAAAACCCCTATCTCTTGGACCTTGGACGATTTTAAGGATATCCTTATCCTTGAATTTGTCCATCCTTTAACAAGGATAACCATTTCCCTATTTTGCAACTGTCACATAATTACAATTCAGCCCCTCTCGTTTAATTAATTACATTTGATCACAAAATTAATTCTTAATTAATTATTGACCAATATTAATTAAACAAATATGATTTCTCCTTTAATATATTATTCTTATAACATATTAATAAATCATAATAACCTCTCTCTCTATTTATTTCTCCAATCAAGTTGCTTTGGTGAAGGCAACTCAAAAGGACCATGCACCATCGGGTCAAGTACATACCAAAATAGTTATGGACTTAGACACTAATCCAACAGTCTCCCACTTGGATAAGTCTAACAACTATTATGCGTATGACTTCAGATCCTGATCTGCAATCGTAGCTTTCCAAAGCCGATGTCAACTCTGATCCTATCAGATACGCGTGTCCTTAGATAAAGGATCATATATTCCTCCATTCTAGATATCATATGAGATATGATTTCAAATCATTCTCTTTGTACTATATCTCGATTCCCGATTTATGACGACTGACTAATTGAACAAATCAAATTAGCCCTAGCCCGGCCGAGCATTTACGTTTGTCATCACTAAATCATCGAGGGGCCCAAAGATATCGCTTTTATCCTACTTTGGATAAAAGGAACGGATAAACTTTGATACAATGCTTGCTTGCACTTACTCACCGAATCACACACAACAATATGTTTTATAACACTAAGATACTAGTGCGTTTACATATTATCAATGTGTAACCGATTTGCAAGATACAACTCACACATCTCGGTTT
Source organism: Lactuca sativa (assembly GCF_002870075.4). Taxonomy (NCBI): domain Eukaryota; kingdom Viridiplantae; phylum Streptophyta; class Magnoliopsida; order Asterales; family Asteraceae; genus Lactuca; species Lactuca sativa. Next base: position 92,620,659 of record NC_056625.2, on the reverse strand, counting down.
CAAGAATATAAGATGTTATCGTCTCACCAATCACTCGTGATACAATTCATGGAGTGATCCAAGTGAGCGTGGTTTAATCCAATGCTCAAATCACATTCATAAGCACTCATGAACGTTGTAGCAAACATTTGCTTATGTCTAATGCTCTTTAGACAATCCACACACCAATTCACGACAGTCTTCATTCATATCTACTTCCAACATATGAACGACTGTGGCCTGTTTGAATAATTCGATTATTCTTAATAAACTCAATTATTCTGGAAGTCAAAAACATGCAAAGTGAAACACAAGAATAATACTAATCCCATATGGCCTCAAACCTTTGAGTATAAATAAAACACCTTTTATTTATCACCATATCGATTACTCATTATTTGTCGTTTCGGTTAATCAACTTCTTACTTGAATTACAACACTTGTCCCATGCTTCTAGCATGCACACAATGTTTACCTATGGTTCTTACTTTTGTGAAATAGATCAAATTGAACACATTTCCAATCATTCTCATTTCACAACTCCAAATCCGTTTTTCATAAGTTTAAGAATATCAAATTCTTGCCACTTATAGAATATACTTGATTCTAACATTTTATGCAACCATCCTTTCATAATGTCACTACACCAAAGTCACAAAGACTATTGCCAATGATATCACAAAGTCTTCTATCGGAGATTGTTGCAAGAAAATTCCTTAGATATGATGTTTCTCACTCAAAGTACATTCCTTCGATCATCCTTTTGCATAAAGGTTTCTAATCTAGTCATAGATTTTTCAATATTCAATTCCCAATATGGACACGCTTCCATATTTTCCATATGACAACTCATTCTTAATAGAACCTTATCTATTCGTAATGATGTCGATATGGTCCATCCAATATGGAAACATTTCCATATTCTCCAATACTATACTTCCAACTACTCACAAGCGACCAATCCTTGTCGAACTTTGGATTGTCCTTTGATAGTTGTTTAATTATTTTAGTCAAAACCGATTCTAGTCCTTTTTCCCTCTAAATGCGCTAGACATTTGGAAAAATTTAGAATGGTCAAACATTAAAGCATTTGCAATCGATCCTATACCCGAAGCGTATGGGACACGACGCATAATGTTTTATTTGCTATGTTCTCAAAATTCGAATTGTGAAGAGGAATGTCGTAATCATAATCGAAATTTTAAGAACACACTATGTACCCTTGACTAAATTTATTAACATTTCTCAACCTAATCCTTTAGATTTGAAATGAAGCATAATATTCTCTCCCTTAATTATAGCAAAACAACTTTACAACCCTTACAACTTTGCAAGGTATAACTCTTGTTTTCTATAATTAATATTGCCAACTTGCAATACGTGCCTTAATAATCATACAATCATAACATTTATGCTCCCACTATCATGATGATTATTATAAAACATAACACTTATGCTCCCACTAGCTTCGACATGTATTCATAAACATCTTAACTTTCAGAAAAACAATACTTATTGGATTTCTTAAGTTCATGTTTCTAATACTTAGTGCTTTGATAATCTTTTATCAAGGCTTCTTCAACTTATACACCTTTGCCTTCGATAGTTCATATGTGTGTCTAAACACTTAAGACTAATTGCCAAACCTCACAATTGAAATTATGGAAAGGGATACCGTAACCATAATCGAATTCGAGAATGCAATTTTACAATCACTATCTTCTTAAAATCTCTCTTAGTGAAAGCATTTCCTCACAATCATTTTCATGAAGGAGGAAATCTTATGACACTTAGATTTAAACGGTGTATGTGTTCCTATCCCTGTGAATTTGTTAAAACCAAAGTTTACGACAAATTCAAACTCATATGGATCAAACTTTCTTAATCTTGATTTCTTGCCTTATGGTAGCACAGCTGCCCACCATGTCTTCCAAGTAGTTAAGCAGCTCACCTTTTCTTATCAATGTACTTTCCATCGATCAACGTCCTTGCCTTTTATGCATTCAAATGAGAACTCATAGGACTCACATACATAATTATCTCGATTGGATTGGCACAGAAACAAAATAATATCAACACGATAGGTTGTAGACCTCAACTCGTGTCCTAGTGATGATCGATAAGGTTTATTTGATTTGTTCTTGAAGCCTTTCTAGACCATTAAGACTCCCACTTACTCCTTGACATATAGGATTCTCTTGTCAATAACCATTTCTTGACAAACAAATATTCAAGAGTTAACGTAGTTTTTATCAAAACATTTCATAAATTGGTCCTAGTTGGTCTTTGTCTTATCCAAGACATCACAACTTTCCACATTTGATGAATGTTATAAACCTTCTTAATACTTATCACTCAATTTCACAATCTTAACTCTAAGACTTGTTTTGGAACAAAGTATGATTGACTTCTTGATTTAACCATTTCCTCAATTCTTGATTCTTCTTCTTAGACATACAATTACTTAGAGGATCAATTGAGATATGATTCTTAATCATTAAGACCTATCATAAAACATAAAAGGTACTCTCTCATCTTCTTAGAATGGAGAAACTTTTATCTTTCTGCCTACATGATTCTTCTTATTCGTTCTGCTATTGATTTAAACTTTTTCAATCAATTCAGAATTACACTTAATCTTATAAGTATAATCATATTTACTAAACTTTTATAAAATCATGACGAATATCTTTGTTACTCTTATGGTGGAGTTGATCAACACGCAACTTTGTGTACTCGATCTCCTAGTCCTTCACTTGACACTTTGTCAATGAATTAGTCTAATTTCCAAATATGAAATTTCTCATTCATTGTGCAACCAAGTTGCATGATTCCAAGTTTCTGTCCAACTGAAACTTGGGCGATGAGAAACTATCCCTATTTGGTAAATTCTCGACATTTCCATAAACAACATAATTAAGAATCAACTCCATTATTGCTAACAATAGAAACATTTTAACATCAATTTTCATACACGCCATTGTAAGGATAAATAAATAAATAAAATTTAAAATCAAAAATTATTTTATTGCGGAAAAATTTGTCCTTACAATGCAATTCATTGAAAAACTATGCTAATACATCTTTCTTAGCAATCTTATTCTAACTCCAAGTAGTAGCTCAATAATCTAATCTTCGAGAAATGCGATCAAAATCCTTTTCTTCGATCCTACAAAACATCAATTGTAATCTTATCACAATATGTATTACGAATCTAGAATAGAAGCTTAAAAGAGTTAGTTAATGGATTTTACCTATATTAGAGCCATACGTTTCGACTCTCCCATCTCTTGGATCTCTTAGGTAAATGGGGCAGCTTCGTCTCCAATGCCCTTTCTCTTGGCAATAAAAGCAAATTGATTCTTTTGGAACATGACATGGAAATACTTCAGACATTGCCTTTCTCTTATCCATGGAGGTCTTGAAGGCAGATTCACCAATCAACTTTGCTTTTCTATTGCGCCAAACCATTGCTGATTCAGCGGCAATAAGCATATATGTGAGATCTATAAGGGTCACGTCGCGGTTCATCATATAGTACTATCTTACGAACTCACTATATGAGATAGGAAGTGACTGAAGAACCCAATCAACAGCCATTTCCTCACAAACAACGGATCCCAACATTCTTAACCTATCAATGTGTGACTTCATCCCTAGGACGTGTGCACACACCGGCTTTCCTTCTTTATGTTTACTTGCCAAAAGGGCTTGAGTGATCTTGAACTTTTCAAGCCTTTGAACTTGTGGGTTAGGGAGAATAATTGGAGGATGAGGAGGAAGTGAAGTATGATCTCTTGTTCCTCGATCGAATCGTGGAATAGCATTTTCATGTGGAATGCTTGTTCCATGGGATTTTGGAAGACCATAGTTGTCGAACATTGACATCTACAAAACGGGAGAAAACGAATTCAAGTTAGTTGATAGATTGAATCCTTAGTAAATCACCCAAATGAGATACTAAGGCTAGGACCCAACACAATATTCCACAACTTGGGAGAGGGATGTCGTAACCCTAATTGCAGAATACTTGAAGGTAAGTGAATGACGATTCACTAATTTCCACCACGAAAAACGAAAAAGAAATTTAAGTTTTAAATCTATGAAAACTCCTAGATCCTTTGAGATTCATTGAACTTTCAATGGCATGTTTAAATCTCGATATGCCCCTCTAGTTTGTGACTGGATTGTCGAGGATCACAAAGCGGGTGTGAATAACCATGCAAACCACATGGTGCCCCCACATGTTACAGTCACATATTCGATGTGCCGGTAAACCACACACGCTCCACCAAACTATAACAAACATTAAGTCACCCTTTGCTACCTTTGCTTAGAACCATTTAGTGTGCCGGTTAACCACACACGCTCCACTAACGTCTTCGCAAGGGCACAAAGTGTAATTTCATGGAATTGCATCAATTCACTTTTGCCTAAGTAACTAAGATTGGGAATTTTATGAAAACATTTAGTTACTTTAATAATTCATTATACTTATAATGGAAGGTTTCGTCCTATCCTACCCGTTCGGCTAACGACCCTCCACTAGTCAAGAGTGCGGTGGGTAAGAGTGGATACCCATTCAATCGCCATTTTATAGGCAATTTCCTTAAACACCCCTTATAGACCAGCTTCGTGAATGAGGCCTACTAACGGTAAGACTGACTTTTACTCATACATATATATAATGTTAGACTTTTAATGTTATATATAGTATAGGGTGTATTTTATACTTTCAAAATACTAGGTGGTCTAATTTAACAATTATACTTTTAATTCAATTAAATTGTAAGCCTAAACTTTTATGGATTTATTAAACCTCTTTTAATTATACACCTTAATTAATTAATTAAAACCATAAGGGTGTGATTTGAACTTTTTCAAAACTATACTAGAGTTTTAGAATTTAACATTCCTAATTAAACTTTTAATCAACTTTTAAATTCCAAAACTTGAGGGAAAGTTTTGAAACATTTCAACACATTAGGGTTTAGAATTTAAATGTACATCAAAATTAAACTATTAATCAAAATTTAAATTCCAAAACTTGAGGGCATGTTTTGAAACCTTTTTTCAAAAACATTAGGGTTTTAACTATTGAAATTTCAAAACAACAAAACTTTTGGGTTCAAATTTAAACTATAAAACCTAAAGGGCAAAATATGAAACTTTTCATAACAATAAGGATCAAATAACAAATAATTCAAATTAACATTTAATCACATAATTATCCATATTTAATTTATTTAATGATTTCTTGCAAAACAATTTATCAATTTACTCAAAATAATTAATCAATTATCTTATAAGGAAACAATTATCTTATTAATTGATAAATATCTTCAATTAGATCAAAATATAGTCAAATATATCATATAATCGGATTGATATTGATCTAACATGATATGGTAACCATCCATAAGCAAAAACAGCAAGAAATCCCGAATATACCTCTGTCTGACGCACCGACTCGCCGAGTTACCCTCTGGAACTCGGCGAGTAGGGGCAACTCACCGAGTCCACAGTGGGACTCGCCGAGTCCATCAAGCAGAACACCAAAAATCGAATTTTTTTCAAACATATCAAGCATCAATACAATAGAAACCAGTCAAGGCTCTGATACCACTGATGGGTTTTGGTCATACGACATCCTATGTGCTCATACAAACCCTAATGCTTGGATCTAGGTTTCTCTATTGTACATGCTTTCAATCCAAGACTATAAACCCTAACTCTAGCATATGGAAATCAATATTAACATATAATTAGGTTTAATATGTTACCTTGATTGTTATGTAGTAATAACAATCCCAATTCCTCCTTGAATTGACTTTGGAAGGCTTAGAGTCACAAGTGTCACTCCTCTAATGGCTTACAAACACCAAGAGCAAATGGAGAAGGTATAAGGAGAGAAGTGAGAGGTAGAAATTTGTCCTTAGATGCTCTAGGGATCAAGTGCACGAAATCCTAAGGCCTTAGGGGTCTTTATATAGGGTTGGGATTAGGGTTTCAGTCCTTATCCTTATCTAGTTACTTGCCCATCAAGCAACCATAAGGTAAGCCTTGAAAACCCTTATCTCTTGGGCCTTGGACGATTTTAAGGATATCCTTATCCTTGAATTCGTCCATCCTTTAACAAGGATAACCATTGCCCAATTTTGCAACTATCACATAATTACAATTCAGCCCTCTAGTTTAATTAATTACATTTGATCACAAAATTAATTCTTAATTAATTATTGACCAATATTAATTAAACAAATATGATTTCTCCTTTAATATATTATTCTTATAACATATTAATAAATCATAATAACCTCTCTCACTATTTATTTCTCCAATCAAGTTGCTTTGGTGAAGGCAACCCAAAAGGACCATGGACCATCGGGTCAAGTACATACCAAAATAGTTATGGACTTAGACACTAATCCAACAGAAAGAGCCAGAAGGTATTGGACTTTGAGATTTATTGAACTTTTCAATGGCATGTTTAAATCTCAATTATGCCCTTCAAGTTTGCGACTGGGATACCGAGAATCACAAACAAGGTGTGAATAACCATGCAAATGTGCTTGGTACTCTTAATGTTACTTATCGCCTAATCAATGTGTCGGTTAGCCACAAACGCCCCATTGATTCATGATTAACATCAACCTACACTTTTCCACCTTTGTTAGTCCCAAATTAGTGTGCCAGTTAATCACACGCGCTCAACTAACGACTTAACAAGGTGCAAAGTGCAATTTCATGGAATATCACAATTTTCACATTTTTACTAAAGTAACTAAGATTGGGAATTTATAAAACTTTAGTTACTTTATAATATCATTATACTTATTAATGATGATTAATGTCCTATCCTACCCGTTCGGCTAACAACCATCCACCAATCAAGGAAGCGGTGAGTAAGAGTGGACACTCATTCATTCGTCATTTTATAGGCTTCCTTATACCCCCTTATAAATCGGCTTCGTGAATGAGGCCTACTAACGGTTTGACTGACTTGTCTAATACATATATATATATATATATATATATATATATATATATATATATATATATATATATATATACATATATATATATATATATATATATATATACGTATTAAACTTTAATATTATAATAGTATATGGTTGAATTTCAAACTTTTAAAATTCTAGGGTTTGGAATTAAAGTTTCATAAATGTGACTCTTCAAATTTCAAAACTTGAGGGCAAGTTTTGAAACTCTTCAAAACCTCTTGAGTTTTAGAATTTATGTTACGTAAATAAGATTTTCCATGTTACATAACTTGAGGACAAGTTATGAAACTCTTCAAGGCCTTTGCAATTCCATAACTTAAAGAGTTAAAGTTTCATGAATGAGACTTTTCATATTTCATAACTTGAGGACAAGTTATGAAACTCTTCAAGAAACATTTAGATCAAATTTTACTAGTAAAAGTAATCATATAATTTATCATTTACCAATTTGACCTAATATTACTCATATAACAAGACAATTTCAAACTCTATAAATAATTAGTTTTTCACAAAATCAAGTAATTATCTTAAAATTTGACAACCATCATGTTATTGGATGAGGATAACCACTACCATATTATAAAAAACGAATTTTATGAACCAAAACAGTTTGTGGTAATGATCCTAATCCAAAACAGGCCAAAAACTCGAAAATTCTGCTAACTGATGATCCAACTCGTCGAGTTCATGGTCTAATCATCCAACTTGTTGAGTTCCATGATGGAATCAATGAGTCCAGCAGTCAGACAGCAAAAAAAACATAATTTTTCAACTTCGAAAATCACACCATTGCATCAATATAATAGAAAACACTCATGACTCTGATACAACTGTTGGGTTTTATGTACTCTAATATCCCTATGGTGCACATACAACCCTAATGCTTTGGATCTATTTTTTCTCTAATTATAAATGCAACATTCTTTTTACAAAGCAAGAAGCCTAAATAGCATGCACCTTTGATATATGTATCATAAAAACTAGTTAGAAGATTACCTTGTGTAGTAGCTTGTAGAATGTTGGCCTTAAAAGAGCTTAGCACCTCAATTGTGATGCCTCAAACAAGTCACAAACACCAATAAACAATTAGATGAATATGAGAGAGGTTTAGGAGACACAAAATCAGATATACTCTCTTGGAATGCAAGTGGTAACCAATTTTAGAGCTTAGGGTACACATTTATAGTGTGGAATTCCAAGAGTCATATGTTTAACCCTAATTCTTACACTTAAGATTATGATCCAACAAATGATTTGGATTAACACTTTATGGACTAACTCATAAGCTAATCCCATCACCAATTATTTATGAATTATTAGCCCAGATCATATGTATCTCCGATTTACATAATCAGTCCCTGTTTATTTAATCAGTCTCTTTTGATCACTAAATTAATTCCGAATTAATTCTAGATCAATATTAATTAAATAATATGATTTCATAATTAATGTATTATACTTGAAATGTATTAATAATCCAAAAATAACCACTTTCTCAAATATCCATCTATCAAATTATTCTGGTGAAGGCAACCCGAAATGGACCATGCTACTATCGGGTCAAGTACATACCAATTATAGTTATAGGCTTAGACACCTAATCCAATAGAGACCACGTACCTACAAACCCGGATGGCTAGATGCCATGTCGCTCCTGAACGCCCTGAGGCGATCCTCCATCAACTCTATGATCCCTTCCTTGATCGACCCAAAGATAACCGGGGTCGCCTCAAGGATACCTCTCATGATCTATGACACGATGAATTCGCGTAACCTCTCATCCACTTGCTCGGTGACTCAACTCGATCCTGATCCTGATCCTGACCATGATCTCGATCCTCCTGCTCCGTGTCGCGTAATCATCACCATTTTGAAAAAGATACATAATGTCAGAGGCATACATAATCTCGAGAGATCTTACACACTCTACAAGTTCCTTGGTTCTATCTCGGCCCTCCTTGACTCAAGTACGAATCCTATTCTTTCAGTAGTACGGGCCCATACTACCTTCCACATATATCCGTACTTTCTTCAAGGATTGCCTTGACTTCACCAAGTCACTCCTACTACTGTTGCTTCTTTGCTAATCTCCTCCTAGGCTTACCCTAGGGTAACTCTCTGACCTACTCTCCACCATCAGTTGCGTAAGAAGTCCATGGTATCTCTCCCTGACTAGCTCGCGAATACCATTAAATATTACTAAGACCAGATAATTCTTCGAATAAGAGGTCCTTCCTTACAACGGTTGGACTCAAACAAGAGCTACGAAATAGGGCTAGACCTAACCTTCTGAAATTATTTAGTCCTCATATTATGTAACTTAACGTATTCGTTTACTAGTTATTTAAAGGTAACTAGAACTCCTAAAAGCACAAAGCAATCAGCATTCGGGCATTGGGTAACCCAGCATATCCTATCTAGGCCATCATATCATTGACTACTCAGTACTATCATGCAACTCATTAAGCACATACAACAGGCATCACAAACATTTCCTAGATCCTTAGCCCTAATCTAGCATGTAGTTCTCATAATCATATCATAATATAACATAACATGTATGTGTATCTTAGGAAAACTTACTTGAGCTCGGCCGGTCGTGTACATCACACATCTCGTTCTTTCTCAAACTTCTTAATTTAACTTTAGAAAACATTTCTCTTGTTAAAATACTTTCAAACCCTCAGTTTGAGTCCAGACACCCCCGAAGGTGTGTCCAAATCCCTCAAACCAAGGCTCTGATACTAACTTGTAACATCCCAAAATTTCAAGCCAAAAATTTCGTTTTTAATTAAATAACTTATAAAATCATTTCTCAAAACATAGTTGTTAACATAACAATCCATAAACCATAGTGATCATGTTTCCGAAATCATATCAGCAAGTAGTAATAAAATCAGAGTACCATCCCATGAATCGCAAAATGCGAAAAACTGGTGTGCATGTGATGTGTAGCTACCGTGCCGGCTCCTTCCCCTTTGCTGAAGAGGTACCTGAAACAAAACTAAAAACTATAAGCTCAATGCTTAGTGAGTTCCCTCATCATACCACCTACCATACAATCACATAGCATACATACTGTTAGGCAATTCTGGGGTGCCCGACCTACCCATGTCAAGCCATTATGGGGTGCTGATCTACCCATGTCAAGCCATTCTGCGGTGCTGACCTACCCTTTGGTGCTAACAACCGAACTTGGGGACTAGTCCACTCCTACTACCACTATCATATATAACATATCATGCTAGCGCATAAACATACCAGGTAGTAGCAAGCCAGACAATTATCACTAAGACAATCATCTCAACTAGAATCAACCACTAGTTGGCCGGCCTTGGTGCCTTAGACCCACTTCTACTGGAAGGCAACTCACCTTGATGTCGTGTAGTATCTGCATAGTCCTCGGTATGAAAATCGAATCTCCTTGACCCCTCAATCCCTGCACGAAAACTTTTCTAAGTTATCTATTCATACTTATAACCCTTATACGGGTCACTCAAGTCTAGGTCAAAGTCAAGGTCAAAACCTTGGTCAAAGTCAACATCTGGACGACTCGACTCGCCGAGTTGGTCCACCAACTCGCCGAGTCCCCATGTCCATACACTGCCATAGTCTTGTCCATACTCGTCGAGTCTAGCAAGAGCTCGATGAGTTCGCCTTCAACAACACATCAAACTATCTTCAACCGACTCGCCGAGTTCGTCCTTGAACTTGTCGAGTTCATCTTCATCCATATGAAGGTGTTCAGTCTAAGACTCGCCGAATTCTCCTTGAACTCGTCGAGTTCGTATTCATGTGGTTGGGACATTGCCTTGAACTTACCAAGTCTGTTCATCCACTCGTCGAGTCCTTTGATCTTCAAGTCCATGACAAACCCCTAACAGGCTAAGTGTTCCTTCCACTCAACCAAAGACCATTACCAGAAGATATTTGGGGGAAAATGCGATCCGACTCGCCGAGTCCCTCTTTGTCCAAAACTATTAAGTCGATTATAATGGGTCTTAATGCATCAAAACCATAGATCTGGCCTCCTAGGGTCCATTTTATACATAAAGCTACAAACTTGAGGTCCATGCATTGGGCCTTTGGCTCAAAAAGCCATAAAAAGAGGTCTACAAGATGCATGGGATGCTTATGGCAACAAAGTTGGCACCTTTATGCCATAAGGACCCCCAATAGTTCCAGATTTGAAGTGCAACTCCAAGCATACCCACAAAATCCGATTTTAGCTTCTCTAAACTCATGAAAAGGGTAGGAAATAGCCCTAAAACAGGATCTAAGGGATAGATGGTCAAGGTTCAAGCTTTATACCTCAAATGAGCTAGAAATGTGCCCAAACCTCTAGATCTTCTTGCTTCCTCTTAATCTTACAAGCTTCCTTCCTCCTTTCGAACTTCAAAAACACACAAAAAGGTACCACAAAGCCCAAGAACACTCAATAAATGGCTAGGGTTTCGAGTTAGGGTCTTCTGGGAGTGAGAGGGACGATGGAGGCTGGTTTGAGGCGAGATAAGTCATTTAAATAAGGTGCAAACCCTAAATATTAGGGTTTCATCCAGACAACTTCTACTCGTCGAGTCGGTCCCCCGACTTATAGAGTAGGTCACTAAAACCCTCGCATAAAGTCGAGTCTACTCGACGAGTTGAGCCTCCAACTCGCTGAATACCAAAGTAAAATACAAAATTACATGAATTTAAATACATATCAAGAACCAGGTGTTACATAATTTCCATAACTAAAATTAGCCATCGGATACTAAATACTTACTCTTTCACTTCGCTAGGCAACTTAGTGACGGATGGCGACAGACCATCTCTTAAACCTTTTTCCTTTGTAGTGGGTATAATGAGAAGAAATTAAAATTTGTTATTGGTCATTAATATGAATTTAAACATAACTAAAATTTGTAACACTTCATATTTTAAACCAAAATTTTCATTTTTCATTTAAAAAAATAAAGTTTCACAAACCAAGTCAGCAAAAACATAAGTGTCTAAAACAAACATCATCACAAAATATCAGAGTATCTCAAACTGTCCCAATAACAATTCTTCCAACGAGTGTGTACACTCAGCCATTCGTCTTCCCGCGGTCCTCAGAAGTACCTGAAAGACATAATTCAACAATTGTAAGCACGAAACTTAGTGAGTTCCCCAAAATACCACTTATACACATCATAAAAGAAAAAACTATGGTATATCTGATGGGTTTTGGCCATAAGAACATCCTATGTGCTCATACAAACCCTAATGCTTGGATCTAGGTTTCTCTATTGTACATGCAATTCATCCAAGACTTTAAACCTTAGATCTAGCATATGATAAACAATATAATATATGAATTAGGGTTTAGATCATACCTTGATTGTTATGTAGTAATAACAATCTCAAATACTTCTTGTAATGATTTTAGAAAGCTTAGAGTCACAAATGTCACTCCTCTAATGGTTCACAAACACCAAGAGCAAGAGGATGAAGAGGAGAAGAGAAGAAGGCTGCCCAAAACGTGTGGAAACCCTAAGGATCTTGTTCACCACGTTTTTGGGGCTTAAGGGTCCTTTAAATAGATGTAGGCTATTAGGGTTTTGAACTAGGAAACCCTAAACTGACTGCTTAAGCCCTAAGCAGCCCATGGACCCTTCTTTAATAAGCCTTGGACGATTTCTAATGGGTTTCCCCATAGAATTCGTCCAACCTTATATTATAAGGTAATCCATAGCCCAATTGCAATTATCTTATAATTACAATTCCAGTCCCTTAAGTTTAATTAATCTCTTTTAGCCACAAACTTAATTCTTATTAATTCTTGACTAATATTAATTAAACAATATGATTTCTCCTTTAATATATTATTCTCATAATATATTAATAAATCATATTTAATCCTTTCTCTCCATAATTCATCCTATCAAGTTGCTTTGGTGAAGGCAACCCAAAAGGACCATGCTCCATCGGGTCAAGTACATACCAAAATAGTTATGGACTTAGACACTAACCCAACAGTCTCCCACTTGGATAAGTCTAATAACTATTCTGCGTATGACTTCAGATCCTAATCTGAAATCGTAGCTTTCCAAAGCCGCTGTCAACTCTGATCTTATCAGATACACGTGTCCTTTAGATAAGGGATCATATATTCCTCCATTCTAGATATCGTATTGACATGGATCTAAATCATTCTCTCTGTCTATGTGTTGTTTCCCGATTTCCGATTTATGACGACTGACAACAGACTACAATTGAACACATCAATTTAGTCCCGGCTTGGCCAAGCGCTTAGGTGCCATCACTAAATCATCGAGGGGCCCAAAGATATCGCTTTTATCCTACTTTGGATAAAAGGAACGTATAAACTTTGATTCAATGCTTGCTTGCACTCACTCACTGTCACACCCCCGAACCGGATGGCGGAAACGTCTGAGGGCTATTGTGACTTAAATTGAGTATCATCACAATGATTATACATGAATCATAACATCATTCATCACCATGCATTGAAATATTACAACCGATATTGTTTACATTCGATACATTGTTTTAAACATTACAATTTCATAACATAAACCGTTCGATAAATAATCTAAGCAAAACACCATGACATAACTTGATACTTATTCTTCGGCTTACCTGGTACCTGAGAATACAAGTTATTTTGGAAAACGTCAACATATGAAATGTTGGTGAGTTCATAAGTAATGTTATGGAAAAATGATTTTTGTGAAGTTTGAAAAATCCAGAAAATCCGATATTTTTTGAAAAGAGTATTTGTTTATAAAAAGTGTGAAGATCCGTAAATATGTTTGTCGATTTTGAAAACATGTATAATTGTTGAATTTTGTTTACATCACATAGGTGAAAATGTTGAACTTTTGGGAAAACCCGATGTTTTCCCAATACGTAAATTACATGACTTGTTTATTGTTATACCGATACGACGATTGTTTTTGATTACCCAGGTGACATTGGATTAATTAGGGTTTGTGAGTTGTTACAATCACGCATTAATGAAAATGACTAATTTATAACTATAGATTACGAACAATCCTTAAGGCGTCGTCCATACTACTCACATAATCCAACCACCCTGACTTCTCTTGTTTAACGTCACAAATCTGTTTACTCGAATTCTCATAATCCAGTCAACCGAGGAGAAAGGAGGGTACGAAGCCCCCTTTATTTCCATAAGTTAATCAAGGCTAACGGGAATGCGAAAAGCACTTGGCCCAACTCGTATTTGACTTCTCGACCTCACTAGCAGTACTAATGGACCATTAGGGCCCAATAACACATTAGAGCTATTGAAGTCCTTTTACATGTAATTGGGTCATAGAAGGCCCACTAACACGTAAGCGTATTCCCTTCGGGCCCAAAGATCATGTTATTGGGCTAGCAAGGCCCAACAAGCATGATTTGAAACTTTCAAGCCCAAAGTTTGTTTATTGACTCATCATGGTTGTCGCGTGTTCATTGAAATACTTTGGTTTATTGATTTTTTTGTTTTGTTATTGATTCGAGACCGAATCAATTCGTTTTGTAATGATATTGGGTGTTGAGAGTGTATTTGTTTTTATGTTTCGTCAGTAGTCGTGTATCTTGTATTTTGTCTTAATGAATTAAATTGTTTAAAGGTAAGATCTTTACCTTTTCACAACCTTTCTTTTATAAAAATAGCACTTTTGGTCCTTTATATAAAAGAATTTCCTTTTAGTCCTTAAAACATTATTTTGACACTTTTGTATCATAAACTTGTTGAAAAGACATTTTTAACTAAATTTTGTTTTGTAAACAGCTTTAGTCCTTCCAGAATAATGTTTTCTCGGTTAAAACCCTCAATTTCGCAAATTTTACAGTTTTGGCCCAAAATAGAAATTTTTTACATTTTTTTATCCTTTTTGAATTTGAAAAGCGTTCTTGACCATTGAAATAGTTTTAATGCACTTCAAATCCCCTGTTTTATAGAAAATTGCAATTTCAGCCCCTCAATTTTAGAAATCTCGCAAATTTGAAGCTTATTGGGCCGAAAAGCCCAAATTTAACCCATTAAATCAAAAATTTACATTTTAAGCCCCTAAAAAATGTTGTTGTCCAGAAAAATCAACATAGAAACTGTTTGGACCCTTTTGATCCTCCATAATTTATAATTTGTCGGTTTGGACCCCAAGTTTTGTATTTTTGACAATTTAAGCCCAAAAATGAGTTTTATGTTCAAGTATGTTCATCCTAACCATATAACCTATTTTTCTTGACTTGATTAGTGTAAAATAGTTTAAGTTATGTTTATTTCCTTCTCCATGTTTTAGATCTTGGTTTTTACACACTTTTTGGATAATATATTCATCACAAACACATGATATCACACACATACATGCATCAAATCACACATAGCATACATTTACACATAGATCTACACATTTACTTGTATTCTCCTCCATAAAAACTCATAAAAACCGAAAAGAAGGGGGTGTGAAACTCACCTTGGGTGTGGTCTCGGTTTTGAAGAAGAATTGTGGAAGTTTGGTGCTATTTTCGGCCGTATCAAGTTCCTTGGATGGATCTCAAACTTAGTGGGTTCTAAGATGAAAGATCATGAACTTGAATGGATTAAGAGATGATTTTTGATGAAAAGAAGTAGCTAGATTATGGATCTAAGCAATATCTTAACTTAGATGATGATTTTTATGGAAGAAATCCCTTGAACACCTCTTAGATCTCGAAAATTTGGAGAGAAATGGAGAGAGTTTCTTGAGAGGAAATTTTTAAGTGAAGTGTGTGTGTGTGTGTGTTTGTTTGGTTTCGGCCGAGAGGGAGAAGAGAGAATGAGCTTGCATGGAAAGATGATAATACATGGATGTTTGAAGTGTAATACTTAGATATCCTCCATACAAAGATGATGTGTCATGCAAGAAGTCAACTCCTCCTTTCATTTCGGCATGGGCCGAGAATGGAGGGGCAAAGAGAATGTGTGGGCCTTAAATGCTTAAGCCCAATTTTCATGGTTATGTTGAGTGATTTTTGGTCCAAATAAATATAAATGTGATTTTTATGACCTATTAGGGCTAAATTAGGTTAATTATGGCCCAAAAAGGTTCATTTAAATAATTTATTTCATTCTAGGCCCAATATGGCCCAAAATATTGAAATAAATGAAAGTGGGTCCAATTAGAGCCCATTCAAGAGTTCTAAGCCCATGATAGTCCATTTGGAAGCTTATTGATCCATTGGGCCCAATAAAGAAATCCTAGTCCAAAATGGATTTAAACAAGGATTTCTAAGGTTTCCAATTGTTTGTTGACTATTTGCAGTTCTTGTATGAAGTGTTTGATTGAAATTTTGTTGTCATAGAGTAAGCATCATACATGCTTTCATGTTTTTGATTCATAATTGACATAAGTGTTGTAGTTACAAGGCACAAAAATTTCTAGTTGTGACACTCACCGAATCACAAAAAACAATATGTTTTATGACACCAAGTTACTGGTGCGTTTACATATTATCAATGTGCAACCGACTCGCAAGATACAACTCACACATCTCGGTTTCAAGAATATAAGATGTTATCGTCTCACCAATCACTCGTGATTAAATCCATGAAGTGATCCAAGTGAGCGCGGGTTTAATCCAATGCTCAAATCATATTCATAAGCACTCATGAACATTGCATCAAACATTTGCTTATGTCTAATACTCTTTAGACAATCCACACACCAATTCACGACAGTCTTCATTCATACCTACTTCCAACATATGAGCGACTGTGATCCGTTCGAATAATTCGATTATTCTGAAATAATTAATTATTCAGGAAGTCAAAACATGCAAAGTGAAACATAAGAATAATACTAATCCTATATGGTCCCAAACCCTTAAGTATAAATAAAACACCTTTTATTTAACACCATATCGATTACTCATTATTTGTTGTTTCGGGTAATCAACTTCTTTCTTGAATTATTACTACACTTGTCCCATGCTCCTAGCATGCACACAATGTTTACCTATGGTCCTTACTTTGTCAAATAGATTAAATGAACACATTTCCAATCATACTCATTTCACAACTCCCAATCCCTATCACAAGTGTAAGAATATCAAATTCTTGCCACTTATAGAATATGCTAGATTTTAACATTTTATGTAATGATCCTTTCGTAAAGTCATAGCTCCAAATCATCAAGACTTGGCCAATCTCTATAAGAAACAATTCTATAGATATGATGTCTCTTACTCAAAGTACATTCCTTTGAACATCCTTTTGCATAAAAGTTTCTAACATAGATTCTCAATATCCAACTCCCAATATGGAAACATTTCCATATTTTCCATATGACAACTCATTCTTAATAGAATCTTATATATTCATAATAATATCGATATGGTCCATCCAATACCATACTTCCAACTACTCACATGCGACCAATCCTCAGCGAGCTTTGGATCGTCCTTTGATAATTGTTTAATTATATTTGTCAAAAAACCGATTCTTGTCCTTTTTCCTTCTTAATGCGCTATACATTTGGAAAATTTTAGAATGGTCAAATATTATAGCATTTGCAATCGATCCTATACCCGAAGCGTATGGGACACAATGCATAATGTCTTACATAAAGATTTGATACTTTATCAATCCTCTGCCATAATATTTTATGTGCTACGTTCTCACAATTCGAACTATGAAGAGGAATGCCATAATCATAATCGAAATTTAAGAACACACTATGTATCCTTGACTAAATTTATTAACATTCCACAACCTAAGCCTTTAGATTTGAAATGAAGCATAATATTCTCTCCCTTAATTATAGAAAAAAAAAACTATTCAACCCTTACAACTTTGCAAAGTATGACTCTTGTTTTCTATAATTAATATTGCTAACTTGCAATATTTGCCTTAATAATCATACAAGCATAACATTTATGTTCCCACTATCACGATGATTATTATAAAGATAACACTTATGCTCCCACTAGCTTTGACATGTATTCAGAAACAACTTAACTTTCAGAAAAACAATGCCTATTGAATTTTTTTAAGTTCATATTTCTAATACCTAATGCTTTGATAATCCTTTATCTAAGCTTATACACCTTTGCCTTAGATAGCTCATATGTGTGTTTAAACAATTTAGACTAATTGCCAAATCTCACAATTCGAATCATGGAAAGGGATGCCGTAACCATAATCAAATTCGAGAATACAATTTCACAATCACTATCTTCTTAAAATCTTTCTTAGTGAAAGCATTTCCTCACAGTCATTTTCATGAAGGAGGGAATCTTATGACACTTAGATTTTAACGGTGTATGTGTTCCTATCCATGCGAATTTTTCAAAACTAAAGTTTGTGACAAATCCAAACTCATATGGACCGAACTTCTAAATCTTGATTTCTTGCCTTATGGTAACACGAGTGCCCACCATGTCTTCCAAGTAGTTAAGCTGCTCACCCTTTCCTATCAATGTACTTTTCATTGATCAAGGTGCTTGTCTTTTATGCATTCAAATGAGAACGCACAGAACTCACATGCATAATTAACTCAATTGAAATGGCATGGAAACAAGATAGTGTCAGCACTCAAGTCGTGTGCTAGTGATGATCGATAAAGTTTATTCTTGATTTGTTCTTGAAACCATTCAAGACAATTGAGACTCCCACTGACTCCTTGACATATAAGATTCTTTTGTCAATAACATTTCTTGACAAACAAATATTCAAGAGTTAGTGTAGCTTTTATCAAAACACTTCATGAAATTGGTCCTAGTTGGTCTTTGTCTTGTCCAAGACATCACAACTTTCCACATTCGATGAATGTTATAAACCTTCTTTAGACTTGTCACTCAATGTCACAATCTTAACACTAAGACTTGTTATTGGAACGAAGTATGATTGACCTTTTGATTTAACCATTTCTTCAATTCTTGATTCCTCTTCTCATACATACAATTATACTAAGACTCACTTAGAGGATCAATTGAGATATGGTTCTTAATCATTAAGACCTATCATAAAACATAATAAAAGGTACTCTCCCTTCTTCTTAGAATAGAGAAACTTTTATCTTTCTGTCTACTTGATTCTTCTTATTTGTTCTGCTATTGATTTAAACTTTTTCAATCAATTCAGAATTACACTTAATCTTATAAGTTAAACCTTTAGTAAATCATGACGAATATCTTTGTTTCTCTTGTGGTGGATTTGATCAACACACAACTTTGTGTACTCGATCTCCTAGTCTTTCACTTGACACTTTGTCAACGAATTAGTCTAATTTTTTTTAAATATGAAATTTATCATTCATCGTGCAACCAAGTTGCATGATTCCAAGTTTCTGTCCAATTGAAACTTGGGTGATGAGAAACCCTCCTTATTTGGTATATTCTTGTCATTTCAACAAACAACATAATTAAGAATCACATCCACTCGTTGTAGAAATATAGGAACATCAATTTTTCATAACGATTTCATTGCAAGGAAATAAATAAATGAGTCAAGCCAAAATTTACTTTATTCATAAAAGCAGCGGAAAACATTTGTCCTTACAATGCAAAATCAACTGAAAAACTATGTAGTAAAATATTCCTAACAACTCTATCATAACTCTCTAAGCTTAAAATCTAATCTTCAAGTCCATGCGATCGAGATCCATTTCTTTTTTATTAGACTCATCTTGCTTTTTCATCAATCTTCCTCTCTTTTCACTGATCCTGCAAAACATTCAAATGCAATCTTATCACATTATGTATTAAGAATCAACGAATATGAACTTAATGGAGTTAGATAGTGGATTTTACCTGAAGCACAACCATACTTTTTGACTTTCCCATCTTCTGGACTCTTCAAGCTCTTAGGGCAGACTTGTATCCAGCGCCCTTTCACTTGGCAGCAAACACAGGTCGGTTCTCCTAGAAACTCCTCTGAAGCATGGTTGGTTGACTTTCCCAACAAATATGCTCCATTGCCTTGCCAAATCATTTCTGATTCAGCAGCAATGAGCATGTAAGTTAAGTCAATGAGGCTTACGTCATGATCCATCATATGATACTTTCTTTTGAGCTCATTATATGATTCAGGGAGTGACTGCAAAACCCAGTCCACAACCAACTAATCAGGGAATGACGCACCCAACATTATCAACCTATCGATGTGTGATTTCATTCCCAAAACATGGGCACACACAGGTTTACCATCTTCATGTTTCATTTCCAATAGGGCTTTAGTGACATTGAACCTTTCAATTCTTCGGTCTTGTGGGTTAGGGAGAATAATTGGAGGAGGTGGAGGAAGTGAAGCATGATCTCTTGTTCCTCGATCGAATCGTGGAATATCATCTTCATGTGGAATGCTTGTTCCACAGGATTTAGGAAGATCATACTTGTCGTACTTTGACATCTACAAAACGGGAGAAAATAAATTCAAGTTAGTTGATCGATTGAGTCCTTAATAAATCACCCAAATGAGATATTAAGGCTAGGACCCAACACAATATTCCACAACTCGGGAGAGGGATGCCGTAACCCAAAATGTAGAACATTTGAAGGTAAGTGAATGAGGATTCACTAATTTTCCACCATGAAAAACGAAAAACTGATTAAGTTTTAAATGTATTGAAAACTCCTAGATCCTTTGAGATTCATCGAACTTTTCAATGGCATGTTTAAATCTCGATATGCCCCTCTAGTTTGTGACTGGGATGCCGAGGATCACAAAGCGGGTGTGAATAATCATGCAAATTTACATGGTGCCCCCACATGTTACAGTCACCTATTCGATGTGTCGGTTAACCACACACGCTCCACCGAACTATGACAAACATTGAGTCACCCTTTGCTACCTTTGCTTAGAACCATTTAGTGTGTCGGTTAACCACACACGCTCCACTAACGTCTTCGCAAGGGTACAAAGTGTAATTTCATGGAATTGCATCAATTCACTTTTGCCTAAAGGAACTAAGATTGGGAATTTGTAAAAACATTTAGTTACTTTTGTACTTCATTATACTTATAATGGAAGGTTTCGTCCTATCCTACCCGTTCGGCTAACGACCCTCCACTAGTCAAGAGTGCGGTGGGTAAGAGTGGATACCCATTCAATCGACATTTTATAGGCAATTTCCTTAAACACCTCTTATAGACCAGCTTCGTGAATGAGGCCTACTAACGGTAAGACTGACTTTTACTCATATATATAACGTTAGACTTTTAATGTTATATATAGTATATGGTGTATTTACACTTTTAAAATACTAGTTGGTCTAATTTAAAAAATTATACCTTTAATTAAATGTAAACCAAAACTTCTATGGATTTATTAAACCTCTTTTAATTACACACTTTAATTAATTAATAAAACCATAAGGGTGTGATTTGATATTTTTAAAAAAATACTAGGGTTTTAGAATTTAACATTCCTACATTAAGCTTTTAATCAACTTTTAAATTCCAAAACTTGAGGGCAAGTTTTGAAACATTTCAAAACATTAGGGTTTAGAATTTAAATATTTCAAAATCAAACCTTTTAATCAAATTTAAATTCCAAACCTTGAGGGCAAGTTTTGAAACTTTTCAAAACACAATGATCAAATAGCAAATAACTTAAATTAAACAATTAATCTAATTATTATCTAATTTGATCTAAAATCAATTTCTTGCAAGATACGTTACCCAATTAATACAAATAATCAAACTTTAATCAAATAAGGAAGTTATTATCTAATCAATTGGTAATTATCTTTTGTTTAATCAAGGATACACTCAAAATATGATTAAAATTCGAATTTTAATGACCCATAACAGTTCAGGTAAGTATCTTTGAGAAAAACAGCAAGAAATCCCGAAATTGCCTCCTTTTGACGCTCGAACTCGCCGAGTTCCTTTATGGACTCGCCGAGTTCATCAGTCAGAAAGCCAAAATTTCGATTTTGCAACAAAAATGAACATGCTAGGCATCAATACAATAGAAACCAATCAAGGCTCTGATACCACTGATGGGTTTTGGCCATAAGAACTTCCTATGTGCTCATACAAACCCTAATGCTTGGATCTAGGTTTCTCTATTGTACATGCAATTCATCCATGTAACAGCTCAAATTTTCAAATAAAATTTTCATTTAAAACAAAACCTCATTATTCGACAAAAGAGTTTATTCCAAGTTTATTGCAAAAGTATAAATAATAAATCTCCAAGATCTTCAACAATGGCAGTGTGTACGTGTCACGCCGGCGCCTTTCCACGGTCATCACTAGTACCTGAAAAACATAAACACATCTAGTAAGCATAAATGCTTAGTGAGTTCCCCAGTATACGACTTACCCACATACGCCTTCCGGCCCGGACCTTTCGGTCCACATAACATTGCCTTCCGGCCCGTAACATAATCGCCTTCCGGCCCATAACATATCGCCTTCCGGCCCGTATTAAATTGCCTTCCGGCCCATAGTATTTTGCCTTCCGGCCCATAATAGTATAAAACATAACACATGTAACATAACGCACATAACACATAAGTCATACGTCATACCGCTCTTTCTATCACATAAAGTCTCGCCTTCCGGCCCGTATAAGCATACATCACATATAAGCACACATCACATATAAAGCATCTATCTCTCTAGACATAGCATAAATATAACACATACGACCTTCCGGTCTTACAGTCAAACCCTTCCGGGTAAAGTATAGTGAGAAGACTCACCTCGTAGTAAGCAAGCTATAAACCCTTTGAGCTACTCGCACTCGATCCGCTAATCCGCAGGTTCCCTATAATACCACATACCTTTATTAATGATCTTATCAAACAAGACAATTGACCCTACTAAGTTACATACAGGTCAACGGTCAATCTTGACCAGACTCGTCGAGTGAAAAGGGCAACTCGGCGAGTATAGACACCCCGACTCCACTCGCCGAGTCTAAAGGACGACTCGACGAGTTCTAGTAGATCTTCAAGCTACTCGCCGAGTCTGAAGAACAACTCGGCGAGTCCTAGTGAATCTTCAAGCTACTCGCCGAGTCTGAAGAACAACTCGGCGAGTCCTCGCCATGCAGTCAATCCACTGCCTCCTGTATTTCGCATGATTTCGAAGTATATAGATATGGGGCTTCCTGGACTTTCACATATACTATTACAGGGGTTTTTAAACACTTGTAGCAATACTATAATCTAACAATTCCTTAAATGGGTTTCCTAAACCCTACATTCGCATACAACGTAAAAGCTACAGATTATGATCCGACGATTACCTGGAAACGTGTTCCCTGTGTCCCCAACCTCCAGTACTCGACTCCTTGGACTTCCTTTGATCACCACCTTGCCTCTCCTTGTCTAACAATCTCTTCAACCTTCCTCTAGCCCTCACTCTTGCTCCAGATGCCCACAAACTCCCAAGGTATCTTCAATCGGCCAAAAGACGCGACATGACGGCCATAAGATCATTATATACGATTCAGAATCGAAACGGCTAGGGTTCAGCTGAACAGCGTCGACTCGCCGAGTCCCTTATTGGACTCGTCGAGTCCAGTCGCGTATCTGCGACCAAGACCATGGCCCTACTCGGCGAGTCGTGCACCAACTCGCCGAGTCCCCTCCTAAATGTGCCCCAAAAATAATTTAAAGAAATACCTGAAATTCCGGGCTGTTACAACTCTCCCCCACTAGAACTAGACTTCGCCCTCGAAGTCTCATTCTGCGAATAACTCCGGATGTTGCTCCCGCATTTCTCTTTCCGGCTCCCACGTCATCTCCGATCCCTTCCGATGTTGCCACTGAACCAACACTAGAGGTATCTCCTTGTTCCGTAGAACCTTGATCTTCCGATCCCTGATAGCTACTGGTCTCTCGGCGTAATTCAGACTCGCATCTACCTGAATATCTTCTAACGGAACCACTGCTGCCTCATCGGCTATACACTTCCTCAGCTGTGATACGTGGAAGGTATTGTGAATCTGACTCAGCTCCGCTGGCAACTCCAATCGATAAGCTACCCGACCTACCCTTGCAATTACCCGAAATGGACCTATGAACCGGGGCCCCAATTTGCCCCTCTTCCTGAACCGGATCACCCCTTTCCAAGGAGAAACCTTTAGGAGAACGAAGTCGCCGACCTGGAATTCGAGCTCGGACCGGCGTCTGTCCGCATAACTCTTCTGTCGGCTCTGGGCGGTCAATAACCTCTGCCTCACTCGTTGGATCTGTTCGGTCGTTTGAAGTACGATCTCTGTACTGCCCATCACTCTCTGTCCCACTTCTCCCCAGCAAATGGGAGTCCGACACCTCCTGCCATACAACAACTCAAATGGTGGCATACCAATGCTCGAATGATGGCTGTTGTTGTAGGAAAACTCAGCCAGCGGCAGATGCGCATCCCAGCTACCCCCGAAGTCTAACACACACGCTCTAAGCATATCTTCCAATGTCTGGATCGTCCTCTCGCTCTGACCGTCGGTCTGGGGATGGTATGCGGTACTAAAATGCAGTTTAGTACCCAACTCCTCATGGAATTTCTTCCAGAACCTGGAAGTGAAACGTACATCGTGGTCCGAAACAATCGAGGTCGGCACTCCATGCCGAGATACTATCTCTCTCACGTATAACTCTGCCAACTTCTCTGCTGATGAACTTTCGCTAATGGCAAGGAAGTGTGCACTCTTTGTTAGCCTATCCACAATCACCCAAATTGCATCGACTCCCCTGGCAGTTTTCGGCAATTTGGTGATGAAATCCATCGTGATCTGATCCCACTTCCACTCAGGAACCTCCAAGGGTTGCAACTTACCGTGCGGTCTCTGGTGCTCGGCCTTAACCCTACGGCAGGTCAAACACCTCTCAACGAACCAGGCAACGTCTCTCTTCATGCAAGGCCACCAGTACTCCTTTTTCAAATCCAAATACATTTTCGTAGCACCGGGATGGATCGAGAATTTCGATCTGTGTGCCTCCTCCATCAAAGTAACACGCGTACCGCCCATGAATGGTACCCAGATCCGACCCCGAAATGTCAGAAGTCCCCGCCCATCCGTAACGAACTCTGAAATCAACCCGACGACCCGCTCCTGTTTCTGCATCCCAGACTTCACGACCTCGGTCTGTGCCCCACGAATAGCATCTAATACCGGAGTCATCACCGTCAATCTCAAACACACGTCCCGCAATGGAGTACTCTCCGCCCTACGACTCAATGCATCAGCTACCACATTAGCCTTGCCTGGGTGGTATAGGATCTCACAGTCATAATCCTTAACCACGTCTAACCATCTCCTCTGACGCATGTTTAGGTTGGGTTGATCCATCAAATACTTCAAACTCTTATGGTCCGTGTATATGGTACAACGAACCCCGTACAGGTAGTGACGCCAAATTTTGAGGGCGAACACTACTGCCCCCAACTCTAAGTCATGCGTGGGATATCTCGCTTCGTGAGGCTTCAGCTGCCTCGATGCATAGGCTATCACATGGCCCCTCTGCATCAACACTGCACCCAGTCCTGAAATCGATGCGTCGCAATATACGACAAAGTCCTCCATCCCCTCCGGGAGAGCTAATACTGGTGCTTCGCACAGTCTCTGACGAAGTGTCTCGAAGGAAGTCTGCTGCTCGGGTCCCCATGAGAATGTAACACCCTTTCGGGTCAATTTGGTAAGTGGCACCGCGATCTTGGAGAAGTCCCTAATGAACCTTCGATAGTACCCCGCCAACCCAAGGAAACTCCTGATCTCCGAAGGTGACTTCGGTGCCTCCCAACTCATCACCGCTTCCACCTTGGCCGGATCGACCAATATCCCTGCATGATTAACAACGTGCCCCAGAAATTGAACTTCCCGCAACCAGAAGTCACATTTGGAGAATTTTGCATATAGCTTCTCCGACCTCAGTACCTCAAGGACCTCCCTCAAATGTCCCTCATGCTGCTCCCTAGACCGCGAATACACCAGAATGTCGTCGATGAATACAATCACAGACCGATCCAGCATCGGCCTGCATACCCTGTTCATGAGATCCATAAACACTGCTGGGGCATTGGTGAGCCCAAAAGGCATCACCACGAACTCGTAATGCCCATACCGCGTCCTAAAGGCTGTCTTCTGGACGTCCTCATCCCGCACTCTTACCTGATGGTACCCTGATCTCAAATCAATCTTGGAAAACCAAGATGCCCCTTGCAACTGATCGAATAGATCATCGATCCTCGGTAACGGATAGCGGTTCTTGACTGTCACCTTGTTCAGCTCCCGGTAATCGATACACATCCGGTGTGAACCATCCTTCTTCTTGACGAACAGAATCGGTGCTCCCCACGGCGAGCTACTCGGCCGAATAAATCCCTTCCCCAACAACTCTTGAAGTTGCGAGGACAATTCTTGCATCTCTGGAGGTGCAAGACGATAAGGCACCTTCGCAATAGGCGCAGCCCCTGGAACTAGATCGATACCAAACTCCACTTGCCTCGCAGGAGGTATTCCTGGCAAATCCTCGGGAAAAACATCTGGAAACTCGCGCACCACTGGAACCTCCTTCAATGTCTTCGGTCTCTCGGAACTCTCCCGCGTATCCATCACATACGCCACAAAACCATTACATCCCCGCTGTAGGCATTGCCTCGCCCTAGCGGCCGAACAAAAAGCTGATCCCGAACGGGTACCCTCGCCGTATACCGTAAGAACTCCCCCACTAGGGTCTCGTATAGTCACCAGCTGACGCTCGCAGTCGATAACAGCGCTGAATCGGCTCAACCAGTCCATGCCTACAATGACACAGACATCCCCCATCGCAATAGGAATGAGGTCAATCGGAAACGCGACCCCGAAGATCTCTAGCACACATCCCCGAAGAACCTCCGTAGCACAAATCACCCTCTCAGCCGCAATAGAAACGCTCAAAGGTCGACTTAACGGCTCACGACTAATGCCGATGTGCTGACTAAAAGCTAACGATACAAACGATCTACTCGCACCCGAATCAAATAACACTAGAGCAGGCATAGAGTTCACAAGGAAAGTACCTACACATTCATTAACATAAGCATAACATTTCGACCTTTAATTAAATACGCGAATGATAACATACCTGCCACAATATCGGGCGCAGCGCGGACCTCCTCCGCAGTCAGCTGAAAGGCTCTCCCGCGAGCCCTCGAGGCCTCGACCTTCGCCGGTCGGGTCTCAGTAGTCCGGGTAGTAGGTGTAGCTCCCTGACGAAGTTGCGGACACTCGGCCTTCCGATGGCCTGTCTGGTTGCAGTGAAAGCAAACCATAAACCCCTTAGGGCAATCCCTGGCAATATGTCCCTCCTTGCCACACTTGTAGCAACCACCAGCTCGACACGCCCCCTCGTGACTCTTGCCGCACTTCGCGCAAGTGCGACCCTTCGAACCTCCCATCCTCGAATCAGCGAACTTAGTCCGCTTGGCTGCCGGCTGAGACTGGGCCGGCCGTCGATCCACCTGCCGAGACTCAGCCTCCTCCCTCGCTTGAGTCTCCAACTCGATCTCGCGCTTCCTGGCGTTCGCCTGAAGCTCAGTGAAAGTACGATAGGTGGAGTTTGACACAAACTCCCGGATCTCCCTCTTCAAAACACCCAAATAGCGGCTCATCCGCGACTGCTCCGTAGATACCAGCTCGGGGCAGAACATTGCCCTCTCATGAAACTTCCGTGTGATCACTGCCACGGAATCAGTACCCTGCTTAAGGGTCAAGAACTCCTGAATCAATCGCTCCCTCTCTACCGGGGGAACGTACTCGTCCCTGAACATCTCCGTAAACCTCTCCCATGTCACCGCCGAAATCTCTGCCTGAGCGAAGTTTGCCGTCACGAACTTCCACCAATCCTTCGCTCCCAGACGGAGCTGGTTCAAGGCGAACCGTACCCTCAAGTGCTCCGGGCATGCGCAAGTATAGAAGCACCCCTCGATGTCGGCGATCCACCTCATAGCTGCAATCGGATCCTGCGTCCCATCAAATTCAGGGGGTTTCGTGTTGCTGAATTCTCTGAATAGTAATGAATCACCCCCTTGCGGCCTGGCAGCAGCCACAGCTGCGGTAGCGGCAGCAACTGCAGCTTCAGTAAGTGCGGCGTACCGCTCCTCAAACTCCTCCATCAGCGTGGTCTTAATAGACCCAAACATCTCCGGGATCTCAGCCCGGACCGCCGCAGCTACCTCTTCCTGAATAATCTGACGAATCTCCCCGTCACTCGCACCGCTCGAACTCGCCCCATTGCGTGTGATAACCATGATGTCTCTGAAATACAACATAAAATCATCAGAGACTCCACCAAGTACAATTGTACTCGATACGCGCCCTACCCAGTCTCCGATTTCCAGGGATTCTTACTTGAGTCTTCTACTGATCCGGTGCCTTCGGTAGTACGGGCCCAATACTACCGACCACACCGTATCAGTATTCGTCCCAAATCTTCCTCCCCAAATCCCGAATAATGAGTACTCTACCTCTAGTATGCACTACCTACTTGCATGCTACAAAATATCTCATATAAGCAATCTCTCTAGACTAAGGCATCACAAACAGGCGATTCTGGTCCTATCATGTATACCTAGTCTTCTAGCATGCATAACAATTCATAATTCAGTGCATCACATAACATCGTAAGGTATTCTGGGGATCTTTACCGTTCGGACGCTGGCTGCTCGTACACACTGTTCCATCCTTGTTTTACCACCTTACCGTTTATAAAATGTTGTGTCCTTATTATTTAAAAAGGTTTTTCCTCAAATCCCCGGTCTGAGTTCAGTTGCACCCAAAAGTACACCCGAATCCCTCAAACCAAGGCTCTGATACCAATTGTAACAGCTCAAATTTTCAAATAAAATTTTCATTTAAAACAAAACCTCATTATTCGACAAAAGAGTTTATTCCAAGTTTATTGCAAAAGTATAAATAATAAATCTCCAAGATCTTCAACAATGGCAGTGTGTACGTGTCACGCCGGCGCCTTTCCACGGTCATCACTAGTACCTGAAAAACATAAACACATCTAGTAAGCATAAATGCTTAGTGAGTTCCCCAGTATACGACTTACCCACATACGCCTTCCGGCCCGGACCTTTCGGTCCACATAACATTGCCTTCCGTCCCGTAACATAATCGCCTTCCGGCCCATAACATATCGCCTTCCGGCCCGTATTAAATTGCCTTCCGGCCCATAGTATTTTGCCTTCCGGCCCATAATAGTATAAAACATAACACATGTAACATAACGCACATAACACATAAGTCATACGTCATACCGCTCTTTCTATCACATAAAGTCTCACCTTCCGGCCCGTATAAGCATACATCACATATAAGCACACATCACATATAAAGCATCTATCTCTCTAGACATAGCATAAATATAACACATACGACCTTCCGGTCTCACAGTCAAACCCTTCCGGGTAAAGTATAGTGAGAAGACTCACCTCGTAGTAAGCAAGCTATAAACCCTTTGAGCTACTCGCACTCGATCCGCTAATCCGCAGGTTCCCTATAATACCACATACCTTTATTAATGATCTTATCAAACAAGACAATTGACCCTACTAAGTTACATACAGGTCAACGGTCAATCTTGACCAGACTCGTCGAGTGAAAAGGGCAACTCGGCGAGTATAGACACCCCGACTCCACTCGCCGAGTCTAAAGGACGACTCGACGAGTTCTAGTAGATCTTCAAGCTACTCGCCGAGTCTGAAGAACAACTCGGCGAGTCCTAGTGAATCTTCAAGCTACTCGCCGAGTCTGAAGAACAACTCGGCGAGTCCTCGCCATGCAGTCAATCCGCTGCCTCCTGTATTTCGCATGATTTCGAAGTATATAGATATGGGGCTTCCTGGACTTTCACATATACTATTACAGGGGTTTTTAAACACTTGTAGCAACACTATAATCTAACAATTCCTTAAATGGGTTTCCTAAACCCTAAATTCGCATACAACGTAAAAGCTACAGATTATGATCCGACGATTACCTGGAAACGTGTTCCCTGTGTCCCCAACCTCTAGTACTCGACTCCTTGGACTTCCTTTGATCACCACCTTGCCTCTCCTTGTCTAACAATCTCTTCAACCTTCCTCTAGCCCTCACTCTTGCTCCAGATGCCCACAAACTCCCAAGGTATCTTCAATCGGCCAAAAGACGCGACATGACGGCCATAAGATCATTATATACGATTCAGAATCGAAACGGCTAGGGTTCAGCTGAACAGCGTCGACTCGCCGAGTCCCTTATTGGACTCGTCGAGTCCAGTCGCGTATCTGCGACCAAGACCATGGCCCTACTCGGCGAGTCGTGCACCAACTCGCCGAGTCCCCTCCTAAATGTGCCCCAAAAATAATTTAAAGAAATACCTGAAATTCCGGGCTGTTACAATCCAAGACTTTAAACCCTAGATCTAGCATATGATAAACAATATAATATATGAATTAGGGTTTAGATCATACCTTGATTGTTATGTAGCAATAACAATCTCAAATCCTTCTTGTAATGACTTTAGAAAGCTTAGAGTCACAAATGTCACTCCTCTAATGGTTCACAAACACCAAGAGCAAGAGGATGAAGAGGAGAAGAGAAGGAGGCTGCCCAAAACGTGTGGAAACCCTAAGGATCTTGCTCACCACGTTTTTGGGGCTTAAGGGTCCTTTAAATAGATGTAGGCTATTAGGGTTTTGAACTAGGAAACCCTAAACTGACTGCTTAAGCCCTAAGCAGCCCATTGACCCTTCTTTAATAAGCCTTGGACGATTTCTAATGGGTTTCCCCATAGAATTCGTCCAACCTTATATCATAAGGTAATCCATAGCCCAATTGCAATTATCTTATAATTACAATTCCAGTCCCTTAAGTTTAATTAATCTCTTTTAGCCACAAACTTAATTCTTATTAATTCTTGACTAATATTAATTAAACAATATGATTTCTCCTTTAATATATTATTCTCATAATATATTAATAAATCATATTTAATCATTTCTCTCCATAATTCATCCTATCAAGTTGCTTTGGTGAAGGCAACCCAAAAAGACCATGCACCAGCGGGTCAAGTACATACCAAAATAGTTATGGACTTAGACACTAATCTAACAATATCAACAACCCTGAGGACTATCAGCAGTCCTAGTGGGCAACAACACCTCCAATGGGTTATCAGCAACCTGGAGACTATCCACAGTCTTAGTCACACATACACAACATAATGTGAGTTATTAGTTAGAACCAGTTGGTCACCAAAAATACAATTATTCTACCATACATGTAAGAATAAGTGAGGAAACTCACCTAATACTGATAACATATAAACCTCTCACCCGAACTGCTGGAACTAGACTCCGCCTAATCAACAAAATAATTAAACCTAATTAATAGTTAAGGTTCAAAACTCAACTAACCAGTTCAAATCCCACAACTAAGTCCCTTAAGGGCTAAAAGGCCATTTTGCCCTTCTCATGGTCCAAAACCCTACATCCTGACCAAAGGTCAAAAGTCAACGAAAGTCAATATCCCACCGCATATGTTGGGCGTACTTTCTCTTATTCAGGGCGTACAAATCGATCAACGACTCATCAGGGACGGGACTGGCTACGCCCTGCGGCGTAGCCAGGAGTACGCCTGACGTACTCCTCCTGATCCAACTTCATGAGCTTTTATGTCTTAATCCGTTAAGAAACTTATCCCAATTTCAGATCTAACCATCCTAGGTTGTCTTAACCTATAAAGTCGTTGACTTTAAGCCTTTGCATGGCTAGAAAGGACCCAATGCAATAAACTTTAACTTCCATCACACTCTAAGTCACTTTACTCATGCATGGGCCAAAGGAAAAGATCCAACAACCATTTTTTTATGAATCTACAAGTCCTAAAATACATGAAAGGACAACTAATATTCTATGGAGTGCTCCAAACTCATAAAGGTTCAAAGTTTGGGACAAAGAGCTTATAAAACTCATCCATGGAGATCAAAAGGAAACTCATCAAGGTATAAACTTTATACCTAAAAAAGATGCACAATGAGGAGTAGTTTTTGGATTTACAAGCTTGTAAGCAACACCTCGTTCTTCTCTGGCCTTCTTCTTCACAAATATGCACTAAAACCACTTAATAAGCTCCCAAACTCTCACAAACAAGCTTATACTTGAGATTAGGTTTTTGAGGGAATGATGGTTGATAAGGAATGTCCAAGGAAGGCATAAGGTGGTTTAAATAGGGAGCAACCCGTAAAATTAGGGTTTAGGGACTAGGCTAGTATGCCCGGCGTACCACACGTACGCCCAACATACTAGCAGGGCTTCCGCGATCCTGAATCTCACGAGTACGCTGCGCGTACCCTCACGTACGCCTATCGTACGGGCTAAAACGCAAAACTTTTACTACATGAGACCAATTATGCAACTTTGATAAAGTTAAGGGCTAAAATGATAATACCTGATAATTGGATGTTACAGAATTCATTAGTTTAATTTAGTTTAATAGCAATAAGAACCAAATTCTGATAGTAATGTTAGATGGAAATTGATGTAGTTGCAGAGCGACTACTTTATTATTTGATATAAGTTCCTTTCTAATTTTTAGATAGATATATGATCAGAACTCAAGTATCTTTATCAAATTACATATAAATTTTACGTTTCATTTCTTTTCTATACAACGATTAACTCTTTTTATAGGACCGTAATACATGAAAATTGTTTTGAAGTACATTCCCGAGAATTGTTGGGGTTAGAGGTTAGTTATACTTGACTGAGTTTGTTTCTCTTTCCTTTTGTAGCGAGTGTCATTTTCTAAATATAAACGTAAGAATTAGCTACCAATGTGTGGTGCGATTCACTTAGTACTATTCTACGTGAACCTGTTCTTCTTCACAAGACTAACATTTTCTTATGGATTCTGTTCATTCAACAAGAAGACAGGCGAATTTTCTCAAGACATGCATTAATGGCATCAACGCTTTATCAGGTATGCACGCATTACCTATTCATATGATGCGTATTAGTCAAGAATATTTTTATGCTTGCCTTTACAATCGTAGATCAAGATTAATTTAAAGAAAAAGTTTTTTGTAAACCAATATATAAAAACCCTAGTTTGGATCCACTGAGGGCGTAGCGCGCTTGGTTGCCTGATTGGTATAATTGCAAAAATGTTTAATGTTTAGCCTTGCTGAATTCCTAAAGATTTCACATTCTCTATATGAGTTTTAGAAGACTCACGTTTCTTCTTGCCAAGATAATGCCTATCCATTTCAGCTCACAGAATAGACACAATCCTTGAGTAATTACTCTATCTTTTTTAAATTTTATGAAGCCAGTGTTGGGAGTGTAAAACGATTGGAATAAGGGATGTTTATAGGTCCAAACGTCATAAGGTGATACAAGTCACAAGAATCATTTAATTGCTGACCTTCGTGTTCCTCATGTGGAATACTTTTTTTGATACAGTGATTTTCTACGTTCCAAATATACACATGCAAATGTTATATGAAGAATCAAAACCTGTGATTAATGAAAATGATAATGCCTAGCAATCAAGCTAAAATGAAATAGCATACACCAATCATAATATACTAACTATTTTATCATCAGGTATTGGCATTCTCTCAATCCCATATGCACTCTCTTCAGGTGGCTGGCTAAGCTTGGTTGTCCTGATCTTGATTTCTCTCGCTGCCTTCTTTACAGGGCTTTTAATCCGCCGTTGTATGGAATCAAACCCTTTAGCCACTAGCTATCCTGATATAGCTGGGATTGCTTTTGGTCGAAAGGGAAGAATTATAGCCTTGGTTTTCACCTGTTTAGAACTCTACCTTGTTGCCACTGGTCTACTGATTCTAGAAGGTGACAATTTACATAAACTTTCTCCCCATTTTGGTTTCAAGTTTGGAAGCTTGAAAATGGATGGAAGGCACTCGTTTGTGATTGTAGCTGGGCTTATCATCTTGCCTTCTATGTGGCTAAGTGATCTGAGTGTTCTCTCATATCTTTCGTTAGGTGGGGTGCTCTCCTCACTTATAGTGCTCATCTGTGTATTTTGTGTTGGTGCATCTGGGGTTGGATTTCATAGGAAGGGGAGCCTTGTGAATTTCGAAGGACTACCAACAGCAGTTAGTCTATACACTTTCTGCTATGGAGCTCATGCTATGTTCCCTGCCATTTACCTTTCCATGAAAAAGAAAAGCCAATTTTCAATAGTAAGTTTTCAAGCCTAGCTATCTGAAAGCAAATGAATATAAAGTTATCACTTCAAATCTACCTGTTATTCAATCAATCAAGTTATATGTTTGCACTATATAACAATATTAGTTTCGCTATTTAAAAATATTCACAAAAAATATGCACTTGGTATTCCTTCCAAATTTGATTTCCCAACACTTTGATTTATCTAGCTGTCTGCAAATCCAATTAAACAAAACACGAGAACTAAACTCAAACAAAATGGATAAAACTTGTGTCCTTCTAACACGCTTCACGACACATTTCCTTCTTAGGATGCATGTTTATTGGAAAATGAATAGTCTACATCCTAAACTCTACTAGTGTCAAAGCGAAACACCCTCGATCCCTCTTTTACATCTGTAGGTGAAACTGGATCGAGGAAAGATATCAATTTTATGGTTTGGTATATAAGACCTATGTTAGAATTGGATCTCTCTTGACAGTTTTTGACATTTTTCTAATAATTTTCAGGTTCTACTTCTTAGTTTTATGATCTGTACAATCACATATATGACAATGGCAATACTGGGTTACCTTATTTATGGCGACGATGTACAATCACAAGTAACGCTAAACCTACCAACCGAGAAAGCTAGTGCAAAGGTAGCAATATACACAATTTTGGCAGGTCCGGTTGCGAAATATGCTATAACGATAATGCCAATTGCTTCTGCTATCGAGAACTACTTACCTGTGAAACACAGACATAATAAGGTAATCAGTGCGACAATAAAGATGTGTGTATTGGCGAGTACAGTGGTATTAGCTATAACATTACCATCATTCGAGTCTGTAGCATCTCTTAGTGGAGCAGCCCTTGTGGTTTCTGTTTCTTTCTTGCTCCCTTGTGCTTGTTACCTGAAGATCTTTCAAGTGTACAGAAGTTTTGGTTTCGATTTTTTTGTTATTATGGGATTAGTAGTATTGGCTATTCTACTAGGAGTTGTCGGCACATACTCATCTGTCATTGAGACTTTTAAGCATATCTAGTTGGGAATACAAACAAGTAACATTTAATGTTTTACATGGATGGTTAATTAATTTTCCTCGGCAGTTTTATGATTTTATATTTACGCACTTGTTCTATAAAGACATCGTGAAAAATTAGAAAAGAATCAAGTGTGTAATTGTTACTTAATTACACTGTGCAATGGCTGGATAAGCGTAAGAAGTGTAGTGCACATAGAAAGTAGGTGTACTTCTTTACACCAGGTCCTATTTCATGTTCAAGAAAGTTTTTGTATAAATGAAACCCGTAAATGAATTGGAAAATGAGAAACTAAAAGCCAATGTATTTAGAGAGCAACTGGATTTCGATTATTCGTATTGTTTACATTATAAGAGAAATGCTATCTATTTATATCAAGCATGAGAAGCATATGTGAGTTAAGACGATTAGCCACTAGAAAAAGGAAGTATTCCAGGTCTATTTCCATCGGTAATCCGCCAGAAAAGCCTGTAACCAATAAAGTCCGACAGAGAAAAACATCCGTCGGAAAAAAGCATGGGTAACTCATTTCCAACGGATATATCTCCGAGATCCGTTCATCATTTACAGACAGAATCTTGGTTAGTTATCGACCATTTCTGACATAAAACTTCACGTGACATTACCGGGTGTTGGTCTATCTGGGTTAATTTTAGTTTAATCATATTTTTTTTTACCAAATGACTTATAGTCTAGCTGTATTAGGAATTGACGGAAAGATGTCCTCAGACGAAGAGGGTTCAAGTCTCGTTAGAGACAAAAGGTATAGATTTATTAGCAGTAGATTAGTGAGTGAGTTTGTTAGTTTGTCTAAAAATTAAATAAATAAACAACGTTTGTTTTAAAAGATTTTGGTTTATTCGTTTCGGTCGGTTGGATAAACCGGTTTCTTATTTTTAAGCTAATGTTTTTCACTTACACACTGTGATAAAGAAAAAAACATTTATTAATTTGTCATTTCAAAATTTTTACGTACAACAAATTACGAAATAAATTAAAAATAAGATATGTTGCAAGATTTAAATGTTGCATAATGAAATGTCTACTTAACAAGCAAAGATCATAGACCTTGTTCGTCAAGTTATTGGTCTTGACAAAACCAAGACCAAAAGGCCGTGTTGATAGTGGTCAAAGAGAATTGTTGCACAAGTGATACAAATATTAGATGGACTTATAAGGTCGGAGGGTGTCGTTCCATCGAAACCGTACTCTCTTCGTTGTCACGTAAGCGCCACGTCATTTTTACCACAAAAGTGCGGTTCCCTGCCACACTCAAGGAGTGGTGCCACACTTCATTTAAAAAATAAATAAATAAATAAAAACTTTAATTTCTTCCCACCCAATCAAAAAACAGTCAAATTATCTGCAGCCAATCACAAGCCGCGGCCATTTTTTGCCGCACTGCGGTTTGAACCGCACGAAACCGCACCCAGGGGGCAGTGTTCGCTGCTTATGTGGCGAAACTGCACTCCCTGAAACCGCACCGTACCCTGCAGCCTAAAAGAAAGGTATTTTTTAGATAAACACGCCATGGTGTTCATCCGTCTCAATGACAAGAAATATATGAAAGGTGTTTCCAAATTTGCTCACAAAGGACTAACAGAATATTGGATGATTGATAAGAGCTTAATAGATTCTGTCAACTTTCATTAGTAATTGTAGTGAATATGATTAAACCAAAAGAGATTAATCAAATCAAAATATAACAAAAATATGGGTTTTAACTTTTATAAGTAATGTATAAAAACAAAATTTAACAATATTAATTAATAGCTTTTCGGTTAACCTGAATAAATAAAAGTTTTAACAAAACTTAAACCAGATAATTATATCTTTATTTTGTTAACCGAACAACCTAAAGCTTATTTGGTTCGGGTAAGTTTTTTGGCTTCGGTTTCTACAAGACCCCTACGCGACACGACCCATGTCATTTAGAACATCGAGTAAAATATAACAAAATCTCATCCAGTTAACAAATTATGGCCTCAAAAATATTTCGTATAGTTGTATTAGGCATAAATAAATTTCTACAACCTATATAGTCAGAGTGGCAAGTATATATAAGTCCAAGGCTGGTCACTTGAACGGGCATTCTATCGGCACAATAATAGAAACCATTTATAATGGTCAAAACCACCTTAGTCAAATCAATCTTAATAAATGTTAAAAAAATATATTGACTTTATTTAAATAATGATAACCTAATGTAATTTATGTGGTATGATATAAATAATTTTGTTTATTTTTATTTTTTGGTTCAAACTAATTAACTTTTTGACTATATTTATAATTATAAAATAAAATTACACGATTGGTCCTATATTTTTCAAAACAAACGGAATAATTAACACTTTTAGACATTAGCTTCCGTGGTATTAAAATTTGCACGTCATAGTCCTTTTTGCCATAAAAAAACTTTTTTACATTTTTTCATTTTATATTGTTATTTTAATTAAATTATATATATATATATATATATATATATATATATATATATATATATATATATATATATATATATATATATATATATATATAACTTCAAAAAAATTTGAAAATATATTGTTTGTATAATTATTTGAACTCATCAATTTTGCGTAACATAATTATGTACTTACCAAAGATACCATATTACGTATTTTACATACATATATATGACCACCATCGGGTTTTTTTCAAGTTTTTACACATTTGGTTATTGAGTTTTTTTTCCGTTCACATTCATTCAACTTGTTAAACTGTATAGATCCAGTCTTTATAACTGATTACTCCAAATTAGCCCGGAAAATGACTTAATAGTATAATATATTTCTCATTGTATTCACATTTAGTCCTTAATATTTTTGTACATATTTTGTCTTTAATATTTTTTTTATTTTAAAATAAGTTTTTTTTCTATGCTTATTAAGGACTAAATGTATACAAAATAAGAAATATATTACCCTATTAAGTCATTTTTACCGGCTAGCCTGGAGTAAGCGTTCATAAGCACTGAATATGTACAGTTTAAGAGGTTGAATGGATAAATATGGATGAGAAAAAAACTTAATAATGTACATAGATCAAAAAATATATTACCCTTTTAAGTCTATATATATATATATATATATATATATATATATATATATATATATATATATATATATATATATATATATATATATATATATATATATATATATATGAAAATTGAAAGGAAAAAGAAAACATAAAATAAAGATATTTTATTCAAATAATATATAAAAATAGAATCGTATATATAATTGTTTAACGGGTCTTAATAATGTTTTGATATAAAATAATATATAAAGTCATTTGAATTTGAATTTTGACCAAAATGTGGTTTTGACATGAATAAATAGTGGTTTTGACCTTTTAACTAGGTGTCGATGACAACACCGATCATTTGACCCACCTAAGTTCTTTTCTTTTGTAACAAAAAATATATAAAAATTATATATGACATACCTTAAATTTTTAATGAATGAACAACTTTAGCAAAAATATTGAGATAAAGTAAGACTTTTTTTTTGCCCATCTTTTATATCTAATAACACAAATATTTAGTTCACTTAGAATATTACCTATTAAGAAATAACTTAATACAACTTCAAATTAGATTTAAAAAAAAAAAAAAAAAAAAAACCAAATCGTGCATATTGATTCATAATTCAAGTGTCGCCCCTTAGCATTACGCACGAGCGAAGATGTAAATAGCAAAGAAAAGACTTTAACTCTTCACGGTCGTCATCGCTGTTCACTACCGACCCAACCCACTAATAATAATATTTTTACTCTTTCATATTATCGGTTTAATTTAAATAGTGAACCGTGTGAGTTTCTGTTTTAGACTCGTCACTGTATAGTCATTTGTGCAGATCTACCCAAAATCACAAGGTTCCAAACATTTTACCCTTTTTCTTAATTCAAAACACTTAAATCAACTTGAGGGTCAATCTAAATGGATGTTTTGTATATATGCTTTTATCTACAATAGTTTTATCTTATATCAAAGGGTTTCTAGTTTAGTAATAGATATGGGTTTTGAGTTTCGTCGTCGTGCACATAGATAGAATTATAGAATAGTTTATGAGTATATTATATTAGATTTACCTTTAAAAAAATAGTTTTATGAAATAATTTTATGTGTACATGTTGCATTATAATAGTTGTTCGCGTAACATTTCACATTAAAATGAGCTTTGTTTTGTTTTGTCCAAGTGGGAACAATTGGAGTCCAACTATTGATACGTCAAATCATTGTTTCAACTTTATAAATAGTGTTGTCATCGTATGTCATAATTCTATTTAGTTAATTAAATTCCTATACATTAGTTTTAATGCGAGCACGTATTTTATCAAAATAGATATATTTTACCATGTTTGTCCATATTTATGTTTTAGATATGTACAAAAATTTTATATATCTATCTTAATAAATGAAAATTATTTTGTCAATTGTCATTTTTGACATATGTTATTATGTAAGATTATTGAATTACTTAAATTATACATGTTATTATGTGGTATTTTTATTGTTTTATTAATAAAAAAATTAATAAATTCAACTAATTAATATCTCTATTATTATAGATTAAAGTATATATTTTTCTCCATAAAATGAACATATTAATAAATATATTTTTCTCTATAAAATGAATATAATAATAAATAGTTTGTTTTTCTACCACTAAAAACATTTATTATGATTTATTTGTTACTTATATTAAAATAATGAAATATTATAAAACAATATTGTCAAAATTGAGATATAATAAAATATATTTTATTAAACTTTGAGATGAAGTAGGGGTTAAAAATATTTAACATTTATATCTTAATATAAAATTTTTAATTTTAATAAATCCGTATAATATACAGGTCTTACGTCTAATGGAGAATAATTATTACCTACGTATCATTTCCAAATAACTCGCGTTTAGAAGATAACTTGTTTAGTTATCAAGTCATAAAAGCTTTATTAATTGAAGAAAACTATTTTTTTTAACCAGCAAATACAAATATTATAATCTACTCCTAAACTAACACTTAATTCCACCTATGTCCACAACAGGACTTGAACCCTCGACCTCAAAAAGGAAAGGCACCACCTGATACCGCTGAGCTAGAAGCTCTTTGAAGAAAACTATTTAATATAAAGACATTATGCATTATTGAGTCATGTATTTCCATTTTTTCAAGGTTCAAATTTTTCATGATAACGATGTTTTAGCTAAATGATTTAGGCAACAATGCATTAATGTAATAGCATCTCTATTAATGAAATTGTCCATGGTAAATACAAACTTCCAACTCGTTTATATTTAATTTAACCGATTTAACTTATTCCTCCATATACAATAATTTATATTTTAAAATGTTGTATTGTACAACTCTATTAAGTACAAAACGTTGTATATGGAGAAGAATTGTTGTGTATGAATCACTTCTTATAAAATTAACATGATCTAAAAATTTTGTTATTGGGTAAGATTGTTACTAACACAAACTATATTGTTAACCTAAATTCCAAAGATTAAGTGATTAAAAAAATTGAAAATGTCTTACAATTGTATGGCGAAGAGGGGCCAAAAAGAGGCATAGAGTGGTAGAGGGTAATGTAAAAGTGAATAATCCCTACATCATACGAGAGGTCGTGGGTTTTGATTAGGAATGGAGAGGTTGGGTTATGGCATGTTTGTCTTCAACTAGAGTTTCAAACGAGTCCGACTAAAGAATTATCTTTGGAGAGATGGTTGAGATAGGGAGATCTAATGTCATTTTTTTTTTGTTCATGATTGTTATGAAATGGTTGAATGTGTCAATTTTAGATGCATTGCATGCTAATTTTCTTATGGGAGCGAAAGTGGGGTCTCGTGATTTCTATATTTCACATCTTTTTTATGCAGATAATGTTTTGTTCATGGGAGATTGGATGCAAGAGAACATCCAAAATGTAGTACATGTACTCAGATTCTTTTAATTATTTAGTGTTTAGACTAAAGATCAATTTGCATAAGTCCAATCTTTTTAGCATAGGAGTTGATTTCCAAGCGGTGGAGCATGTGACGACTCTTATGGCATGTAAAGTAGGTACACTTCCTTTTCTATATCTTGGAAGGCCTATTGCTATAGATATGGCTAGAACTGAGGGGTGGAAAACTTTTTTGCAACGGTTTGAAAGTAAGTTGTCAAATTGGAAAATTTGATTAGTTTCAGTTGGTTCTCGTTCTATGTTGTTAAAGTCAACATTGGGGGAAATGGGTATGTATTATATGTCCAATTTCCGTGAAGAACTACTTGGAGTCCTCGAAGTCTCGATTTTTTGAGGTAGTGATGGCATTAATTAGAAGATATCATGTGTAATGAGACGAACAATTTGATTTGACATGCATAATTGTAAAGAACACAATAAACATGTTGATTTGGGTGTCTAAGAGATGCATTTCATTATGAAAGGTGTTACAAAAAAGTATAAGCTCGATCTAGACAAATAAAAAGCTCACACTAACACTATCAATGTTACATCTCTCAAGCACACTCTGATAATGGTATGCAACCCACTATTTATAGAGGTGCTAACAAGTCTCTCTCTCTCTCTCTCTTCTCTCTCTCTCTATCTCTATCTCTCTCTCTCTCACATACACACACATGTCACAAGGCTCCAATCCCACATGTGCAAGTGGGTCTTCTTAAGCCAATCCTTCACTAGTCATCTAATGGAGAACTTTATACCCACCATTCTCCCCCGCAAAGTTAGGAATGGATGACTCGACTTCAATCTCCAAAAAGAGCAACTTCACGAACGAAACCTCAAGTGTGACAAATGTAGAAATGAGCATCGAATCTTCAAGTCTTCAATGACTTTCCAATCTGGGTTCTAGAGTGCGAGACATTACAATCCGAGAATCAAAAGGTAATTTGGAGTATCCAAATGTCCACAAATCAATTACTCAACTTTAAGCGTAAAAACATACCCCAACAAGCTTCATTATGTCCAACCCCTTCATGAACCGGGAAAAACCCAAACCACTTCTGAATTTCCAATTCGATTCACTTCATAAACTTTCCTTCTCAAGGTCAAATTGGTCTTCAAATTCGCCTAATATGAAAATCCAAAATTTTCAAATTCTGATATTCAAATCTCTCCCCATTTTTATAATCAAAATATGATTATAAAACCCAAAAGGGAATGAAAAAAATGCTCAATTTGAAATTTTCTATGCAAAATTCCTCCTTGGCATGTAGCATAAACATTTTACACAAATCCGAGAAAATCCAAAAAATATCACAAATTTTTGAAATCTTCACTTCGCAGACCACCTTTGACTCGGAAATGAACAAAATAGTTCATATTGCAGAAAAATACTTTCAAAAATCACCACTTCTTGAAAATTCCAAAATAAATCTTGAAAAATGAAATTTTTTGCTTTATGGGTAAAAAGTGTCAAAATTCTTAAGTTGCATGGACTAAATTCGAAACCTTTGTTGCCTTCCCTAATTTCAGATGCAGGTATGCACGTACGCAGGCAACTTAAGTCAAAATCTTCACTTTCGACATTCCCATTTCCAACTTTCGACTTGAAAGTTCACTTTTCGTTACCAGGCCCTCAAATCCAATTGCGACTCGAGCTCTCGTCAACAAATTTCGACTCGAGCATAATCAGTTTCAATACTAAGTGCCATTGAACTTTTAATTCCAATATTGGTAAAACAATTTTCCACTTCAGGTTCCAAGTTTCGACCCGACGTTTCGATCCCATCCCAAGATTTTCGACTATTGACCTTAATATCAGCCATTCAAAGTCGAAACCCTCCTTTCCTTCCTCACAGAAACATGTTCCAACTGATAATCTCCAAACTTGACTTTCGATCCTCATATCTATATCCTTTAAATTTGACTCAAAAGTCCAACTACCGATTCCACAACCCTTTGAACTTTCACCCATACAATCTAAGTTGCGATTGTTAATCTCAATATGAATCCAATTGCAATTGAGAATACACTTTCGATTATAAAATCAATTCAACCCTCACAATCGAGACTTTCGACGTCATCCAATATCTAGCCAATCGACTTAAACCCATATCATTCATTATCAACATGTGAATAGATTCAACGCGAATCCAAATGACAGCCACTGTATACTTCTTCTCGATATTCTTCGATTATCAAACCCAGTTTACAGTTGAAATCCAAGACCTAGTAGACATTCGTTTCATTAATCAAAAATACAAGTTCGTCCATTCACAGTCAATTCTCAAGAGACTTTCGTATACTACCATCAAAAGTATGAAATACATGTTCCTTCGGTGACTCTTGATTATGTATCGAAACTAGAATGCATCAAAATCCAACTTTGACTTTCCATTTGACTATCAAAATCGTTTTGACTTTAATCTTTATTAGCAAAACCGAAGACTTTTTCTACCAAAAACTTTCGACCATCGATTTCATTTCATCACAATTGGATAGTATCTCCAACAATTCTGCCTCAAGTGAATGCTAAAATCAAATCCAAGCTAGAACAGCTTTCATTATGATCTGCAGGTGAAAGCAATTTTCACCATTCCGATGAACACAATTTTTTACTTTTTGTTTGACCTCGATGAACACCAAATCCGTTATCTCTATATTGATTTTATGATTAAACATATCTATTCAATCAAAATCTTTCGTTCTTCATCTTTGAAATTCAAACACATTTCATCATCTCCATGTCCAATTTCAAATAACTTTTTCATTATCAACCCAAATCAGATTCATCTACATCAGTTCATCACTAGAACTAAAAAATATTGATATTTTGATTCATCAACAACACTGCTGAATTTCTCTAAGTAAATCATTTGAAGAATTGAATCAAAAAGTGAATGAATTGCACCAAAATATATCAATTAGAAAACAAGTTTGATTCACAAGAAAAAAAATTATCTATTTGACAAACAAGCTATGCAAATCAAACATTTTAAGCTCGTATCTATGAAGTTAGGTATACAAAATCGAACGACATATGCCTACATGAAAAGAGAAGTCGATTGGATTTGATAAATGACTAATTGATTG
The DNA here is from genome assembly GCF_002870075.4 of Lactuca sativa. NCBI lineage: Eukaryota > Viridiplantae > Streptophyta > Magnoliopsida > Asterales > Asteraceae > Lactuca > Lactuca sativa. Next base: position 92,576,405 of record NC_056625.2, on the reverse strand, counting down.
GAATCAATTTTGAGTTTCTATTGTGAAATTAGTCGAATTAAGTATGAAGCGAGACAAGAGAATCAAATACTTGAATTATTGGATCAAGATTTTGCACTTGAATGAACGGTAAATGAATTTGGGCTCGACATTGGTAAGGATCAGTAATGAATAAAAAACGACTTGGCTCAAATGAATAATTATACATGAAAATTTGATCAAAAATAATAAAATAGGATCGGATTGGGCTTATGAAATATGAATCGGATGACCAGTAGTAGATTGGAATTTTGGTTTTGGTCTTGATTTATTGAAAAATTTTATTGGATCATAAAAATTGGGTTGAAACAAATTTGATCCAATGTGTCAAAATGATCAAAAATCAATAACATAAGCATGATTTTAAGATATTATGAGAGATTAAGAGAGACTTGCCATAGATCGTTCAAATTGTGTTGATTGTTGCCAAATCAAGATTTGTTTCTTCAAAAATCACTTTAATCTTCAAAGACTCACTCTGATACCAATTGTAGTGAGATGAATAATTAGATTTGTCATGCAGAATTGTAAAGAGCACAATGAACATGGTGATTTGGGTGTCTAATAGATGCATTTTGATTATGAAAGGTGTTATAAAAAGTATAAGCTAGATCTAGACAAATAAATAGCTCACACTAAGACTCTCAATGTTACATTTTTCAAGAACACTCTAATAGTGGTATGCAACCCACTACTTATTGACGTGATAACAAGTCTCTCTTTCTCTCTCTCTCTCACATGTCACAAGGCTCCAATCTCACATATGCAAGTGGGTCTTCTCAAGCTAAGCCTTTAGTAGCCATCTAATGGAGAACTTTTTACCTAACATCATGGATTAAATGGGATTTTTTTTCGCGTCGAAACATAAATGAGGTATTGTTATTGGAATCCAGGGGAATTTTAATGTTGCTTTTTTTTTTTTTACAAAAATAGAGATGGAGTTTTGTGAACGAAGATAATGCTTTGTGGCTAAAAGTGATTATCTATATAGACGATTGCAATTGGGTGTTTTGGTTAGAGAAAATAATGTGGTAGGAAACAATGTTTGGGAACGGATCATCATATCTTTAAATGATATAAAAAGAAGTTATACCTCACACTTCCTTGATTAAGAAAGTGGTTGATGGATATTCAACAAGATTTTAGAAAGTGGTTTGGGTGGGAAGACTTAAACCCATATCAAAGTGACATTGTCTATTAATTTAGTATACAATTGAAAACAAAGTCATGTTGCTTAAAAAGATAGTTATTCTTCATTAAAGAAATAGACATCCAAAAAACATTAGGAGCCTGATTAATCTTTAAAGTTCCATTAGTCAATAATAAAACCAAATGTTGGCACTCGTACTCAACAAGAGATGTTGAAACTTGTTGAACTTAAACAACGTGTTATTAAAAAACGTGATATGTACATAATTAATATCCAAAATATTGATAGAGCATGTGACACATCAAGAAGATGTGATTTATAAATATAATATGATAATAAGACAATGGAATATCATTGTGAATATGCTAATCTTTCAAAAACGATAAACAAAAAAGACCATAATAGATGCATTTGATGCATGATAATCAAGTATGAACTTGAATGATCAAAATTGCTAACTAATGTTGACTATTAGAGTATTTAATAGTAAAGACACACATGGAATGAGTTTACATAGACTACTTCCATTATTAAAACAGGCTTAAAAGCAAGTTTCGGTGTAACAGTCGGACATAAAACTGTTATCAGTAATGAAACATTCACTTAGGACGTATCAATGGAACCGCCTAAGAGTTTTTGTACATCCCTAAATGTGTGAGATTTAAATGGATATTAATGGAATAAAACAAGCATATAGAAGGTATGAGTCATATTTATGTTTAGAAAATCAAATAGGTTAGATTTTGTCAAGAGTGAAAGAGAAGCTTAAAACAATGTCACAACTGTGCGGGAGTGATATTCAAATCTCATGAATAATAATGTCCCTACTTAAGCGATGTATTAAACCTTGGCTAGGAAATTGGTTTATGAAAACATGAAATATCTATAGAGATAGATCATAAAGGGATAAATTGGTTAAGCCAAAGAATATATAGATAACACTTAGGTATAGTTAAAAAAAATGGATTTTGAAAGTTTTAGAACTGAGCTAAACTTAGTGTCCTAGTTCCTCTAAGATGACTCTATAACTATCTCTATTTAATAGGCATAGATGTTATGTAAGAATACTTTATCTCATATGATACAATCATTTTGAGATGATAACATGGTTATTCTACAAGACCAAAAGGAAAATTAATCAAGACCAATCTCAAGTTCTAGAAAGTTGTCTTGATTCTTGAGGCAAAGATTAGTATGATAAGTTAAATGGCAATTCCACAATAACATAAATCATTCTTGTTCAAACTCAAGACATGTATTCATTCAAAATTGAATAATAGTAACTTGCAGGAGTAACAAGTTAGACATAGTTAAAAATCAACAGTTGAGTTTGAATATGTTCTAGCTAGTGAAGATGTAGGGAGTACAATGTGAATAAAGGATTTCATCCAAAATCTTTTAATACATTTTCACGCTAACACATAAATTGCATACTCAAGATTGATAGACACTTAAGAGTGACTTTGAAATGGAATATTTGGTAACACCAAGTTGTAGACCTAATCAATCTAGAACTCTTACAATCAATTGTTTAAATTTTGATGTATAGAGAACATAGTAAATATTAGTTGATTGATAGGTTGAACTAATACATCATGATATTTAAAAATGAAGTAATGATTATTAAGTGGAGACCATAATATATGTTTGTGGGAAATTACTATCCATTTAATTCATATTATGTGTTCGAATTGGAATGTTTTACGTTTCCATGAATTCTAAGAAAGCTTATGCGGGAGGGTGATTAGGTGTTATAGAGTCGAATGGGAAGATGGTTTTACTGAATGTTACATGATGCGATATGATGATACTTAAGCTGACGAGATTAAGTAGTCAGTGTATATGATCATTAGATTGATAACCGAGGTATACACATGAAATATTTTGTGTAGTGAGTTTGTGAGGAGTTGTGATTTGAGGGTAGTATAGACACTCGAACACTTGTAAGTGGTTGTCGGATGGTTATCTTATGCAATAGATCATGGTAAGTAGTGTCATTTTCAAATTAGGTAAATGAGAGTATGTTTAAAAAATCGCTACCCATATGAAGAGCTTCAACCATGTACGTGATCAGAAGATAAACTTGAAATAGACGGGTACAAACACTAATGTTGGTGATCATACGAAGTATGTGAGCGTAGGCCTATAAACGAACCAAAAGTTTGGTGAACCGTTTGGCGGGAATTTCATTTACTTTCATTTATTTAATAAATGAACAACCATGAACACACATTCCCATTCGTTTTGTTAAAGGAAAGAACATGACAAATTGTCTGGTTCATTCATTTATATTTGCGAACATTCGTTTATGTTATCTGTTTATGTACGTTTAAGTTTATTCATGTTCATATATGTTGAATTGATTTTTATTACATTACTATATTATATGTTTATTTACGTTAATATATGTTTAATTTTGTTTGTTTATCTTTGTGCGTTTATGTTCATTTAGCATATTCACGAACATAAACGAGCAAACATGAACAAGGTAATTTGTTAAACGAATGAACATGAACAAGAAAAATCGTTTTTTTATCCGTTCGTATTCATTCGTTGTTCGACCAACTTAAACGGACGAGCATGAATAATCCCTTGTTCGTTTTTGTACGGTTCATTTACAGCCCTATGTAAGCATGAAAAATGGATATGCATTCCATGAGAATAACATATGTTATAAAATTAAGATTTATCAATTATCATATTCTCCACCATTATCATATTTGAAGCTTTGATGTCATAATGGAATTGCTTTTTTACATGATTACGAAAGTAAATTTTTTTAGAAAACGTTTGATTTTACATGAAGGGGTGGACCAAAATAAAATGCTTAACATGATCAAGAAATACAACATAATATTTAATTTCAATTATACTTTAAAGGGATTTTCTAATATGTGCCCTAAGGGCACATATAAGAAGTATTAATTAATCACAATTATTACCATAATTAAATGTGAAATGCATTAATTATGGAGATTATTAATGAATTTTATATTTAATTATGGTAATATTTCTTATAATTAATGTGCTTAACATCTAATTATGGTAATAATTGTGATTAATTAATACTTCTTATATGTGCCCTTATGGCACATATTAGAAAATCCCTACTTTAAAATAGAGAATCCCGTTAATTAGAATGGATAATTTGGAACAGATTAGTTGCCGCATAATTAGATAAATTAAATAGTAAATGAATTGTTTTCCTAATTTACATGCATGAAATTACTGGAACTTTTTGAGTACCTACAAGGAATCAAATAGCTAGAAACTAAATGTTTGAAAATATAATGATCAGGATAACCGAGGTGTTGATGCCAACGGAAAAGAGAGCTTTTTGAGTTAGACGCATTACGGAATAAGGTCGTTTGATCTATCACATTGTAGAAGAGGTTATCTTGTCTAATAATCCTTCACAAAAAATCCAAAAGCATCAAATTTGATAAAACATTTAGTTTCATGAGTGAAACGACGAACACAAATTAATTTTTTTAATAATATATCGAGTAATAAGAATTTGATGGAGATAGAGGAGGGTAAGGATGTGATAGAGTAAGAGTGGAATTTCCCGCAATTTTTACAGAAATTAGTGAAGCATCACTAACTAATATAAAAGAAGGCAAGAAATTATCATTAACCGTTTTTTGTATACTTGCATCGACATGAAGATAGGAGGTTGCACTATAGTTTATGTACCATCACTTGTTGCCCATATTATTTAATTTCACTTAATTGAGCATTTTCAGAAGAGTGGTATGTTGTTCTTGAACCAATTTTTTGATCCAGATCCATTAGGCCAATCCAAGACTTTAGGACAAGAGGAATGTTTGGTTATTAGAGGCATTCTCAGTAGTATGTGGGTCGTAGGAAGTTACTATTGGGTCAAATATATGTGGAACGGAGGCTTATGGGCCAAAATGGATGGAGGAGGTGTCAATTGGTCATAATAAGGTTGAGTGGTCCAGCTACAGGGGCGGACCTAGGGGTGGTCCACGGTGACACCGGCAACCCCTAACTTTTCCGGCCGCAGTTGAAATTGTTCGAAAATTTTATTTTTTCTACTACCATTCAACCTCTAACTTTCCCATGCAACCTTGCGTTCGCCCCTGTCCAGCTAGTAGACTAAAATGGATACTAACAAGGCCCGACAAAATGATGGGTAGGTGTTGGCATTGGTAGCAGGCCCTATTTAAAGAAAAACGGCCCAAAAGTGCATTAGGCAACTATAATTGTCTGATGGGATATACCCAGAGACACCATCCCAAACCCACACCTTACAGGGTATTGTATTGTGACATAGCCACCATGTCCTCCTGTTACATAGTCGCTTTTTTTTTTCTATATCTGTTATCACGTTGAAATCCTCCACAAGAAACATGATTGTTGCTTGTATGATAAGTATTTAAAGTTTTTGAAGACGAAGAATGATCTAAGTGGGACGTTTAAACAAGCTAGTTCTAACCTAATTTATCCTTTGTTCTTTTAGTAAAAGAATGGAAAAAGTTTCTAACAAACAAAAATATTAGATCAACGAAGAATTAAACAGACAACGTAGTAAAATTTAGGGGATAGCCCGTTGATGGTGTAAGTGACAACGTTTTTATCCGAAATAGTCACATCATTGTTGTTAAGTATGCCAATAATAGTTTAGATGAGATTGTAGTAATCGGTAATAGTCAAATCCCTAATATTAATATTTTGAAATTCATTATCTAATTAAATGACATTTTCATCTTTATTATCAAGAAAGATCATAAAGCTTATCTATACATGTCTAGTAATGGCATTTTCTTAAGAATCGTCTGAAGGAGAAACTAGGAGATGGTTTCATATATGCACATATTTATAATGGAATCAATGTGATTCCATTTTGGGTTGGTTGAAGTAATCGATACTTTATCGTTCAGTTTACTCAGATGATCAAAAACACCAAATCCTTTGTAGCGAGTTTCAAAAAACACTATGTTAAATGTGACTTGAGCATTTGAAGCATTCTCATGTAGCATTTGGGTTTAATGGTGCACTTGGAATTCAATGGAGCATTTTGAGTTTAATGGAGGACTTAAAAGTGCATAGAGCACCTATGAAGTGAATGGATCATTTGAAAAAGGAATTAATCATCTTAGAAAGGAATCGTTAGGAAGTAAAGAGGAAAACGAGCAAAACCAAAAGAACACAAGACACATTATTTACATGGTTTGGTCAAGGTGACCTACGTCCACCGGAAGAAAGGGAGTATTCTTTATTTATGAGCTCTCAAACAGAGGTTACGAGAATAATTCAACAAAGATTTGTCTATCACTTTAGAATTCAAGACACAAACAATGACTAGCAAGCATCCTAATTTATATTGAAGGGATCAGACCTAAAACCATAATCGGCCAAGCCCATTGGTCCATATGTGGATGAATGGTGTCAACCAATCACAATCCACCATACAATAGCTTATGGAACCTTCATCGTTGATATACATTGCATGAACATCAACAACATACATGATGGAGTGTCATGATCTATAGTGGCTCGTCATGACACAAGAGTGGCACATCAAGATCACCATGGCACGCCAACCACCATAATGGAGCATAAAGAAATAATCCTTCAGCATCTTCAACTTCTGAGCATCCTTGAACAATCTTGAGCATCATAGGGGACATCACAACATAAGTTGCTCATCAAGTGTACCATGGCACATCAAGGAACCAAATGGTGCATCATTTCATCAAGATGGTGCATCGGTCATGTAGATGGCGCATTTTGATTAAGAGATCGCTCATCCTCTGGGTGGTGCATCCTTTTCAATGTTGTCACGTCTCCATCTCAAATGGTTCATCTGGACTCCAAGTTGGCGCACCCTGTGCATAATGGCACATTTAGCTTTAATAATTATGCATCTAGGCTATAGACGGTGAACTTGATTAAGGAATGGTGCATCATGATTCTCAATGTCGCACCTTGTCTTCTAAGTGGTGCATCCAAGTATGAGGGCACATTTGATTAAGGAATGGTGCATCATGATTCTCAATGGCGCACCTTGTCTTCTAAGTGGCACATCCAAGAAAAATATGGCGCATCTTGATCATAGATGGTGCAACCATGCACCAAGATGCTCCATTCCACTCATAGTTGCTCTATACGACACCCTTTTAGAAGATTCGTTCCCTTGTCACATGATCCGTCCTTTGTCAGATGATCAATTCTCTGATCAAATGATCTGTTCCTTTGTCACATGATCCATGAACCCTTAGTGCTCCATTGAGTTCAAAGTTCTCCAGTGAACTTAAATGCTACATGCGAATACTCCAAATACTCAAGTCATATTTAACAATCTCCAACATGACTTTAGTATCCATTAAACTCCAACTTAAACAAGAATCTCCTATCCTTTCATGCCTTCCATCCCCGAAGGGACCTAACTCATACGAACATCAACCAAGTCCAAGCAATGCTTGAACTTCTCTATGGACAATAGCTTTCTCAGTATATATGTTGGGTTCACTTGGTATTTATCTTCAGTATAAAGTACTTGTCTATTTCGAAAATGTCATGAATAAAATTCAAACTAACATCGATGTTCTTCATATTCTCATGATATATATGATTTTTGCAGGATTTAGTGCACTCTGACTGTTACAGTTTAAGATAGGCTTCTATGTCTTCAGACCAAGACTACGAATAAGAGTGTACAACCATATATCTTCCTTTATTGCTTAATTCATAGACATGTACTCTAATTCCATTGTAGACAAAGCAACAATATCTTGTAATGTTGACTATCAACTGATGGCACATCCGAAAAAGGTGAAAATACACATGACCTACGATTCAATAAAACACCATAGTATGAATCTACATATCCAACCAAGTCACTTTTAGTATTAGCTCCATACACCAATAAAACATTTAGCATTCTCTTAAAGTATCACAAGATCCACTTGACTAATTACCAGTGTGTCTTTCCATGATTGCTCATAAACCTACTTACTACACTAACTAAATGAGTCAAGTCAGGTCTATTATAGACCATAGCGTACACGTAACATCCAACAACATTAGAGTATGGAACCCTGCTCATTTATTTCCTTTCTTCATTAGTTGTGGGCATAGTACTTGGACAAAGCTTAAAGTGTGCTGTAAAAGAAGTTCTAACTAGTTTGGATTGGTAAAGGTAGAATGCCTGCAAGACTTTCTAAATGTCCTTTCGTTGAGAAATACACAACCGCCCTGCTCTTTGATCCCTTCAAATCTCCATTACAATTATCTTCTTTGTAGCTCCTAAACTCCTCATCTCAAACTCATTTATTCCAACCATGTCCTTGTATGTAATGAGCATATCATCAATGTGGCATCCCCATTTTCATGGACAGAAAAGACCGATTTATTTATGTTTTATTTGAAACTCAAAGTATACTTTTGAAGAAATATGTTGTAGAATTTGTTCCCAAAAATATGATAAGTAAACTATCAAAGCATTCGCGAAAGAATGTGTTTTCATTATATTAAAAAATGTTGGGATGTCATTGTCAATACAGTACATAAGCATAAATAGAAATAGTATAGGCCTTACAACATCTATTAATCTAATGGCCTATAATTCATAGATCTCTCATCAGATCAACAGTCATGTGCTCTTTTGCCACTACCTATAATGCAAGAAATTGAGTGGGTTAGACTTCAGAGCCTGGTGAGCAAATAGGGCTTTTAACCCACAATAATTAAGTTTATTAATTTCATCAATCAATCCACTCGATTACTCGTTCCCGTTTCCTCACTTTCTGTCTCTAAAGCATTTAAATTATGGGACCTAGCCTAAGGATTTTTTCATCCTGGTGACAGCACTGCATAGGGGATTCCTCAGCAATATATGTCAAAAAGGAAACCATGAGGGGGATGGAGTACACCTGGTGAGTACCTAGTTTAAAAACACCTCCAGGTTGTTAGCCTGCCAGCGCTCCACTAGACTGTCTAGAATAGTCAGTGGTCGTTATCCATACTCTGCTAGATGACTGGATCATCTTAAACATCGAGACCTCTCTTCATTTTATGTCATCGCTCATCATCTATTTCATCTATCCATCTTTCCTAACATAATGATAAGTATAAAATACATTTACAGTTTAAATCAAGTAAAAACATGTATACAACGTGCATCCACCATAGATATCAAGAGCACAGATAATATGCACATATATCACATAATTTATTTTAAATAATTTATATCTATGTGTAATATGATAGTAACCATGCACTCACTTGTTAAAGTGACGATTCCAAACTCGGGCAGCGCTTTGCTTCTAATAATGTTATTTTCGTTCGACGAATCCTAGTGTCATTATCACAAGATCTTAGTTTAATATTCATTGCGACTACTTATTAGTCTAAATAATATTGTTTTCTTGTATTATATAAGTGTGAAATAATCCTTTTTAACCACTTTGTAGAGACAGGGGAAAGACGTGAAACACCGGAGGGCTGGAACATTTTGGTATTTAAGTTGTTCTGAAATCCAACAACTCTATGCGGCCCTTCAAACCAGGTTCCCCGTACCGCAAGTATTTAAAAGGTATTATAATAACACTATAATACTTAACATATATTGTTTATGTTGGTTTTTCAACGCATCAAATACATTTTAAACTGGGTAGCGGAAAAATCGACACTATGATGTACCTAAGTGTACACGCAACCTATGGATCTATGGTTTCATGCAAATTACATCAACTCTAGAAAACAAAAACATAAGGAAGAAAACATAACTCTTATGTAGCCCTTGATCTGCATGCTTGAGATCTTGATCCTCCACATAGTTGCTTGGATGAGAGGTCCAAAACCAGAATCCTTCTAATGGTATCACGCCCAATGACACCAAAGAGTGGAATAAAAATAACTAGGAGAAGGGTCAATTTCAAACCCAAAGATGGTTTAGAAATCTTTCCTAAGAGGGGGAGGAATAAGGGTTGGCGAAACTTCAATCCAAGGTGCAAGGAGGATTGAAATCCCTAAGGCCCTATTTATAGCCTTGGATCCCTTCCTGGGTTTTGTACTGTTTCCCATGTGGGAGGGGAGCATAACCACGAAATTTCAATCCTTTCCCATGTGGGATGAAGTGATTTTCATCCAACCCTAATCCCATAAGGGTTCTTGATCATTCCTGATTAACCGAATATCGATTAATGAATACTCAACCTTTTAATTAATTAAACTGTTACTTAATTCTCAAAATGTATTTGTAATTAGTTTCTAATTAATTGTTAACCATAATAATTAATAAACCAATTTATCCTTTATTTATTCTACTCAATTTGGGTCTTGAGGGCAATCCAAAAGGACCCTGTTATTATTAGAGATATTACCATTAGTTAATGACCATGGACACTATTCCAACAATCTCCCACATGGACAAGTCATCAATTATACGAGGACCAATACATCTCCTATAATCAACAGAGAGTTGGCCATCCAATGCAACTATCGAACTCTTGATCTAATCAAGATTCATCCCTTAGATAAGTGATCAACTATCCCTTTGTTCTGTGATATCTATATGAATTCGAGACATGGGTAATGGTCAATCTCAGAATTGAATATTATGTTTCCCGATATAGATTTGTGACGACTGCATCTGACTTATAAATTGAATACATCAATTCCAGTCAGGGCTCGGCCAAGCACTTTAGATGTCAGCACCAAATCATCGAAGGGACCATAGATATAGCTTCTCTTTCTAAGGCAGAAGGAACGAATAAACTTCGACTACATAGTTTTTGTCTATTTAATCGTGTCATACATGGACATACCCTTTATGACTACCAATTACAGATAACGTTGTAGTAGACCAATGCATAACAGAATCATAGCGCAAAACCCCACATGTATCTAGGTTTGAAGAATAAAGGATATTATCATCTTAGAATTACTTTTGACTAAATCCATGAAGTAATTTCTAAGTGCAGGTTGGTCCAATACTTAAATCTTTATTAAGCACTAATGAGTTTTAGCGTAATCTCTATGCTATGTCCAATCATTATGGACAATCCAGTAATACTCACGATAGTCTTAAATCACTACTTACTTCCAAGAGTATGACTGGATGTGGACGTTTGAGTAAATTAATACTCGGGAAGTGGGTTCCAAACATGCAAAAGGAGAACATAGTGATATGCTAATCGAAATGACTGAACTCCATCATATATTAAGATCTCCACATAATAATCACCAAATCAAATTAAAACTTATACTGCTTTAGTTCTCAAGTTTAAAACAAACTAAACTAAGAGTATTTAAGGCAATTCATTTTAAAATCTAATGCCTCTCGACTTTGTTTGATTGTCAGAATTGGTCAATGACATTGGCTTATGGAATGGATCAACAAGATTATCTTTCGATATGACTAATTGAATATGATGTCTTTATATTTGAGTCGCTATCAAATGTTTTGGTACTTATTGAGTATATGTCAAGAGAGCTTCTATGACTTGGAATCCATACTCGAGGTAAGTTCACCCTTATAGTCACAAGAAAGTTCAAAAGGACCATCAACGATTGACTTTCAATAAAGATGTCACTAATAAATCTCTTTTAGTCACACTGACTTCTTTGCAATTTAACCAACTGCAATATACTCTAAGTGTACCAAATCCACTATGGTGTATTACTTGGTACTCTTCCAATCTAATACGTCACCATTCAGTAAAAGCATGAATTCTAATTGCTGACACGATCGTCTTTATCAGCGAGGAACTCAACATCATTGAAACTTTTACAATGATATATTCCATAATGTCAAGATCATTTCATCTATTCTCCTAGGACACATAAGAATGTTCTTGATCTTATTCTCATCAAATTGATCTAATCCGACTTGTCATGCTCAAGGCATGCGAGTCATCAGATCTGTTACAAATTGATCTAATACAATTAATAAATCCAAAATACGTTTAAATTTAATTAAATTAAAAGTTTAATTTATTAAAAGATTAAACCCTTGCTATTTTAAAATGTTTTAAAATATACTTATATTATATTTAACATTAAAAGTCTAATATTACCATATATATATAAGACTAGTCAGTCGAACCACTAGTACGCCTCATTCACAAAGCCAGTTTATAAGGGGAGTTTAAGGAACCAGCCTATAATATCACCGCCATTGGGTATCGACTCTTACCCACCGCTCCCTTGATTGGAGGAGGGTCGTTAATCGAAAGGGTTTGATAGGAAATAATAATCCTCATTAATAAGTATAATGAATTATAAAGCAACTAAATGATTTTTCTAAAAATCCCACTCTTAGTTACTTCAGGAGAAATGTGAATTTGATGCTAACCCATGAAATTACACATTGCACCTTATTGGTCGTTAGTGGAGCGTGTGTGGTTAACTGGCACACTAATATGGGACTAATATTATTGGCAATAGGTGTCTCGTAAATTATCATTGAATTAATGGAGCACGTGTGGTTAACATACACATTAATTTCAGATGATAAATGACATCAAGAGTACGAAGATAATTTGCATGGTTATTCACATCTCATTTGTGATCCTCGGCATCCCAGTCACAAAGTGAGAGCGTAATTGAGATTAAACATGTCATTGAATAGTTAAATGAATCTCAAAAGTTCTAGGAGTTTCATAATATTGAAATTGGTAAATGCCTTACCTACCTAAAATAGATTCGAATTTAATTACGACATCCTTCTTTAGAATTCGAATCGAAAATATGGATCCTAGCTTTAATTTATATTTTTTGGTTAATAATTAAGGATTAAAATCAACTAACATGCAAATCTTGTTTTCTTTGAAAGATTACTAAATCACCTTTCACTAGTTCATGTGAAAGAGGTGAGGAATTATTGGATCTCATACACATCGATGTGTGTGGGCCCTTTAGATCCACCACAAGGGATGCAAATTGATTTTATGTGACTTTTACCGATGATTATAGTAGATATGGATATATCTACTTAATCAAGTATAAGTCAGAAACATTTGAAAAGTTCAAAGAGTTCAAACATGAAGTCAAGAATCAATTGGTCAGGAAGATCAAGATGCTCAGATCCGATAGTGGTGCTGAGTATCTTAGTATCGAGTTCCACGACTACCTCAAGGAATGTGAAATTTTTTCACAATTGACACTTCCTAGGACACCACAGCTTAATTGTGTGGCTGAGAGGCGTAATCGAACCTTATTGGACATGGTTCGTTCCATGATGAGTCGAGCTTCGCTTCTGCTATCGTTCTGGGGGTATGGCTTAGAGACTGCCGCCCATATTCTTAATCTAGTCCCAACAAATAAGGTTGCCAAAACACCTCACAAGATGTGGATAGGGATGGTTCCCTTTTTGGCACATATCAAGGTTAGGGGTTGTGAAGCTTTCGTTAGAAGAGAGACTCACGACAATCTTGAACCTCAAAGTGAGCAGCATATTTTCATCGGCTACCCACATAAGTCCTTTAGATACTTGTTCTACAGATCTAGTGAAAACGTGATCTTCATATCACGAAGGAGAGTTTTCCGCAAGAGGGAACTCATATTCAAAGAGGATAGTGGGTGTATAATTGATCTTGAAGAAATTCAAGAGTCAAGAGATAAATAAACTTATAACACTGGCACTCAACCCGAGGAAGAAATTCCTGTTGAACCAATTGACGAATCGTTATCTCTTAGGCGTTCTAGTATGGTTAGCGTTCCTCCCATGTTGTATGGTTTCCATATAATTGCATAAGGTGATACGTTTATCAATGATAGTACATTGATAAATTTGGATGAACCTGCTAACTACAAGGAAGCCATGGCGGGATCAGAGTTTGCTAAATGGAAAGAGGCAATGGACAGCGAAATCCAATCCATGTATGGCAATTAAGTTTGGAACTTGGTTGACAATGTACCAGGTCACAAGACAGTTGGGCATAAATGGATATTCAAGAAGAAGACCAACATGGATGGAAAAGGTGCACACATTTAAGGAACGACTGGTTGCGAAGGGCTTTACTCAAACCCCAGGGGCTGACTACAATGAGACCTTCTCACCAGTGACCAAGATCAAGTCTATTAGGGTTATGTTATCCATAGCTACGTTTCATGATTATGAAATCTTGCAGATGGATGTTAAAACCGTTTCCTCAATAGGAAGCTGGCTGAAAATGTTTACATGTGTCAGCCAAAAGGTTTTGAGGATGCTAAATACCCCAATACAGCGTGTAAGCTTGAGAAATGAATCTATGAATTGAAGCAAGCTTCTCGCAGATGGAATCTTTGCTTTCATGAGAAGGTTAAAGAGTTTAGCTTCTTTAGGAGTGAGAAATAGGAGTAGAAGACTAATTGGACTTAGTAAATGTACTTACTTAGATAAATGTTAAAGCGTTTTAACATGGAAAATTCCAATAAAGGAGAGTTATCTATCCAGAGCAATACTAAGCTGAGTAAGACTCAGAGTCTAAGTACTGATGCCGAGATGGCAGAAATCAGTAGAGTTCCATATGCTTCCTCCGTTGGCTCAATCATGTATGCTATGACATGTACTTGCCCTGATGTGGCTTTTGCTTTGAGCATGGTTAGCCGATATCAAGGCACCTGGGTAAAGCTCACTAGATAGAGGTAAAGAACATTCTTATGTATCTACAAAGGAAAAAGGATTGGGTCCTAGTTCCTAGTGGGAGTGATGAATTGAGAGTTACTAGTTATAGTGACACCATTTTTCAGACAGACTGAGACAACTTCTGCTCTCTGCCTGGTTGGGTCTTTACACTCAATGGAGGAGTAGTAACTTGGAAAAGTTCCAAACAGGAGACCGTGGCTGATTCAACGTGTGAGTTAGATTATATAGCCGCGAGCGAAGCGTCAAAGGAGGCTATATAGTTGAAAAACTTCATTGGAGACCTTGGATTTGTGCTAGTCATAAAGGATCCCATGGAGATTTTTTGTGATAATGAAGGAGCGGTTTCCTTGACCAAGGAACCAAGGGATCATGGAAGATCCAGACATATCGACAAAAAATACCACTTCATCAGACATCGAGTAGAAGAAGGACTACTCGTTGTCAAGAGGGTATCAGTTCAAGAGAATCCTGCAGATCCCCTCACAAAGAGTCTGAGTAGGATTAAGCACGTTCAGCATGCAAGGAGCATTGATCTGAAGGACGATATTAATTTTAGTGATTATATAGATATTTAAAAACTTGTAATAGATAAATGTAATTGACATTTGGCGATTATATAATGGAGATTTATATATAAATATTGTTTTCTATATTTTGTCAATTTTCTATTTTGTGTTTCAACTTTGCATGTTTTACTTCCAGAATAATTTGATTATTCAAATTATCCACAGTCGATCATACTTTGGAAGTAAGTAGTGAATTAAGACTGTCATAAATTGGCTTGCAGATTGTCTGAGTATTTAGACATATCAATGGTTTGCTACAACGTTCATGAGTACTCCTGAAATGGGGATTTGAGTATTGGATTAAACCCACGCTCATTTGAATTACTTCATGGAATTTATCATGAGTAATTGTGTGACGATAATATCATATAGTCTTTAAACTGAGATATATGAGTTGTTGTTTATGAGTTGGTTGTGCATTGATAATGCTAAATGCATCAGTAACTTGATGTTATAAAACATGTTGTTGTGTATGATTTTATGAATAAATAGTACAAGCATATAAGTCAAAGTTTATCCATTCCTTTTATCTCAAGGGGTAAAAGCGATATCTTGGGCCCCTCGATGATTTGGTGTTGACTTATATGTCGGGCCCGGTCAGGACTAAATTGATGTGTTGAATTAAGTTCCTTGTCATACAAATCAGAAATCGGGAAACAAATTGTTGGAAAATGAGAATAGTTCTATTCCATGTGTTTGTCCACATGATATCTTGCAGAACAGAGGGTTATATGATCCCTTATCTTAAGGACACACAACTGACTAGGTTAGAGTTCGACAACGGCTTTTGAGAGCTACGATTGTTAATCAGATTTTGAGAAACTGCATGTCCTCGTCACTGAAGGAGCAGACTTCATCATAGGCCAAAATCCCCTGATCAATGAAATCAATCTCTAGAGGAGCCATAACGTTGGCACGAGAACGAGTCGCCTTCTTGCTCATGATCAGAGTAAAGAATAGAATAAAACCAAAACAAGAGAAAGAAGTTACCCGTGAATATGGCCGGAGACGATCGTAGGAAGTATTGGGGAAGGTGGAAGGAGTTACGGTTATTAACCCAATTTAACATAAGTAGCAGAAAAGAGAGAAAATGATTTGACTAGGTAATGATGCTTATGGAACGGATAAAACCAATCTGACTATGGTTTGAAGTTCAAATTGTTTTATCTCTTTTATTTTTTAAATTAAATTATACCTCCAAATATTAAAACTAACATTTATATTTCGTAGGTATAATTCCTTGAATCATATCTAGGATCCTTAAATATTTCTGAAGCCTCAGGATCCTTAAACATATAATTGGATCCTGATTATTACTACTAATATTTCTTAACACTTATAACGACTATATTTTCTTTATTTTTCTCACATGTGCAGAACTAATCAACGCAAGACCCAAACTCAACGGAGAGTCATGTCAACCAGACAAAAGACTCGGAATACCAAGTCAAATAATGTCCATATGTTGATTTCGGAGGATCTCGGAATTATCAGACTTCTTGTTACTTACACTAGACTATAAATAACACATTTATCTAGCACACAATATACACAATTGGCCCTAGCATTTCTCTTATACTCGTATTACTTTTATAATCTTTGTAATCTCATATTAATATCAATAAAACACATCAAGGGAGGTGATTATTATCGTCTCCCATGTTTTTATGTCGAAGATCCTACAAAGCATCAACGGCTTTCCTTGTAACTGATTTGTCTCACTTTTATTACCATTCATACTTACATTACACTAACATCACAAACTCTCATACAATTTGGTCAAATTACATTTGATCAAGTTTTGAAAGATATATATATATATATATATATATATATATATATATATATATATATGTGTGTGTGTGTGTGTGTGTGTGTGAGAGAGAGAGAGAGAGAGAGAGAGAGAGAGAGAGAGAGAGAGAGTTTTTAGAACTATAAAAATGGATTTTTATATTTTTCATTTAGAAATATTAATATGTACATATAGTTTTGAAGTATGTCAAAATATATTCTTAGAAGTATAAATATGTATTTTTTTTAGAAATATTAATATGCATTTATACTTCTAATTACATATTTATATTTTTGCAAAATATGATTATACTTCTAAAAATATATTTATACTTCTAATGTGCAAATACATATTTCTATGTTTTTTAAAAGTATAAAAAAAAAATTCTTAGAAGTATAAATACGTAAAAGATATTGCATACAAACATGTTTTCATATATAAATATGTTTTTTATACATTAATATGTATAATTTTAAAAAAATAACTAAAAGATAAAAGGGTAAAAAGAAAAAGGAAACTTAACGATTTGTTGGAGAATATAATATTATGGTCATTTGAAAACAATAATCATAGACAAAAATAAAATCGAATATTTTTATAAATATCATTACATTAAGTAATATAAAAACAGACGTAAATTAAGTCAATTTTTTTTTATAAAGATAAAAGTTGCTTTTTTAATTCCTGCAAAAATAATATCTATTTAAAGTACGTTAAGTTGATTTTTTCTTATCCTCCTTAATAAATGAATGTTTTTTTGCCACATGTCAATCTCTCATGAGTTTTGACACTTTTCATTTTATGACATTTTTGAAGTAAATATTATCCATTTGTCAATTTTTGGTTTGTTACAATTTTTAAAATTAAAATCATATATTTATATATGTAAGGTATTAAATATAATATATATGATCTTAAATTCTAATAAATACGTAATTCCATTTTTATTTTAAAATTGTACATTAACAAATATTTTTCTGTTTACATTTTAATTTAATATTTAAATTTTTTTAAATCAATTCGTGTAATACACGGATTTCACACCTTTTTGTGATTAAAAAAAAAAAAAATTGCTATGTCGCTTTGTTACACACCCGGTAAAGGTAATTCAGTCAATGCACTTACTCAACTGTACCTATGTTAATCCAACTTTTGTCGTTTTCCGTCGGCGGATGTCCCACTCCCACATTAAAGTATTTAGGGAACATACCGAAATTGAATAAATATTTGTTCCACTTGTCCCATTAAAATAAGTTTCTTCGATCCCATTTTTAATATATATATATATATATATATATATATATATATATATATATATATATATATATATATATATATATAGATAGGTTAATATGTTTCTTATATTTATTATGGGTTATAATGCATCAATACAAGTTGATTAAAATTAAATAATTATTTAATTAAAAATAAAAATAGATATTAAATTATTTCCATAATTGAATGTATATTAAATGATATCTATAGTTATATTTTTTTATGTAACTAATTAAATTCGTTATTAATGTCAAGATTAACAGTTTTTCAGAATAAATTCATACTTAGGTTTTTATGTATGGATTCATTGTTTGTTTTAGGACCAACTCACTTAAAATACAATAAAGTTGCATGAAATATGAACAAAGAATACACTCTCATTCTGTTAGATTACACTCTCATTTTTCTAGATACGAATTCATTCCAAAAAAATATTGTTGTTGACATTAATAACGAATTTAATTAATTTCCATAAAAATGAATTATAAGTATGGATATCAAGGGCTCACACAAGATTTTACAGTAGGGTTAGACAGGAGAGTTAGGGGTTGAATGGTAGTAGAAAAAATAAAAATTTTAAAAACTTTTTCACTGCGGTCGAAAAAGTTAGGGGTTGTCGGTGCCACCGTAGACCACCCTTAGGCCCGCCCCTGATGGATATCATTTAATATATATATAATTTTTATTAAATTGTTATTGGTGTATTCTAACACACAATAGATACGAGACACATTTGAATTTTGAAATGAGTTGCCTAATATATCTACATGACAAATGATATAATATTTATTTATTAGAATAGGGATATATATATATATATATATATATATATATATATATATATATATATATATATATATATATATATATATATATATATATATATATATATATATATATATATGGTTGTCATGTATGTGTATAGAACCATTTTAAACTATGTTATTTTGATTAATAAACTAAATTGTAAGCTTTTCCTTTATAAATATTACATATATCCGAAAATATTTTCCCTCATATTCTTACTTCCCTAAGATCGTTACATTACTAAATACTATATTCGGATTAATACTTCAAAGCTTGTTAGATACCAACAATAACGATATTAAATACTATATTTGTTATTAAATTATTGATTCAACTTTTAGTAGTAGAACTAATGCGATATATATATATATATATATATATATATATATATATATATATATATATATATATATATATATATATATATATATATATATATATATATATATATATATATATATATATATATATATATATATATATATATAGAGAGAGAGAGAGAGAGAGAGAGAGAGAGAGAGAGGTGGGTTCAATTGAGAAAAATAAAAAATGTTGAGAATGGGGGAATCATTCTCAGCTACTCATTTATCTAAGCATAAAAAAGACACGGTGTCAAACTTGTAAATATGTTAATAACCTTCAATGTCAAATACGTAACTATAGAGAATTCGATAACAGTTCGTTCATCCTCAAAATTTCTCCTCCAACCTTCAACAATCATCCAAATTTCTTCAACTAAACTATCATCAATGTCATCCAGTGTTAATCAATCATCAATATTCGTAGATGGGAGGTTCGTCGTTCAAGACAAATTCGCAACCCAAATTCATCAATTTCATCGATTTGTTAAAGTTTGGAACTGGAATTTCCCAGATTCGCAAACGAAATCAGTTGGAATCGGAATTTCTTTGATGTTCATGAAATTGGAATTGGAGTTCTTGACTTGCAGTCACGGTCGACATTGAAGGACTCAGAATCGGTACTCACAGGTTCCCAATCGGATTTTTGGAAATCAAAATCAAAATGAGAAATCGATCAGACATAGGTCGCATTTGAAGTCGAAATCGGAAGTATATGATGATTTGGAATTGATAACTTGATGTTTTTAACATTTTTAAAATAGTTAACTTGTATGCACTCCAACTGTTTGATGAAATGCATAAACTAAATTACAACGTTATATTCATATATGAATATGTTTTCTCACTTGAATCAGTATATGATTATTAAAAAAAACGAATATGCAAGTCTGTATGTTATTCATATGTGAATAACATATAAAAATTACATATATTTGTGAAAACACATTGTAATATTCATATGTCAATATACTGTGTAATATTCATAGGTGAATATATCATCTAATATTCACAAGTGAATATACTATGTATTATTCACATGTGATATACCATGTAATACTATGTAATATTCAGATATGAAAAATATTATCTAATATTCATAAGTGAATATACCATCTAATATTCACAAGTGAATATACTATGTAATATTCACAAGTAAATGAATCGTCTAATATTTAAATATGAATATACTATGTTTAGTATATGCTATATTCATATATGAATGATACTTAAAATGTAAAAAAAATTAATCATAGTTTTTATTCACAAGTGAATAACGAATGTACTGTAGAAAAAACTTGATTCATTTTTATTCACTTATGAATAACGTTAGCTGAAAATATAAAAAAAATAAATTTTTTATTTTATTTTAAAACTATATCAATATGGATGTCTATTTGTAGAGAATAAAAATCATGAATTTTGGTATATTTAAAATAATTTTTCGATAAAAATAGCTTCTTAAAATTAAAAAAAACGAAAAAGACTATGTTTTTGTATATATATTAAGGTAATGATTAGGATAGTTTAAGGAAATATATTTTGTTGGAAAACACATGTCTATTCTTTTCCCATTTCCGCTGGTACGACGGAGGCTTTTACGGCAAAAATAAATGAGTGACAGAGAATTATTCCCCCACTCTCAACCTTTTTTTTTCCGCAATTGAACTCTCCCCTATATATATCAATGTTGTAAAAATCCCGATTAGATCTTGATTAATCTCCGATTAATCCCTAGGCACTACTCAACCGATTAGAGAGCGCCTAGCGATTAATCCATGCATACAAAATGACTGAAACAGTAGAACCCGATGAAATTTTAACACTTTGAAGAAGTTATATCTCAATAGAAACTATTTGAGTATGATTAGTGTTGTATTTATCATATTAACCTATTTTGTTATGATATTAGTGGTATTTATGAACTTTTATATGATATTAGTCCTATTTAATTTTTTATAATCTAACAAATTAGCAATTAATAGTCCCGGATTAATCCCTCGATTAATCTTCGCCTAGCCGATTAATCTCTTAACCCCAGTCCACTCACTAGCTAACGTCGAGCGATTTTTACAACCTTTATATATATATATATATATATATATATATATATATATATATATATATATATATATATATATATATATATATATATATATATATATATATATATATATAGAAAAGTTCAATAGAGAACCATAATTATTGGTTCTTCAAGGAACCAAATCTTGTTTTCAATTTCTAGAGCTTATTCTTTATCGAAAAAAAAATCTAAAAATATCTAAATTCATATATTAACATTGTGAATGTGAAAAATGTTTTCCGGATTCACCGTGTAAATCTGTATTCACATTGTGAATTTGACGTTAAAAAAGAAATTCGAATTTGATATCATTGGAAAAAGGATAAAAAGTTATGAATTTCAGTATTTTTAGTTTTTTTTTTGATAAAAAATAAGTTCTAAAAGTTGAAAAAAAAGATTGGTTCCTTGGTTAATTATGGTTATCTATTGAACCTCATCTTATATATATATATATATATATATATATATATATATATATATATATATATATATATATATATATATATATATATATATAAAGAGAGAGAGAGAGAGGAAGAATCATTTGAGAACTCAAAGTTTCCCAAGAACCCGAGAACTACAGGTGGAACATTGGATCAAAAAAAGGAAGGGTCGAGATGCAAAGTGACGTTTTTGTAGATAAGTAGACAAAAAAAGGAGGGGTATCTTAATTAATTCATTCAAGGGTATTATAGGAATAAAAATATAATTTAATGAATTCTTAAATCTAATATCTAATAAAATAAATTTTCATCTCTCTCTCGCCTCCCCCTTTTCCTCTCTTGCTC
Source organism: Lactuca sativa (assembly GCF_002870075.4). Lineage (NCBI taxonomy): Eukaryota > Viridiplantae > Streptophyta > Magnoliopsida > Asterales > Asteraceae > Lactuca > Lactuca sativa. Next base: position 92,553,967 of record NC_056625.2, on the reverse strand, counting down.
AAACCTACGATCCATCCCCCGACGACTCACCTCCGTCGAATTGCCTTCAATCCTTCATCCAATTCCATGATTTCGATTCTAAAATTGCTTCTACTCACACGAATACGATGAAGATAAACGTCGAACCACATTTATCGTCGATTTCCAGATCCTAATCGATCAAACTATCATCATCAATCATCAATCTATATGAAATATGAAATCCCCCAATGATCGAAGTTTCATTGTTGCTGAACTCCTTGATCTCACGTTCTTCATAGAAAAAACTCCAATGAAGATGCTATGATTTTGAATCGTTTTATCCTCCATCAATTTGTTCCCCAGAGTACACCGTAATCACCGACTTCATCTCGTCCTCCACTGTGGATTGAAGACCTGAACGAAGAAGATGATCCATTTTCGATCAGAATTTAGGTATCATTGGTTTCTATTGTTGACTCCCGACCTTTTTTTGACCTTTATGAATTGTTTTTTCCTAATTGTTAAGTTGAGCCAATTTAATCAATATGTTTTTTAAAAGAGCTAAATCCTTGTGTTGATTGTAGGTATTAAAAATAGACACCTGTGTTATTGAAAAATATAGATATTTGTTTACACTAAAATTGTTTGATGAAATGCCTCAATGAGAAATATCACATGTTAACTTCACTTTGACTTCATGAATGATGAACCAATTCCAATTTAGGATTCTGTCCATGTCAACATTGAAAATGTCGATGAACTCGTTGCCAATAAAGCCATCACACAGGTACTAACTATATGATTCTACTTAAAGTGGCTGAAATTTAAGTTATTGGTTTTTTTTATAGCGTTGTATGAATGGATAAATCTTCATGATATTCATCAAATATGTTAACAGGTTACTGTCTTGATACATTAGTCCTAGTTTTTTTTTTTTTTGTTCAATTCCTAATCAGATCAGATATACTGTTTTGTTTTTACAGGATTTGCCTCAGACTTTTCCAGGTCACCATGCTCTAAATGAAGGTGGTAAATGTTTTGAGACGTTTACTCACCGCATATGCTAACCATAACCCCTCTGTTGGTTATTGTCAAGTTAGTATTAAACTCATTTGACAACTAATATTGTACATTTTTTTTAGATATTCTTATAGACTATGTGAAATGTAATGAAATTGCTTAATGATGCTAATCTGTTGTATTACATTCAGGCCATGAATTTTTTTGTTGGATTATTACTTCTTTTAATGCTTGAAGAAATTACTGCCAACAATTTTTCTTAATGTTCAGATTTCTAGGTACTGAACATTTCTCTAACTTTTAATTCCTATAATTCATTAGTTTTGTGAATTTTTGAGTTTAATTTTCTAAATTTTTCATTGAAATAAGTCATCTTATGACAATTGACATATTATGCATATGATATATTTGTTAATTTTTGAGTTTTTATGAACAGGTAACTGAAAATGATTTTGTTGATGTGTTTGATTGTTATAACTGCTAGTTTTCTTTTTGTCATTCTTATGACGATTGAAATATTATGCATATGACATATTTGTTAATTTTTGAGTTTTTATGAACATGTAACTGAATATTATGTTGTTGATGTGTTTGATTGTTATAACTGTTAGTTTTCTTTCTGTCTTTCTTATGATAATTGACATATTATGCATATGATATATTTGTTAATTTTTGAGTTTTCATGGATAGGTAACTGAAAATGATGTTGTTGAATTTGCAATCAACTACTACACATAGGATCTTACTACCAAAGCTATGTGTTTGAGTGCTTTGTTGAAACTGTCATCCTGTTTCCCTGTGAGCACAAAGTTACTTATTTGATCATCTTTGAAAGCACTCAAGTTTAGTTTATATGTAAATCAAACGTGAATCACATAAGAATTACATGTGATTCACATGTAAATTACATGTAATTCACATATGAATCACATGTAAATCATGAGTGCAACACATGAATTACATGTGATTCACATGTAAATAACATGTAATTCACATATGAATTACATGTGATTCACATGAAAATCACATTTAATTCACATGTAATTCACATGTAAATCACGAGTGAAACACATATGAATTACATGTGATTCACTTGTAATTCACATGAATTACATGTGATTCACAATTAATTTACATATGAATCAGACGTGATTCATATATAAATCACGAGTCATATGAATTACATGTGATTCATATGTAAATAACATGTAATTCATATATGATTCACATGTAAATCACGAGTGAAACACATATGAATTACATGTGATTCATATGTAAATAACATGTAATTCACATATGAAGTACATGTGATTCGCATGTAATTCACATATTAATAACATGTGATTCACATGTAATCAAAAGTGAAACACATATCAATTACATGTGATTCACATGTAATTCACATATGAATCACATGTAATTCACATATGAATCACATGTAAATCACATATCAATTACATGTGATTCATATGTAAATCACAAGTGAATAACTTATGAATTACATGTGATTCACATTTAAATCACAAGTGAATCACATATGAACTATGTCTAGATGCACACATGCATTTTGTGTGCGTATTCTTCGTTAATTATTTATTAAATTATCTTGTCAATTTCACATTTGAATCTTAAAATATACAATCACATGTGAATATCACATTATATAATTAATATGTGAATCTTACATGATATAATCACATGTGAATCTTACATGATATATATACATGTGCATTTTTGTGAGTGTTCTTGCATTAATTATTTTTTTTAATTTTATTGTAGATTTTGAAGAATTTGTGGAAAAATATTGAAGATGTAAAAAGTGATACATTGAAGAAAATATGAAAATTTTGATATGAAAAAATGACAAGACTGTGAATCTTTGTATCATTTTTTATTTTTATATTATATTTTGTATCAAATAAAATTTTTATATTATTATGTTTATAGATTGATTAAAAAAATGAGATTTTTTATGATTTACTTACGAATATTATAGTATAACAAATATGCATATACAAATTTGAAAAAATATGCATATATGCACCTAAAACTTTGATTCTTTTGGTTAAAAAGTTAAAGTTTTTTTTAAATATTCTAGTTTTTTTTTTAATTTAATGATTTTTAAATATTTACTTTTTAAAAAAATGCAATTTTTTTTTATAAAAAATACAGTTTTTTTTTTGAAAAAAGTTGCAGTTTTTTTATAAAAAAAATGTAGTTTTTTTGGAAAAAATACAGTTTTTTAAAAAAATGTTGTTTATTTTAAAAAAATTGTAGTTTTTTACAAATGTTTTTTTTCCATTTTTTAAAAAATCATGTTTTCTAGAAAAAAGTAAAAAATCTCCATTAAAAAAATGAAAATTAAAAAAAAATAGAAATTTGATTTATTATGTTAATTAGAAATTTGAGGTATAATTTGGATCTATTTTGTTTCCATGCTCAAATCCCCATTAGAACACCATAAAAACTATCTTTGAACCATTTCAAAGCTTGTTAGTAGTATAGGGATCATAATGGGTTGAATAGCTGCTAGATCTAGCTATGTTCGAGTTCCAGAAGCCTGGATCTAATACCTTTATGGGGCCATATTGCATAAAAGCCCTAGATCTACCCCTTTTAGTGTGTTTTGAGCCTTAAAATCCCCATTAATGATTATATACACGTAAAGCAGGAAACTTTACGTGTTAATCGAGCCCTAGGAACCCAGATCTATGAATGGAATGCACTGGATTCACGCAGAATCGAGTGCATAGAGATTGCATGTATGTGACTCGACGAGTTGTTCTTCGGACTCGACGAGTCTAGTCGCGAGTCCTCGATTTTTCCCCTTTTCGAGTATGTGAGTAGAACAGTGAGCCATAGGTGGACTCAGTAAGTCGGAAGCCAGACTCAACAATGGAGGGACTGGGCGAGTCAATGCCCTGACTCGGCGAGTCCAAGGCAATCTTCTTGCCTCAAGAACAGACTCGACGAGTTGTTCATACAACTCGGCGAGTCATAGCCTAGAGTGTTCATCGGATGAAGATCAACACGATGAGTTGTTCATACAACTCGGCGGGTTGGATGAAGGACCATTGAGTATCAGTTAGGAAGTGAACTCGACGAGTCAATGCCTAACTCGACGAGTAGAGACGGGAGTAGGGACAATCGACTGGATATGGACTCGACGAGTTGGCAAGCCAACTCGGCGAGCCGGGCCAACTGGAAGTTGACTTTGACTTTAACTTGATTTTAGTTTGGAATCGGTCAGGGGTAAAATAGTCATTTTACCCTGGAAATAGTATCAATGTCTGATTAAGTGCTTTATGGAAATATAGCCGAAGGATCACCGGAGTAGCAGTCAGACATTTGCAGATCAGCTTTTCAGCAGCCAGCCTTTCGAGGTGAGTTACCTTCCAGTAGGGGTAGGTCTAAGGCCACAATGATGGCCCACCAAGTAGGAGTATTTTAGAAGATGATTGTTTTGTGATAATTATCTTGGTATGGATACGTGTTTGGTCATGAGATATATCTATATGATATGTTACGTGTATGATAGGGATAGTTTTCTCCTGACAGTGGTCCTTAGGACCGAAGGGTAGGTGAGTACTCGGATATGTCTGATTGTATGCCTATACCTTGTTGTTGTATGCTAGTAGTAGGGGGTGGAATAGACCCCAGTTACCGGTTGAAAGATACCGATGATGATTACCGGTTGAAAGATACCGGTGATGATTACCGGTTGAAAGATACCGATGGTATTGTATGGTATGTGGTATGATGGGGGAACTCACTAAGCTTCGTGCTTACAGTTTTAGTTGTGGTTTTAGGTACCTCTTCGTCAAAGGGGAAAGAGTTGGCGGCGCAGCGGCGCATCACACACATGATTTCTGCAGTGGATTTTGATGGGATCGTACTCTGATTTTCTTGTTTCCGATGATATTGTTTTGAGACATAAACTTATGTTTTATAATTAATGTAACTTTGACAATGTTTTAGTAACACGCTTTATTATATGTTAAATTCAAAAATGAAATTTTTTGGCCTCGAAATTTGGGATGTTACAAGTTGGTATCAGAGCCCTGGTTTGAGGGATTCGGATACACCCACGGGGGTGTCTAGACTCAAACCGAGGGACTAAAAGATTTTTACAAGGAAAATGGTTTTCTAAAATCTAAAATGGGATGTTTTAAGAAACACGAAGTGTGTTATGCGTGTGACCGGCCGGGATCAAGTAAGTTTTCCCCAAGATACCCATACTTGTTATGTTATGTTGTATGGTTTTGACTCAGAAAACTGCATGCTAGAATAGGACTAAGGATCTAGGAGGATGCCTTGTGTGCCTGATATATGATTCTGATAATTGCATGCTTGTTAGGGCTAAGGATCTAGGAAGGATGCCTTATATTCCTGTTGTTTGAGCTGTATGCTAGGACTGTTTAGTCAGCTGTAGGATGGCCTGTGTAGGTTATGCCTGGTTTGGTTACTCAACGCACGAATGCTGCTTGCTTGTGCTATGGGGGTTCTGGCAAACTTCGACTAACTAGTGAACGGATATGTAACAGTATCCGCAAACTAGTTAGGGGGACGCGGTAAGGACTCCTAATGCAGCTGATGGCGGGGAGTATGTCGGTGAGTGCCCTAGGGAAACCTAGGATGTGATCAGTGGGAAGAGCATCGGTGAAAAGGTACTTGGTGAAGTCAAGGAAATCCTTGAGGAAAGTACGGATAAATGTGGAAGGTAGTATGGGTCCGTACTACTGAAAGCAGAGGATCCGTACTCGATTCAAGGAAGGCCGAGATGGAACCTGGAAACTTGGAGAGTGTGTGAGACCTTTCGGGGGTATATGTGATCTTGAAAATTATGTTATTATTTTCAGAATGGTGGTCACACGTGATGGAGCAGGGGATCAGGATCTGGTTCAAGATCGGGTTTGGGAGCGGGATCCGAGCACGTCGATGATGGGTTATGCGAGTTCATCGCGTCTGAGATTACGAGAGGTATCCTTGAGGCGACCCTGGTCATTTTTGGGTCGATCAAGGAAGGGATTATTGATCTGATGGAGGATCGCCTTCGGGCATTAAGGAGTGATCTAGTGTCTAGCCAGGTGGGTACACGTACAATGTCCTTTAAGGACTTCCGTGGGAGTAGTGCACCGGATTTTCATGGGGTGAAGGACCCCATTTCTGCTAGGAGATGGATCACAGACATCGAGTATGCGCAGCTGACGAGCTTCTGCCCGGAAGGGTAGAAGGTCCGTTTTGCTGCAGGTTGTTTGAGGGATAGAGCCAGAGATTGGTGGGAGTTGATTGGCGATACGTTGGGAGCCCCAGCCATTGAGGCTATGACATGGTCAGATTTCGTGACCTGATTCAGGGCTGAGTTTGCACCAGCTGTGAAGCTTCAACAGTTGGCCAGAGAGTTCTTGGATATGAGGCAGACTACAGAGACTGTGGCGGAGATCACCGCCAATTTCTGGGAGAGGGCCTTGTTGGTACCCCAGTATGCGGGGAATGAGGATATGAAGAGGACCCGATACCATGACATGCTGTGGGCTGATATTCGGGAGCATGTTAGTTTCTCTGTTTGCCCTACCCTGGATTCCATGATTGCTAGGGCTAGGGAGAGAGAGATTGATTTGGAGCACATACGGAAAAGAAAGGTCGCTGAGGGGCAGACGATGGGGGCTTCGGGGAAGAAGCCCAAGGGATCCGATGGTAGGCCGAAAGGCCAGTCAGGGCGGGACCGCTGTGGGAAATGCGGGCGGCCACATGAGGGAGTTTTTCACACTGGGTCGGGTTCAGGCTGCTATAAGTGCGGCAAGGTTGGGCATTTTGGTAGAGATTGTACTGCCCCTGCTTCTGCGATTCAGACACCAGACCTGATTTGCTTCCATTGCAATCAGAAGGGCCATAAAAAGGCCAATTGTCCCAGGTTGATAGCAGCAGCAGCAGCGCCGGCAGTGGCGCCAACGTCAGCGACATCACGGGTTATGGATGGACGGAAGGTCATGTCGGAGGCTCCAGTGGTTCGCAGCCGAGCATTTCAGCTGACAGCCGAGGAGGCACATGCTGGACCCGATGTGGTGATGGGTATGATTCTTTCCATCTGATTTATTTGTATGATGTTATGATATTGATATGTGCTCTATGTATATGCGTTTAGGATCATTCCATGTGAACGGTATTGCAATTCAGGTGTTGTTTGATTCGGGTGCTACCCGATCATTTGTCTCTCTTGTGCTTAACAAGAAGTTTCCTGAGTCTGCGGGCATGTTGGACTGCCCTCTAGAGGTCGAGATTGCAGACGACCGATCAGTGCGAGCATCGGAGGTCTACCAAGATTGTGTTTTGAGGCTGTTCGAGGAACGTTACCTGGTAGACTTGGTTCCCATACCGTTGCGGGGGAACGAGGTTATTATAGGAATGGATTGGTTGAGCCCTAATGGGGCAGTGATAGATTTTCCACATCAGCTGGTACGGATCAGGACCCAAAGTGGGGGAGAGTAGGTAGTTCATGGCGAGAGGCCAAAACGAGGACCAGCTGTATGTTCAGCAGCGAGAGCTAGGCGCTACCTTCAGCAAGGTTGCGCAGGATATATCGCTTATGTTATGGACACCCGGGAGGCGGGTAAGGCGACAGTGGGCGATGTACCCGTGGTGCGGGAGTTTATGGATGTATTCCCCATGCAGTTTCCTGGGATACCTCTAGAGAGGCAGGTGGAGTTTAGGATCGACCTAGTCCCTGGTGCGGCTCCGATAACCAAGGCGCCGTATCGGTTGGCTCCTCCTGAGATGCAGGAGTTGTCTACATAGCTGCAGGAGCTGTTAGACAAAGGGATTCATTAGACCGATCAGTTCACCCAGGGGAGCCCCGATTCTGTTTGTGAAGGAGAAGGACGGGTCGCATCGGATGTGTATATACTATCGGGAGCTGAATAAGGTAACAGTGAAGAACTGTTACCCACTCCTGAGGATCGATGACCTATTCGACCAGCTTCAGGGAGCATCTTGGTTCTCCAAGATTGATTTGCAATCAGAGTATCATCAGATGAGGGTCGGAGAGGAGGATGTGCAGAAGACTGCTTTTCGGACACGCTATGGTCATTACGAGTTTGTGGTGATGCCTTTTGGGCTCACCAATGCTCCTGCCGCGTTCATAGATCTCATGAATCACGTGTGCCGGCCGATGTTGGATTGTTCTGTGATTGTTTTCATTGACGATATCTTGGTTTATTCCAAGATGCGAGAGCAGCATGAGGAGCACTTGCGTGAGGTTTTGAGTACTTTGATGAGGGAGAGCTTATATGCTAAGTTCTCCAAGTGTGAGTTCTGGTTGCGCGAGGTGCAGTTTTTGGGGCACCTTGTCAACCAGGATGGGATATCAGTGGATCCGGCCAAGGTAGAGGCCGTGATGAGATGGGAGGTCCCGAGGTCTCCATCCGAGATTCGGAGCTTCCTAGGATTGGCAGACTACTATCGGAGATTCATTCAGGACTACTCCAAGATAGCCGTACCCCTGATCAGGCTGACGAGGAAAGCCGTGGTTTCTGGGGTACCTTGTCAACCAGGATGGGATATCAGTGGATCCGGCCAAGGTAGAGGCCATGATGAGATGGGAGGTCCTGAGGTCTCCATTTGAGATTCGGAGCTTCCTAGGATTGGCAGACTACTATCAGAGATTCATTCAGGACTACTCCAAGATAGCCTTACCCCTGATCAGGCTGACGAGGAAAGCCGTGGTTTTTTGTTGGGGGCCCGAGCAGCAGGCCGCATTTGAGACGTTGAGACAGAGATTGTGCGAGGCACCAATCTTAGCCCTGCCAAAGGGCATGGAGGATTTTGTTGTGTACTGCGATGCGTCCATCTCGGGTTTGGGTGTAGTGTTGATGTAGAGAGGGAACGTTATTGCTTAGGCTTCGAGGCAACTAAAGCTTCACAAGGAGAACTACCTGACACATGATTTGGAGCTAGGGGCTGTTGTGTTCGCCCTCAAGATTTGCCGTCATTACCTCTATGGGGTTCGTTGTACCATCTACACGGACCACAAGAGCCTGAGGTATCTTATGGACCAGCCGAATCTGAACATGAGACAACGTCGGTGGCTTCACATGGTAAAGGATTATGATTGTGAGATCCTTTACCATCCGGGGAAAGCCAATGTGGTGGCTGACGCGCTTAGCCACAAGGCAGCGCCGATCCAAGATATCTGCCTAAGGATGACAGTGGTGACTCCGTTGTTGGAGCGGATTCGGGAGGCCCAGCAGGCGGCCATGAAGGAGGAACATCGGAAAAGCGAGCAGATTGTGGGACAGGTTTCCTCATTCGACTATGACAATATAGGATTTCTGACACTACACCGTAGGGTGTGGGTGCCATATCACGGGGGTGTGTGCCAGGTTTTGATGGAGGAGGTGCACAAATCTCGATTCTCCATTCATCTGGGGGCGACAAAGATGTATAGGGATCTTCATCTAGACTATTGGTGGCCCTGCATGAAGCGGGATATAGCTTGGTATGTGGAGCGGTGCTTGACTTGCAGGAAGGTCAAGGCCGAGCACCAGAGGTGCCACGTCAAGATGCAGCCATTGGAGATTCCGTTGTGGAAATGGGAAGACATCACAATGGATTTCATCACCAAGCTTCCCAGGACCGCACGGGGAGTGGATTATATATGGGTCATCATGGATCAATTGACTAAGAGCGCCCACTTCATACCGATCCAGGAGAGTATTTCAGCTGAGAAGTTGGCCGATATCTAAATCCGAGAGGTGGTGGCGCGGCACGGAGTGCCGGTCTCCGTGATTTCAGACAGAGATGTACGGTTTACTTCTAAGTTCTGGAAGAAGTTCCATGACGAGTTGGGTACTCGTCTGCATTTTAGCACTGCTTTTCACCCGCACACAGATGGTCAGAATGAGCGGACCATCCAGACTCTGGAGGATATGTTGCGGGCGTGCGTGCTAGACTTTGGTGGTAGCTGGGATTCCTATCTTCCTTTGGCTGAGTTCTCATACAACAACAACTACCACGCGAGTATTGACCATCCTCCTTTTAAGATGTTATACGGGAGAAGGTGCAAGACTCCGATATGTTAGGGTGAGGTTGGCCAGAGGGTCATGGGGAGCACCAAAGTGGTGCTCAAGACGACCGAGAGGATTCAGCAGGTTCGGAGCAGGCTTCAGACTGCTCAGAGTCGGCATAATAGTTACGCCGACAAGCGCCGATCAGACCTAGAGTACCAGGTCGGGGATATGGTTCTCCTGAAGGTGTCTCCATGGAAGGGCGTCATCCGATTCAGGAAACGGGGCAAGTTGGGCCCTAGGTACATTGGACCCTTCAGGCTTCTGGCCCGGGTGGGCAAGGTGGCGTATAGGCTGGATCTGCCAGCCGAACTCAGTCAGATACACAACACTTTCCATGTTTCTCAATTGCGAAGGTGCCTAGTGGACGACTCAGCAGTGGTACCCCTGGAGGATATTCAGGTCAATGGCAGCCTAAATTACATTGAGCGACCAGTGGCAATCCTCGACCGGAAGTCGAGGGATTTGAGGAACAAGAGGGTGGAACTTGTGAAGGTGCAATGGCATCACCGGAAGGGTTTGGAGTGGACTTGGGAGCCGATGAAGGAAATGATGGAGCATTACCCCGAGCTATTTTAGGATCGAGCAACAGACTTCGAGGATGAAGTCTAAAATAAGCGGGGGAGATTTGTTGCACTTGGTTCCTGGTATGTATGATTTATCTAAGTATTTTACATTTTTAGCATTGGACTCGACGATTCGTAGGCTAGACTCGCCGAGTAGGGACGAGATTTTAAGCACGTTTAAGTTGGCGACTCGGCGAGTCCACCAGTCTGGAAGAAACCCAAATTTCAGGGATTTGCACCCTATTTAAACCCCCTTATGCGCTCCAAGTTAGCCTCCTTCACCCTCAGAGCATCATATACCGAACCCTAACCCTCTCCTTGTGATTTAAAGTGTTCTTGTGCTTGTCCCTTGAAGATTGAAGAAGACAAGGAAGGAAAGACCAAATTAGAATATGAAGAGCAAGGATCTAGGACTTAATCTAGAGTTCATTGAGGTACAATTCGAATCTATTCTGTTTCTATGCTCAAATCCCCATTAGAACACCATAAAAGCTATATTTGAACCATTTTCAAGCTTGTTAGTAGTATAGGGATCATAATGGGTTGAATAGCTGCTAGATCTAGCTATTTTCGAGTTCCAGAAGCCTGGATCTAATACCTTTATGGGGCCATATTGCATGAAAGCCTAAGATCTACCCCTTTTAGTGTGTTTTGAGCCTTAAAATCCCCATTGATGATTATATACACGTAAAGTTGGAAACTTTACGTGTTCATCATGCCCTAGGAACCCATATCTATGAATGTAATGCATTGGATTCAAGCAGAATCGAGTGTATAGAGATTACATGTATGTGACTCGGCGAGTTGTTCTTCGGACTCGACGAGTCTAGTCGCGAGTCCCCGATTTTTCCCCTTTTCGAGTATGTGAGTAGAACAGTGAGCCATAGGTGGACTCAGTGAGTCGGAAACTAGACTCAACAATGGAGGGACTCGGCGAGTCAATTCCCTGACTCGGTGAGTCCAAGGCAATCTTCTTGCCTCAAGAACAGACTCGACGAGTTGTTCATACAACTCGGCGAGTCATAGCCTAGAGTGTTCATCGGATGAAGATCAACTCGACGAGTTGTTCATACAACTCTGCGGGTCGGATGAAGGACCATTGAGTATCAGTTAGGAAGTGAACTCGATGAGTCAATGCCTAACTCGATGAGTAGAGATGGGAGTAGAGACAATCGACTGGATATGGACTCGACGAGTTGGCAAGCCAACTCAGCGAGCCAGGTGAACTGGAAGTTGACTTTGACTTTGACTTGATTTTGGTTTGGAATCGGTCAGGGGTAAAGTAGTCATTTTACCCTGGGAATAGTAACAATGTCTGATTAAGTGCTTTATGGAAATATAGCCGGAGGATCACTGGAGCAGCAGTCGGACATTTGCGGATCAACTTTTCAGCAGCCAGCCTTTCGAGGTGAGTTACCTTCCAGTATGGGTGGGTCTAAGGCCACAATGCCGGCCCACCAAGTAGGAGTATCTTAGAAGATGATTGTCTTTGTGATAATTATCTTGGTATGGATACATGTTTGGTCATGAGATATATCTGTATGATATGTTACGTGTATGATAGGGATAGTTTTCCCTGACAGTGGTGTTGAGTTTTGAGCATTCTAACACTCCTAAGTGTACATGCAACCCTAAATACCTTGGATCTATGTTTTCTCTATTATACATGAAAATAAGAACTTTCCAAGGTATTATCCTAATCTAGCATACAAAACAATAAATATAAAAAGATAGAATACATACCTCTTTGGTGTAGGAAGTCTTCATGAAGCTTGAGTGCCTAGTGCCCCCAGTGTGACACCTCAAATGGTTCACACAACACCAAATACACTTGGAATAACTTGAGAGAATTCTACACTTCATGAAAATCAGCTAGCCCTTCTACTACACACTCTAGTGGCCGATTTTGTCAAGAATAAGATCTTTATATAGTGTTACAATTAGGGTAAACCCTAATTGTCATGACTTTCCATTTCCTTGGATCCATGGGTTCACATACACCATGGAGCATCCATGGACCATCCTATGGGTTTTAGCCCAACTTGATTATCCATGGAGCATTAGCCCACTATACAAGTATGGATGATTTACACAATTAACCCATATATTTAATTAGTCTTCTTTTGATCACTTAATTAATCCTAGATTAATTCTTGATCAATACTAATTAAATAATCTTATTATTCTTATTATTAATACACTAGAACTTATAATATATTAATAACCATAAGTGTCTTATTTCTCTCATTATAGTCTATCCAAATGCATGATGCCATGCAACCCAAATGGACCATGCCGGGTCGGGTCAAGTCTTACCAATTATAGTTATGGACTTAGACATTAATCCAACAAGTGGTCCTTAGGACCGAAGGGTAGGTCAGTACTCGGATATGCATGATTGTATGCTTATACCTTGTTGTTATATGCTAGTAGTAGGGGGTGGAATAGACCCCAGTTACCGGTTGAAAGATACCGATGATGATTACCGGTTGAAAGATACCAATGATGATTACCGGTTGTAAGATACCGATGATGATTACCGGTTGAAAGATACCGATGATGATTACCGGTTGAAAGATACCGATGGTATTGTATGGTATGTGGTATGATGGGGGAACTCACTAAGCTTCATGCTGACAGTTTTAGTTGTGGTTTCAGGTACCTCTTCGTCAAAGGGGAAAGAGCCGGCGGCATAGAGGCGCATTACCCACATGATTTCCGCACTGGATTTTGCTGGGATCGTACTATGATTTTCTTGTTTCCGATGATATTGTTTTGAGACATAACCTTATGTTTTATAATTAATGTAACTTTGACAATGTTTTAGTAACACGCTTTATTACATGTTAAATTCAAAATGAAATTTTTTGGCCTCGAGATTTGGGATGTTACAATATATATATATATATATATATATATATATATATATATATATATATATATATATATATAAACAGTTAAAAAACCCACTAACTAACACCACTCACCACCCAACCAACACCACCTACCACCACTACCTACCACCCGTCACCACCACCTGCCATCACCACCCATCATTAACCACCACCACCAAGCACCCACTACCCTTCACTACCCACCACCCACCCACCACAACCACCACCACCAGCACCAATCACCACCAACCTCCACCCGCTACCACTATTACCACCCAACCACTATCACCCACCTTCATCACCCATCACCACCACCCATAACCACTACCTACCACCAGCCACCACCACCCATCACTATCCACTACCACCAATCGCCACTCATCACTACCCACCACCTACCACCAACCGCCACCACTCACCACCTACCCACCACAACCACCACCACCAACACCAATCACCACGAACCAGCACCCGCCACCACCAATCACCACCTAACCACCACCACCCATCATCATCAACCAACCAACACCACCCACGACCACCACTTACCACCCATCACCATCACCCGCTACCACCACCCACCACCACCACCATTAACCACCACCCATCACTACCCACCAGCACCCACCAATAATTTTTCTCATGTATTTAATCATACCTGATTATATAATGTTTAATCACATATGATTAATGTGGACAAAGATTTGTTATTGTGTTTTTGATTCATTAGTTTTTCTCGTGTATATAATCATATGTGATTATATGTATCGAATCACATGTGATTATATGTATCGAATCATATATGATTTATATATTATTAAATACATATAATCACATGTGATTAAATACATGTGAAAAACTAATGAATCGAGAATGCGAAAATAAATATTGTCCACATAAATCATATGTGATTAGATACATATAATTATATATGATTAGATGTATTTATTCACATGTGATTAAAGTTTAAAAATAGAAATTATTGAATCTTGTCAACACAAATCATATGTGATTTAATAGTTGCTCTCATGAATCTTTTCCATATAAATCATATGTGATTCAATAATTGAAAATTTTCGTTTTTTAGTTTTCGATTTAATAATTTTATCATGTATTTAATCACATGTGGTTAAATGTATCTAATCACATATTGTTTATATTGAAAAGATTTGTATTCGAATTTTCGATTCAATAAATTTCACATGTATTTAATCACATGTGATTAAATTTATTTAATCACATATGATTAATATGGAAAAAGAACAAATTTTGAATCTAAAATTCAAAAACAAATCTTGTGTACAATAGTTGTTCTCGTGTATATAATCACATGTGATTATATGTATCTAATCACATATGATTTATATAGACAAGATTCATTTTTTCCAAATAAAATCATATGTGATTAGATACATATAATCACATGTGATTAAATATATTTAGTCACATATGATTAAAGTGGATAAACAACAATTATTGAATCGAGAACACGTAAATGAATATTGTACACATAAATCACATGTGATTGGATTCATATAATCACATGTAATTATATGTATTTAATCACATATGATTTATATTGACAATATTTATTTTCGCATTTTTGATTCAATATTGGTCTCGTGTATTTAATCACATGTAATTATATGTATTTAATAGCATATAATTTATATGGAAAATATTTATTTTCACGTTTTTCATTCAATATTGGTCTTGTGTATTTAATCACATATGATTTTTGCTTTCTTGATTCAATAGTTATCGTGTATTTACTAAATGTAATTATATGTATTTAATAATTTTAATTACATATGCTTTTAATCATATATGTTTTATGTAGGCAAGATTAGTTACTACGTTCTCGATTCAATAGTAGTTCTCGTATATGTAATCACATATGATTATATGTATTTAATAATATATGATTTATGTTGACAATATTCGTTTTGGCATTATCGATTAAATGGTTGTCGTATATTTAGTCACATGTGATTATATGTATTTAATCACATATGACTTATGTGACCATACTTAATTTTTTGTTTTCGATTAAATATGTATTTTCATGTATTTAATCCCATATGATTATATGTATTTAATCACACGTGATTATATGTATTTAATCATATATGATTTATATACACACGATTCTTTTTGCGTTATTGATTCAATTGCTGTTCCCGTGTATTTAATCAATATGATTATATGTATTTAATCGCATATGATTTATGCGGACACGATTCCTTTTCGTGTTTTTCATTCAATAATTTTTCTCATATATTTAATCACATTTGATTATATGATTTTAATCACATATGATTTATGTAGATAATATTGGTTTTCACCTTCTCGATTCAATAGTAATTCTCGTGTATTTAATCAAATATTATTATATATATTTAATCAAATATAATTTATGCGGAAATATTTGTTTTCGCATTTTCGATTCCATAGTTGTTCTCGTGCATTTATCACATTTGATTATGTGTATCTAATCACTTGTGATTTTTATAATTTGTTTTCGTGTTCCCGATTTTGTAATTTTCTCATCTATTTAATCATATATGATTAAATATACTTTTTAAAGATATTTCAAATATTAACCTACATATTTTAATAATGCATTACTTATCTATAATTAATATATATTCAGTAAAATTTTAATTTAAATATATTAATTTAGACATAAATACGATGAATAAAGCAATTTATCAACAAAAGGACTTTGTATACATTGTAACTATGTCGATTGTGATAACAAATATATATTTTTAAATTGTCACATTATCCTAATAAACTTTTATTAATTTATTTTGTAATATAGATAAATAGTTAAACATAAAGTATATGTGTTTAAAGAACGTACAAAAATAACTTTTATACATTTTAAATATTATGTTGAATAAATATAGATTTATAATATTTCAAATGTATGATAATAAATGTTTAGTAATATATTTTATAATATAGGTTAATATTTATATATTGGATTGGTCCAAAAAATGGGTTGACTTCCTAGCTGCACGCCATATAGCAAAAAAGCAGAATTTTTAATCGATTTTGACCTAATTTATTTTTTTTTCACTTTAGTTTTCATTTCACAGCTAACAAAACCACTAGCCTCCAACACACTCTATCTCCATCGTTAGGTTTAATTCCTTTCATTCTCCATTCAATACCATCTCATCCCCCACAACCACTACCCCCGCTACTACTAGTTCCAACAATTACACCAGGTTTAACTACATAATAACAACTCCGATTCAATTTCATTATATGATTTTCAACACCAAAATAGAGTTAAAAAAGCAAACCTGATCCACACCTAGTAGCGGCGTTGACAAATCTGATGGCGGGGACAGTAGCTAGTGAAACCATATCTGGTAGCCTTCTTTTTCAGATCTGATGAAACTAGATCTGGTGGCTGGGAAGTGGGATCGGGAAACTAGACAAGAGGAAAGATGGAAACAAAGAGAATCAGCAACAACAACTCTATTTTTTGTTGCTGGTGGAGGTAGATGATAACATCGTCACCGACATAGGTGACGGATCAGGAAGAAAAGAGGCGAGGAGGTGGTTTCCAACAATGGTAGGCGGAATGAGGTGGCGAAGAAGCAGATCTGGAGATAGCGAAAAGGCAGTTGTCTGGTGGTTCCAGCAAAGTTATGGTGGTTCTGGCGTTGTTAGGGTGGTTCCGACAGTGTTATGGTGGCTCAAGTGGGAATATGTGTTGGATTAGTGTCTAAGTCCATAACTATAATTGATATATACTTGACCTGACCCGACATGGTCCATTTGGGTTACATGGCATCATGCATTTGGATAGACTAAAATGAGAGAAATAACACTTAAGATTTATTAATATATTATAAGTTCTAATATATTAATAAGATTATTTAATTAGTGTTGATAAAGAATTAATCTAGAATTAATTAAATGATCAAAAGAAGACTAATTAAATATATGGGTCGATTGTGTAAATCATCCATACTTTTATAGTGGGCTAAGACTCCATGGATTATCAAGTTGGGCTAAAACCCATAGGATACTCCATGGATGCTCCATGGTGTATTTGAACCCACGAATGCAAGGAAATGGAAAGACACGACAATTAGGGATTACCCTAATTGTAACAACTATGTAAGCATCTTATTCTTGTGCAAAAATCGGCCACTATGTGTGTATGTAGAGGGCAAGCCGATTTCATGAAGTGTGCATTTTCTCTCAAGTTATTCCATTTGCATTTGGTGTTGTGTGAACCATTTGAGGTGTCACACTTGGGGCAATAGGCTCTTAAGCTCCATGAAATCAAGCTACATCAAAGAGGTATGTGTTCTAACTTGTTATATTACTATGTATCAATGTTTTGGTATGCTAGTTAGGATAATACCTTGGATATTCATATTTGCATGTATAATAGAGAAAACATAGATCCAAGGTATTTAGGGTTGCATGTACACTTAGGAGTGTTAGAATGCTCAAAACCCAATGGTGGTATCAGAGCCTAGGCTTGGTTTCAATTATACTTGATGCTATTTGCAAGAAAAGTCGTTTTTTTGGAATCTGCAGTTCTCCACAAGGTGGTGACTGTTCAGTGAAAAAAAAATTAGTTTTTTTGGCCCGTTTTGGATTAGAATCATTACCACAAAGTGTTTTTGCTCATAAAACTTGATTTTGATGTTATGGTATTGTTTATTCTCACCCAAATAAATGATAATTGTCAAAGTTTCTAGACTTATTTTAGTTTATGTGATTAGTTAAGTTCTTGAAAATTGTTGATATGATTTATCTTCACTTATGAGTTTGATCTTGTTCATAGGAAAATTACTTGATTATTGTGTTAATTGGTAATTTGATCTTAACGGTTTTTATGGAAAATGAAGAGTTTTTCACTACTAGAAAAATAGCCTTTTACGATGCGCAAATTACGACACTCATTAATTTATGTTACGCAAACGAGATCGACATTAAAAAAGTGTCATCTCTTCAGAAAATTTAAGGATTTAGGTCATGCATTATTGCGTGCCTTTAAATTATTGTCAAAAGAAAAAAAATTAAAAACACGGAGGGCGCTGTACCTTAAATGTGCGCCCTATATATGTGTCGCTTTATAATTTTAATGAACGCGCATTCCTTAGTTACAAGCGGGAAAAGAAAAGCCAAAAAATTAGAAAAGCCCGCTACCCTCCCTACCCTAAGCATTTTCACGCATCTTTCATTCTCCTCACACTGTTGTGCAACTTCTCAATCAAAGATCGAAGGTTACGATTTCATCTCCATCTCTCGACTTCATCATCTCAATTAAGAAAAAGGGCTTCTGATTTCCATTCATCTAGTTCATCGTTGCTGTAATTTCACCTTCTTCATCTCTCTGCTGTTATTGAGAATACTCGCCAATAGTTTTCTTGCACTATTCCTTGACCTGCTTCCTTCTAGATACACTTCTGATCGAGAGATTCAGGTTAGGGCTTTTAAGGCGCCGTGGAAACTGTAATGGTGTTCATTGTGGCGGAGGGATTAGGGTTTCTAGAGTGAGAGACGAAAGGGGAAATTGGGGTAAATGTCCGCAGAAGGAAGCATGTAATGTTGTTCTCTATTAACCGACGACTTAGGGTTTTAACTTTCACCACTGCTGCTGGTTCTCCACCGAAGCGAATCGACACTCATAATGCACCTTTCACTGTGACGAAGCACTAGGATGCTTTATGATTGGCCTCGCATCAAGGTTCCATAGAGCCCAAATCATTTGAACTAGAAACCTTTAGGTACTATCACTACAAGATCTCACCTCCTCTCCCCTTGCCCACAACATCAGGTCCGACGACCTTAGGATTACTTCTTCTATTGCTCTAATTTACAAGCCCTGTGTCTTATTAAGGTGTGTTTCGGTTGATTTTTTCCCTATGTTTTCATTCTTCTACCAGAACCCTATCTTGCTAATTCCTTTTGTTTTTGCAGCTAAATTTTTCTAGACCAAAATTTTGTAGACAGGAAGCAGGTGGCAGAGAAGCCCTAGACCAAGATTTTGTAGAAAATTTTGGTGTTGAATCAACAATTGTTTGTTAATAGGTTTTCCATTTTTAATCATTCATTTGTTCTTCCCACCATTTTTATTAGGTTCTCAATTTACTTAACAAACTTTAGTTCAACTCTTCTCAGGCACCCATGCCATTACATGTGCCCTGTATGCTTTCTTGAGGCCTGGTGATGAGGCACTTAATCTACTCATTTAGAAAGCATAAAATTTATTCATTAATTTTTATTAGCTTTTGGTAGTTGGGTCATCACTGACCAGCTGTACAGTTTTACAATGACAAAAACAAGTATAGGTAAAACAAAACACCAGTTGTACAGTTTTACAATGACAAAATCAAATATGCCATTGGAATATTCTGAATCCATACACCTATGTGATCTACTTTCAACAAAGTTGTATCTAATTAATAGAAAGGGTTTTTCCTATATGTTCCTATACAGATTAAGCACAACAATATGGAAAAAGACTAAAAAATATGTATGAAAGATGTATGTATGTATTTTTTTTACTGTTTACATCATGACCAATCAGCAGAGGTGGTGGCAATAGCATAACATAACCAAATAAAATATTGATTCATGCCACTCCTTCCTAGATCACCTTTTTTTCTTTTTGTTTTTAATAAAATAATATAATATATATTTAACTAATTATTGATATCATCATCTACTATGGTAGATGCCGTATGATTATGAGCCCCTTCTAAGTTATTCCTTGGAATTGTTAAAATTAGGGCTAATGAAATTTGTTTGTTTCAGGTGGCAACCTCATTGAATACGTATGAATGCTTTCTTCTTCAATCTGGTTCTTCATTGTTCACCTGGCATGGAAACCAGAGTAGTGTTGAACAGCACAACATAGCTGCAAAAATCGCCAAATTTTTGAAGGTATGGGATGCCCTGATTGGTTTAAAAATAATTTTTTAAATAAAAAAAGAAATATTAATTGTATTTTAGAAATTGGTAAAGACTAATGACATAATGATTAATTAAACCTTTCAGGAGAGTTTAATATCTCATAGTAGAAAACTGAGAAATTGAAAGCCAAACCATGTCTAATTGGATGAGTAGGTGCTAGGTCAGATGCAGGAATAGTTGTTGCAGCCTTCAAGAAATAGCATTGTACTTTCATTAATTTATTTATTATAGCATTTTATTTTTAAATTACAATGAGTAAAAAGAAAGAAACTGAAAGTAGAATGGTGTAATGGGAAGAAATGAAATAACCTCATAAGCTTTCAGAGACTGATCTTTAACCTCCTTATGATCTCCACTTGATTTAAATTCAGCCAAGTAACGAAAGTAATCACCCTTCCTGATGATATTAAATTTTTTTAAAAAATAAAATCACAAAGGTTATTTAGCAAAGTATTTGTGATATTTAAAAGAAACATACAAATTACGAAAGTAATCACCCTTCCTGATGATATTAAATTTTGAATCGTATCGTATCTTGTTATGGTTGAATTTAAGTTTATTTTGTCTTGTTGTCCAGCCTGGCGCCACTGTGAAATTTGCTAAAGAAGGAACTGAAAACTCAACTTTCTGGTTTTCCCTTGGAGGGAAACAAGGCTACACCAGTAAAAATATACATATAACATATACATACCTCTGTTAATATGCGCTTTTGATGGACAATATCTTTACCAGGAAACAAAGGCTTTTTGTTCATGAGCTCCGTGAAGATGCAACCAACTGACCAGACATCAATGGCTACTGTGTAATCTGAAGAGTTGAGTAGGAGCTCAGGGGCCCGATACCATCTTGTCACAACATATTCGGTCATAAAATTGTTCTCATCACTTGTTCGTGCAAGCCCAAAATCACAAATTTTTAAATCACAATTTGCATTCAGTAGCAAATTACTTGGCTTCAGGTCTCTATGAATCACATTGGCACAAGAAGTACTGCAGGATACAACAAGAGTGGTTACAGGTTACAAGTCAGTCAAAGTCAAGTCAAGTTATAGAAAATAGACCCATCGGTCAAAGTCTAGTCAATTCATAGAAAGTTTGATCAGTCTAGTCTAGTCTACTCCTGCACAGTGTAATAGATGCAGCCTAAAAGTTGAATACCTGACAATGCTCTTTCCAAAGCCAAACACCTCTACCTCTAGTAAGTATTACTACAGATAGGCAGGTTATCGCCTTTCAAAAGATAATTAATGAATATGAACAATAGAATGTTGTTTTTATTCTAAGGCTCAGGCTGTTGGACATCATCATCTAGCACTAGCAGCAGATTAAATTCAGAGACAGAAAGCACCAATTCTGGGATTGCAGAAACCAATTAAGGTATTATGTAAACAAGAAACAACACTTCAGAACAGTTATACTATACAGATTCATGGAAAAAGAGATATATCCAAACCAAACCTACTTGTTGAGATTAACTTTGCAGGGAAAGCAGGGTAGCAGACACTGAATCACTTTGTGTCATTTCAAGGAAATTGGTATGGTCTATTTAATTTTATTTTTTTATTGTTTTTATTTAATATGTTAAGAGTTAATATATTATTAAATAAATCTTTTTCGAATGGATCTTCAGGAGCAAGAAAAAATGTCCCGAGCTACAGGGACACAGGTTTGTTTGTTTAGAGTTATAGTGCTAATTTATGTACCTTTTATCTGAAATAATTACAATTTCTTTCAGACACGCATGGGTGACTATCTCAAAGATGTGGCATCCAGTCATATCCAAAAGATTACAGATACAACAGCTGAATCAAGACTTAAAGTTGCACTCTATCCTCAAGAAACAAGTTAGAATGTCAATTCACTTCATTTTCATTTTCATTTTGTTATTGATTTTCGCTTATTTGGATGAATGGGATCAAAATGAAAAGGATCACTCCATCTCCTTAGGTAGGGCTGTTAAGGATTATAAAAGGCAAGATGCAACATTACTTAGTTGGAATTTGATGTACATAGTAGATTAGATGGAAATTTATATATTGTAAGAAATAGAATTGTATGACATTAAATTTATGCAATGGATTCTATTTTTTGTATATGATATTTTATTTTCTATTCTGAAACATTAAATACAAATTTAATTTGAAAATAAGTAAATCTATGAATAATAAACATTTAAAATTATGATACGCAAAAATGTGTGTCATCTTCATTTATGACATGGCCTTTCTTGATAGGGTCTTTCTTGATACGCGTTGCGTGTCATTAACACGCGCGTCGTAAGGTTACGACACGCGAATGCGTGTCATCTTCCTTTATGACAGGGCCTTCCTTGATACACATTGCGTGTCGTAAACGCGCGTCGTAATTGCGCGTCGTAAATGAGCGTCGTAAATGCGCGTCGTCTCTCTTTATGACAGGGCCTTCCTTGACGCGCATTTGCGCGTCGTCTGAGCCTTTTACGACGCGCATTTGCGCGTCGTCTGAGCCTTTTACGACGCGCAATGAGCGTCGTAAAAGGCTGTTTTTCTAGTAGTGTTTCTTTTAAAGTGTCATTAAAAGTCATAGGTTACAAAAATGAAGAGTCTTTTTCTCATAAAATAGTTTTTATGGATTTCATAACTTGTCCTCAAGTTATGGATGTTCAAGAGTCTCTTCATTAAAGTCTATACAACTTTAATTAAACTCATAAGTTATGAAAATCCAAGATTTTTGAAAAGTTTCAATACTTGCCCTCAAGTTTTCGAATTTGTATTGTTTTGCTTATGAATGCTTTAATTCCAAATCAAACCCCAGAATTTTAAATGTTTAAAATTCAACACTTATACTATTATTATAATTTTAATTATATAGATATGTATAAGATAAAGTCAATCTTACCATTAGTAGGCCTCATTCACGAAGTCGGTCTATAAGGGGGGTATAAGGTTACGACCTATAAAATGACAGTTTAATCGGTGTCCACTCTCACCCACCGCTTCCTTGACTGGTGGAGGGTCGTTAGCCAAATGGGTAGGAAATGACCATAATTCTCCCTTCATCAAAAGTATATTGATAAACACTAAGTAACTAACCACTTATAAATTCCCAATCTTAGTTACTTAGGAAAATGTGAAAAGGTGCTAACCCATGAAATTACACTTTGTACCTTACCAAGTCGTTAGTGGAGCGTGTGTGGTTAACCGGCACACTAATAAGGACTAGTAAGAGTGGAAAAGGGTAACTTAAGTTTATCATATATCGGTGGAGCGTGTGTGGTTAACCGGCACATCAATTAGGTGATAAATATAAAGGTTACCAAGTATATTTGCATGGTTATTCACACCTTGTTTGTGATCCTCAGCATCCCAGTCACAAACATGAGAGGGCACAATCGAGATTCAAACATGCCATTGAAAGTTCAATGTATCTCAAAAGATCTAGGAGTTTCAAATCCAATTAAAACTTATTTATATTTCGTTTTTCATGGTGGAAATTGGTAAATCGTCATTTACCTACCTTCAACTATTTTATAACTTGGATTGCAGCATCCCTCTTCCAGTTATAAATAGGTCGTTGGGTCCTAGCCTTAATATTTCATATTGGGTGTCATATTAAGGACTTTAAATCAACTAATCTTGAATTTCTCCCATTATAGATGTCTTGTTAAGACATTTATGGTCTTCCCAAATCCTTAGGAACAAGCTTCCTAATGAAGATGATATCCCAAATGGCAATCAAGCTGAAAGATCAATCCCTTAGTAGTGCATGAATGGGACTGGAAATCATGCTTCACTTCCTCCACCTCCTCCAATAAATCTCCCTATCCCACAAGTTTCAAGACTTGATAAGTTCTAAGTCACCCAATCACTATTGGCAAGAAAAGTCTATATGTGTTTACATCTTAGAGGTTAAGTCACATATTGTCAAGCCGGGAGAGTCGGGTGTCGAAGTATCGAGGTAAATGGCTGTTGACTTGGTTCTTCAGTCACTCCCTGATGACAGATCACGACATGACCCTTAATGATCTTACCTATTTGCTTAATGATGCTGAATCAACAATGATATGGAGCATTGGTAAAGCAAACTAGATTGGAAGATCTACTTCCCAAACCTATTTGGACATTGATAATGGTGACATTGGAAGTCCAGAAAACTTTCTCTTCCCAATTGAAAGGGATCGGCCATGGTCAAGTCGTTTGACCTAAAGGGAAGGAGAAAGTCTAAGTCTTTGATAGTCCCGTATACCATTTCCAAAGAGTCCATATATTTCTTTTGCCAATAAAAGGGACATTGGTTGCGAAGCTGCCCAATTTACCTGAAATTTCATAAGGAAGGTAAAGTGAAAAGGTTTGACTTTACTTCGGGTAAACTCCATTTTCTAACTCTATTAAGTCTCTTTTTGAGATTCTTAATACATGATGTAATGTAATTACATTTTGATGTTTTGGAAGAATCAAAGGAAGCTTATAGTATGATTATGATGATTTTGATCGCGAAGATGGATTTCGATCGCATGGTCTGATGATCAGAATTTTGAGCTGCTGCAAAAGAGTTATGATATATATGGCTTAGGAATAGACAACAAAATGTTTTTCATATGTATTTGCATTGTAAGGATATGTTTTTCCGCAAGTTTTAAAATAAAATAAAATTGTTTGATTTATTTTAAGTATCCTTACAATGGCATTTGTGAAAAAATTGTTGTTTATATGTTACCATTGATAAGCAATATTGGTAAATGGATTTCATTCTTTCATTTGCGGTAGTGTCATAATCTACCAAATAAGAAAAGATTCTCATCACCCAAGTTTCAATTGGATAGAATCTTGGAATCATGTAAGTTGTATTGTGTGATGAATGAGAATTTTCATCTTTGGGAAATTAAGACTAAGACCTTGTTCACATGTATGTGTGAGTTAAGTGAAGGACTAAAGAATTGGGTACACTTGGTTGTGTGTTGGTCAGGTCCACCAAAAAGGTTGATAAGATTATTCATTATTATTTACTAAAGTTTAGTAAATATGGTTATGCTTACAAGTTTAAGAGTAATTCTGAAACATTGGAAAGTTTCAATGTATGACAGAACGGATAAGAGGAATCAAATAAGGCAGGAAGATAAAAGTTTCTCCAATCTGAAGAGATGGGATAGTACTTGAGTATCTTGTTTTATGATTATCTTAGTGATTATGAACCCATATCACAATTAATCCTCTAAGGACACTTTAGTTTGTTCGTTTGGCTAAGGAGAGGAATCATGAGTGGGTGAAATGGTTGAATCAAAAGATAAATCATACTTTGTTCCAAATCAAATCTTAGAGTCATACTCCAAGATTGAGCCTTGAGTGACATAATCTTAAGAAAGGTTTAAAACACTTGCCAAATGTAGAGTAATATGTTTTCTTAATTTGAAATTGGTAAGTTGTGATGTTTTGGATAAAATTAAGACCAACTAAGGCCAATTGTGTGAAGTGTTTGTCTTGATTAGAATCCACACTATCTCTTAAATATTTGGCAAGAGAGTCTTATATGTCAAGAGGACAGTGGGAGTCTAAAAGATCCTAAAATAATTTCAAGAACTAATCAAGAGTATTGTTAATCACTAGCCCACGACCTTCAGTCCATATGTCTTTGGATTACCACTGACCTTGTCTTGTGATTATGGTTATGACAAATTCACATGGATAGGAACTCTTACACCACATAAAATCTAAGTTTCATAAGGTTTCTCTCTGATTCATGAAAATGATGGTGAGGAAACGCTTTCACTAAGTAGATTTTAAGTAGATAGAAATCGTGATATTTGCATTCTCAAAGTTGTTAGTGGAGCGTGTGTGGTTAACCGGCACACTAACATGGACTTATGAGAAATGGAAAAGGTCTAAACAATTGAGACTATGATTACTACATCCCTTTTCATAGTTATGAA
Organism: Lactuca sativa; assembly: GCF_002870075.4. NCBI lineage: Eukaryota > Viridiplantae > Streptophyta > Magnoliopsida > Asterales > Asteraceae > Lactuca > Lactuca sativa. The sequence goes on along the minus strand of NC_056625.2, from coordinate 92,527,606 downwards.
ATTGTTTAGACAAACATGTGTGCTATTTAAGGAAAGGTGTATGATTTTGATAAAGTTTTATCAAAGTATCTCATATTAGAAATCTAAACTTTGGTATGAAAGTCAATAAAGTATTGTTTTTCTAGATGTCCAGCTGATTTCTGAGTACATGTCAAAGCTAGTGGCAGCATAAGTGTTATGCTAGTAACATAATAATCATTATGCTAGTGGGAGCATGATGATTATAGTTAGAAATGTTAATTATAGAAAACAAAGGTTTCAATTCACTTTGAAAAGTTGTTTTGCTATAATTAAGGGAGAGGATTTTATACTTCATTCCAATTCTACAAGCTTAATTTGAGATTTTAATCAACTTTAGTCAAGGATATATATATGAATGTTATGTTGGAATGGCTCAACATAAGGAAATTCTATATATGCTGTTTTCTCAAAATTCGATTATGATTACGAGATACCTCTTCATAGTTCGAATTGTGAGAACATGGCAAATAAAAAAAATTTATAGCATGAATCATGTCCCATATGCTTTGGGTATAGGTTTGATTACATGTGCTATAATATTTATCCATTCTAAATTTTCCAAATGCCTAGGACATTAGGAGGGAAAAAGGAATAGAACTCGATATGACTAAAGTGATTAAGCAATTGTCGAGAACAATCTAAGGTTTACCAAAGATTGGTTGCTCAGGGACAGTTGGAAGTATAGTTTGAATTTTGGAAGGACCATATTGACATATTCTGAAAGGAGGCAACTCTTATTCAGAAATGATAGTCAAGATGGAATGTGGAATTGTTTCCATATGTGGAAGTTATTCTTTAAATCTGTGTAAGATTAGAAAACTTAATACAAATAGGGATGTTCAAACGAATGTACTTTGAATATGAGATTTCATTTCCATGGGATTACTTTCCATTGGAATACTCTGTAATGTCTGTTTCCAAGTCTTTGTGACTTTGTGCACAGTCATTACAAGGGGTTCATGGCATATAAGTTTAGAATCTAACAGATTATAGTAAATGGAAAGATTTCGGAATTCTTACATTTACAATAAGGATTGGAATTGTGAAATAAGCATCATTGAAATATTGTCAATTGATCTATTTCACAAAGAGAAGACCATATGTAAACATAGTGTGCATACTTGGAGTATGGCAGAACTATTGTTTGGACGAACATAGTATGCATGTTTGGTGCATGGGATGACTATTGTTTCAATTCAAGTATTATGTTGATAAATTGGAACAATGAATAATGAGTAATCAATATGGTGCTTAGATAAAAGGGTTTTTATTTACACTCAAGAGTTTGGGACCATATAGGATTAGGTATTATTCTTGCATTTCACTTTGCATGTTTTGACTTCCAGAATAACTAGGTCATTCTTCCCGAATGACTAAGTTATTCAAACTCTCCACAGTCAGCCATACTTTGGAAGTAGGTATTGATTTAAGACTGTCATGAATCTGGCTTGTAAGATTTGTCTAATTTGCATTAGACATAGCAATGGTTGCTACAACATTCATGAGTGGTCATAAGTTCTGAGTATTGGATTAAACCCATGCTTATTTGAATCACTTCATGGATTTTATCACGAGTGAATCATGAGGCGATAATATCTTATATTCTTCAAACCTAGAGATATGACTTGTTGACTATGAGTTGGTTATATATTGATTGCACGAAAACGCATTGGTAAATCGATGTTATAAAATGTGCCTTTGTGTATGATTCAACAAGTAGTCAGTACAAGCATATGAGTCGAAGTTTATCCATTCCTTTTACCCTTAATGGGATAAAAGTGATATCTGTGGGCCCCTAGATGATTTAGTGATGGCACCCCTAAGTGCTTGGCCAAGCTTGGACTGATATCATTTGTTCAATTAGTCGGTCATCATAAATCAGACATCGGGAAACAACAAATGGACAGAGAGAATGATTATAATCCATGTCTCAGTCCATATGATGTCCATAATGGAGGAATATATGATCACTTATCTAATGGATGCGTCATTAATTTGTTCAGAGTCCGGTAGCAACTTTTAAGAGCTACGATTGCTGGTGAGGTTGTGAAGTTATACTTGCAATAATAGTTATTAGACTTATCCAAGTGGGAGACTGTTGGATTAGTGTCTAAGTCCATAACTATAATTGGTATCTACTTGACCCGACCCGGCATGGTCCATTTGGGTTGCATGGCATCATGTATTTGGATAGAATAAAATGAGAGAAATAACACTTAAGGTTTATTAATATATTATAAGTTCTAATATATTAATAAGATTATTTAATTAGTGTTGATCAAGAATTAATGTAGAATTAATTAAGTGATCAAAAGAAGACTAATTAAATAGATGAGTTGATTGTGTAAATCATGCATACTTGTATAGTGGGCTAAGACTCTATGGATTAACAAGTTGGGCTAAAACCCATAGGATGCTCCATGGATGCTCCATGGTGTATTTGAACCCATGGATCCAAGGAAATGGAAAGCCATGACAATTAGGGTTTACCCTAATTGTAACAACTATATAAGCATCTTATTGTTGTGCAAAAATCAGCCACTATGTGTGTATGTAGAGGGCAAGCCCATTTCATGAAGTGTGCATTTTCTCTCAAGTTATTCCATGTGCATTTGGTGTTGTGTGAACCATTTAAGGTGTCACAGTTGGGGAACTAGGCTCCTAAGCTCCATGAAATCAAGCTACATTAAAGAGGTATGTATTCTAACTTGTTATATTACTATGTATCAATGTTTTGGTAGGATAAGACCTTGGATATTCATATTTGCATGTATAATAAAGAAAACATAGATCCAAGGTATTTAGGGTTTCATGTACACTTAGGAGTGTTAGAATGCTCAAAACCCAACATTATGGTGGTCATAATCATGGTTTAGATTTATTATATGATGAGAGAGAAATATGTAGAGAGAGAGAGAGAAATAGTGTGATGTATTTATGTAATGTGATGCATTTAATTAATTTGATTAATAACTTCCACAAATAATCTCCTATAATTATGGTAATTATTGACTTGACCTAGGTTTCATCCCTCTTTAAAGTCGTCACAAAAAATTGAAAGATGTGAGCGTTGTTTTTCTTCTACCCCTAGCCTCTCCATTGTTTCCTCCATCTAATATCACTATAGAAATTGTTTGAGTCCCATACTGGTAATCCATCTATCATCAGCTGTTGAATTCAAAATTTTGATTTGAAACGCTTCAAATGAGTACGCCCACCGAAGACCACATCAGAAATCGACCCCAACACCATTACTACCGAAGGTTGAATGGCACATCCAACAACCCCAAGAGAACCAACGTCGCCTCTCTGTGAAACCCCAAAGTATAGTCCGTTGACGTCATCGACAACAACCTCTGAAGCCTGCACAATTCCATTCTTTGAGACCCTGCTTCGGTTTTGCTCATGTGAATTCCCACGTCTACACAACTTCACTTCAAGGTTTGAGCTTTATTGGTCAGTATCAGTTTTTAGGATTTTTGGTGTATCATTATATCGATAATTTGCTTCTATAGAAAATATTTTATTTATACAGAAACGTGGAATTTGTGATTACTTGGTATGAGTGCCATCATGTCATGAGTGACAGTCCTTATGCACTCCAACTGTTTGTCTAAATGCTCAGGATAAAAAAATTATGATTTTGGCTTACTATGTTAGAATAATTCAGTTCTTACACATACTCCTTCGGGTAATATGTTTAAAATTTGTTTTATTTGTTTCATTATAAAGGATTAGGCTTCTAGTGTTTGTTAATTTTGCTATCAGATGAACCTAACACAAAACACCTATTGTAATGGAGTTTTTATTTAATTGTATGTTCATACCATTAATTCCATGAATCTAACACGACTGATTTCCAAACATAATATAGTTATTTAATCTCTTTTGTAAGTTATATCTACCTAAATTTTTTATTCTTTTTATATGACTTTTTTTTATCTCTACATTGTCATCTTTATGCTACTTTTGTTGTGTCATTAATATTTCTAATAGATTATGCACTTTAAATGTTCTGGGAATTATAAATTGTAGTTTATGGTTCACTATGGGGATATCAAATTTGCAAAAGGTTATCCAAGAGGAAAAATTATATATGTGGAAGGCCTCAGACATTTGTTATGGGATTTTCTATTGGTGTGGATATTGCTAATTTTTTTTATGGTGAAAATTTGAAATTTTTAAAGCTAATTTAGTATTTTAACCATTTTATCATTTCATAATGAGTTTCATTCTTTAGTTTGTTTCACTATAAAGTAATGAAATTTATTTGATGTACCTAATTAATGTTATTTAAAACATGCAAATATTCTTTTAGAATGGTGAAGACTTTAGAATGAGGAAGGTCAATATTCTTTCAGAACAAGGAAGAGCAATATTCTTTTGGTTCTCATACAAAAGTCTTTGGTTATGACCATATGGTATACATTATCTTAGAATCACTAAAGTGTGTAAGGGTTTTTTATTATAGGATTTTATAATGTGTATTTTTTTTGGCAGAGACTTGAACATTGCATATATTGGATGATAAAGATAAATGTGTCCTCATAGAATGATATTCTTACATAATGTAATTCTCATTTAATGTTTGTCTAGCTGAATGTCATTCTTATAAGAATGGTTGAAATCAAGACGACTCTAGACCATTGAAGAAGATCAAATGCATTTGTTCAAGAATTGTATATTTAAGCGTTCTATGTTTTTTAAGAATTTATTTCATTTTTATGACATTCTGTTAGAATATTATAAATGTATTAAAATGTATAAGACTATTATTCTTTATGAATATGTATGAATCTACATTCATATATATGTCCAAGAATAAACAAGGATCTTGTTCATTTTCAACTAACGGTTCAAGAATGTCGTCTTTCATCAAGAAGTTCATTTAATCAAAATATGTATTATGTCAGAAATATGTATCCTTCCATTCTTACAGATTATCATTCCAACAGAATTTCATTCTCACAGAATAAAATCGGGTATAATTAAAAATTATGTTAGAATTAAAATTAAATTAATTAAAAATATCAGAGTTTTCAAATCCAGATAATTAAATATCCCAAAAAATCTGGAATTTTCCTTTGTTAAATTTATTTCAATTGACTAAAATACACTTATAGTGAAATTACATGGTATTTTTCAACTATTTTTAGTTCAATAATATAGATTAATTACTTTCTTAAAATAACGAAATTGCTTGGTCCACAATCAACCATACATCCACACAATAAATAGTTAGAATACTATAACCTAGCCATATATACATATACACACACACACACACACACACATATATATATATATATATATATAATACTTAGAGATCACAAAAAGTTTTAAAAACCATTGTTGTTTCTATAATGCATAATTTTTTTTCTATGGATCAAATGCATTCAGATACATGGAAAGGGGCAAATCTTAAAATCGTATGCTCAGCACCTTCCTAGATGTACCCTTTTTCAGTATTCTTTATGATAACATTAAGAATGCATGTGTAAATTTCAAACAAAAGTTTTAACATACCTATGACACTTGTAGTATCCCGGTTAAGATCATTTAAAAATTATTTAAGTTCCTCCTTGGACATATTGGGTTTATCCTTCATTAACACCATGAGTTTTTAGCTCATAACGAAAAACAACAATTGAATAATTAGAATCAAGAAGAAATCAAATTAAGAAGCATACTTGATATCTATCAATCCACCATGAATGATCTTGTGAGAAACTCGAATTATTCAGAAACACAAATGGTGGCTTCAAACATTTGATAAATTGCAAGAAGCAATGATATCATAATTTACCGTAACAAAAATGGTGGTCTTAAAAATATGTAATGCCTGTGTTTCTGGGCTTGTCATTAATATTGATGTAATAGTCTAGGTTAACCTTTGTAACCCATTTCGAAATAATAGATGTGTATTATTTGAGTATTATGTGTTTTGTGCTTAATTGTGTGTCTTAATTGAATTAAGTATGAAAATAAGCATCAAAATGAAATATTAGATAAAGCCGATATCTATGGATAATGTTTTAGTAGTTGAAACGAGGTTCCCAAATATATAAAGAGTTCGAAAACCGAGTTATAACGAAGAAGTTATGACCTGTCGAAGTTTCGCGACAGAACCAACACGACATTGAATGACGTAAAAAGTGAATTTACGTTAGAGCGATATTTATCCCTAGTGATCTAAACGAATGTTTTAGAGTTCACTAAACCAAGAGTGTGCATAAAAAGAATGCCCAAATCTGACTTCGTATGAGGAAGTTATGATTTTTCTAAGTTTTAGCTTAACAGTATGCAGCCCGAAACTCGAATTCGAGATCGAGTGATTGTTGGTCGAAACAATTTAAAAGAGAATCGAGGATCTCGTTGATAGTAGTGCAATGGTGAAAAGACAGACAAAAACGGACGTAAGATGAAGAAGTTATGAATTTATATCAGAGTTTTCCTGTCCCGGCCTACTAAAAATAAATAATAAAAATAAAGTCAAAATTAGCCGACGGAGTCTAAACGAAAGTTGTAGAGCGTAGTCTCACCTATGCGTGGATATAAAGAACGTCGAAAACAAAGTTCGTATGAAGAAGATATGAATTTATGAAGTTTTTAAATAATTAATATTTATTATTTAATCTTTAATTCGGATGGGTATCCGAAGGAGTTACCAATCTGATCCGAACTACGCCCAACGTAGTTGAGTACGCCCAGCATACCCCGATGCATGCACCACCTCGCACTCAAGTGCTCCGATGACGTAAGCGGTGACGAATCTGAAGCATACGCCCCGCGTACTGAGCATTACGCCCAGCGTAATGCGAGGCTTCAACCTCTATAAAAGGAAGTCGAGGGCAGCCGAGATCTTTAGCTCCATTCTTCCTTCCTCTCGCGTTTTTACCCCGTTTTACGTGCAAGAAATATCCCGAAGCCCCGGTATTAATCCCGAGCCCCGAAGCTAGTCCCGAAGCCCCGAAGTTCCCGAGAAGTGCAATTCCCGAGCCGAAGCTCTGCCTGCGGAGAGAAGCCAATTTTTGTGAAGATCTTCCAGATCTACCGAAGAATACTATTTCTACAAGTCGTAGTACTTTCCGATCATCTTTTGATCAAGTGAGTGTGTAGTTACTTTCTCCTAACACATAATTATGAAGTATTTTATACGAAATACGTGTTATGTGTATATTTTGTTGTTATATATGTGAATGTATATTCACTTTCTTCTATCTCATAGATATGATTGATTCTCTATGAAATACGTGTTATGTGTGTGTGTCTCATATGTTGTTTGGAATATGTATTGAATGAGAATACTATACAGGTTTTAAACTATGTATAAAAATATATATTTTTATCTACTAATATGTTGGGTAGAACATGGGTAGATAGTTGATGTGTGATAAATAGATGAGAGGCCTCGATGTTGTTGTTGTTGATCTAGTTATTCAGCGGAGTATGGATAACGACCACAGACTCTTTCTAGACAGTCTTGTGGAACGCTAGCAGGCTCATAACCTGTAGGTGTTGTGAACGATGTGTTCACCGGTGTACTCTATCCCCCTCATGGTTGCCTTTAGGACATCTACTGTTGAGGAAACCCCTTGGCAGTAATGTCTGTCTCGATGAAATTCCTAGATTAGGTCCCTTGAGAGAGATGTTGTTTTAAGGATGTAAAGTGAGGATAACGAGAATGGGTAATCGGGTTATTGTTGGTTGGTGATACTAAATATAATTATTTATTGTGGGTTGAAAACCCTATATGCTCACTAGGCTCCCAAACTCGACCCACTCAGTTTTGTTGTACTACAGGTAGTGGCGCGAGAGCATAAGTTGGATGACTTATCAAGATCTTTTGATATTAGACCAGTTGTTATATGTAACTGTTGTATGGTCTATCTTTTGTTGTTTATGCTTTTGGTCTGTTTATCGGAACACGACATTCTGAATATTGTTATATAATGCAAATGCATCTCTTGATGAAATGCTTAGGTAAACTTTACAAATTCTGCAACTCTTTTAAATCAAAAGGATTTACTCTGAAATTATTTTAAAAGCATAAACGAAACCGGTCTTTTCTGGCCGTGATTTTGGGGATGTCATAGTTGGTATCAAAGCATTAGTTTAAGCGAACTAGGAATTTGTAGGATTTCTAGACTTAAAATTAGAATGCTAAGTGGAGATTGTGAGATGTGTGCCTGTTATATTATAGACACGAGCACTAGTATATTTTAGGAAGCTGCCTAAAATGCTTTTATGTGCTAAATGTTATATGTTGCCATATATGATATTATTTGTTCGGATCTATGGTCTGTTGCCGACCGGATTTGGAAACCTTATTTGTTTAGGATTCTAAGCGTATGACATTGGTATTAGAACTAGCATGTAAACGTTTCGGAGTGATAAGGATGATTTAATTACCTATCATGGATGAGGATCTAATTTCACCTTATTCGGTGTATAGAAGCAGAGTTTGAAATGCAAATGAAAACAGAAATCAACAGCCTTAACCGCTTGTGATTGAGCAAGCACCTATTGTAGCTGCTGCACTAGAACCAATCACCATGGTTGGAGTGTAGGCCATGATTCAAGCTATGTTAGCCGAGCAAAGGGAAGAAATGCGACAGATGTTGCATGGAAATAGGGACGAACCTATCATACCCATTGTGGAACCCAAACTGATTCCCGAGCAATCAGAGGATGGAAACAATGGTCGTGCCGTGAGTCAAGTTGGGACTCAAGGAGAACGAAGGAACGACCCAGAAAGGGGAGACAACAAAGATGGGCGAATGTACAAGAATTTCTTGGGCGCCAAGCCGCCAAGTCTTTCTGGGAGCCCAAAGCCTGTTGAGATTATGGATTGGATCTCCGAAATGGATATGGTATTTGAAAGTTGCGACTGTAGCAACAAACAGAAGACTGTCTTTGCAGTTAGACAATTGAACTGGAGTCTTGAGCTGGTGGATGTTGTTGGCAGATACTATGCCACGCGGAGAAGCCCTGAAAATGTCATGGGAGGAGTTCTTGGAACAACTAAGGGTGCAGTACTGTTCAGAGATAGATTTGATTGATCTGAACAATGAGTTCTAAAACTTGAAGAAGGGGAGGATGAGCATAGATGACTATGCTACTGCATTCACTGAGATAATGAAGTTATTTCCATACCTAGTGCCAACGAAACTCTCCAAGATTGAGAGTTTCGCTAGTGGACTGCCTGCCGACTTTGGCCCGACATTCAAGATGGCAACAACTCTGAAAATAGCTGTTCGAGCAGCTAAGAATGTGGGGGCTCAACAGAAGGAAAAGGTTCTGGAAAGGATAGAGGTTGGTGAAAAGAGAAAGTTTGATGGACCTTTAGGGTCCAACAAGAAAAACAAGTTCTCGAAGTCTAGTTCAAGAGGAGGAGGAGGCAAAGCGAAATGGTGCGACAAATGTAAGAAGAAGCATGACGGAAAATGTGACGTAGTGGCCACATGCTTCAAATGTGGAAAGCCAGGGCATTTTGCAAACAAATGCACTCTCACCAAGAAAGTTTGCTATGGTTGTGGTGAGGGGGGACACATGTCTAGGGATTGCCCGAAAAAGAAGGAGGCAGAAAGACCCAACATTCCGCCATAGCTGAAGGCGAGAGCCTTCCAGATGACACTGGAAGCTGCTAAAGATGAAGCTGATGTCACTTTAGGTACCTTTCTCGTTAACGAATTGCCTGCCCAAATTTTATTTGATTCTGGAGCCAACTACTCCTTTATTTCGCATGAATTTGGTAGAAAACTAGCTTTGCCTGTCGATAGACTAGATAATGCTTTATTAGTCAAAGTTGCTAGTGGCAAGTTTGTACCTCTTAGCCATCATATGAAAAACATCTTAATTGACTTGAATGGGAATAAGTTTCACGAGGAATTATTGCCTATCGAACTTAACGGTTTCGACATTGTGCTTGGAATGGATTGACTTAGCGCCAATGACGCCGAGATATTATGCAGAAAGAAGATAGTCAAAGTAAACCCGCTAGGGAAAGAGTCATTTATGGTGTATGGGGACAAACACAGAGTAAATTCTGGGATCATTTCGCTAATGAAAGCCAGAAAGTGATTGACCAAAGGATGTACATCATATTTGGCATTCGTGATCAATGCTAAGAAGGAGAAAAAGGAGATGCAGAGCATTCCTTTCGTGTGTGATTATCCGGAAGTATTTCCTGCAGATCTTCCCGGATTACCGCCTGATAGACAAGTGGAGTTTAGAATAGACTTATTACCAGGGACGACACCAATAGCAAAGGCACCTTACCGATTAGCACCGACGGAGATGAAGGAGCTGATGATGCAACTTCAGGAGTTATTGGACAAAGGTTTCATTAGACCTAGTTCATCACCCTGGGGAGCTTCGGTGTTATTCGTAAAGAAGAAAGATGGAAGTGTGAGAATGTGCATCGATTACAGAGAGATAAACAAGGCAACAATAAAGAATAGATATCCGTTGCCGAGGATTGATGACCTGTTCGATCAACTACAAATTCAAGCTATTTCTCGAAGATCAATCTTAGGTGAGGATATCATCAGCTGAAAGTAAATAGCAGGATATAGAGAAGACTGCATTCAGAACACGATATGGCACTACGAGTTTTTGGTTATGTCGTTTGGACTAACCGATGCTCCAACAACATTCATGGATTTAATGAACAGGGTTTGTAATCCGTTCCTTGATAAATTTGTTATAGTGTTCATAGGTGACATTCTGATTTATTCAAAAAGCCAAGAGAATCATGGCAGACACTTGCGAGAAGTGTTAGAAGTATTGAAGAAGGAGAAGCTGTATGCTAAGTTCTCCAAATGTGATTTTTGGATTTGAGAAGCCCAATTCTTGGGTCACGTGGTGAACCAAGAAGGGATAATGGTTGATCCAGCAAAAATTGAAGCTCTGATGAAGTGGGAACAACCGAAAAGTCCCACGGAGATCCGAAGCTTTTTAGGATTAACCGGATATTACCGAAGGTTTATCCAAGGCTTTTCTTCGATCGCTACTCCATTAACAACTTTGACCCACAAAGGAGCTACTTATTATTGGAGTGATAAACATAAAGAAGCATTCGAGAAGCTAAAGAAGAAGCTATGCGAGGCACCGATACTTTCTCTACCCGATGGAGTTGAATACGTCGCTGTTTATAGCGATGCATCAGGTGTTGGGTTGGGTTGTGTTTTGACCCAAAGGGAAAAGGTGATCACATATGCGTCTCGACGGTTGAAAGAGCATGAAAAGAACTACCCGACACATGACTTGGAGTTGGCGGTGGTAGTTTTCCCTTTAAAGATATGGAGGCATTACCTCTATGGCACGAAGTGCAAACTTTTCACTGATCATAAGAGTCTCCAATATCTCTTTAGTTAGAAAGAATTGAATAAGAGGCAACGATGCTAGCTAGAGTTACTCAATGACTACGACTGTGAGATACTTTACCACCCTCGTAAAGCAAATGTTGTTGCTGATGCTCTCAGTCGGAAAGTCAATCTTGAAAGGAAGAGGCCAAGAGCATTGAGAATTGATGTTGTCTCGACCGTAGTGGAAAGTATAAAGAAAGCTCAAGAGGAAGCTTCTGAGTAGAATGGCCGAAAGGAAGAACGTTTGGGCAAAATGTTGGTGTTCGGTATAAACAGTCATGGATTGAAGGTGTTGCAAGATCTGATTTGGATTCCTAAAACAGGAGGAGTCAAGATCTTCTGATGGAAGAAGCTCACAAAACCATGTACTCAATTCATCCCGGTAGTACTAAAATGTATAGGGACCTGAAACCCTACTATTGGTGGCCGACGATGAAGCTTGATGTTGCAAAGTATGTGGCCGAGTGTGTGACTTGTGCGAGACTCAAGAAACAACATCAGAAACCATATGGGAGTTTAGAACCTTTACTTGTGCCTATGGGTAAATGGGAAGACATTTCTATGGATTTTGTCACTAAACTACCCAAAACAAAGAATGGTGACGACATGATTTGGGGTGGTCGTTGATCGCTTCACTAAGAGTGCGCATTTCATAGCAGCCAATGAGAAATGGTCTATGGATAAGCTTGCGAATTCTTATGTGAAGGAAATTGTGAGGCTTCACGGTGTTCCGTTAACGATTATGTTAGATCGTGACAGCCGTTTCACCTCACAATTTTGGAAAAGTCTATAAGAGGAATTGGGTACGAAGTTGTGTTTGAGTACAACTTACCATCCACAGACTGATGGGCAGAGCGAACGGATGATACAAACACTTGACGATATGCTGAGAGCATGTACCTTGGAATTCCAAGGTAATTGGGATGAACATTTACCTTTGGTAGAATTTTCCTAAAGTAATAGTTTCCACTCGAGCATTAAGATGGCACCTTATTCGGTGTATAGATCAAGAATGGCAAGAACTAGAAGCAGAGTTTGAAATGCAAATGAAAACAGAAATCAACAGCCTTAACCGCTTGTGATTGAGCAAGCACCTATTGTAGCTGCTGCACTAGAACCCATCACCATGGTTGGAGTGTAGGCCATGATTCAGGCTATGTTAGCCGAGCAAAGGGAAGAATTGCGACAGATGTTGCATGGAAATAGGGACGAACCTATCATACCCATTGTGGAACCCGAACTGATTCCCGAGAAATCAGAGGATGGAAACAATGGTCGTGCCGTAAGTCAAGTTGGGACTCAAGGAGAACGAAGGAACGACCCAGAAAGGGGAGACAACAAAGATGGGCGAATGTACAAGAATTTCTTGGGCGCCAAGCCGCCAAGTCTTTCTGGGAGCCCAAAGCCTGTTGAGATTATGGATTGGATCTCAGAAATGGATATGGTATTTGAAAGTTGTGACTGTATCAACAAACAGAAGACTGTCTTTGCAGTTAGACAATTGAACTGAAGTCTTGAGCTGGTGGATGTTGTTGGCAGATACTATGCCACGAGGAGAAGCCCTGAAAATGTCATGGGAAGAGTTCTTGGAACAACTAAGGGTGCAGTACTATTCAGAGATAGATCTAATTGATCTGAACAATGAGTTCCAAAACTTGAAGAAGGGGAGGATGTGCATAGATAACTATGCTACTGCATTCACTGAGAAAATGAAGTTATTTCCGTACCTAGTGCCAACGGAACTCTCCAAGATTGAGAGTTTCGCCAATGGAATGGCTGCCGACTTTGGCCAGACAGTCAAGATGGCAACCACTCTGAAAATAGCTGTTTGAGCAGCTAAGAATGTGGGGGCTCAATAGAAGCAAAAGGTTCTGGAAAGGATAGAGGTTGGTGAAAAGAGAAAGTTCGATGGACCTTTAGGGTCCAACAAGAAAAACAAGTTCTTGAAGTCTAGTTCAAGAGGAGGAGGAGGCGAAGCGAAATGGTGCGACAAATATAAGAAGAAGCATGACGGAAAATGTGACGTAGTGGCCACATGCTTCAAATGTGGAAAGCCAGGGCATTTTGCAAACAAATGCACTCTCACCAAGAAAGTTTGCTATGGTTGTGGTGAGGGGGGACACATGTCTAGGGATTGCCCGAAAAAGGAGGCAGAAAGACCCAACATTCCGCCAAAGCCGAAGGCGAGAGCCTTCCAGATGAAACTGGAAGCTGCTAAAGATGAAGCTGATGTCGCTTCAGGTACCTTTCTCGTTAACGAATTGCCTGCCCAAATTTTATTTGATTCTGGAGCCAACTACTCCTTTATTTCGCATGAATTTGGTAGAAAACTAGCTTTGCCTGTCGATAGACTAGATAATGCTTTATTAGTCAAAGTTGCTAGTGGCAAATTTGTACCTCTTAGCCATCATATGAAAAACATCTTAATTGACTTGAATGGGAATAAGTTTCACGAGGAATTATAGCCTATCGAACTTAACCGTTTTGACATCGTGCTTGGAATGGATTGGCTTAACGCCAATGACGCCGAGATATTATGCAGAAAGAAGATAGTCAAAGTAAACCCGCCAGGGAAAGAGTCGTTTATGGTGTATGGGGACAAACGCAGTGTAAATTCTGGGATCATTTTGCTAATGAAATCCAGAAAGTGTTTGACCAAAGGATGTACATCATATTTGGCATTCGTGATCAATGCTAAGAAAGAGAAAAAGGAGATGCAGAGCATTCCTTTCGTGTGTGATTATCCGGAAGTATTTCCTGAAGATCTTCCCGGATTACCGCCTGATAGACAAGTGGAGTTTAGAATAGACTTGTTACTAGGGACGACACCAATGGCAAAGGCACCTTACCGATTAGCACCGACGGAGATGAAGGAGCTGATGATGCAACTTCAGGAGTTATTGGAAAAAGGTTTCATTAGACCTAGTTCATCACCCTGGGGAGCTCCGGTGTTATTCGTGAAGAAGAAAGATGGAAGTGTGAGAACGTGCATCGATTACACAGAGCTGAACAAGGGAACAATAAAGAATAGATATCCGTTGCCGAGGATTGATGACCTGTTCGATCAACTACAAATTCAAGCTATTTCTCGAAGATTGATCTTAGGTGAGGATATCATCAGCTGGAAGTAAAGAGCAGGATATAGAGAAGACTGCATTCAGAACACGATATGGCACTACGAGTTTTTGATTATGTTGTTTGGACTAACCAATGCTCAAACATCATTCATGGATTTAATGAACATGGTTTGTAATCCGTTCCTTGATAAATTTGTGATAGTTTTCATAGATGACATTCTGATTTATTCGAAAAGCCAAGAGGATCGTGGCAGACACTTGCGAGAAGTGTTAGAAGTATTGAAGAAGGAGAAGCTGTATGCTAAGTTCTCCAAATGTGATTTTTGGATTCGAGAAGTCCAATTCTTGGGACACGTGGTCAACCAAAAAGGGATAATGGTTGATCCAGCAAAAATTGAAGCTGTGATGAAGTGGGAACAACCGAAAAGTCCCACGGAGATCCGAAGCTTTTTAGGATTAGCCGGATATTACCGAAGGTTTATCCAAGGCTTTTCTTCGATCGCTACTCCATTAAAAACTTTGACCCACAAAGGAGCTACTTATTCTTGGAGTGATAAACATAAAGAAGCATTCGAGAAGCTAAAGAAGAAGCTATGCGAGGCACCGATACTTTCTCTACTCGATGGCGTTGAATACTTCGTTGTTTATAGCGATGCATCAGGTGTTAGGTTGGGTTGTGTTTTGACCCAAAGGGAAAAGGTGATCGCATATGCGTCTTGACAGTTGAAAGAGTATGAAAAGAACTACCTGACTCATGACTTGGAGTTGGCGGCGGTAGTTTTCCCTTTAAAGATATGGAGGCATTACCTCTATGGCACGAAGTGCAAACTTTTCACTGATCATAAGAGTCTCCAATATGTCTTTAGTCAGAAAGAATTGAATAAGAGGCAACGATGCTGGCTAGAGTTACTCAACGACTACGACTGTGAGATACTTTACCACCCTGGTAAAGCAAATGTTGTTCCTGATGCTCTCAGTCGGAAAGTCAATCTTGAAAGGAAGAGGCCAAGAGCGTTGAGAATTGATGTTGTCTCGACCGTAGTGGAAAGTATAAAGAAAGCTCAAGAGGAAGCTTCTGAGTAGAATGACCGTAAGGAAGAACGTATGGGCAAAATGTTGATGTTCGGTATAAACAGTCATGGACTGATGGTGTTGCAAGATCAGATTTGGATTCCTAAAACAGGAGGAGTCAAGATCTTCTGATGGAAGAAGCTCACAGACTCAATTCATCCCTGTAGTATTAAAATATATAGCGACCTAAAACCCTACTATTGGTGGCCGACGATGAAGCTTGATGTTGCAAAGTATGTGGTCGAGTGTGTGACTTGTGCGAGAGTCAAGACACAACATCAGAAACCATATGGGAGTTTAGAACCTTTACCTGTGCCTATGGGTAAATGGGAAGACATTTCTATGGATTTTGTCACTAAACTACCCAAAACAAAGAATGGTCACGACATGATTTAGGTGGTCGTTGATCGCTTCACTAAGAGTACGCATTTCATATCAGCCAATGAGAAATGGTCTATGGATAAGCTTGCGAATTCTTATGTGAAGGAAATTGTGAGGCTTCACGGTGTTCCGTTAACGATTGTGTTAGATCGTGACAGCCGTTTCACCTCACAATTTTGGAAAAGTCTATAAGAGGAATTGGGTACCAAGTTGTGTTTGAGTACAACTTACCATCCATAGACTGATGGTCAGAGCGAACGGACGATACAAACACTTGAAGATATGCTGAGAGCATGTACCTTGGAATTCCAAGGTAATTGGGATGAACATTTACCTTTGGTAGAATTTTCCTACAATAATAGTTTCCACTCGAGCATTAAGATGGCACCTTATCAAGCTTTGTATGGACAAAAGTGTCGTACGCCGTCTTTTTGGCTTGAGGCTGGGGAAAAGCAGTTTATGGGACGAAGATAGTCCATCAAACTGCTAAAAAGTTGAAAATAATTAGGGAGAGAATGTTAGCAGCTCAGGATCGTCAAAAGAGCTCTGCAGACAACAAGCGAAGACCGATGACTTTTGAAGTTGGAGATTCGGTTTTGCTTAAAGTCTCGCCGTGGAAGGGACTTATAAGATTTGGAAAAAGGGGAAAAATTAAGTCCAAGGTTTATTGGACCGTTTAAAGTTCTTCAGAGGATTTGGAACCAAGTTTACAAGTTCGAACTACCAGAAGAACTGAATGGAATTCATAACACTTTCCATGTGTGTTATTTGAGGAAGTTCTCGAGAGAAGTTCCCGACATGATTCCACTTGCGGAGTTGAGAATCGATGAGAACAAAAGGTTGATTGAAGAACCAGAGGCAATCATTGACCGAAAGACTAAGAAGTTGCGACGCAAGATGGTCGGGTTAGTGCTTGTCCGATGGAAACACATGAATGGGCCGAATCTCACCTGGCAGACGGAGAGTGACATGATGAGTCGCTACCCGCATTTGTTTGTTGATGTGTGATTGCGGGGACGGAATCATTCTAAGGTGGAGAGAATTGTAACGCATGTGTTTCTGGGCTTGTCATTAATATTGATGTAATAGTCTAGGTTAACCTTTGAGTATTATGTGTTTTGTGCTTAATTATGTGTCTTAATTGAATTAAGTATGAAAATAAGCATCAAAATGAAATATTAGATAAATCCGATATCTATGGATAATGTTGTTGTAGTTGAAACGAGGTTCCCAAATATATAAAGAATGCCGAAATCCGAGTTATAACGAAAAAGTTAAGGACTGTCGAAGTTTCGCGACAGAACCGGCACGACGTTGAATGACGTAAAAAGTGAATTTACGTTAGAGCGATATTGATCCCTAGTGATAAAAAAGAATGTTGTAGAGTTCGTTAAACCGAGAGCGTGCATAAAAAGAATGCCCAAATCTAACTTCGTATGAGGAAGTTATGATTTTTCTAAGTTTCAGCTTAGCAATATGAAGCCTGAAACTCGAATTCGAGATCAAGTGATTGTTGGTCGAAACAATCTAAACGAGAATCGAGGATCTCGTTGATAGTAGTGCAATGGTGAAAACACAGACGAAAACGGACGTAAGATGAAGAAGTTATGAATTTATAACAGAGTTTTCCTATCCCGGCCTACTAAAAATAAATAATAAAAAAAAAAGTCAAAATTAGCCGACGAAGTCTAAACAAAAGTTGTAGAGCGTAGTCTCACCTACGTGTGGATATAAAGAACATCGAAAACGAAGTTCGTATGAAGAAGATATGAATTTATGAAGTTTTTAAATAATTAATATTTATTATTTAATCTTTAATTCGGATGGATATCCGAAGGAGTCACCGTTCTGATCCGAACTATGCCCAGCGTAGTTGAGTACGCCCAGCATACCCCGATGCATGCACCGCCTCACACTCAAGTTCTCTGATGACGTAAGCGATGACGAATCCGAAGCGTATGCCCCGCGTATTGAGCATTACGCCCAACGTAATGCGAGGCTTCAACCTCTATAAAAGGAAGTCGAGGGTAGCCGAGATCTTTTGCTCCATTCTTCCTTCTTCTGGCGTTTTTACCCCGTTTTACGTGCGAGAAATCTCCCGAAGCCCCGGTATTAATAACGAGCCCCGAAGCTAGTCCCGAAGCCCCGAATTTCCCGAGAAGTGAAATTCCCGAGCCAAAGCTCTGCCCGCGAGAAGCCAATTTTTGTGAAGATCTTCCAGATCTACCAAAGAATACTACTTCTACAAGTCGTGGCACTGTCCAATCATCTTTTGATCAAGTGAGTGTGTAGTTACTTTCTCCTAAAGCATAATTATGAAGTATTTTATACGAAATACGTGTTATATGTATATTTTGTTGTTATATGTGTGAATGTATATTCACTTTCTTCTATCTCATAGATATGATTTATTCTCTATGAAATACGTGTTATGTGTATGTGTCTTATCTGTTGTTTGGAATATGTATTGAATGAGAATACTATACAGGTTTTAAACTATGTATAAAAATATATATTTTTATCTACTAATATGTTGGGTAGAACATGGGTAGATAGTTGATGTGTGATAAACAGATGAGAGGTCTCGATGTTGTTGTTGATCTAGTTATTCAGCGGAGTATGGATAACGACCACAGACTCTTTCTAGACAGTCTTGTGGAACGCTAGCAGGCTCATAACCTGTAGGTGTTGCGAACGATGTGTTCACCAGTGTAATCTATCCCCTCATGGTTGACTTTAGGACATCTACTGTTGAGGAAACCCCATTGCAGTAATGTCTGTCCCGATGAAATTCCTAGATTAGGTCTCTTGAGAGAGATGTTGTTTTAGGGACGTAAAGTGAAGATAACGGGAATGGGTAATCGGGTTATTGTTGGTTGGTGATACTAAATATAATTAGTTATTGTGGGTTGAAAACCCTATATGCTCACCAGGATCCCAAGCCTGACCCACTCAGTTTTGTTGTATTACAGGTAGTGGCGCTAGAGCATAAGTTGATGACTTATCAAGATCTTTTGATATTAGACCAGTTGTTATATGTAACTGTTGTATGGTCTATCTTTTGTTCTTTATGCTTTTGGTCTGTTTATCGGAACATGACATCCCGAATATTGTTATATACTCTGAAATTATTTTAAAAGCATAATTAAAACCGGTCTTTTCTGGCCGTGATTTTGGGAATGTCATAAAATACGTAGTTGCAAACCATTGAAATATGGTAACGTCCCAACGAATTCCTAAAATTAAAATTGAATAGCTTATGGAGGATAATTATGGCTCTATGATTCCTCATTTTCAAGGATTCAAATATAAGATCAAACCTTATGAAGGAGTGAATGAGACGTGGAAGAAGGGAAGTCACTGACATCAGACTTTATATCTCTTAATTGCACAAAAAAGGTAAGGCTTTTGTTCCTTGGCTACGCCGCCATGATCGTCGGCGACGGTGGGTAGCACTGATCATCCACTGTTCTTCGATCACGGTTTGGTTAAGGAACCATCGTAGGTAAGGCCGCGTTATTGAGCTGGTCAATGAGATTTTTATGGTAATCCCATGATTTTAGGGATTTTATTCACATTATTTTGTTAAATTACATAATTCTCCTTATAATAGTTATTAATTATTTAATTATTGCTAAATTCCTATTAATTTTTACATCCACACACTAGATGTCCATCCATATATGAACCTAGTTCTCTTTCTCTTTCTCTCTCTCTCTCTCTCTCTCTCTCTCTCTCTCTCTCTCTTTATATATATATATATATACATATATATATATATATATATATATATATATATATATATATATATATATATATATATTAAAAAGAAAATAGTAGCTATTGAAACTATTTTTTATATATAGTATCAAATATTTTAGACAAATCAAACATTAATATTATATGTAGCAAACTTTCTCTTCCTTTATTTACATCCAGTTGCCACTGTTCGTCAGACCACCATTGAACCACCACTAGACCGTCGTCGGACTAACATAAAATTCAATGGAATTTTTTTGGTCGTATTTATGGCTTAATAGAACAAACATTACATATTATATTTCTTTAGTAATACTTTTGAACCTATATCATTATATTTTTTTTGTAGTAAAATATATAAAATTTAATTAAAAAATAAAACTATATATTGACAAAGTCAAATTTCCCTCTTTCAAATTGTAGATCTCTTTAAAAATATATCAATTATAAGACATATTCACATTTCAAAATACCATATCCAGAGTTTATTAAGTATATTAATTCAATAATTTTCAGTCTAATATTTTCATACGTACATTCATTTATATTTTAACACAAATTTATGTAAAATACACAAGTTAATACACTTCATTCTTAGTTTAATACATAAAATTCACAACTTAATTGTAACGTCATAAATATCAGAGTAAAATTTTCAAATTTTCAAAACCAATCCAACAACCACAATTGTTTACAAAACATTGTTCTCAAATGTGTTGATTACAAATTAGAGTATCCGAAAATCTAAAATCATTAAAAGTGGAAGGATGTGGACAATCATGTTTTTGCTTTCCTTCGAAGCCAAAGCTTAGTGAGTTTCCCCCAAAGTATCACCACATAAACATATAATACCATGCATACTGGGTCCAAACTTAGTAGACTGGATTACCCCTGAGTCTACAGCATGAGTCCGACTTGCCTTCCAGCCCACAACTCATGTATGGCTTACTACCGAGCCCACACTATAAGTCTGTCTTGCCTCTCGGGCTCACAACATTTGTCTGGCTTGCTCGCAGGTTTGTTGGCTTCCGCAAAAAGTAGCATTGCCTCAACCCAACCATACTATGTCGACATGTAGATAACAGATAAGATATATCCAGGAAACAAATAATCATATAACCAGTCAATTGACAAACAGAAAAATCTATAGATCATTATCACATAATAACATCATATATACCAGGACACAATTCTACCAGTCACATATACATTAAATAGTTACCAAAATCAACTACCACAAGTACAATGAGGAAATCTCACCTCCCATTCTAATAAGATAGTTGAACAGGACACTGCTCCGAATATCATCTCTACCAGTGACATATACATCAAATAGTGACCAAACTCAACTACCACTCAAAATAACCAAAATACCCCTAGGTCAAAGTTGGTCAAAATTTGGTTAAGGTTAAATTTCAAAAAGTCATCTGAGTTGACTCAGGCTGAGTACGCCCAGCGTGCTCCGCATGTACGCTTAGCGTACTCAAGATCTAGATCGGACTCCCAAGGGAGTACGTCTAAAATACTCATAAGTACGCCCAACATACTTGAGCAAAAGTCATTTTCCCATTAAGTTCTTATTTCATTAAGTCCTTTCGTCCAAATGTGGATCTAACCTCTAAATATGATTTTAAACCATAACGTTTCCATCTTTATGAGTTTGCATGTCTAGAAAATGCCCACCCAAAACCCTAACTTGTCTTAAGATCTTAAGCTCTCTAGCATTTGCATGGAAGAGAATAAGGATCCAATGTTACAGTTTTATGACTCTATAGATTGCAAAATGTCCAAAAGGATAACCCATTTGGTCTAGAGCATGTCATACTCAAGAACACCATAGCTTGGGGACAAAAAGCACATAACAATATCATACAAGCTAGATCTAACAAAATAAGCATCAAGGTATAAACTTTATACCTTTTGGAAATGAAGAAGGGTGCAAAAGTTCTATATTCAAGGTTGCTTCAAGCTTCCAACATGTTCTATTTTCCTTCTCCTTCCTTTACGAACACCAAAACACACACACTAATGGCTCAAGGAGGCCCACAAAATGGATTAGGGATTTCTAGTTATGGAAATGTGGATGGAGGCTGGTGAGTGAAGAAGGTCTTAAGGGTTAAGGATATTTAAATAGGATCCAAACCCAAAGAATTTGGGTTTGGCCTTCACCCACGTATGCCCATCATCCCAAACATACGCCCAACATATTCCATTAGCCCATACGTTTTTATGATAAAGCCACATAGGACCATTTTTTCAAACAAATCTCATAATAAGGGTCAAAAGTGTAATTACCTGGAAACCAATATGTTACATTAATACAATCTATTACATAATAATTCACACATCCAGAGAATTCAATCCTAAAATTACCACTTGCCACTACCAACTACATATGCCACCATCACAATTGTAACACCTGGTTTGTAAGTAAAATTCTTAAAATATAAGTGTTATCGAATTTTTGGTTTGGCCTAGTATGCTGGGCATAATCATGGTATGTTGGGTGTACCATGGTGAGCCTTGGAATTAGGGCTTTCCCCTAGTACGTTGGGTGTACATATGGTACGCTGGGTGTACCTAAGCCAAATGCAAACCCTCAATTTTAGGGTTTGGACCCTATTTAATGTAACGCCCGTAGATCCGGGCTAGTCAATTAGAGGCAATAGGGGTCAAAAACGAATTTTCGACAAAAGATTATTAAGAATAAATAATCTTAACCAATTTGTAGAATATGTCACAAGGTTTCCGTATAAATAAACAACGCCGAAATCCGAGTTATAACGAAGAAGTTATGACCCGTCGAAATTTCGCGACGAAACCGGCACGATACCGGGAAGCGTAAATAGTGAATTTACGATAGAACGAGATCTAGCCTTCGCGATCTAAACAAAAGTCGTAGAATATGTTAAACTAAGAACATCGATAAAAAGAAAGCCCAAATATGACTTCGTATGAAGAAGTTATGATTTTTCGAAGTTTCAGATTAGTAGTGTACAACCCGAAATTCGAATATTAGATCGAGTGATTTTTAGCCGACACGACCTAAACGAGAATCGAAGATCTCGTTAAGAGTAGCGTAACGAGAAAAAGATGGGCCAAAACGGATGTCGGATGAAGAAGTTATGAGGATTTAACGGACCAATCCTGTCTCGGCCTGTTAATAATATAAAATTTAAAATCAAGCCAAAATTAGCCGACGGAGTATAAACAAAAGTTGTAGAGTACATTCCCACCTTCGCATGGATATAAAGAACGTCAAAAACGGAGCTCGTATGCGAAAGTTACGATTTTTAGAAGTCGAGAGTGAAATTTGCGAAGTCTGTTGCTAAATCGATGACGTGGCATGATCTGGACCGTTGCTTGCTGATCACGCCTCGCATCCAATGATCGCCACGAAGCATCGCATTACGCCCAACGTCCGAAGCTCAGTACACGCCACGTACAGCTGCCACCCTCGGTCCACAAGCAGCCACATAGCCCCAGCCGATGTCCAACACGTGTCTCGTACGAAGCCATCTGGTAGCCCAATGCGAACTACGCCCAACGTAACCGAGGCTGCTGAGGTTATAAATAGATGCGAAGATTGCCGAGCAAAACACACCATTTCATTTCTCTCTCTAGATTTCTTTCTCTCTCTAGGGTTTCTAACCGCCCAAGCCCTAGTTAAACCCCGAGGCTCCCGAAGTCCCGAGAAAAAGAGCCTTTCGGTTTCGAAACACTGCTCCAAATAAGTTCCGGTTTTCGATAAAATTCGCTGTAAGTGTGCAACGCTTTCGTAATTTTTAATATAGCTTTCAAATAATTATAAGAATGTTATTAGGTCCTTAAAATAATTATTTAGTCTATTATTATGAGTTATATTGAGTGTTATTAACACTTGTATAATAATAATAATAGCCAAAGTATTAATTTGTCGCGGTTATCGTTAGACTAAACCCTAGTGGTATTGGTACTAGGTTTTATCGAAGGAAAATTGTTTTAAGAGTATCGAAGCGCTGTCCGAGTGTTGAGTCACCACCTACTCAGGTGAGTGCATAGTCCCTTTCATCTTACACATAGATATGAAGTATTTTATATAAACTACGTGCTATGTGTGCATATTGTCTGAATACTTGCTGTCCATCCTGGATGAACGTTTTATACATGTTTTAAATGATTTAAACTGTATACGTATTTTATATATACGAATATGTTGGGTATGACATGGGTAGATGAATGATGAGAGATATACGATGATGTGAGTATACATTGGCAGCTACAGACTTAGTGCCTATGAGACGAACACCCGTAGCTATGGACTTAGTACCTGTTAGACATTGGTAGCTATGGATTTAGTACCTGTTAGAAATTGGTAGCTATGGACTTAGTACCTATTAGTTAGACGTTGGTAGCTATGGACTTAGTACCTGTTAGGAATTGGTAGCTATGGACTTAGTACCTATTAGATAAACACCGGTAGCTATGGATTTAGTACCCGATGAATAAACTATAGCAGCTATGGAATTAGTGCTTTACGAACGCGCATTGGCGGCTATCGATTTAGTGCCAGTCCTATAACCCTAGAAGTAGGGGACTTCGGAATAAACGAATGCAGGATAGATGACTCTTAGGTTAAATCCTTAAGTGTCACACCCCCGAACCAGACGGCGGAAACGTCCGGGGGCTGTCGTGACTCAATTGAATACCATAACATTGAATATATATGAAACATAACAACATTCGTCACCAGGCATTAATATAGTACAACCAGTAGCGTTTACATGAAATGCATTGTTTAAATATTACATTCTCAAAAGTAATTATTCGATGTTAATTAAGCAACAGCGAAACGTCATAGAGTACAATTCATCCTTCACTTTATCTGTTACCTGAGAATACAAGTATTTTGAAAAACGTTAACATATGAAATGTTGGTGAGTTCATAAGCGGTATTTGAAGAAAAACAATGTTCGTATCGGTTGAAAACCACCAGAAAATCCGATATTTTCTGAAAAGAGAAGCTTTCGAAAAATGTTGTGAAGATCCATAGGTATGCTTATTTGTTTCTATACTTAAAGAAAATTTGTTCATTAAGGTTGTATGCATTTTGAATCTGTATGTATTAAAACAAAACCCTAGGAAAACCCGATGTTTTCCTAATTTCTTATATTACATGAAGTTACATTGAAACCATTGCATAGCGTATAGTGTCAGTCCCAGGCGATGTTGGAAGGTTCTCGAGCATGATTATTTACTACAAACCCGCATTACACAAACGCCCAGTTTATAGTTATACTAACGATCCCGAAGGCGTCGTCCGTACTAATCACGTTATCCAATCGCCCTGACTAGGTGTAGTCCCACATCCGAAGAGAAAGGGGTCACGAAGACCTCGATGACTCTATTAATCGGTTGGGGATAATATGCGTGCGAGGGGTCCCCGACCCGCCTCGTAAATTATGCAGACTTTTCTAGCAATACCAAGGACCCTTGGGGACCAGTGGTATACAAGCCATTGAAAGTCCCTCTACGTTGTGCCGAGTCGGTGAAACTCAACACTTCGTAGAAAATATGCGTCTTCGGGCCTTAAGATCAGGTCATCGGGCTAGCTAGGCCCAACAAGCAAGATTTTACACTTTTGGGGCCCGAAGATGGTGCGTAGACGTCTGTGCACACTCGTATGTAAGCTAAGTTCCCAAACGTTATTTATATGAACCGTAGTGTCGTAGAGTTAGTAGTTGTAGATTTCTATTGGCTCGAGACCGAGCCAATTCGTTTAACAACGACTTTTGGTATTGTAATGTGTTGTATTTCGTCGATAGTCGCGATGCTATTATTTAATCAAATTGTGTATATTGAATTAGCCTTGAAATATTTCTGTTTTCAGCCCCTCATTATTTGTAAAATTTACATTTTCACCCCTTTTATTTAATATTTCCCGGTTTGGTCCTTAAATTAATTTTCTTGACATTTTAACACCAAAAATTATTGAAATTAATATTTTTCAGCATATTTTTCATAGAAAACAGTTTAAGTCCCTGAAAATGCAGTTTTCTCGGTTTTAATCCCTTCTTTTCGCAACTTTGACAATTTTGGCCCAAATTGGAAAATTTTTGCAACTTTGGTCCTTTTTAAATTTAAAAAGCATTTTAAACCTTTGAAAAGGATTTGGAACACTTATAGTCCACTGTTTTACAGAAAATCACAGTTTTGGCCCTCCAAAACAGAAAAATTCGCATAATGGGCCTCATTGGGCCAAAAATGTCATTTTTAGCCCATTAAGCTTGGAATTTATGTTTTTAATCCTCTAATTGAGCATAATTCCAGAAATTGTTTTATGGAAACTGTTTTGACACACTTCATCCATCAGAATTCGTGGAATGTCAATTTGGACCCTTAGTTTTGTATTTTTCACATTTTTGGCCCAAAATTTGTGTTTTTAGCTTAAAGAAAATTGTTGCTAAACCACTTAGCTATTTTTCTTGTAACACTTTATATGTAGAAATATATTTGAAGCTAAAATCATAAAACATAAGTTATATCTCGGTTTTGAGGGGTTTTATGGCTAGATCCAACATTAAAACACATAAAAGCATACATATAAGCATGGAAATCATACAAGGCATACAAAACACATATAGATCTACACTTTCACTTGTATTCCCCCCCCCTCCCCCACAAAACTCATAAAAACAGAAAATAGGGGGTATGAAGCTCACCTTGGGTGTGGTTTCGGTTTTGGAGAGAAGATGGAAGAAAAATGAAGTGATTTTTGGCCTTAGCACCCTTTGATGAAGATTTCGACCTCTAGGATGCAAGATCACAAGAGTGAATGAATTTAGAAGAGATTTTAATGAAGTAGAGGGAGTTAGATCATAAGTTAAACATTAACTTACCTTAGATGGCGAATTTCTTTAGGATGATTCTTAGACTTCAAGCCAAAATTTCAAGACTTTTGAGTGGAGAGAGGGGACGATTTCTTGAGTAATTTAGAGAGATTTTGTGAGGTGTGTGTGTGTGGGTTACTCTCGGCCAAAACAAGAAGGGGGAGGGAGAGAGAAAAGAAAAGACCTTGAGGTGATGTTTGCATGGAAGAATGAGAATGCATGGATGTTTGGAGGGTAATGCATGGATAACTACCATATAATAAAGATGTGGCATGCATTAGTCAACCCTTCATCTTGGGCTTTAGTTTTTGGGCCGAGATTTTTAAAAGGAAGGGAAAGTTTTGGGCTTTAATGCCCTTTAAGACTTAGAGGTTTGGAATGAATTTTTGTGATGTGTGTGTGTGTGTATTCTCGGCCCTTGCCAAAAAAAAAAGAAGAGGTAAGATCCAAGGGGTTAATGCATGATAGGTAATAAGTGTCTAGATGTATGTGATTATCTAGATACTTGGTGGATAATCATGTGTTGGCAAACTTTAAAATAACCTTGTTATTTGTGAGGTAATAGTTTGTCTTGAAACATGAGATGCTACCATAGATACATGGTGGTTAAACATGAGTTGTCACATGCATGTTTAGTCTTCATTTATCCATTCTTTTCTCTCTCTCTTTTTTTTTTATTAAAATTGGGCTGATTTGGGCTAAGGAGAAAGGAAAGGAATCATCTTGGGCCCATATTCGAATTTATGAAGCCTAAAAATAAATTTTCGGCCCATTGGGGCAAATGAAATCCTTTATGGCCCAACAAGGCTCATTAGAGATAAGATGGATTATTTTAGGTCCACATGGCCCAATTGCTAAAGTTTTATGAATGTGGTCTATTTAGAGCCCACTTAGGGCTTCTAGGCCCAATAGGAGAATTTTAGTTCATAAGGAACTTGGACCGGGATTGCTAATGTTTCCAACCCTTAGTTGAACATATAAGGTGTATCTTGAACGAGGATAGAGTATTGTATTCACTTAGAGTACATGCTTTTACAATGGATGATGTTTATATGAGGATAGAATTTCCTAGCTAAAAATGCTAGTTGTGACATTAAGAGTAAAGAAGATAATGGGGATGGGTAATTGGGTTGATTGTTTGAACGTAATAATTATATTATTGTGGGTTGAAAACCCTATGTACTCACCAGGTTTCTCAACCTGACCCACTCAGTTTATTTATATCACAGGTTTGATATGAAGTCACATTACACTGAGAGATTTAAAGAGATGTAGATCACTAGTGTAAATAAATGTAAGTTCTGTTTATGCTTATGTTTCTGTATTAACGATGACATCCCAAACGTTTTAAAATGAATAAAATATGTTTCTTCGAAAGTGTTTTAATAATGTATTTATCGTGTTTTTCTGGTAACAAATTCCGCAACATTTTTATTAAAAGAAGAACTCTAATTTTTATAAAGCATAAACAATATCGGTCTTTTCTGGCCGTGAAAATGGGGATGTCGCAGTTGGTATCAGAGCATTACTTTAAGCGAACTAGGAATATGGATTTATTTCTAGACTTAAACTTAGAATGCTAAGCGATGATTGTGAGGTGTGAGCACTAGCTTATTTTAGGAATTGTGCCTAAAATGCTTTTATGTGCTAAATGCTTTTTGCCCGATATGCTGTTAATTGTTCGGATCTATGGTCTGTTGCCGACCGGATCTGGAAACCTTATGTGTTTAGGATTCTAAACGTACGACTACGATATTAGAACTAGCATGTAAACGTTTCGGAGTGATAAGGATGATCTAAACGTCAATCCTAAGTAAAGGTCTAGATGCACCTTATTCGGTGTATAGATCAATATGGAAAGGACCCGTAGTGGAAACGTGAATGCAAATGAGAATAGGAACCAACCCCCAGTGGTTCAGCAAATACCTGTTGTAGAAGAAGTTGCACCTGAGCCAGTCACCATGGCTGGAGTTCAAGCCATGATTCGGGCTATGCTAGCTGAACAAAGGGAAGAAATAAGGAGGATGTCAAATAGGGACAAACCTATTATGCCCACTGAGCAACTCGAGGTGATTCCTGAGCAATCGGAGGAAGGGAACTACAGCCGCCAAGTGAGTCAAGTGGGGACTCAAGATGGCCCTGAGAGGAGAAACTACAAGGACGGGCGAGTGTACAAGAATTTCTTGGGTGCGAAACCACCAAGTCTCTCAGGAAGTCCAAAGCCTATTGAGATTATGGATTGGATCTCCGAGATGGAAATGGTGTTTGAAAGCTGCGACTGCAGTGAGAAACAGAAGACCGTCTTCGCTATAAGACAGCTGAAAACTGGAGTCTTGAGCTGGTGGAAGCTATTGGCAGATACGATGCCACGAGGAGAAGCCTTAAGGATGTCATGGGAAGAGTTCTTGTAACAGTTGAAAATGCAGTACTGCTCGGAGATAGATCTGATAGACCTAAACAACGAGTTTCAAAACCTGAAGAAAGGGAAGATGAGTGTTGATGAGTATGCCACCGCATTCACCGAGAGGATGAAGCTATTCCCCTACTTGGTTCCTATTGAACTCTACAAGATTGATAGGTTTGCTAACGGATTGCCCACTGACTTTGGCCCAATGGTCAAAATGGCAACTACCTTGAAAACAACTATTAGGGCAGCTAAGAACGTAGAGGCCCAGATAAGAGAAAAGGGTCTAGAAAAAGATAAGGCAGGAGAGAAGCGGAAGTTTGAAGGATCTTCAAGGTCCAACAAGGAAAGAAAATTATCAAAGCTTGGAGGAGGAGATAGATGTGAAGTGAGATGGTGTGATAAACGCAAGAAGAAGCATGGTGGGAAGTGCAACGAAGAAGTGACTTGTTACAAGTGTGGGAGGATTGGTCATTATTCCAAAGACTGCACACATAATGATCAAGTATGATACGGATGTGGAGGAAAGGGGCACATGTCTAGAGACTGCCCAAGGAAAAATAAAGCGGCCAGACCAGAAACGCCACCAAGGCCAAGGGCATTTCACATGATCCTCGACGAAGCAGAGAACCATGCGAGGAATCAAGGATGAGGACTTTATACCCGAAGATCAAGTTATGCAGTAGCCATAATATCGAATGATGTAGCCCATTAGTTAGGGCGGCAATTCTTGACACGACACGTGACACGACTTGCGACACGACACGAAATAAATGGGTTTGAATTGAGTTTTTCAACCCGCCAACCCGCTAACCCGCCAACACGCCAACCCGTTTATTAAACGGGTCATATATGGGTTTTTCAAAAAATAAATGGGTTGACCCGCCAACCCGTTTATATTCTTAATAAAAAAATTAATTTATTTTTAAATGTATTTATGTATCATCTATTAATATTTAATAAGTATTATATAATATATACCACTGATTCATAGATCATTTGATTGTTTTGACATTTTGACTCGTAGTGGATGGTGTAAGGTCGTAAGTCGTAACCTATAAGGTTAAGTCTGTAGCATGTTTCTATAAATGCTTTTAATTTTCATTTGGATGTTTAATACTTAAATGTCTAAAATTTGGACCCACGAACCCAAATCTGACCCACGAACCCGCCAACCTGTGAGCCGTATAAATAAATGGGTTGGCAGGTCATATATGGGTTTATGTTCCAAACCCACCAACCCGTGACCCGCCAACCCGTGACCTGTATATTTAAATGGGTCGTGTTTGGGTTGACATATTTTGACCCGCGAACCCGCGACACGCGAACTCGAACACGACACGATTGCCAGGCCTACCATTAGTGGCATAGTCCAGGGTGAACTTGAACACCTATGTAATAGTTTCAAGAAATAATAAAAATTTTCATTTTGTTATCTGGTGTGTGAAATTGTTATGTGATTTTTCTTGTATGGTAACTTGGAAAAACTGCGGGACAATACTTGGGACGAGTATGAGTAGGTGTGAATGATAGTAGAGGCCTATACTACCAGAAGCACATGACTCACACTTGGATCAGGGAAAGTCACAAGGTTACCAAGAAGCTAGTAATTGATTTTGTTTTATTCAAGTATGTCGTTACCTTTGTTTCGGTAATGACTAAGAAGATTGTCGATATTCCGACCCTAGTGGTCATATCGAATTGAGTCCGACTACGCTAAGTATGCTATGTGGCATAGAAAATCAAGATCGATGTAGCGTCCGACTTAAACCAAACAATTGAAATCAAAGCGATCAATAGAACTATCACGCTCGTTGTTAAAGAAGTTGGTAGCCAGAAATGCCTAATGTTAAAGTGTGATTATATCACATTAGAACATGAAGGAAGGCATAGTCTGCTTTAGAATTTAACTCTAAGAGACCTGAGTCTAAACGTGCGTCAAATGATGATAGGTCATAATCTGGAGTTTAACCTGAGGTAAAGAGCAGGTGCACGATTAAGCACTGCTTACAGTCAATGAGTCTAAGAGATAGACATGAAGGAATATAGAAGTTATAATTATTACCTAGGATGAAGAGATGACGTATGGAGTCATTATATGAGCCCTGTTTTGTTGATCATTCCGGTACGTAATCATCCTAAGGGGGAGATAATTGTAACGCCCGTAGATCCGGGCTAGTCAATTAGAGGCAATAGGGGTCAAAAACGAATTTTCGACAAAAGATTATTAAGAATAAATAATCTTAACCAAGGTGTAGAATATGTCACAAGGTTTCCGTACATATAAAGAACGCCGAAATCCGAGTTATAACGAAGAAGTTATGACCCGTCGAAGTTTCGCGACGGAACCGGCACAATACCGGGAAGCATAAATAGTGAATTTACGATAGAACAAGATTTAGCCTTGGCAATCTAAAAAATAGTCGTAGAATACGTTAAACTAAGAACATCGATAAAAAGAACGCCCAAATCTGACTTTGTATGAGGAAGTTATGATTTTTTGAAGTTTCGGATTGGCAGTGTACAGCCCGAAATTCGAATATTAGATCGAGTGATTTTAGCCGACACGGCCTAAACGAAAATCGAAGATCTCGTTAAGAGTAGCGTAACGAGAAAAAGATGGGCAAAAATGGATGTCGGATGAAGGAGTTATGAGGATTTAACGGACCAATCCTGTCCCGGCCTGTTAGTAATATAAAATTTAAAATCGAGCCAAAATTTGCCGACAGAGTATAAACAAAAGTTGTAGAGTACGTTCCCACCTTCGCGTGGATATAAAGAACTTCAAAAACGGAGCTCGTATGCGAAAGTTACGATTTTTAGAAGTCGAGAGTGAAATTTTCGAAGTTTGTTGCTAAATTGATGACGTGGCATGATCTGGACCGTTGCTTGCTGATCACGCCTCGCATCTGATGATCGCCACGAAGCCTCGCATTACGCCTAGTGTCCGAAGCTCAATACGCGCCGCGTCCAACTGCCACCCTCGGCCCACAAGCAGCCGCGTAGCCCCAGCCGATGTCCAACGCGTGTCTCGTACGAAGCCATCTGGTAGCCCAATGCGAACTATGCCCAGCGTACCTCGGAACTACGCCCAGCGTAACCGAGGCTACTGAGGCTATAAATAGATGCGAAGATTGTCGAGCAAAACACACCAGTTCCTTTCTCTCTCTAGATTTCTTTCTCTCTCTAGGGTTTCTAACCCCCCCCCCCCTAAGCCCTAGTTAAACCCCTTAGCTCCCGATGGAAGCCCCAAGGCTCCCGGAGTCCCGAGAAAAAGAGCCTTTCAGTTTCGAAACACTGCTCCAAATAAGTTCCGGTTTTCGATAAAATTCGTTGTAAGTGTGCAACGCTTTCGTAATTTTTAATATAGCTTTCAAATAATTATAAGAATGTTATTAGGTCCTTAAAATAATTATTTAGGCTATTATTATGAGTTATATTGAGTGTTATTAACACTTGTATAATAATAATAATAGCCAAAGTATTAATTTGTCGCGGTTATCGTTAGACTAAACCCTAGTGGTATTGGTACTAGGTTTTATCGAAGGAAAATTGTTTTAAGAGTATCGAAGCGCTGTCCGAGTGCTGAGTCACCACCTACTCAGGTGAGTGCATAGTCCCTTTCATCTTACACATAGATATGAAGTATTTTATATAAACTACATGCTATGTGTGCATATTGTCTGAATACTTGCTGTCTATGCTGGATGAACATTTTATACATGTTTTAAATGATTTAAACTGTATACGTATTTTATATATACGAATATGTTGGGTATGACATGGGTAGATGAATGATGAGAGATATACGATGATGTGAGTATACATTGGCAGCTACAGACGTAGTGCCTATGGGACGAACACCCGTAGCTATGGACTTAGTACCTATTAGACGTTGGTAGCTATGGATTTAGTACCTGTTAGGAATTGGTAGCTATGGACTTAGTACCTATTAGTTAGACGCTGGTAGCTATGGACCTAGTACCTGTTAGGAATTGGTAGCTATGGACTTAGTGCCTATTAGATAAACATCGGTAGCTATGGATTTAGTACCCGATGAATAAACTATAGCAGCTATGGAATTAGTGCTTTACGAATGCGCATTGGCGGCTATGGATTTAGTGCCAGTCTTATAACCCTGGAAGTAGGGGACTTCGGAATAAACGAATGCAGGATAGATGACTCTTAGGTTAAATCCTTAAGAGTAAAGAAGATAATGGGGATGGGTAATTGGGTTGATTGTTTGAACATAATAATTATATTATTGTGGGTTGAAAACCCTATGTACTCACCAGGTTTCCCAACCTGACCCACTCAGTTTATTTATATCACAGGTGTTGATATGAAGTCACATTACACTGAGAGATTTAAAGAGACGTAGATCACTAGTGTAAATAAATGTAAGTTCTGTTTATGCTTATGTTTCTGTATTAACGATGACATCCCAAACGTTTTAAAATGAATAAAATACGTTTCTTCGAAAGTGTTTCAATAACGTATTTATCGTGTTTTTCTGGGAACAAATTCCGCAACATTTTTATTAAAAGAAGAACTCTGATTTTTATAAAGCATAAACAAAATCGGTCTTTTCTGGCCGTGAAAATGGGGATGTCAGATTTAAGCAACCTTATGCCCCCAGGTTCTAACTTTACCTGCCTACATTGTCCCTAAAATCATTATCTTGAAACCGTAATGCATTTATAGAGAGAATTGATCCTTATATGTGTGTGTGTGTTGGTGTGTGTTTGGTGCATCTTGAAGAAGAAGAAGCTTGGTGAAGAAGCATTGATCAAGTTGGAGCTTGTAGATCCATTGTTTATTCATCTTTCTCGTATTCATACTTGGATAAAGTCTTGACCCTAGTTATTCTATACTTAGATATATTACAAGTTGATATTTGAGCATATTTTGGTCCCATGAATGAGTCCTTATGAGTAAATGTTACCCCATAAGTTTTGAGTTGTTCCTTCTGATGTTTATGAGGTTCCTAGTTTATAAAGTTTGCATCTTGATGGTAGTAGATTAACCAGGCATGAGTTAATGATCATTTGATGGAAATAGAATTCTGAATCTAGAGTTTGAGTCTCTTTGAGCCATACAAAGGCATCAAATTGGTGACTTTATCATTTAATACATTTCCCAAGATCTAGATCTATAAAATGGACATTTTGAGTTAAAGAATTAAATGATTAATGTTGTTTTAGAAAGTTGGAGTGTACGTCAGGCATACACAAGTGTTAGGTGTTAGATGTTGCGTCATTGGGCTTCTAATACTTAGTCCATTTTGTATACAGTATTGGGGCTGTCCAGCCGTCTCATTAATTAGGGTTAGAGTATTTATAGTGCATGCATGCACCATAGATAGATAATTTTTTTACCAAGATATCTTTTGTAACCCTAACACACCTCTACAGTTGAAATTCTTTATCGAGTTCATCTGGGGCGTGACTTTTAATCATTCAGCATATGTTTGATCATCTTTGTGTTGTTTACTTACCTGTTTGAATATAATCGATCATCTAGGATTTTCATCCCAACAATTGGTATCAGAGTAGGAGATTGTGTAATCTATACGCATCTCTTCTGTTTGTTGAGCTACTAGGGTTTCCGTTAATATAGGATCCTGATTAGTCGTCTTTATTGGTTTTCTGACGACTTACAAGTGATCTAGCATTATAGAAGAAATCATCATCATGTATAGAAGAAATCATCTGATTCATAACATGTATAGAAGAAATCATCATCATGCATATTTTTACTTTGCTCATCTGATTCATAACATGTATAGAAGAAATCATCATCATGCAGCACGAAGATTCTAGCATTAACTCCTTGAATATCTCAAGCCGATTCTCTTCCCTCATGAGTATGAAGTTTGGGCGCTCCATTTTGAATATTATGTTCTCGGTTCAGACGATAAGGGTTATCTGATATGGGAAGCCATTACTCTAGGTCCATTCGTTCACATAGAGACCAAAAGAAAAATAAAAAATCAGAAAGAATACAACCAACTACTTCTTGACGTCAAAGACGTGCCTCAGGACGAGAAAGAGAAACTTATTAGCAATGTTAAAGCTATGAGGATCATCAGATTTGCTTTGCAGGAAGACAGGTTTTGTTTGGTTAGTTCGTGTGATACTGTGAAAGATATATGGGACAGGCTCAAGGAACTTTACTCCACTGACGCAGATCTTGAGCATTCTACTCAAACACTCCTGCTTTCGGAGTTTGGGGATTTCGCACAAAATCCAGAAGAAAATATGATTCAGACCTTCAATCGCTACAACCATCTTCTCAGCAGGATGACCAAACACAACATTGGACGAGAAGTGATTGAGCAAAAGGTTACTATATGAATGGGCTTAGGTCCAAATGGATGGCAGTTGTTTCTACAGTTAAGGCGCATGAGCAGTTTAAAAGTTATTCTTTGGCTAAGCTAGTTGGAATTCTTACAGCTCATGAAAGTGAACTGTCGAAGGAAGCGAAAGTTGTTTCCAGTATGGGGTCTCTAGCTCTTTTTGCGAAAGGCAAGACTGTTACAGAGGATGAATCTGAATCCGATCACTCTGAATATGATCTTACAAATGAGGAGTATGCCTTGATGGTTTTGAATCCCAAGCGGTTCGCAAGGAAGAAATTTCCATTGAACAAAAATCGAAATTGGAAAGGAAGTTATAGCTCAGAAAAGGTGAAGGAACAAAGTAAAAGCGCTTCTGAAAAGGAAGATGAGAGAAAGGTGAAAAAGGTCGTTGGTCTGGCTATGACTGTAACTATTGTCATGGAAAAAACCATTTGACCAAGGATTGCATGCTGAGGAGGTTGAATGAGAGAAAAAAGGAGAAGATGATGAGACATACCACAAGCGAAAGTTGGAGGAGATCAAGAAGAAGAAAACTACTGATAACTCTATGCCTACTTTGATTGTGTAGGAAAATGTTGCTGAAGATGAGTTTGGAGGAGTTGAAGTCTGGTCAACAGATTCGGGGGATGATGAGGTTCGCAAGCCCACACATGGAAGGGGGTTCGTTGCGAAGGAAGAGAGTTCCAAGTTTGGTGGTAGGTGCTTGATGGTGACAAATTAGGGGTCACAAAAACAGAAGAGTTCCACTAGAAGTGGAAGAGAAGATGACAGTTGTTTGGCAGCACAACCAGTTCTAGAGCAGATCAATGAGTGTGAACAACTGATTAACAAGGTAAACTCCATTCTTGAATAACTGAATATACATGTTTCTAAATATGAAACTGAATTAAACGATCTAAAATTCACTTTTTCAAGCATTAGTGATAGTTTAAAACGAACACGGTTAACAAACTCTAACCTAACCGATCAATTGAGTAGGGTTTCATCAAAAAGCGATGAGAGGCGAATGTGGATTGAGAAGATTGAGTCGGAGTCTTCTAAGTGTAGGGATCAATTAAGTTAATTGCAACATGACAATTTGAATCTTTTAAAACAACGTGACATTTTCTGTTTGATTGCTAAAAGGCTTTACTTTAACATTACTCAATTGCACCTTGATTGTGGAATTGGTGAGAAAATTCATAAGATGATCTTACCATTTCTTGAATTAAAGGAAGATGAAATAGACGCCGACTGTTACAAATGTGAATCCATAGTTTCGTCAGAAGAAACTTCTGATGCATACAGGGTTGGACTAGAACAAAATGAATCATACATTAAGTCCAAAGACCACAAAAATATGTTGAAACAACTTATGGATGAAAATGATAAGAAGCAAATCAAATCAGATACTATTCTGAAATCCGACTCATTGAGTGCCAAATTGAGTTCAGAAAACAAAATAAATGTTGAAAGTACATCTGAATTCGATGAAGACAGTGATATGAGCGAAATTTTAGTGGAGGATGAAGTGGATTGCTCAGAGTTCATTAAAAACAAACCTCAACCTGTGAAAGAATTGATTTCTGAAAATTCAGTTGAATTCGCGTGTATTTCTCAAAATAAACCAAAAACATTAAAAACAAAAGCAAATATTTTTCCTAAAGTCCAAACTATACCAAATCAAGTGTTTGCCATTGGAGGACTAGACAAAAATCAAACTATCGAACTAACGTCCATCGTTAATGAAGACAACAAAGATGGTTGTGATGAATTCTTTTGGTCTGCACCAATAGATAATGCAGATGAAACGAAGGGTCTGTCTGAAAGAACCTCTTGGAGAGTTAAAGGTCGATATGTGGCTGAACCACTAAACAATCGTTCAAAATTTGAGAAGGGTAGCCCAAGTGGTACCAAGGAAGTTCAAAGCGAAACCAATCCTCAATCAACGAAGGAAGAAACCTATGCCATGAAAGTGAAACCTCAAGTGAATATTCACAAGTCCATTGAACAACTCGCTAAGCAAAAACGTTTAAGGAATCAAAGATACCAGAACAATCTCAATGAAAGGAAGATATTTTGGCAGTCCCAAAATTCCAACTATGTTCGCAGAGAAAAACCTTTCAAGCAGCGTACGAAAGCTCGTTCACAGGCAAATCCTGGTTAGTGGTCATGTTGTCATACTTGCAACTCAAAGGCGAATTTCGTTCAAAAACTGTCTTTTCAAAAGAAGCACACTGAGCAACCAAAAACTCATCCCTCAAATGCATTACCAATTGATGTCAATGGAAAGGGAAAGTTAGTCTTGAATTCTAAAGATCACACTAAGAAATCAACTGCTAACCCTAAGAGAGTTAAGAGAGACTTCGTCAAGAATCAAGCTAAAAATAAAAACAAAATGAATCTGATTATGAAGAAACGAAAAACAACAAGATCAAGGGTTTTACAATAAAGAAGAAAGATCAAACAACCTTAATAAAATGAACCTATATGATTGATCTCTCTATTGCTTATCTTGTTTCTGTAAAAGGCTCACGAGGACCCAAACACATTTGGGTTCCTAAATTTATTTAATTTTTGCAGGTCATTCGTGACGAACAGTTTGACACTGAATGGTATATCGATAGTGGCTATTCACTTCACATGACGAGAAGAAAGGAGGAGCTAAAAGAATACAAAGAATTTAAGAACGGTGGTTTCATAAAGTTTGGTAACAATGCACTTGGAGAAATCAAATGATATGGCATGATAACGAATGGCGAATTCTCGATTCACAAAGTAGCATATGTTGAGGGACTGTAACACAACTTAATAAGGGTTTCGCAGTTAGTAGTGGGTACAGGTCTAAAGGTCTCGTTTGATGATGAAGGATCTGAAATTATCGAAAAGAAGACGAAATCAGTACTGCTTAAATCAAAACAAAAAGGCAAGATGTATCTGTTGGACATCAATACTATACGAGGGAAACCTTCTATTTGTCTGCTTGCTAAGGCTGCAATAGACGATAGTTGGCTATGGCATAGGAGACTTTCACAACTCAACTTCAAAGACATCAACAAGCTAGTTCTTGGTGATCATGTGCATGGTCTTCCTCTCTTGAAGTATGAAAAAGATCATCTTTGAGCCGCATGCGAAATGGGAAAGCAAAGCAGGAAAAGTCATCCTAATATAGTAAAAAGGAAGGTCATTGAGCCACTCGAACTACTCCACATTGATCTTTGTGGCCCATCTGCAATCAAAAGTATTGGTTGTAACAAATATATTCTCGTTATTGTGGATGATTTTTCTCGTTTCACTTGGGTGTTCTTTCTTAAGCAGAAATCTAAAGCGACTCCTAGGCTCAAAGATTTTATCAAGCAAATTGAGTTACAATTGCGCAAGGTGGTTCGCAATGTTCGAGGCGACAATGGTCTGGAGTTTAAGAATCAAGCGTTCGATGAATTCCTCACTGATAAGGGAGTATCTCATAATTTTTCTGCTCCCTATACTCCACAACAAAACGGGATTATTGAAAGACGAAATCGTTCGTTGTGTGAAGCAGCCAGGACTATGCTTCTGTTCGCATCACTGCCTCTTTAATTCTGGGCTAATGGTATTGCCACTGCCTGCTTTACTCAAAACATATCACTTCTTAATAAACGATTAGTTGTCACTCCCTACGAAATCATCAATAAACGAAAACCTAACATCAAGTTTTTCCCCTTTTTCGGTTCCAGGTGTTTCATTTTCAATTCAAAGGAACAACAAAACAAGTTTGATGAGAAGGCTAACGAAGGATTTTTTCTGGGATATTCGCTGACGTCGAAGGCATATAGGGTTCTAAACAAACAATCCAAAAGTATTGAAGAAACCTATTACGTCACTTTTGATGATAATTACTTAGAAACGACTCAAGCGAATGATAGTTAGGCGAAAGAGATCTTTCCTCAAACGAATCAAGTGCCCATTACCTTGGCTAATCTCTATGAAGAATTTATGCTTCTAGTTAACAAACCTGAGAAGGCCATCACATCTGAAGCAAAGGCAGCTGATAACAAACAAGATGAATTGAAAAAGATAATTGATGAAGCCACGAAAAACATGGATAATCAGCCACCAACTTCGAACGTGCCTCAAAACACGAGTACTCCAGAACAGGGGAAGAGTTCCGATTCAAATACACATCCTCAGGGGGAGTAACCGACTCCGCAAGAAATGAACATTCCATCACAGGGTGTGGGATACACTTCAATTCCTAATGAAAAGGATCACTCGTCATTTGAGGGGGAGAATAAGGATGCGAATGACGATTCGGATGTTCAATTAGATTTCGAGAAAGTAAACGCTGAATTGGTCCCTTCTTATGATCCAAATTATCCTCTACTAGTCAAATGGACTAGAGATCTCCCCAAAATCCAAGTCATTGGTGAATCTTCTACAGGTCTTCTTACGAGATCTCAAATAAAAGTGAAACGAACTACTTCATTCTCCAAAGTGGAATTCTGCATGTTCAATTCATTCGTGTCCAAGATAGAACCCAAAACCGTCAACAACACTCTTGATCATTCTGATTAGGTGCAAGCGATGCAAGACGAACTTAATGAGTTCGAACAAAACAAAGTTTGAAGGTTAATTCCTATTCCACCTGAAGCATCAGTTGTTGATTTGAAATGGGTGTTTCGTAATAAGTTGGATAAAAAAGGGAATGTAATAAGGAACAAGGCGAGACTCGTACTCAAGGGTTACTGCCAGGAAGAGGGTATTGACTATGAAGAAACATTTGCACCTGTTGCAAGATTGGAATCAGTTCAAATATTCTTAGCATACACAACTCATACAAACTTTGAAGTGTTTCCGAAAGGAATGTCATGCATTCCTTTCTCATGTGGTTGATTTGAGCCAAGAGACGAAAGACATAAAGAACATCCAAGAAGTACATGACTTTCCCGACATCTTTCCAGAGGAACTACCAGGATTACCACCACAGCGTCAAGTCGAGTTCAGAATCGACTTAGTTCCAGGGGCTAACCCAGTAGCCAAATCGCCCTATCGTCTAGCCCCAGCTGAGATGCAGGAACTATCCGGTCAAGTTAACGAACTGCTCTGCAGGGGCTTTATAAGACCAAGCTTCTCACAATGGGGATCATCAGTCTTGTTCGTGAAGAAGAAAGACACATCGTTCCGTATGTGCATCGACTACAGAGAACTAAACAAGCTTATCGTCAAAAATCGTTACCCTCTACCTCGTGTAGATGACTTGTTCAACCAATTACAAGGAGATAATTACTTTTCAAAGATTGATCTGAGATCCGGGTATCACCAGTTACGAGTTCTTGAGGAGGATGTTCCGAAGACAGCCTTCCGAAGTGGTTATGGATAATACGAGTTTGTAGTGATGCCAATCCGATTGACCAATGTGCCCGCAGTATTCATCGACTTAATGAATAGGGTGTGCCGTCCTTACTTGGATCAGTTCGTCATTGTATTCACCGATGACATACTTATCTACTCTCAAAGCAAGGAGGATCATAGTCAAATCTACGTCAGGTCTTAAAGACACTACGATCGGAGAAGCTCTACGCGAAGTTCTCTAAATACAAATTTTGGATTCGAAGAGTTGAATTCTTGCGTCATGTGGTTAGCGAAGAAGGAATTTACGTGGATCCTTCCAAAATAAAGGCCATCGAGAACTGGTCAGCACCGTAGACGCCTACTGAAATTCGTCAACTTCTAGGCCTCGTTGGCTACTGTCGCAGGTTCTTTCAGAACTTCTCTAGGATCGCGAAACCGCTTACTACATTGACCCGGAAAGGTGTGACCTTTGACTAGGAAGAGAAACAAGAGAAGGCATTCCAAACGCTGAAGAGAGCCTTATGTAGCGCACCGATACTATACCTCCTAGAAGGGATAGAAGACTTCGTGATTTATTGCGATGCATCCAACCAAGGACTCGGCTGTGTTCTTATGCAATGAGGTAAGGTCATCGCCTATGCCTCAAGACAACTAAATACACAAGAAGTCAACTACACCACACATGATCTTGAGTTAGGAGCAGTGGTATTTGCCCTGAATATCTGGAGACACTACCTGTATGGTACAAAAAGCACTATCTTTACAGACCACAGGAGCCTTCAACATATATTCGACCAGAAAGAGCTCAACACGAGACAACGATGGTGGTTCGAGCTACTCAATGACTACGAATGAAAAATTTGTTATCATCCTGGTAAAGCAAACGTAGTAGTTGACGCCCTAAGTCGGAATGAATACCCTGATCATAGAGTCGAATCACTGACTATGACTATCTACTCACATCTGTCCACACAAATTAAGGAGGCTCAGCTAGAAGCCTTGAAACCTGAAAATGTGGCGGGCGAATCCCTGAGAGGGATGGATAAAAACTTGGAACTCAAAGGTGGCAGATCCTTATATCTCATGGATCGGATATGGACACTGAGGAATAGTGGTTTCAAAGACTTGGTCATGACGGAAGTGCACAACACTCGATATTCCGTCCACCCATGTTCAGATAAGATGTATATGGATCTCAAAAAGTTATACTGGTGGCCTAACATGAAAGCAGACATTGCTACCTTCGTGAGCAAGTGTCTTACTTGTGCCAATGTTAAGGTCAAATACCATAAACCCTCAGGTTTCCTACAACAACCAGAGATACCTGAGTGGAAGTGGGAGCGAATCACAATGGATTACATAACCAAGTTGCCCAAGACAACGGGTGGTATCGATACCATATGGCTGATCGTAGACAGGTTAACCAAATCCGCATACTTCCTGCCTATCAAAGAAACTAACAAGATGGAGAAACTAACGAGAACCTACATTAGGGAGATCATATGACTGCATGATGTTCCCATATCCATTATCTATGTTAGAGATAGTAGATTCACTTCAAGGTTCTGGCAGTCGCTACAATGTTCCCTAGGAACTAGGTTGGACATGAGTACAGCATACCATCCACAAACCGACGGACAAAGTGAGAGGACTAATCAAACTTTGGAAGATATGTTGCGAGCCTGTGTGATAGACTTTGGAAAGGAATGGGATAATCATCTACCCCTTTTCAAGTTCTCCTACAATTACAATTATCACACGAGCATAAAGGCTGCTCCATTTGAATCCCTCTATGGCCGAAAGTGCAGATCACCTCTGTGCTGGGATAAGGTGGGTGACACACAGTTAGCTAGTGGACGAGTTCCTGACAGCACTCCCACGGGTCCAGAAATCATTCGGGAAATGATAGAGAAGGTTGTTCAAATTCATGAACGATTGAAAGCCTCTAGAGACCAACATAAAAGCTACACAGAAAAAGAGAAGGAAACCTTTGAAATTCCAGGTTGGTGACCATGTTATATTGAAGGTCTCACCCTGGAAGGGCTTGATACGCTTCGGAAAGCGTGGAAATCTGAATCCAAGATACATAGGGCCTTTCGATATTCTTGCTAGAATCGGCCTTGTAGCTAATAAACTCAAACTACCTCGCGAACTTAGTAACGTACACCCTACTTTCCACGTTTCGAACTTGAAAAAGTGTCTATCCGATGAGACTCTTGTAATCCCACTCGACGAGAACGAGATCAACGAGAGCCTCAACTTCGTGGAAGAACCACTACAGATCATGGACCGAGAGGTCAAGCAAACGAAGCAAATCCGTATCCCGATAGTGAAGGTTTGCTAGAATGCCAAACGGGGACCTGAATTCACTTGGGAGCACGAGGATGAAATGAAACTTAAATATCCTCATCTTTTTTACTTAGTTATTTGTATTTGCTTAAACTCTAATTTCGGGACAAAATTCTCTCTAACGGGGGGATGATGTGACAACCCGAAACTTCTATCTTTTAATGCCAATCAGTTCAATCAAAAATAAAACTTGTTCCTGCTATCTTTTAGCATTGTTAAGGGTCTGTTTGAGTGTTCTAAGCCTGGTACAATCAAGGATGGTGTCTAGGGATGTGCTAACTTAAGTTCGTTGTGTTGCAATCGAGTCGGAAACTCCTTCACAAGGAGTTCACGGCCACAAACTGATGTTTACAGCCGTAAACTCCATGTTGGCCGTGAACCCCTTCCTATAAGTATAGTTTTCCTTCATTTCTTCTTCATTTCTCACATCTTCAAGGCTGAAAACTCATTTCTCTCTCAATTATCATCAACAACACTTCCTTTTCTCTTCAAATTTGTAAGTCATTCTTCCATTGTTTCTTGATATCCTTCTTGATCATGTGAAACCCTTTGATTTCATCGATGAATTCATCACTTTTGGTTTAGATCTTCAAGATCATCATCTTTCACCATGAACACACACTTGTTCTTGGTGGCCGTGAACCCCTTTAAGCTTCCAAAACATAAGTATCCATTCCATATACTTGTTTTCCATTAGAATCACTTGATTAACCACCAAGAAACAACCATTTTATGATTGATCTTCAAGAGTTTACAACAGTAGACCCTTCAGTGGTCGTAAACCCTTCATAAGATCATGATGGTCGTGAACCCTTCAAGCCGTGGTCGTAAACCCTTCAAGTTCATGTGTTGGCCGTAAACTCCTTGGCCGTGAACACTCTTGGGCCGTAAACAAATTGACCGTGAACACCCCTTGGCCACGAACACACCCTTGTCTGGCCGTGAACTCCCTTTATAAAATCATATATGATTGTAACACTTCTTTCCAAGTGTTTTCTAGCCCCTAAGGTTGTTCCCTTACATGATTAGTTGTTATATACATATATGTGTCATTATATGCTTAATAGGATCCGTTTGTGCTCAATACATCACTTGGCATACTTAGCATCCTATATCGATCTTTTATTCGAATCACTCACTACAGGTGAGTTCATACCCCTAAACTTATCTTTTAAATGATTTTAAATGCTTTTATGGGGGGGGGGGGGGGATACAAGTAGAAAACATTATAGTTATAGTATCAATCACATGTGATTTATAACTATCAAACAATAGGATTTCTTATACTTCAAAACTGTATTATCAAACTAACTGTTTCAAATCATTTTATAAACTGACATCATGTCATTAAAAACCATTCAAATGGTTAAAGCTCTTTTATATAAACTCTTTATCATTTTACAAAACTCTTTTAAACTTATATATTGTCAAAATCATATCTCTCTCTCTCTTTATATATATATATA
The DNA here is from genome assembly GCF_002870075.4 of Lactuca sativa. Lineage (NCBI taxonomy): Eukaryota > Viridiplantae > Streptophyta > Magnoliopsida > Asterales > Asteraceae > Lactuca > Lactuca sativa. Next base: position 92,483,169 of record NC_056625.2, on the reverse strand, counting down.
TATATATATATATATATATATATATATATATATATATATATATATATATATATATATATATAGTTATATAAATAAGGTTGAAAGGACTTAGGACTGATAACTTGCTTTATTTCTTGTTCCTTGTTTGGTTGTGCACTTAGGGTATCGGTTGTTTGTCCGAGTGTCATTTGAATCTTAGTTGTATATCATGTATATGTATATAGATATAAAAGTTCTTCCAATCAGTTCAATACCTTTGGGTAGCAAAGGTATACAAACAGGATCACTCATTCAAACAGCAATACTAGTAAAATATAATAGGTATAGTTTAGAGGATTACTACTCACTATTTTTAGAACAAAGAAACTTACAAGAGTTACTTCATACAGGAGTCAGTTCAAACATACTATAACAAAAACAGAAAGAAAATACTATATACTAGAACAGAAAGAACATACTATACACTAGAATAGAAGGAACATACTATACACTAGAACAGAAGGAACATACTACACTAATACAAGAACAATATAACATTAATGTGAACCACTACTTCATGGCATGGCAATATACTGTTGTGTCACGTTTTGTAAACAGACTCTCCTAGAGGAAGAGTGTGAGTTTGTGTATAGATCTATACGGGATTGACCATCCTACACCTTGGTGCTAGCTACAGTAGGACCTGCAGGTCTACGAGTGACAAATGTAATACCATTTCGACGTCTTTGATCATCGTGTTTTACTAGTCAATCAAGTATGGTTATAATCTCATCACATTTTACCTTAATTAAACAATTGGTTTAAGGTAGTTAGTACATCGGTAGTTACTATATACAATACTACTGTACATCTTCATTTTCCCATTACATTCATATAGTTATCTTCTCACATAAATGGTAATGTAAACTATTTTCTAGTAATGATAGTCATACTTGGGAAAAACACTCACTTTTACAAAAGAACAAACATACAGAACAGTCGGGTCTTGGTAGAAGACTACATTTCATTATAACTAGAAAATATAGGATTTTCTAAAGATACAAACATTTACGTCAAACACTTACAAACATTTACATCAAACACTTACAAACACTTTCATCAAACATATACAAACATTGACACTAAAATACTTATGAAATCACCAGCTTGAATGTTGATCTACTCTTTAAAAATAACATGTATTCTCAGGTCACCGGTAGACAGGTACACTGGACTAGGTTTTTGAGAAGGCGGAGCACTTTCGAGATTAGTCTTTTATTTTGATTCATATTTTGGTGTCTTTCAAACTATACACAGAACACACATGTATTAAATTATATTATTAATACAATGGATGATGTTGTTGCTTGTTTACTATTGTGCATTGTTATGATACTATACATGACCTCCTCTGCCCCCGAACGTTTCCGCCATTCTGGTTTGGGGGTGCGATAGTTATGAAGAACCTCTTGGTGTAGATGGACTAGACTTTGATACTTTTCATTATAGTCCCTTTTCCATTCAACAAGATAGTGATGATGATGCCCCTCTCACTCAAAGGGATCTCAAAGATCTACACGCAAAGTTGGATACTCTTCTGGCTTCTTCTACTACTTCCTCGAGCCAAGCTTAATCTAAAGCAACAGTTAAGAGTATTCTCGATAATCTGGTGAAACAGCATGCAACAAACCTTGCTCAAGCAAACAAAGCCGTTGAGGACTCCGCACTTTCCAATCAACAATAACTGAAAAAGTTGACAAACTAATCTTAGAAACGAAGGTTTTTATGTCCGATCTTAAAACTGCAGCTGAAGCGAATGCTGTCAAGGCGAATGAGGCCATTTCGAAGCTTAGCACTTCTCTTGAATCTGAATGTGAGAAACTGGAAAATATTCGTTCCGGTATATTTGATGATAATACAACCTTTCACTCTTCGATTTCTTCAAGGCTCACCAAGTTCCAAGATGATCTGGTTGTTGAAAGCAAAATCATGGACGAGCTTGCTCTTTGCACCACTCAACTCTATGCTCAAACAATCAACCTCAAGCATGGGAAATTAGAAATCGACGAGCTCAAGTCTGAAGGAGCGATTATGAAATCATGCATAAGCGATGTCAATTCCATACTGTCCAATCTTATTAAAGTGCATGATCCCATTTTGACCATCACCATTCACAGACACTTAGCTGATAAGCTTCGTCCTGCCTTCACTCTTCTGAACAGGCTTGAAGGTGTTCCTGAGGCCCTTGTCCCTCTAAAACAAGGGGGAGAAAATAAAGCTGCTAAGGCAGGGGAGAAACTAAATAAAAACAAACCGAAGGTTAATATACCTTCAGGTTAAAAAGGAAAAGATCCAATGGTTGTTGATGATGAAGAAGACGAAAGTGAAGAGGATCAGATAAAGCAAAAAACATCCGAACACGAGATAAATGAAAGTGCTCACATTGTGAGAGAAATTAAGGAGAAGGAACGAAAAAAAAAGAAGCTCACGACACTTTAGAATGCAGGAAAATACTCTTTCCATTGTACACATTGGGGCGTTTGATGCATGAAGCAATTGAATTCCCCAGTGTTCACTGGTTGGAGCCGGTAATTTCGTTTGATTTGGCTAACACGAAGGATTCTCAGTTTGATATGCCAATAACAAGAAGAGCCTTCATTTTCCACTATTTTGATACAATTGTTGATGTTCCCTCTCCTGATGCGAAAGTGGATAAAGCCTTAATTGAATTTTATCTCACTCATGGTAAACCTCACTACTTAACCTGGAGTGCTCAGAAGCTAACAACAGTCAAGGTCACAAGGCCAATCACTACAGGAGGCTTCATGAATGTAAAATTCAAGGCGACAAGGGGTTCAAAAAAATACTATGCATGAGTTCACGCTTGCTGATCTGCCCAATCTTAATCCTCATGATTGGATTTTGTTGCTCAACCTTCGGCTGACCGATGAACAAAAATTTGAACCCATTATGGCTCTCCTGAAGCGAATGTTGGTATCGTATATATATGAAGTGGCGAAGCTCGACATTGAGATTGATAAAGTTCTGAAGCGAAAGCCCACCGTCAATCCGATTGGAAAAGCCAGCGACATGAGCAAAATGAGTATGGGTAAAATTGATACAATCCACTTGACTATGATGTTTCAGCATGGGACTGATGTTCCTGGAGCTTTCCGAAAGTGCCTCTTCGCTTTACTCGACAAACACTTATTCACCACAACCTGCTTGGAACATATTTTGGAGATCGTTAACAAGTGTAACCCGAATGATGTTGCTGCAAAGAAGAACTTCAATGATATGATTCGGTGGTATATCTTGTTTTGCAGAACTTTGCTCGTAGTGATCCCAATCTCTTCAAGAAAATTAATAAGACTCAGCAGTGAAGCATCTCTCGCCTCAATTGACGCAAAGGGAGAGATTGTTAGGTGTTAGATGTTGCATCATTGGGCTTGTAATAGTTAGGCCATTTTGTATATGGTATTAGGCCTGTCCAACCGTCTCATTAATTAGGGTTACAGTATTTATAGTGCATGCATGCACCGTAGATAGTTAACGTTTTTACCAAGATATCTTTTGTAACCCTAACATGCCTCTATAGTTGAAATTCTTTATCGAGTTCATATGGGCGTGACTTTTAATCATTCAACATCTGTTGAATCATCTTTGTGTTATGTACTTACTTGTTTGAATCTAATCGATCATCTAGGATTTTCATCCCAACAACAAGTTTACGCTAAGCTTACACGGTCGAAGCCCCTTTTCCTTTGGTAGCACAAGTTATACGTTAGGCGTACTTAGGTGGTACGCTTAGCGTACTCACCAGGACCCTTTTGGGCTTTAAGTATTTTGGGCCATTGTTAGGCCATAGTTTTTCGGGCCTTAGGTCTTCTGGGCTTGGGCCATGGGTTGAAGGACCCATTAAGGGAAGGGTAAAATGGTCTTTTACGGAAGGAGTTGGGATTAAGGATTTAGACCCTCGGTTATGATTTATGGAATAATTGTTAATTAGGGTTTTATTATTTTTGATTTATTACGAGGATTTTCTAGTTGACCAGCTTGGGTGTTATTTCTTTATCAGCGGATCAAGGTGAGTCTTCTCATAGTGTTTAGCGGGTCAAAGGCACCAATATCAACCCATTGGTTATGACTATTAGGATTATAGCTTTCTGTGTGACACTTGCATGTATTTTATGTGTTTGTATGTATGTCGGGTGGGGCCTGATGCTAGACGAGGCCCAATGAGTGTGTTGGATGGGGCCCATCGCATGTTATTGACAGATCTGTACCGGGCGGGGACTGTGGTCGGGTAGGGCCCATTATATGTATGGTATGTGGTATTTTGGGGGAAACTCACTGAGATTTGTGCTTATACTTTTCAGTTTATGTTTTAGTTACTTCTAGTTCAAAGGCGAAGAGCTATGAATGATCGTATTACACACACCATGTTTTCTGCATTATTGAGTCTGATGTATTTTGGATATGGATGATATACTCTGATTTTCCATTTTGGTTTTCTATGAACAATAATTGGTTGTTTGTTTATCTAATATAACAATAAAAATTTTGGTTAAAAATTTTTGGACGTTAAAAGTTGGTATTAGAGCCTTGGTTTGATGGATTTAGGCATACTGTCGAGTGTGTATGAACTCAAACTGAGGGTTTGGTAAGTTTTCATAAAACAATTTTTTTCTAGAAGGTTTTCTAATAAAAAAAGGGGGTGTGGTGCATGTAATCGACCGAGCTCAAGTAAGTCTTCCAAAAATACCCATACATGTTATATGTTTTATGTTGTGATATGAGAATTGCATGCTATTTTAGGGCTAAGCATCTGCTCAGGATTGCATGATAGAATGCTAGGAGATATTCCTTTATGTGCCTATTATATGACCTTGTAGATCTGCATTGTAATATTGGATTACTTATCGGATAGGATGGCATGTTTAGGTTATGCTTTGACTCGGATGCTCGAATGTTGTGTGCTTTGTGCTTTTAGGGGTTCTCATTAGTATCAGCTAACTAGTAAGCGAATGCATTAGGTTACTTATTATTGGGACTAGATAATTTTAGAAGGTTCTGTTTAAATCTATTGAACAGCTCTTGTTTGGGTCCAACCGTTGTAATGTGAGACCTTTCAGTCGGAGGATTATCTAGTATCATTAATATTTAATTGTATTCGTGAGGTTGTTAGATGGTATTAGTGGGAGTCCCTTTTGCAGCCGATAACGGAGAGTGGTGTGATGGTAGCCTTAGGAGAGCCTAGGAGATGTCTCGGTGTAGTGAGTGTTTTCTATGTGAATGATTGTTTGGATTTTTAGAGAAGTAACATGGAGGATTCAGGGCGATCCTAGAGGAAAGTACAAATAGATGTGGAAGGTAGTATCGGGGATGAACTATTGGAAGCAGAGGATCCATAGTATGGGCCGAATTTTCTTACCTTTATGTTTCAACTCATATTCATTACATTTTCCTCTATGTATCACATCGTTAACAAATTGTCATGGATTTCCCAAAAGAATATGAAAAACGTTTATTGGAATCACTGATGGGTTTTGAGCATTCTAACACTCCTATGGTGTACATGCAACCTAAGAAACCTTGGATCTATGTTTTCTCTAATATTCATGCAAATTTGATTTTTCCAAGGTTCTCATCCAAACTAGCATAGCATGGGGTACTTATAATATAAAAACTAGTAGAATGGCATACCTTTCTTGTAGCTTGGATTCTTTAAGACCTTGTGAACCTAGCACCCCAAATGTGATGCCTCAAATGTTTCACACAACACCACAACTCATGGAATAACTTGAGAGAAGAACACTTTCACTCAAAATCGGCTAGCCCTCCTTGTTCATGTCTTTGTGGCTGATTTTGCTCCATATGAGGTTCCTTATATAGTGTGTCACATGTAGGGTTACACCATGTAAAGCCTAATGTGCATGGATTTTCATTTCCCCATGATCCATGGCTTTTAACCTACATGGAGCATCCATGGAGCACCCAATGGGTCCTAGCCCAATCTAGTGAATCATGTACCATAAACCCATTATATAAGAATGAAAGATTTACATAATCAACCCCATATATTTAATTAGTCTCTTTTTTATCACAAAATTAATTCCAAATTAATTATTGATCAATACTAATTAAATAATATGATTTCATATTAATATATTAGAACTTATAATATATTAACAACCCATAAGTATCCTTATTCTCATTTTGTTTATCCAAATTGTTATGATCCCATGTAACCTAAATGGACCATGCCAAATCGGTTCAAGTACATATGAGATATAGTTATGGACTTAGACACCTTATCCAACAGTCTCCCACTTGGATAAGTCTAATAAATATAGTTACATGTATGACTTCAGGATCGGACTAGCAATCATAGCTCTTTCAAAGTCTCGCGGAACCAGGATGACGCGCCATTTAAGATAAGTGATCATATAATCCTCTGTTCTAGATATCAGGTGGATAAATACATGTAACAATGTCATACTTATTGTCCAACAGTTTGTTTCCTGATTTCCTGATTTGTTTTACATATAACTAAACTAGACACATCAATTTGGTTCTAACCGGGCCTGGTACATAGGTCAAAACAAAATCATCAGGGGGCCCAGATATCGCTTTTAATACTCCAAGGACTAGAAGAAACAAATAAACTTTGACTCATATTCTTGTACTAACTAATTGTTGAATCATACACAAAAGCACGTTTTATAACATCAAGTTACCGATGCATTTTCGTACAATCAATGCACAAGCAACTCATAATCAACAACTCATATCTCTAGGTTTGAAGACTTATTTGATATTAGCATCTCACGATCACTCGAGATAGATTCCATGAAGTGATACAAGTGAGCATGGGTTGAATCCATTACTCAGAACTTATGAGCACTCATGAATGTTGTAGCAACTTTTTCTATGTCTAACATCTTAGACATCTACAAGCCCAATTCATGACAGTCTTGATTCATACCTATTTCCAACATATGACTGACTGTGGAGAATTTGAATAAAGTAATTATTCTGGAAGTCAAAACTTGCAAAATTTGAAACAATAATAAACAATTGAAACAAGATAGCAACACTTTAATTATAAATAGACAACAACTTTTATTTAATCATCAAATGTCAATTACATTTTACAAGTTTCAGAAATAGCTATCTAATCTGTAAAACTAATATCAGCCTTCAGCCTGATGCGCCATGCATGCTGCAAATGCTTAACCCTAGACAGTCCCTTCGTGTGGGGATCTGCTGGGTTCTCATCCGATGATACCCTCCTTACCACGAGGAGTCCTTCTTGTATTCGATGTCTAATGAAGTGGTATTTTCTGTCGATGTTCCTGGATCTGCCGTGATCCCGTGGTTCCTTAGCTAAGGCAATTGCACCCTCATTATCACAGAAAATATCCATAGGCTCCTTAATAGTTGGCACAACTCCAAGGTCTCCAATGAAGTTCTTTAGCCATATTACCTCCTTTTCCGCCTTGCTTGCTGCTATGTACTCTGATTCGCAAGTTGAATCAACTATTGTTTCCTGCTTGGAACTTACCATTTAGGGTAAAGACCCAGCTTTTGGAAGCTAGATCACTATACCCCACTACTCTCAAGTGATCACTCCCACCAAGGATAAGGACCCAATCCCTAGTCCTCCGTAGGTAGTTGAGAATATTCTTCACTACAATCCAGTAAGCCTTGACTGGATTCCCTTGATATCTACTGACCATGCTCAAAGCAAAGGCCACATCATGGTGAGTACAAGTCATAATATACATGATCGAGCCTACAGCGGAAGCATATGGTACTCGACTCATCTTAGCTATCTCATCCTCTGTACTCGGGCTCTACGTCTTACTCAGTTTGGCATTATTCTGGATTGGTAAGTCTCCTTTCTTAGAATGTTGCATGTTGAACCTTTTCAACACCATATCCAACTCGGTACTTTCACTAAGTCTAATTAGTCTCTTACTCCTGTCTCTCAATATCCTTATCTAAAGGATATAAGTAGCTTCTCGAAGCTCCTTCATAGCAAAACACTTCCCAAGCCAGGATTTAACTTCCAGCAAGGTTGGGATGTCATTTCCTATGAGTAGTATGTTATCCACGTACAATACCAAAAGCTAATTATACTCCCACTAGCCTTAACATATACATAGGACTCATCTTCGCTCCTCGAAAAACCAAACTCTTTGACTTTCTCATCGAAACAAAGATTCCATCTACGAGATACTTGTTTCAATCCATAAATGAATTTCTTAAGCTTACACACTCTATTAGGGTGCTTTGCATCGACAAAACCCTCTGGCTGACTCATGTAAACATCCTCAGCCAAATTTCCATTAAGGAAAGCAGTTTTGGCATCCATTTTCCATATTTCATAATAATGAAATGCAGCTATGGCTAGCATAACCCTAATAGACTTAGTCTTCGCTACTGGTGAGAAAATCTAATCATAGTCAACTCATGGAGTTTGAGGAAAGCCCTTTGCAACCAGTTTCCCTTTATAAGTGTGTACATTCCCATCCATGTCGGTCTTCTTCTTGAAGATCCACTTGCACCCGACCGTCTTATGACCTGGTACATCATCAACCAAGTTCCAAACTTGATTGTCATACACGGACTGAATCTCATTGTCCATGGCCTCTTTCCGTTTGGAGGACTTAGGGCCTGCCATGGCTTCTTTAAAGTTGTTAGGCTCATCCAAATTTACCAGTGTTCTATCACTAATAAATGCATAACCTTCCACAGTAATATGCAAACCATAGTAAGGCTCATGTGGATTCGTAACTCTTGTGGAACGCCTCAGAGGTACAGACTCGTCAGTTGGTTCAATAGGAGTTTCCTTCTCAGGTTGATTGCTAGGGTTTGAGGTTCCTTCACTACTTGACTCTTGAAGCTCTTCATGGTCAATTTGCCTCCCACTATTTCCTTGGCTTATAAATTCTCTCTCACGAAAGACCCCTCTCCTTGCCACAAAGACCACATTCTCACTTGGTCTATAGAAGAGGTAACAAAAGGATTTTTGTGGGTAGCTGATGAACATACACCGCTCACTACGAGGTTCGAGCTTATCCTGAGTCTCACGTCTCACGAACGCCTCGCAACCCCAAATATTGATGCTGTCTAAATTGGGAACTTTCCCAGTCCACATCTCGTGAGGTGTTTTGGCAACCTTCTTCGTAGGGACTAGATAAAGGATATGGGGGCAGTCTCTAAGGAATACCCCCATAATGAGATTGGTAACGAAGCTCAACTCGTCATGGAACAAACCATGTCTAACAAGGTTCGATTGCGCCTCTCAGCCAGATCATTAAGCTATGGTGTTCTTGTTGGGTTTTGAGCATTCTATCACTCTTAAGTGTACATGAAACCCTAAATACATTGGATCTATGTTTTCTCTATTATACATGCAAATATGAATATTCCAAGGTATTACCCTATCTAGCATACAATCCTTGATACTTGGGTAATATAACAAGTTAGAATGCATACCTTTTAATGAAGCTTGAAGTCTTGAACTTTAAGAGCATAGCCCCAATAGTGTGGAAGCCTCAATTGGAATCACAAATCACCAAAAAACCTTGGAAAACCGTTAAATAATATGGATACTTGGCTCACACTTATGAAATCGGTTATTGCCCTCTTTAGTGTATCCACACTAGCCACTAGCCTCATTTCATGAACCATAAGACCCTCTATATAGTGTGGAGGATTAGAATTAAACCCTAATACCCATGACCTTTCATTTCCTAGGATCTATGGGTTAAAGCTCCATGGACTATCCATGAAGACTTAGCCCATCCTAAATGAACATGGCCCGCTACACATATATATCAAAGAGTCCATATTTAATTAGTTCCTTTTGATCACTTAATTAATTATAAATTAATTCTTGATCAATACTAATTAAATAATATGATTATATATTAATATATTAGAACTTATAATATATTAATATAAATCATAAATATACTATTCTCAAAAGACTATCCATATAAATTGTGCCGGTGAAGTGCAACCCAAATGGACCATGCCGGGTCGGGTCAAGTACATACCAAATATAGTTATGGACTTAGACATTTATCCAACAGTCTCCCACTTGGATAAGTCTAAAACTATTATTGAGTATGACTTTAAAAACCAACTGGAAATCGTAGCTCTTAAAGCCGCTATCGAACTCTGACCTTTGTCAATGACTTGTCCATTAGATAAGGGATCATATATTCCTCCATACTAGATATCATTTGGACTGAGACATGGATTATAATCATTCCCTCTGTCCATTTGTTGTTTCCCGATTTCCGATTCATGACGACTGACTGATTGAACAAATCAAATCAGTCCTGGCTTGGCCAAGCACTCACATGTGTCATCATTAAATCATCGAGGGGCCCACATATATCGCTTTTATCCCGAAGGTAAAAGGAATGGATAAACTTAGACTCATATGGCTTGTTCTACTACTTGTTGAATCATACACAAAGGCACATTTTATAACATCGAGTTACCAATGCGTTTTCGTGCAATCAATGTATAACCAACTCATAGTAACAACTCATATCTCTAGGTTTGAAGAATATAAGATATTATCGTCTCATGATCACTCGTGATTAAATCCATGAAGTGATTCAAATGAGCGCGGGTTGAATCCAATACTCAGAACTTATGAGCACTCATGAGTGTTGTAGCACAACTTTGTCCACCAACTTGGACCTCTACAAGCCAACCCATGACAGTCTTGATTCATATCTACTTCCAACATATGACCGATTTTGGATGGTTTGAATAACTTAGTCATTCCGGAATAATAACCTAGTTATTAATGAAGTCAAAACATGCAAAGTGAAACACAAGAATAAATGAATCTAATATGGTATCAAAACCTATGAATATAAATAAAACACTTTCTATTTATCACCATACTGATTCAAATGAGCACGGGTTGAATCCAATACTTAGAACTTATGAGCACTCATGAGTGTTGTAGCACAACTTTGTCCACCAACTTGGAACTCTACAAGCCAACCCATGACAGTCTTGATTCATATCTACTTCCAACATATGACCGACTTTGGATGGTTTGAATAACTTAGTCATTCCGAAATAATAACCTAGTTATTAATGAAGTCAAAACATGCAAAGTGAAACACAAGAATAAATGAATCTAATATGGTATCAAAACCTATGAATATAAATAAAACACTTTCTATTTATCACCATATTGATTACTCATTATTCATTGTTTCGGTTTTATCAACTTTATAATTGAATTTAAACACTAGGTGTCCCATGCTCCAAGCATGTACACTATGTTTTCTAAACAATAGCTTTGCCATACACCAAGTATGAATTCTATGTTTGTCTATGATCCTTTTCTTTGTGAACTAGATCAATTGAACATAATTTCAATGATTCTCTTTTCACACTTCCAAATCCTTGTCGTAAATATAAGAATTCCAAACATTTATCGAAATCTGTTTAGATTTTAAACTTATATGCACTATTCCTCTTGTAATGATTATGCACAAAGCCACAAAGACTTGGCAACAGTCATTACAGACTATTCCAATGGAGATAAATTCCATGGAAGTGAAGTCTCATATTCAAAGCGCATTGCTTTGAATATGCTTCTTGCCTTAAGTTTCTTTAACCTTACACAGATTGCTTCCACCTATGAAGACAACTCTATATTCCCATTTTGACTACCACTTTTGAACAAGAGTTGCCTCTTTTCAGACTATGTCAATATGGTCCTTCCAATATTAACATTATACTTCCAACTGTCCTTGAGCAACCAATATTTGGTAAACCTTAGATTGTCCTCAACAATTGCTTAATCACTTTAGTTATATCCAATTCTAGACATGTTCCTCCTTAATGCCCCAAGGCCTTTGGAAAATTCAGAAAGGACAAATATTATAGCACATGTACTCGATCTTGTACCCAAAGTAAATGTGACACAATTCATGATGTTTTACATAAAGACATGGTTCTAGACCAGTCTTTTGCCATAACAATTTTTTGTTTGCCATACTCTCAAAACTTGACTATGAAAAGGGATGCTGTAATCATAATCGAATTTTGAGAACGCAATATATAGAATTTTCTTAAATGGAACCAATCCAACATGAAATTCATATATATATATATATATATATATATATATATATATATATATATATATATATATATATATATATATATATATATATATATATATATTCCTGACTAAAGGTGATTAAAACCTCAATATGAGCTATTTAGAATGATTACAAACTTAATTTAAGCTTTTTAGAATTGTAATGAAGCATAATTTCCTCTCCCTTAATTATAGCAAAACAACTTTTTCAACCCCTGCAACCTCACAAATTGAAACTTTTGTTTTCTATAATTAACATTGCTAACTTGAAATTCTTACCATAATTATCATGCTCCCATTAACATGATGATTATTAGCATAACACTTATACTCCCACTAGCTTTGACATGTATCTAGAAAACAGTTGGACCTCTAGAAGTCAATACTTTATTGACATTCTTACCAAAGTTCAGTTTTTTGATACTAGATTGCTTTGATAAGGCTTTATCAAAATTATACACCTTATATTAGATAGCTCACACGTGTGTCTAAACAATTTCAGAACTATGAAAAGGTATGCCATAATCATAGTCTCAATTGTTTAGACTATTTGTTATTTCTCATAAGTTAATGTTAGTGTGCTGGTTCACCACACACGCTCCACTAACGACTTTGAGAACTGCAAATATCACAATTGCTATCTACTTAAAATGTACTTAGTGAAAGAATTTCCTCACCATCATTTTCGTGAATCGAAGAGAAACCTTATGACACTTGGATTTTATGGTGTATGTGTTCTTATCCATGTGAATTTGTCAAACCATAATCACAAGACTAGGTTAGTGACAAATCCTAACTCGTATGGATTGAACTTGTGCAATCTTAACTTCTTGCCACCTGGAAGCTCAAGGGCCTGTCATTGCTTCCAAGTAGCTATGCAAGCAATTGAGAACATGTAGACATCAAATGTATAGCCAACTTAACTGGAATGGGCACAGAAATGTCAACACAATAGGTTATAAACCTCTAGCTGTGTGCTAGTGATGAAATACAGGTTTTTATTCTTGATTACTTCTCGAAACCCTTTTAGGATCTTTTAGACTCCCACTGTCTCCTTGACCTATAAGTCTTTCCTGCCAAATATTCAAGAGATGGTGTGGATTCTAATCAAGACAAACACTTAAAACAATTGGCCTAAGTTGGTCTCTGTTTTATCCAAAACATCACAACTTACCAAATTCAAATGAACAAGAGTAGAAAACCTTTTACTCTTACATTTCACTAGTGTTAATAAACATTCTTTAAGATGTGTCACTCAAGTTACATTTGTGGTGGGCTTGATCAGTGCACAAGAATGTGTACTCGATCCTTTTAATCCTTTACTTGACTCACACATCCATGTGAACAAGTAATTAGTCTCAATTTTCCAATGCTTGAAAGTTCTCATTCATCATACTATACAACTTGCACGATTCCAAGTTTCAATCCAACTGAAACTTGGGTGATGATAATCTTTCCTTATTTGGAAAATTTAGACACTACCATAAATGAAAGAATCAAATTCATATTTCCACTCTTGCTATTAATGGAATCATATAAGCAACAATTTTTTTCCATTTCACAAATGCCATTGTAAGGATATTTTAAAATAAATAAAATCAATTTTTTTCCTTTTATTTTAAAAACTTTGTGGAAAAACTATCCTTGCACTGCAAAAGCACATGAAAAACGTTGTTGTTATCTATTCCTAAGCAATATATAAAAACTCCTAAGCAACAACTCAAAATTCTGATCACAGAACCATGTGATCGAGATCCATCTTCACGATCAGAATCAGCATATACTTCCTTTAAGTTTCTTCACTTTTCTTTGATTGTTAAAACATCAACATGTGACCCAGTCACATCATGTAACAAGAATCTCAAAATAGAAACTTAACAGAGTTAGATAGTGGACCTTACCTGAAGTAGAGTCAATCTTCTTGACTTGATCAACCTTATGATCTTTCAGGTAAATAGGCTACTTCGTAATCAATGCCCCTTCCTTTGGCAAGAGAAACATAGGGACTCTTTGGGAATGGTACATGGGACTATCACAGAATTAGCCTTTCTCTTTACCATTTGGTCAACCTAGTTGACTATGGTCAATCCTTTTCCTTGGGAAGAGAAGGCTTTTCTAGATATCCAATGTTACCATTGTCAATGTCCATGGTAGTTTGGGAAGTTGATCTACTAATCAAATTTGCTCTCCCAGTGCTCCAAATTATTGCTGATTCAGCAACACCAAGCAAATACATAAGATCATTAAGGGTCATGTCATAGTCTGTTTCATAGTAGTCCCAAAGGAATTCACTATGTGACATAGAAAGTGATTGAACCACCAACTTTCTCAAGAGTTTGACTCCCAACTCTCCCGGCTTGTCAATATGTGACTTCATCTCCAAGATGCGATCACACATAGACCTTACTTGCCAATAGGGCTTGAGTGACCTTGAACTCGTGGATTAGGGAGAATAATTGGAGGAGGTGGAGGAAGTGAAGTTCCAAGAGATTTGGGAGGATCATAGATGTCTGAACCAGACATCTTTTTGGGAGATATTCAAGATAGTTGATCTAAAGTCCTTAATATAACACCCAATATGAAATATTAAGGCTAGGACCCAGCAAACTATTTTATAACTTGGAAGAGGGATGCCGTAATCCAAGTTATAAAATATTTGAAGGTAGGTGAATGACGATTCACCAATTTCCACCAAGATAAACAAAATGTATTATTAGGTTTTAATTGGTTTTGAAACTCCTAGATTCTTTTGAGATTCATTGAACTTTTTAAAGGCATGTTTCAATCTCGAGTGTGCCCTTCAGGTTTTGTTACTGGGATGCCGAGGATCACGAAACAAGGTGTGAATAACCATTCAAATATACTTGGTACCATTAATATTTACCCCTCAATCGATGTGCCGGTTAACCACACACGCTCCACCGATACTATGATAAACATTAAGTTACCATTTGCCTACCTTGTTAAATCAAGCTAGTGTGGCGGTTAACCGCACAGGCTCCACTAACTGACTTAAGCAAAGTGCAAAGTGTAATTTCATGGGTTAGCACCAAATTCACATTTTCCTAAGTAACTAAGATTGGGTATTATTAAGAATTTAGTTACTTAGTATTTATCATTAATACTTTTAATGAAGGGAGAATTATAGTCCTTGTCCTACCCGTTCGGCTAATGACCCTCCACCGTTCAAGGAAGCGGTGAGTGAGAGTGGACACCTATTAAACTGCCATTTTATAGGCAATAACCTTATACCCCCTTATAGACCGGCTTCATGAATGAGGCCTACTAATGGTAACACAACTTTACTCTTTTACATATATATATATATATATATATATATATATATATATATATATATATATATATATTATTAACTTATAATATTATAAAGTATAAGGGTTGAATTTTAACTTTTAAAATTCTAAGGGCTTAACTTGGAATTAATGTATTCATAAGTGAAAACTTTACAAATTCCAAAACATGAGGGAAAGTTTTTGAAACTATTCAAAACTTTTCATTTCATAACTTATGAGTTTAATGGTTCATTAAAATGATGACTCTTCATTTTTTATGTAAACTCTTATTCTTTAATAACACTTTTAAAGAAGTGACTCTTAAACATCCTTAACTTAAGGACAAGTTACAGAGTCATAATATTATTTAATGAAAAATACTCTTCATTTCTGTATGTAACCTATGACACTTTTATGAGTTTTAAGATTCATAAATGTGACCTTTTATGTAACTTGAGGACAACTTACAAAAACACATTTTATGAACTACCTCTAGATTAATTAGGATTAAAAACAACTAAAACATAATTTTTTTCCATTAATCTAAACTAACTCATAAATCAAGGAAACATAAACACTTTTGGTAATCCATAACTTATGGAGTTAAATGTTTGTTTTATGATGAAACTTTTCATGTTCCATAACTTAAGAATAAGTTATGGAATTATTTAAAACATTTAGATCAAACTTTTAAAACTAATAAAATAATCATATCATTTTATCTTTTACTAAATTTGACCTAATTCAACTCATATAGCAAATGATTCAAATTTTGCAAATAATTAGTTTTTCACAAAACAAGTAATTATCTTGAAATTTGACAAACTTCATGTTTTTTTTTCTTTTTTTTTTTTTTCAATTTTGAAAATGAAACATTTGCATGAATATAACAAAAAACAACCAGTCTCGGATACCACTGTTGGGTTTTGAGCATTCTAACACTCCTAAGTGTACATACAACCCTAAATACCTTGGATCTATGTTTTCTCTATTATACATGCAAATATGAATATTCCAAGGTATTACCATATCTAGCATACAATCCTTGATACTTGGGTAATATAACAAGTTAGAATAAATACCTTTTAATGAAGCTTGAAGTCTTGAACTTTAAGAGCTTAGCCCCAATAGTGTGGAAGCCTCAAGTGAAATCACAAATCACCAAAACACCTTGGAAAACCTTTAGATAATATGGATACTTGGCTCACACTTATGAAATCGGTTATCGCCCTCTTTAGTGTAGCCACACTAGCCACTAGCCTCATTTCAAGAACCATAAGACCCTTTATATAGTGTGGAGGATTAGGGTTAAACCCTAATACTCATGACCTTTCATTTCCTAGGATCCATGGGTTAAAGCTCCATGGACTATCCATGAAGACTTAGCCCATCCTAAATGAACTTGGCCCACTACACACACACACACACACACACACACACACACATATATATATATATATATATATATATATATATATATATATATATATCTAAGAGTCCATATTTAATTAGTTCCTTTTGATCACTTAATTAATTATAAATTAATTCTTGATCAGTACTAATTAAATAATATGATTATATATTAATATATTAGAACTTATAATATATTAATATAAATCATTAATATACTATTCTCAAACGACTATCCATATAAATTGTGTCGGTGAAGTGCAACCCAAATGGACCATGCCGGGTCGGGTCAAGTACATACCAAATATAGTTATGGACTTAGACATTAATCCAACAGTTATGAGAGGTATCAATTGTGAAACAATTCCACATTCCTTAAGATAGTCAAGGAACTTTGTACTAAGATACATTCCTCCTTGATCGGATCGGATCATCTTAATGTTCTTGCCCAGCTGATTCTCCACTTCCTATTTAAACTCTTTGAACATTTCAAAGGTTTCTGACTTATGCTTGATTAAGTAGACATAACGATATCTACTATAATCATCAGTAAAAGTCACATAGAAGCGGTTAGCATCCCTTGTGGCTGTTCTGAGGGTTCCACACATATCTGTGTGTATGAGTTCCTACAAACCTTCACCCCTAGCATAAGTACTAGTGAAGGGTGACTTGGTCATTTTTCCAAGAAAATAAGACTCACAACTATCATCTGACCTTAAGTCCAATGACTCCAAGACTCCATGCTTTTGCAGTTGGCTTATGCACTTGTTATTAACATGTCCAAGACGACAATGCCACAAGGATGCTTTATACAAACTAGTGGAAGAATCGATATGCAATACATTATTTCCTAAGTTACCTATAACCAAAACAGTTTCATATACACCATCACAAGGTAACACTTTAAAATAAAGAGCATTATTATAAAAAGCATTAATACCACCACATTCATTATCAAATGAAAAAGTAAATCCTTGTTTGTACAAAACATGAAAAGAAATAATATTTCTCGCAATTTCGGACGAGTAACAACACTGGTTCAAGTCTAAAAATAACCCACTACTTAGCAACAAAGAATAAACCCCAATCTTGGTGACAGGTGAAGCTTTCCTATTCCCCATGATCAAGTTTATCTTTCCGTGCTCCACATCCGCACTTCTTCTTAGGCCCTGCAAATCAGAACATATATGAATACCACTACCTGTATCAAGGACCCAAGAATTAGTATGCAATGAGTTATGAGACAATATAGTGTAAATACCTGCATGGGTAGGTTTGACCTTCCCATCATTAACATCTTGCAGGTACTTGGGGTAGATCCATTTCCAGTGCCCCTTTTCCTGAAAATAGAAGCATTGGATTTCCTTTAATTTGGAAGAAGCATTGACAGAACCACCTCTGGATCCACTTGAAGAGGAGCCATCAAGAGACTTTCCCTTGGTACCCTTCGAAGGGGTCTTCCTCTTCTTCCCTCTACTTTGCCCGATTTCCAAAACAGGGGCGGTGTTAGGAGTAGGAGTAGTAACAACCGATTTACCTTTGAGACCACTTTCGGCGGTCTTCAAAAGTCGTTGAATCTTACTCAGTGTGACCTCCTCCTTGTGCATATGATAGGTCATTCGGAACTAATCATAACAAGTAGGTAAGGAGTGCAGTATGATGTCAATAGCCAACTCCTCAGGGAAGTTCACATTCAACTTCACCAAACGGTCCACAAATCTTTGCATTTTCTGCATGTGGCCCGTGATGGATTCACCATCCTTCATTCGGGTTGTTATCATGGAAGAGATGATTTCATACCTCTCTCGACGAGCACTCTGATAGTAGCGGTCCATCAGGTCTATGTGCATCTCAAATGGGTAAAAGTCCTTATATGAATTTTGGAGTTCAGCTGTCATTATGGCCAACATGATACATACCACTTTGGTAACAACTCTCTCATATGCCCTAAAGTCAGCGATCTCCTCTAGAGTAGCAGTAGAATCATCAATTTCTTTAATGACTCTTTAAAGAAATGACTTTTGGTAATTCATTACTTGAGGACAAATTTTGGAGTCTATCAATAACATTTATATCAAGAATTACATCATCAAACAATTTGCAAATAATTCCTATGATCTACCAAAACTCATAAGCCTGAACATTCATATCAACAATTTCAAGAATCATATAAACATATATAAAACTTGAGAATTTGATAATAACCATTGAAAATGGATTAGCATAATCATTACCACATCAAAAACAAGTTTTATAAGTCCAAAACAGTTTAGGGTAATGATTCTAGTCCATTTCCAAAAGCAAAACTCGAAAATCTGCACACAGAGCCTTCTACTCGCTGAGTGCAAAAACCTACTCGACAAGTAGGACGAATTTTCACTTGGACTCGTCGAGTCCCCCCATGGACTCAGCGAGTCCACTGAACAGTGAACAAAATTTTCGACTTTTTCAACCAGTTTGCATCAAGTATAAAGAAAACAAGCCTAGGCTCTAATACCACTGATGGGTTTTGAGCATTCTTAACACTCCTATGGTGTACATGCAACCCTAGAAACCTTGGATTTATGTTTTCTCTAATATTCATGCAAATTTGATTTTTCCAAGGTTCTCATCCTAACTAGCATGGGATGGGATACTTGTGATATAAAATTAGTAAAATGACATACCATTCTTGTAGCTTGCATTCCTTAAGAACTTGTGAGCCTAGCACCCCAAATGTGATGCCTCAAATGTTTCACACAACAGCACAGCTCTTGGAATAACTTGATAGAAGAAGACTTTCACTCAAAATCGGCTATCCCTCCTTGTTCTTGTCTTAGTGGTCAATTTTGCTCCATATGAGGTTCCTTATATAGTATGTCACATGTAGGGTTACACCATGTAAACCATAATGTGCATGGCTTTTCATTTCCCCCATGATCCGTGGGTTTTTACCTCCATGGAGCATCCATGTACCACCCAATGGGTCCTAGCCCAATCTAGGGAATCATGTACCATAAGCCCACTATATAAGAATGAAAGATTTACATAATAAACCCCATATATTTAATTAATCTCTTTTTGATCACAAAATTAATTCCAAATTAATTCTTGATCAATACTAATTAAATTATATGATTTCATATTAATATATTAGAAATTTCAATATATTAACTAACCATAAGTGTCCTTATTCTCATTTTTCTATTCAATTGTTATGATGCCATGAAACCCAAATGGACCATGCCAAATCGGGTCAAGTACATACCATATATAGTTATAGACTTAGACACCTTATCCAACAATCACATCACACAAAACTTCATCTTCGTACGATCCCATCGCTATACCAACCCGAACCTGTTTTTTTACTATCATTTTGTCCCCAACATCTAGCCAATGAAGTGCATATGGCTTAGGATGATCTATAGTAACTAAACCCAACTTCACAACCATCTTAGTAGAAGCAATGTTCGTACAACTTCCACCATCAATAATTAAACTACACAACTTGTCCTTCACATGACACTTTGTATGAAACAGTTGGTTTCTTTGAACACCATTCACTTGTATCACCTGTGTTTGCAATGATGTAAGAACCAAAATCCCATCACACTTTGGTGCTACATACTTTTCCTCTTCTTCTTTGCCTTCACATGCTTTTACAATTACAAAAGTATCATTAACTCTTTCTTGTTCCACAAGTAACTCATCACGAACTTCAGCAACATCTCTCAACGTTACTGATACGTAAAATAAATACTAGTTTTAATCCAAATAATCTAGACAAAAACTAACACACGATATGCAGTGTACCTAGTCGAATAGCAATTTGGTGCATGTAAGTAGCGTATTGAACAAATGGAGCAGTAATGATAATTAAAATTACTACTAATGTTAACTAATTTAAAGAATGATTAAAAAGTGGTTTTATTCTAGTTTTAAAAGACTAGAAACTTAAATAATCTCTCAAAAACTTAGAAATGAATAGATTAACAACTAATTATAGAACAAAAAATGATTTGAATCAAGAATATTAAAGAGACTTCAGTTTAGATACGATTCACTTACTCTTATGGTTGATTTTGTGGGAAGTGCAGTGGATTAATGTGTCATCAATTACCGAATTTGTAATGTGATTAAATTAATGTTCACTAAACTAATCCTTTAGCAAACAAGTTAATTCAAACAGTGATCAATTAGTTAAACTAACAAGTTTACATGTATTAATTTTGAATCATGCAAGACTTGTAATGGTGATTAATACAATTGGTTGATTATATTAATTCCATATATCGTTGGTCATCATATATAACTCACACATTAATTTACTTAACTTTATTATTAATTCTAGTTTTTGTTCAAAACATTGCTATTACAATCTTCATGGCCACAAAACTATAAGATTCAGGCAATCAATAAAGATAGTCATACAATCTCAATTAACATAGTAATTAACAGAAAAATAATTATCATTAACATATAAGGTTCTTATAACAATCTAACATGACATAAAATGAAATCAACATAATCCAAAACCACAAAATCAAGACATAGTTGAAAGATCTTCTACTTTAAACGAAAGTAGGGCTTTTAACCCATGACTTTAGCAAATAAAAGCATACAAACGAAATTCACAATTGCAAACATAACGGAAACAAAGGAATTAACAAGAATAAAGATAAATTGCCTTAGATCTCTTCTAAATCAAGCTTAAAACCGAATTCTGCAATCCACAACACCCAAGGGATGTCTCTAGCCTCTAGAAGTCGATAAAAACCTCCAGTATAAGTTAGGGTTGAGGATTTTAATGATATACAAATATATTATGAAAACGGTGAAACACGGTGTGATCAGTCACCAACGCGTCGTGTTCTACATTAAAAACGTGTATCCGACTGATCGAGGTCGTTGTCTCAATAAAAAATAACCTCAAAACCCACTAGATATCTAGGGTAAGTAAGGGTCGAATACATGAGTTTGTGGTCAAACTTTGTGCTATAGTAGTCAATGAAAAAGAACTAATACTTGCAATTATCACGAAAAAAAATATTTAAGCTAAGGTTTAAATAAAAACTAGAAACTTTATATTTCAAAGGATTACCAATGAGAAAAATAAGGTTACTTCTGGTTCAGTGTCGGATGGTTAAGAGTCACGTGTTTATCTTCCCTTAAATTCCAAATTAATTATGAAAACATAACTAAGGTCAATTAACATGAAATAATTAACTTTAGGCACACAATATGTTATTCCTACTAATTGTCTTATTCCCTATGTCTAAATGGATTAGGAACAATTCGTGGCTAGGCAATATTGTGTCTTATGATTACCAATTACAATGTTTAGCATTTAAAATCACAAGTTTGGAATAGTATATGTTGATTCAACCAATCATCTTAGTTCCTAAACTATATGAATTCAGCATGATTAGTGAATTGACGATAAACTATTTTAATTGTAAAAGTAAACACATGAATAAAACCCAACTTCAATTATCATTAATAGAAATCATAAATTTAAGAACATATAATAACCAAACTTGATTGGAATAGAAGTAATAATAAAAACACGTTCATCAAATCATCCTAAACATTCCCGGAAGAAACCATAAATGGTTTAGCTTTCCATAACAATCAAAAAGCATACAACGTGAATAAAAACAAAGGAATCCGGTATAAAATCCATAAACAAACTAAAAATCATAAAACGAATGATGTTTGATGATCAATAAATCATAGAACAATGGAACCTTAGATAACAAGTAATCAGTTCTGGAACTTGATGGAATTAATGAAAATCCACTGGTTGAACGATCTTCAAATGTTGAATGACTATGAACTTGATGATTTCTTCACTTCGATTCGAAAATTAATGATCAACAACACGTTTGGATGAGGGTTGGAAGTGTTTGGAACCCTCCAAAACTGGTGAAAATCGCGGGGGAGAAGTCCACAGTCAATTAGGGTTTAATATCCCTTAAATAGGTGCTAAAAATTTGATTTTTGGAGCTGTTTTCCGTGTCGGCATCCTAGTAGGTGTCTTAGACGTCATGTAGAACGTCCTGGCGTCCTTGGTGGTGTTTTACATGCCTTCTGCCATCCTTGATTTGCACTTGAAAGTGGCCTAAAACGGGTAGGCGTCCTATGGGGCGTCTTAGACGCGTTATAGGACGTCCCTCATTTTTGTTTCCCCCTTTTGGTGATGAAAACGGTAGAATCAGTAAAACCGCAAAACATGAAAATTGTAGGAAATTTTGTCTTGTTTCCATATATTATTCATTCATGTCAATTGGATTTCTAGATCTTGATATATGATCAAAACATTGAATACTGGTCAAATTTTTCAGCACCATTTTTCTTCATTCTTTTAGCAATTCGTCTCCCATGCATGTTAGCTTTAGTTTACTCATTTTTTTAGGGTTCCGCCCAATTAAGCACTAAGTATTTACCTAGATATAAAGATCAACAACTCATCAAAGTAGTGCCATTCTTGGACAATTATGCATCAATTCAACATATTTAGTACAATTTAGTATATTCATAAAATAGACTTATCAAACCTCCCCAACTTTATTCCAAACTCTTCCCGAGATTGGCCTGAAGTAATCAGCATAGGCTTACTCTCTCATCTAAAGAAAAACTCAATGGAATCACGAATTCTGTACATTTTATCACAATACTTTCAATAAGCACAATATATTGATTCCGGGGATCATTAGTTGCTTATCCGATATTTAAACTCAAAATACATGTGATGCTTATTTTACTTTGTTGTTTGAAACCCTTCACTTTTTGAACCCTTTCCAATAACCAACCTCATGAGTAATCAGTTGAACTCATTGCCAAAGTCCTGTTTTCAAGGTTCACTAACATAGTTAGTGTTGGGTCTAAAATTATGGTTTATACTTTGCTTTTCTAGACAACTGTATTTTTCTTTAGTGTTATAGTATTTGTAGCTTGTTGTGCGGCTGTACACTCGTGTACTCCTGGGAGTGCTATAAATAAAGGAGTGCATGTGAGGAGTGTAAGGCTAGAGAAGGATAGCATTTTGTAGAGACAGAAACTAGAGAGAAGAATAGTGTGTGAGAGAATCTAATGTGTATGGAGCATCACTCATATCTTTGAATACATCATAGATTCAAGTTATTATTCTTCTCCTTCTGTTCTATTTTGATCTGGAATCATCCATTTGATTGGGATTCCACACCATCAAACGGATCTGATTGATACACAAGCAGATTAGGGACATACAAGTGGTATTAGAGCTTGGATTGTATCAATCAATTTTGTCAAATTTGGAGTTTATTTGATCATATTTTTGAACGATTTTTGCGTTTTTGGATAGATCATGGAAAAATAAGGGGGGTTTGTTCTTTGCGTTTTTCCTAAAAATGAGTTTTTGATCGAGTTTTGGAGAAAAAATGGTGAAAAACGTCGTTTTTCGTGAGCTGTTGAAGGTGTACGGCCGTACTCGCGTGTACGGCTAGAGTTTCTCGGAGTGTACGGCTCGGTATGCGGTCTTCAGTGTACGAACATTCACGGGAGTCTGGTTCGCATCGCATTTCTTGCAGCACTCAGCATCCTCGCAACGGGTTTCATTAAAAAAGAAGTGATTTTGGAGGTGCTAGGGATCAAACCTAGGTCTCCTCCCTAATCAACCAGCGCCTTACCAATTAAGCTACCAAGTCACATGCTTCTCAACTTCCGAAATTAACTCATAAGGAGTCCTTATTTCGTTCCAAGTTTCGCAAATTTGACATTTTTAGCCCAAAATTCAAATTTCTTCTAATTTTAAATTCTATTTTCTTCCAAAATTTAAGCTTTTAATTTTTAAATTTCTAAATTGACTTTTTACTTAAAATTTTGACTTTGACTTCCAAGTTTGACCTTTGACTTTAAACTTTGACTTTTTCAATTAACTTTAAAATTTTCAAATTTAGCTGTTTGGTTTGACTTTGAAGTTTGACTTTTAAGGTTGACTTTTGAGGTTTTAAGTCAAAGGGCACATTTTTGGTAAATAATGAGTTCTTCAAAAATCAATGTCAATGAAATTTCCTAGGAGAATTTACGTGAACATTATGAATTACTACATAGAGAGAACGAGGAACTAAAATACAAAGGATACCAACTTAGGAAAGGCCTAAAACCATTAAAAGAACAACTAGAGGCCAAGACTAAGGACTTTACGAAATTACAGGCAGAGTATAGTGATAAGTGTGTCCATTATAGATATCTTAAGAAAGATTTTGATGATGTGACTGCCGAACTTGATGCGTTAAAAGAAAAATATAAAGATGTTGAATTCAACTTTAAGAAATTTGATGTGTCAAGTGAGGTAGTTGCATCGATGATTGAAAAACAATTAACATTCAAAGATAATCAAACTAAGGGTTTAGGGTATCACAGTGTACCACCTCCCTTCAATGACAACTATAATCCACCCCTTAAAACTAATGAGGAAAAGACACCTGCTCAGTTTGGCCCACTCCTTGAACCTACTCCAGCTTCACTTAAGACTGAACAATCAGGGCCAACTGAGGGTGTTGCGGTAAGGGATTCTAATGATTCTACTTCATGTGCAGGTAAAGTAGTAAAAGATGAGGATAAGGAGAACATAACTAATTCTAGTTCTGCAATTTCTGATGATTCTGTGTCAATGACCGATAACTCAAATTTATTTGATGTGTTTGATTTTTTGTTTGACAATTTTGATGTTTTTGATTCAAGCACATCCGCTTCACTTCCAGCCTCACTAGTCACACAACCTGTTGTTGGTAAATACAGGCCACCAAAACAAGCAAATCAAAGTGCCTGTTGCAAGTGTGCTTATGGGAACAATAAGGAACGAGGCAAGGACACACTACCAGGGACAGAAAGAAACAATTCCCGTGTGAAGAAAAAGACATGTTTTCACTGTGGAACACCTGGACACATTGCCCGAAATTGTCCTAATTGCGCATACGTTCCCTACTATGCACAAGGGAGACAGAACGTGCCAAGAGGGAGATTTTCCAAAAGAAACCCCTCAAGGTCACTTTCATACAATGGCGAATGGAATGCCACGAAGGGTAAGAGTTCAACTCCCAAGGTTAAGAAATCAACTACCAAGGGCAAGAAGGGAATGCCGGCCCAGAAGCCAATTTCAAGAAATGCTCCAACGAAACCAAAACCGGCTAGGTCAAAGTCATCTCGACATCAGACCTCAAGTTCAAAATCAAGTGCCGAGGCACCATGCACTCGAAAAACAAATGGGTTAAAACCGACTACAGATGGGTACCACAGGTTCAATCTCCCAAATCATCTAGTGTGTCTAATATTTCTTCATCTTCTGTTTGTGATAAGTAGGATATGTTATGGGAGAGAGTGTCTTGCAAAGATGACAAAGGTTAACCTATTTTCAAAATGGATTGGGTTTCAAAGACCAACTGATCTCACTCTGTGCTGGAGAAGCTATGGAGGCATATCATCAGACTTCGGTTTGTTGGTAGTGGTTGTTCCGGGCACATGATAGGATGCATCTCTCAACTGTACCACACTTAAAACTTTGTTTGAGAGTATGTGTCCTTTGCGGGAAAGAAAGAAAGGAAGTGATTACTCATGGGTTTTGTGCTTAACGATGTGAAGAATTTTTGGATCTGTTCTGAGATTATGCATGTTGTTCTCAAACCTTCTAAATGCAAATTTAATTGGTGACTTACAGTTTGAGTTTTCTTCTCTATACTCCTGAGTTTCTCTTTCATTTATTCATTTTAAAACAAGTTTCTTTATTTTCTTATAGTTTTTCGTTAGTTTTGTTTGGGAAGTGATATAAAGATAAAGTGATAACAGGCAGTCTAAATCATGTGTAAGCGACTGAATCTAAATTCTCTAGACTCTATGTTTAATGTGCTGGTAGGCACGAAGGATTTGACAGTGTGGATTTAGATATATTTGTTTGGACTGACCATACGAAGCTCGGGTAGATTGAGCAGTGAGATAAACACGGGAACCTACGGGATACACTAAATTAGTATGCATCTAGAACAATGGTTCAACTTTTCCTTGATGTATGGACTTATGTCGTTAATTTTGGTTCTGATAGGGCGGCTGGGGTGTTCTGATAAAGTAGGTCTATAAGAAATTATGTTCTTGCTTTCTATCTGTCAGTCATATGTTGCTTCCTCTACGTGATTGGAAAAGATCTGACCTGGAATGCAACATATGTAACTCTATTTCTACGCACCTCCTTATTTATGAAATTCTTTCTATTTGTTAGTCATACGTTGTCTCCTCTGCGTGATTGAAATGAATTAACATGGAACACAGCATATGCAATATTCTACCTCTCAATCCCTCTATCCTAGTTAGCCATATATTGTCCCTTCTGTGTGATTGAAAGAGATCCGACCTGGGACACAACATATGCACCTATTTCTAAATCTGACTTCCTCCTTAATAGATGTTTACTCACCTAAAGTAAGGAGTCCTTAGGAAGTTCTTGATAACCAGGGTATATCGGGAAGTTGGAAACACGTTCTAGTGCAACTAAAATTGAACCATTTAGACGTTGTCTGTAGATCTCGCTGCTTAATTTAAGTGGACAACAATACCCGTGGTCGTTGTCAGCTAAATGGTATATTTGGAAAAGTTTGTCAATATCCTTCGTGTTTATCTAGACCATAATACCGGCAATTGACCAGATTTATTCATGAAGGTGAAGGTACTGATAAACAAAGTTAAGTCTGTCTCACAACTTTGATCCCAAACATTTTTATATTTGTTAAATTTGTTCATAGTTTTTCTCTATGCACAAATTTAGGGGGAGAATTAAAAATTAAAAATCAAAAATCAAAAATCAAACAAAAATCAGAAAAATTAAAAATTCAAAAATAGTGTTATTTCTGTTTTATTTCTTGGTCAGAAAAATCAGAAAATCCAAAAATATTTTTGTTTATGTTTTGTTTTTTTCAGAAAATATAAAAAATCCAAAAATATTGTGTGCTAACTTTGTTTTTAGTTTTGTTTTTATCTTTTAGTTTTGTTTTGTCTTGAAAAGTGAATTCCGATATAGATGAGACTCATGGAGACTGTATCGAGAATTTCTAAGCCAATGTTTCATCCGTGAGCATTGAAGAATTCTTATTCGAAGGAGCAAGAAATAAATATTATTCTTTTAACATTCAATCCTTCAACCCCAGAAGCAAGATGAAGCTGCAATTGAAGATTATGTGACGGATTGCATTGAAGCCTCCTCAATCAGTCTGCTGCTATCCATGAACCTGCTGAAGTGATCCCGAAGATTTGTTCTCTCTGAAGATTCTCAAGTTGAAAGCCCTATCTTTCAAGAATCTTTTCAAGAAGCCTCCTCACCCAACGTGCGTTAAATGTAAAATTCTAAATAAAATCCCAACTGCTCAAGATGAAGTCATTTATTGAAGATTCATATGTTCATCTTGATGTTGTGAAGCAATTGAAGATTAATGTTGAAGCCAAGCTCCCAATGAAGATTAACAAGAAAAGCGAGCTACCTTTTTACGGGAGTTTGTTGGGTCAGTTAGAAAAGAACACTATAAACCAAGTGGGGGATTGTTGGGTCTAAAATTATGGTTTATATTTTGCTTTTCTAGACAACTGTATTTTTCTTTAGTATAATAGTGTTTGTAGCTTGTTGTGCGGCTGTACACCCGTGTACTTCTGGGAGTGCTATAAATAGAGGGGTGCATGTGAGGAGTGTAAGGCTAGAGAAGGAGAGCATTTTGTAGAGAGAGAAACTAGAGAGAAGAATAGTGTGTGTGAGAGAATCTAATGTGTATGGAGCATCACTCATATCTTTGAATACATAATAGATTCAAGATATTATTCTTTTCCTTCTCTTCTATTTTGATCTGGCATCATCCATTTGATTGGAATTCCGCACCATCAAGCGGATCTGATTGATACACAAGCAGATTAAGGACTTACAATTAGCGCAACCGGTAACACTTAATGGACCAACCCATACACTCCCGCTATCGAGGGGTCACATATTGTTTCACACAAGGTCTTCAACTTGACCTTTTCATCATATTTATCTTGATTGTGCATTCTTCAAGTTCTTTGATGCTTCATCGGATTTGATCATCTTTGTATTTGTTGAGCTTGAATATATATACCTTGAATTTCTTCAATGTCTTTTGATGCTTTTTGGTTGTGTGAAAACAATAATAGTCCCCACCCAACCCCAAAGGTGCAGGAGTAAGTAAGACCAAGTACTCAGAGCATGATGACACATATTGTTCAGTTGGGTTCTCAATTGAAAGATCGTAGGCTCGAGCCAAAAACCTTCAATTTTCAAACATTTAGGTATTTCACATAACAATTTGTTAAATAAATATAAATATTCCCAAACCGGCTGAGCAACCCACAAAATCAATGTTAAATAGATATTATGACTTGATGTACGAAACTCCTATCAATTTCCGTCTTGATGAGTTACATTCAAGATATAGAGTTTAAGATAATTAAAGATAGAGTTTAAGATAGCAGTACATTCATTCTAAATTGATTATCCAAAAAAAAATCATCAAAGTTAATGTAAAAGAAATTAAAAATATGGAGGATGACACACCTAATGGTACTCATAGTAGAGTCGGTTTTGATTTCCAAAAAACTTCACTAGTTGGAGGTATTTGCATAATTTTTGTTATGCCCGAATAAACATCGAATAATTATGATTTTTTTTAAAATAATTTTTTCTTCAATCCTCCATCTTTTTGTTATGTACACCCCCTCCCCAACTTTAAGTCTTGCATCGTCCTCGATGCATCAAAAGATAAATTCCTAAGATAATAAATAAGAAAAAAAACTACAAGCACACAAATAAAATCAAATATAAAATAAAATAAATTAATTACCCCCTAAATTTCGTCAGGTCCACGATTTCACTTGGCACGTGCAACAAGCCTTTTAAACCCCTAGGTTACCCCTAGTGTACGAGTGAAGTCTCGTGAGGGTTTGCAGTGAGCTTACCCACAAAGTTCCAAAATTGCCAAGTTTAACATCATTAGCAGGATAGGTTACCTCGACGGATGTCTATGGAGGATCATATGTTAGTTGGCTTTTTTGACAGTCAATTGTCTTGTTTTTGACCTTAACCTGAATGATCAGATCGTGTGGCAGCCCATCTTTGACATTGCATAAATAAACCATGTCGCCTTTAATCTTTCCACGACGACGCCTAAACCTTGATTTCAACATCCAAGCATAATTTTTATTAATGGACTTCTTGACTAGATGTTTGGTATCACGAAACAGCTTCATATTTGATTTATGGGTAAGCGCAACATCATGTTTCTTGGTCCATAATTTCTTCTTCACTTGTTGAAACTCGATCCCATCCAATTCCATTTATCTGTGACAAGGTAAAACTTTCTCCAAATCATGGGTGGTGTTATAGAGCATATTTGCAATATGCTCATAAACATAATCATCTATAGTATTGATTAAACCCAGGTCACCACTAATTGGAGGATCATTAGTAGGTCCAAACAAAAGAAATCTCACTTTAAAGTTTCCAAATATCATATCAATCGCACCTTCCCGACAACTAATTTGAGAATAGACGGTTGCCAAAAAGGGATGATCAATGATAATATCTACTTCTTTGTATCTGGCCACTTTTTTAGAATCCATTACAAGAAGTTGTGGTTCAAGTTTTATCAAAGTTGTTAGGCAAGGGGTGGTATTAGCCTCCACGGACCCCTCCCCAACTTTGGTCACTTCTGACACATGAAACTCTTCATTATAGTTTTCCTTTTCGATTACAACTTCTTTTATTTCAATTATCCTTTCAGTGTTATTGTCATATAAAGGCACATAATTATGCACCACAGCCTCAAGTTTGAGTGGTATAAAATTATGCACTTTGTTATCAAAATATTTATCACTACATAAAATTGTTACCTTGTTATCTTGTGTAGTGTCTGAAAGATTGTCTGGTGGTTGTTGATTTAGCTTCTCTCTTATTTGTTCAATTTGTCTTTCAAGCGTAGAAATTGATTTGGAGTTTTCATCCTCCTTGTAGAAGGTTTCATTCAACATGTCCAACATTTGATCCAGCTTCTTGCTGAATGAAGATTTGTCTGATTCTTGGTTATATAGCAAACAAGATGATTCATGGTGATGGCTTTGAGCCGAATTTCCACTCCACCAACAATCATCATCATATCGATCATCGTATGGATCATCATTATATGAATCATTGTATGGATCATTGGAGTATTGATATTGGGCCGGGTTTTCGTTCCCCAACCACATATCTTGATTCATGTAAGTGTATTCCTCCATTCACGACTGTCCCTACAAAAAAACAACAAAAGAGTGAAGATTCTGAACTAGAAATAAAACGAAACAAAAAAATAAAAATTAAAAATTATATATAATGACTACTTCAACACAATAGTTTAAGCGTAAAATCTACCCGGCAACGGCGCCAAATTTTGATCGAGGTCGTTGTCTCAAAAAACAAATAACCTAAAAAACCACTACATAGCTAGGGTAAGTAAGGGTCGAATCCACGAGGAGTTTGTGGTCAAACTTTGTGCTATAGTAGTCAATGAAAAAGAACTAATACTTGCAATTGTCACGAAAAAAATATTTAAGCTAAGGTTTAAATAAAAACTAGAAACTTTATATTTCAAAGGATTACCAATGAGAAAAATAAGGTTACTTCTGGTTCAGTGTCGGATGATTAAGAGTCACGTGTTTATCTTCCCTTAAATTCCAAATTAATTATGAAAACATAACTAAGTTCAATTAACATGAAATAATTAACTTTGGGTACACAATATGTTATTCCTACTAATTGTCTTATTCCCTATGTCTAAATGGATTAGGAACAATGAGTGGCTTGACAATATTGTGTCTTATGATTACCAATTACAATGTTTAGCATTTAAAATCACAAGTTTGGAATAGTATATGTTGATTCAACCGATCATCTTAGTTCCTAAACTATATGAATTCGGCATGATTAGTGAATTGACAATAAACTATCTTAATTGTAAAATTAAACATATGAATAAAACCCAACTTCAATTATCATTAATAGAAATCATAAATTTAAGAACATATACTAACCATTGTTCTTCATTCTTTTAGCAATTCGTCTCCCATGCATGTTAGCTTCAGTTTGCTCGTTTTTTTTTTTTGCGTGTTCCACCCAATTTAGCACTAAGTATTTACCTGCATATAAAGTTCAACAACTCATCAAACTAGTGCCATTCTTGGACAATTATTCATCAATTCAACATATTTAGTACAATTTAGCATATTCATAAAATAGACTTATCACCGACAAGGCAAGAATCCATCGCGAATCTTCAACCCTCCACATCGTGTTTGATGTAAACATGTTCTTGTTAAATATCTCCTTCTTCCTAAAAATCCAAGATCCTGGCTTCTACTCACCAATTCAGCTTCATTTTCTTTCCGAGCATGTCTCGGCTCCTGCAAAATAAATTTTCAACCAATTAAGTACCTTTTGTTCAATAATTGACACAAATGGAACATAAAATGTAAAGAAAATGCATGAATTGTATGACTAAATATGTCCATATTAGAATACCCCACACTTGACTTTTGGTTGCTCCGAAGCAAAACTGAATTTTAACATACCAATATCGCACAAGACAATCCAAATTGACCCCAACCATTATGCCAAGACCACAATGCATATATTTGTGTCTAAAATTTCCTAAGAACATCCCTAATCCTAAATACTCATATTCTTCATAAATACTTTCCCACTTCTTTTGAGCAATGCTCTTTTTATGCATTCCTCCAAATCCATCCCAGAAATCTTTCTTAAGCTCAAGGTATTTTTGTAAACCCCCAATCGTACATATGGAAAAATAACCTAGAAAATAAAAAAAATACAATAAATAACTTGACAACTTTCGCCTTTGAATCTTTGATGATATTTCTTCAAATTCGTAGATTTGTAGATTCTTTCAAACTTTCCAACTCTTTTTTTGACTCACTTTTTTCACTCAAAACTAAAAATCCTAAAAGAAAACATATACTTAAGCAAGGGGATTTAACTTCAACCTTTATTGGTTAAAGGTATTAGTCTAGTGTGCAATGACTACATAAGCTCTCCTGTATACATTTCTGGTACACGATGCTAAACGTATTGTGTCCTTCAAACTAAGTAAGGTCATGTTTTTGTTTCATGATTTCACTAGGATATGGAGGCTACAAATACACTATAACATATGTTGGCTCAACTAAACATTTAGGTTCGCATTGAATCATCCCATACAATACTAGCACTGAATCCTAATAGTGAATATTGCATTTAATTTTACCTTAATTTCCTGAATTAACCTAGCAATTTTTCATGATAATGCAATTTTTCAAAAATCATACTTGGATTCTAACGTAACCAACCCCTAAACCCACACTTAATTCATGCAATGTCCCCATTGCATGCTATGCTAAGTAAATAACAACAAATAAAAAGGGAGAAAAAGGAACATACTCCCATGGGATAGAAGTGGCGAGGTTGATTTTCTTCTCTTTGCTTTCTTCAACTTACTATGGCGTGGGAACGACTCATCCATGCCTTGTTTGTCATTCGTTTCATGTGGTTGACATTTCCTAACATAACTTGAAATAGTACTTATGGAATGCTCCTGGAATGGACTCATGAATTCTAGTAAATGTCAGCCTTGAGTAGGTGTGAAGTAATGACTAGAAAATGTTGATTAACCCTTCACCACGTCATGTTAATGTGACAACATGTCGTGTTCTTCTATTGACCAAATGAACGATCGCGCATTTCAACCATACCACGTTGTGTTTAATTATGACCACATCATGTTTAACAGTAATTTCGTAACTGAAGTTTTTCTTCCCAACCACCGATTCTTTGAATAAAAAGGGTACCAATGTAGTACACCTTTCGAAACCTTCTGTAAAATGCTTCGTATCTGAAATCATGTCCGTGGGATCAACATCTTCACTCATAATCTTTGTTTTTTCATCAAAAACTCCACCCCTCACTTAGTTCCTTTCATTGCCTTGAAAATTCGTTTCACTCCTCAACAATACTTATGCGAAAATCTTAACAACAATAACAAACGTTTAATAACAAGAGAAACAAAATAACTTAACCCTACTTAAAATCCAACATTAATCCTAATTTACTAGAAGTTAAAACAAACCATTCCAGACAAACATAAAACAAATGAAAATAAAAATAGTCTTCAAACCAAAGTCCAAAACATAAAAGCAAAATGAAGAAGGATAATTATTCTTCGTCTCCACCTCTTGCTCCACTACCACTAACACCTCCTTGCATTTCTCCCCACAACTCATCCTAAGATGGTATGTATGCACACGAAGTGGGGTACCCCTCCAGTCGGTTAATTTGCATGTTTTGGAACAAAAGATTCGTGTGCATGTGTTGGTAGTTTAAACCGCGCCCAATGTTATCTTGATATCGCCGCATAGCTCGGTTGTACATGTCCATAGGAATCACTTCTTTTTCTTCGGGAATCATCTCGGGATCCTTAAGAATGTCGTCAGGACGTGGCCTCACTCTCCTTTCTAATTCCGGTTGCACCTTCGGATACCTAAGGAATAGAAAAATTATTACCTCCATTTTCTTGAAAAATGTGTGCACATTTGTAGAGGAGACGGTTGAAACTATGGGCCAACATCAAAGTCGAAAAATTGGCTTCCCTCCTTTCAAGTAACCCATAAGAGCGAGCCAACCTCATGATTAACATACCCCAGAAAATTGGTGCCCCTTTCTTGTATTTCCCTGATCTTTCTATAAAAAGTTTTCCACACAGTGAGGGATTTTACAGAAAAAACCCAGAAAAAAATGCTCCATAAGAAGAAAACATCAAGATTTGGGACCTTGTCCAGATCCTTCACCATTTCATTGAGTGTTTGTAAGCATTCTGGACTTAGCATTTGGATTGAGGACTTAATGAATTAATTTACATGTTTTGACATGATAAAATGTCCTCTACTAGTGCTTGTAAACCTTTATAGGTGGTATATATGGTGTTTAAGATTGTTGCTCTAAGGAAAGGAACTAGAACAGGATTAGTTAACCTACGTATGATTAACGTGGGTAAGTTTTAGCCTTTTTCCCACTTTGGGATACATGGAAAAATGATTTTTATGATAATGAAATACCAATGCTTTGATAATATTAAATGTTTTGGAATGAAAGTGTTAAATACCTTTAATAAATAATGTTTTGAAAGAATTCCTAGAAAGCAAGAACGTTTTGAAAGCATAGATTTTTTTGAAGAATGAATGTTTTGATATGTGAATGTGTCTTTTCAAAATATATCTTTATAGTATCCTATGCAATTATAAATGATGATATGAGTATTGATAATTTGGAATGTAAAATCTAAAAAGAAAGTAAAAACGCATAATGAAAAACTGTCCGGACCATGATAACTCATAAGGGGCCTTAGAAGAATCTACTAGGATGGTACTTTCCTTCACGAAGTGGATGTCCTGGATGAATGATACCTTGGTTAATTGATTAGTTCTTTTCACCTTCGCCCTGGGTGAATGTTACCTTGGTGGAATGATTAGTTCTTTTCACCTTGGTCTTAGAAGTATGATACCTTGGTGGATTGATTTTTACTTTACACCTTGGCCCTATAAATGGAAAAGGATTAAATTTTATGATATGATATGATATGGTATGTATGACACGATATGATGTGATATGTTATCTTTAGTGAAACATCCAAAATTTTGGTAAGTCTTAAAACCCTAAGGATTATATTATTAGCATAAATGGTCCCTTAAGTACGATGGGCATACTTAAGTGTATACTTAGCTTACTGCATGGATGTGGTCACGGAGGAATCAAGGAATGCTGGGCATACCTTGAGTTATGCGGGGCGTACGCGCCAGGGTTGCAAAACACTAATTATCCGGAATTGAGGCCTATTTAAGCAATCTTATGTTCCTTGGACTAAACCCTAGAGAACCTCCACAGCCTTAGAATGTCCATATACTCCTGGAAACCTTGTGAGGTCATTCTTAAGCCTCAAAGTGTGCATTTGTGGCCTTTTTGGTGTGTATTTCAAGAAGAAGGGGTGGTCAAGCAAGCTTGGATCAAGTGGGTGCTTCAAGATCCTGCCTTAAAAGCATCATGCAAAGATTCTAGAGGTAAAAAGCTTGCATCTTTCCTTTTTAATCTTTAGATCTATCTAGGTTTATGGTGGTTTGTCCCTTTTAGGAACTTTGGATCTCTTTTGATGAGTTAAGCCTTCCCTTTTGATATGAAAATCAGATCTGAGGTCCCCTAGTCTTTTAGGAGCATAAAAATGGAAGCTTGATGAGAGATTTAACCTCATCCATGGGTAAAAGACCTTGGAAAGGTCTTAATGGAGTGGTTGGGTGTATATGGGACATGCAAGGGCATAAAGTTGCCAACTTTATGCCTTAGGACATATTTTCAGACTTAGATCTGACTTTTGGTCGTGATGGATTCAAGTATTAAGCACTTAATGGAAAAAGTGCTTAAGTTGTTTGTACATTAGACGTAACCAGATGTACGCGGAGCGTAGTGCCCAAATGTTCAGTACATTGCGCATACCAGGGTGGTACGTTGGGCGTACGCAGCTCAGTTGGGCCCTATGCTATTTGGGCCTTTGGGCCTTCGGGCCTCATTTGGTTGTTGGCTTGACTGGATTCTGTGAGTTATAGGCCTTTTTACATGTTTGGGCCATTGACTTAGTGATTGGGCCTTATTAGGCCAAGTGACCTATTAGGGATATTGGACTTGGACTTTGGGGCCCATTTGTAAGAAAAGGGTAATTGGGCCTTAGGGGTAGACTTTGAAGATTGGGCCTCTATTTGGGTAATTAAGGGCCTATTATTGATTGTATTACGATTGTTGTTAATCAGCTCAGGAGGCTACGAATTACTAGGAGGGCAGTATTCGTATTCATCGGACGGGGGTGAGTCTTCACACCATACCTATGGGTCTACGGCACCAAGGTCAGTCCATTATGTGTACATGTTGTATGTGTGTTATTCATTTATGAATTGTTATGTTATATGATATTATGCTGGTATGGAAGACCCCGGGGGGGGGGGGGGGGGGGGGGGGCGTGGCATTGGATATAAGCACATGTAGGGTAGCCCATGGCATTCCTAGGTAAAGACCATGTGGGGTAGCCCATGGAATTGGATGTAAGGCCATATGGGGTAGCCCATGGAAGTCCTAGGTAAAGACCATATGGGGTAGCCCATGACATTCTTGTTGATTGTATTGCATGGTTTCTGTGGCATGTTTGTACCTTTAATTAGCTATCATGATATATGTATGTGTTTGTGTGTGGTATGCTCTGGGAAACTCACTAAGCATTTCACTTACAGGTTGTTGATTTGTTTCAGGTAGTTTTGAGCCCAAGGGCAAGGGCCCGGTGTGATGACATGGCATGCACTTTATCTCTCTTTTTAATGTATTTGGGACCCTCTGTTGTTTTAATAAGGAAAACAAAGATGTAATGAATATTAATTTGAAAACATATGTTTGGGAATCTGTGGTTTTTGAGATCGTTTTGATTAACTCGAAAGTGAAAAAGTTTCTTTGAAAAATTGGGTCGTTACAAGTTGGTATCAGAGCCTTGGTTTGGGGGATCCAGGCACATCCTCGGGTGTGACAGGACTCAAACTAAGGAGGTGATAAAATGTTTTCAAAAGTAACCTGAAAGGAATTTAAAAAAAAAAAAAAAAAAAAAAAAAAAAAAAAAAACCCAAATGATGAGAGTGCGACGCACGTGATCAGCCGAGCCAAGTAAGTAGTTTCCCAAATATGAATAACCATGTTATACTGATATTGAGCTTCGATGATTATATGGAACTTGCTAAGTGTATGTTTTAAAAATTATATACGGTTAGGAGCTTATAGCCTCGGAATGATTGATTTGGCCTTATGATCTTTTCCTCGTTGGATGTAGTCTTAGGGTACAATCTATTGTTCGAAAGTCTATTTGATCTGTTATGTGTATAGTTTTCATGCATAGAGCAGCCTGTCATGATTGGTTTGGTTGATGTGAATAGAGCGAATCTTAGGTTAGCATAAGGTTGATATACCCGGTATTGTGGGGTATGGTTGGGTTGTGGAACGAGCTGAGGTTATCAGGTAGATCAATGGGGAAAAGTACAATTAGGTGTGGAAGGTAGTATTGGGCCCGTACTACTGGAAGCACAGGACCTGCACCCGAAGCATTGCTAGACCTGATGACCTCGAGGAAGACCAAAGTGGGAATATCCCTTATATGAAAATCCTGATCATTTTAATTTATGATATATCAGTTCAACATGGTGATGACACGGTTAGGAGCAGGGGGGTCAGGATCAGGATCTGGATCCGGGGCTGCGCCAGGCGGCCCTACTGACGGTATTGATGAGAAGTTCCGTGAGTTGATTGCAGCCGAGGTTACCAAGGGCATCCTTGACGCTACCCCAGTCATCTTTGGGATTGTCAAGGAAGGTATGATGGAGATAATGGAGGAGAGACTTAGGGCATTCAGGACCAATGTTTCTGCAAGTCAGGGTAGAGCCCAAACTCCCTTGTTTAGGGAGTTCAAGGCATGTGGAGCTCCGGAGTTCTATGGGGTCAGGGACCCCATTGTGAGCAGGCGCTGGATAGTGGACATTGAGAATGCCCAGCGCACGAGTTCTTGCCCAGAGGAGGCGAAGGTTGGATTTGCTTCCTGTATGTTGAGGGACATGGCTAGAGATTAGTGGGGTGAGGTTACTAGCCAGGTGGGAGCAGCCGGTGTGGCCAAGATGTCATGGGCTGAATTTGTTCGACGTTTCGATACTGAGTTTGCACCACCTATTGTGGTGCAACAATTGGTGAGGGAGTTTCATGGGCTGCAGCAGACCACTGAGACGGTGGCGGAAATCACCGCTAAGTTTCGTGATCGAGCTTTGTTGATTCCTCAGTATGCTGCGGATGAGGAGATGAGGCGGACCCAATATCATGCTATGTTGAGGGATGATATTCTGGAGTTTGTGAGTTTTTCAGGGTGCAGGGGCTCAAGCTAAAAAGCCTAAGACCTCTGATTCTCCGGGTGGGGGCCAGCAGGGTTGGGGCCGGTGTGCCAAGTGTGGGAGCTTTGTTGTTTTGTTTCAGGTACTTCTGAACCCAAGGGCAAGGTCTCGACGTGATGACGTGGCGCGCACTTTATCTCTATTTTTTATGTATTCGGGACCCTCTGATGTTTTAAAAAGGAAAACAAAGATGTAATGAATATTAGTTTGAAAATATATTTTTAGGAATCTGTGGTTTATGAGATTGTTTTGGTTAACTCAAAAGTGAAAATTTTTCTTTGAAAAATTGGGTCGTTACATTTAGTATGAAATGATTTTTCATGCATATGCTTTGAAATGTTTTAGGTCACAAACTCATGTGTCTTACTAGACATTATTGTCTTATGTATCTCTTAATGTCATGTATCACAGGTGGTACTTAAGGAGAAAATGTCACAGTTGGAAGTTAGAATTTAAGATTGAGAACGGATTGAAGCTTGTCATTTTCCTTGTTAATGGTATTGATGTAATTTGTATTTGCTTCCTATGGTTGTATTGATGTTCAATGGTAACATCTAATGTTGTAACTATAAATGCTTTTATAAGTTTGCGCTTTTATTAAATGCGGTTTAATTCCCAAGAAAAAAAGATTTTATAGTCATAGCATTTAAATTTTGAAAATTTTGAGGTGTTACAGTTTCGTGTCAGAGCCATAGTTTAAGCGAATTAGGATTGGATTATTACACTCACAGGATTAGAATTTGGTTATGGAAAGTACGGATGAGACATATGACAGATATACCTTAAGTTAGGTAAAACTTGTGTAACAAGTGATAGTAAGGATTTTCCATGCTAGATGTTTATGAAACTCTAGATAAGTTACATGGAGTTGTAGAATGTTGCATTGAGTGCTCCTAAACTGAGTAACGAAAGTAAGAAAATTGTATGGAAAATGTAAACCAATGGATCAAAATCACCTAAGTACTGAAGTCAAGGTCGGTTAAATGTGATATGAGTATAATGGTATAAGACCCGTACTACTATCAACACATAATACATACTCGAACCTGATGGAACCATTAAAGGGTTTTGTGCAATGTGGTAAGGGTGTGGGTAAGTTAGGGAATTAGTTAAAACATATATTGTGTCAAATGAGAGTCGTGAATGGAGTTTAAAGCATGTTAATGCATAATTGAAAATTTTTGACAGCTTTGACTTTTCTGTTAAAGTCAAACAACTAGTATAAGAATGAAAATTACATGGTACACATTTAATATATGTAGAAATTGAGTTTGTACCCTTTTAGTACCATTAGTAATGAGTTAGAAACACCAAAGAATGAAGCAATTTGAGCTATTTAACTTATTAACAAACAATTAGCTAAATGGGGTCTTAATTAACTTTTGGTAAAAGTCTAAACTGGGATGAGAATTGGAACTCCAAAATTATGAATTAAGAAACTAGTGGAAGTGGGTTATTTGGGACAACCTTATGTTACTACACAGTAGTAATAACTTCAAATTACAAGCAAGTTTATTGAGGGAATAATGGAAAGGAATCATGAATTCCATCCTTAGATGAAATAAATACTTTAGTGTGATTGACGACACTAGATGGTGAGCCAATGACCTAATTGACAAAACTTTGATATGATGATGAAAGCAAGATAGTACAAGAAAGCACAACCGAAATAGCTTTGGAAGGAGTGTGGTATTGTTGAATCAATAAGATCTTTTGAGATCCTAAGCGTTTGGCAACCAAACCACAAAAATATCAGGTGACGATGATAAGTCCATGAGAGTACCTTAGTCTGGGGTACTAGACTACTGTGATGAACAGTTTAATAGGAGGAAATTTGTAAGATCCACCTACAAGTTTCATGATTGGTGATGGGAAGTTAAGATTATGTTGAGAACGTAACAAGGGCGTCAGAAAGAAAATGACTTCAATAGCTAATAACTTAATGATGGAAGAGCAGCATCTGGAAGATGTTGGCATATCGAAGAATGAAAATCGAACATCAAATATCTTATCGTACTGACAAGGTGCAGAAAAAATTGAACACTTGAAGTTTGTAAAAAATTCAATAAGCCAAATGATGAGTAAAAGAATTTTTTGAAATTTCCATGGACGAGTCAGAGAGACAAACTCCTACCGTGTAAGAATCATAAGGTGACTTGGACCTTAAAGGAAATGCCCTTATTTCTTTTAAGGGTTAGATTGTAAGGAGGGAAAGGGAGTGTGATGATGTGGTGTTACAATATCTCACAACACTCTAGAGACTGGGTAAAAACAACACGTGGTGCTTGGAATTATGAGTGACACAAACGAGCCAATGATACTAGATTTAGAGCATCCAAGTTATTCAACCTGATGACACGGACCCAGCACATTTATGTACATCTGGGTACTAGGTTTGAGTAGTGTTGCTAAAATGGATTCAACAAGTAGATAAGGAGCTAGAAAAACTTATGATAATGAGATTCTATGTGATGAGTCCATATAGAAGATAGAACATTAAGTTAGAGAAATATAGTTTACTTGACAGTGACTAAAGGAAGAAAACATCAATTCATGTAGAAAAATGGTTTTGTATTCAAAACGGAGGAGTATTGCATAAGTCATAAGGGATGTCTAAAAGTGCACATGACCGGGTAACATATGATTAATGGATGAACCTTCAATTACTCATAAGGAGAGGACAAGAAGTAGAAAGAGGTAAAGTATGATAATACTTCAGAAGTTAAATAGAAGAAGTACAAAATGGAAGATTTGAATACTTGAGCAACAATGTTGAAGGACACGTGAATGTTGAAATTACGATAGAAGCTATATGTGACTGATTATGAAAAGCAAAGGTGGACTTCAAGGTCCATAAAGAGAAAATATGAGACAACGAGTTCCCCACGAAGAAATAAATAAAACATCGTGATATAAGATGAGGATATCTTGTGATTTGACCTAAATAGAAATGTCTTCATTTCTTTTAAGGGGTTGATATCCGGGACGAATCAAGTTACAAGTGACAAGATAATTCGAACCCAACAAGAATTTGAAAGTTGAATTGAAACCACACCGTGTGTTTTAGATCTTCTTGTCATGATATGCTTCGGCTTATAGTCCTACGAAATCTGTTAACTTGTGAAATTAGATTTTGGTTTGGCACGTCAGTTAAAGTGAATGAAAGGAGATAAAAATATGGTTCGGGAAGTATATATGGACTTGAATAGTATGGTACATGTTGGTACAAAGGTAGTAGACAAGGAAAATTATACAAGATTGGGCTACCTTGTTGATAATGTTGTAGGAAAACATCGTCAGTATAAATTGACTTGCAGACCTTGTTAGGGTAATGTGTTATTCTATTGATTTTAATGTAAGATCTTTGGGAGAATAGGTAGATGTATTGGTAGAAGCTAGAGTGATAAAACATAATGAAATGGAAGTTTAAAAGTAAACTTAAATTGGAATGTATAATGCACTATAGTGTAAATATCACATTTTATGATTAAGAGAATAACATAGTCCAATGAACTAAGACTGATAAGTATAGAAAACAAAGTATAGAAATGAGAGATCATGAAGTGTTATTAGAATCAAGCAGAAAATCCAGCAACATATTAATTATGATTATAGAAATAGAAATAAAATGGTATGGGCACCATAATGTGTTTTTGCATGTAGGTCATCTGAGATGTTAGTATGTAGACCATGCAAATTGTGTTTTTGCAGGTGTTCAGGCCAAGTTGAAGATATTACTTTATATTTGAGACTTTGATACATGAGGAGGTCGAAAAGGGCAAGATGAATGGATACATCGGAAGCTAAGTCTTAGTAATGACTTACTAATGAGATTAGAAAATAAAGAAATAATAATGGCGTGTTTGAGCATGAAAGGATGTACTTAAGCAATGTAGAATGCCTAAGTAAGGAAATGGTCAAATGATGACTTACAGATTGGAGAGACCCGAAAAGGATTCTTACATGCCTTCAACTTTGTTGGAACATGATGAGATTATACGTATTAAAATATTAGATATCATTGTTAAAGTATTTTGTTAAAAATTCAAAAGGGACAAATGGGTAAAAGTGCCCAAGAGGGTTTATAATCCCTAATGATGAGTTATTTATTATTAGGACGAATGTCAATTTTGAAAAAATGACCAAGATGATGTG
Organism: Lactuca sativa; assembly: GCF_002870075.4. NCBI lineage: Eukaryota > Viridiplantae > Streptophyta > Magnoliopsida > Asterales > Asteraceae > Lactuca > Lactuca sativa. Next base: position 92,440,152 of record NC_056625.2, on the reverse strand, counting down.
ATCATCAACGAAATTGAAAAGTGATGCGACAGAACTCTAATGAGATGACTCACGATGTGATTCCGATGATAGAATCATTTTAACGGGTAGATAATTGTAACATCCTAAAAATTTAAGACTAGACTCTTAAACTAATAAATCAAAATAAATGAAAGATGATTTAGATAGTCAAATAATCAAGGAATACTTATACCATTAATGAAATGAAGTTTACAAGGTTAGAAATGAAAATAATAACATTTTAAAAGTTAAAGGCCAAAAGTGTCAAGCTGTCAAAGTGAGTTTGACCAAAGGGTTGACTCATTTAATGGAATGGACTAACAAAGCTATAAATTATATGAGGAAGGAGTACTTATTACGTCAAAACCTAAGTTAAAATCATAAATACTAAGGTTTCGTGGGTTTTGGCCAAAAGATGTAAACTTGAGGGACCAAATGTGAAATTGTTGGAGAAATAAGAGGCAGATCCTCGCTACCTCCTCTTCTAATCATGTTCTTGTGGCCAATAAGTCTTCCATGTCGATTTCTCCATCTTCCTCCATCTATGTTTTATTCCTAGTGAGGAATTAAGCAACCAAGCAAAGAAGAAAAGGAATCAAGGCTTGCAAGGTAAATTCTCATTCCCATTAACCTAGAAATTTATTTTGTAAATTGGATAAAACCCTAATGCCAAGTTTTTTGGGATTCCATTGTTAAGGTTTGGTTTGCTTCTCTCCCTTGAGTGGTCTCCATGATTATAATCTCAATTAAATCGTCCCACTGATGGATTTGATGATTTGGGTAAAAGTCTTCGTGAACCCTAGAAAACCCAAATTAGGAAAATTGAACTTGATGATGAGACTAGATTGTGTTCAATGACCTAGATGATATTTGATTACAACAAATCCACTTGGAATGCTCAAATTTATCCATGATGGTAGAATGTTGCATAAACATGGATTTTAGGTGCTTTTGGGAAAATATGATGACCTCAATGGAGTTTATGTATTTTGGTTTATTTGTTGAGAAAATAAACTTCATAACCATGAATGTATGTTATAGGAATGATTTGAATACAAAAATACGAAGACTTGAATGATCTAAGAAGTGAACGGCATTTATGAATTTATGGAGTATTTGGCCATAAGGGCTTTTTGGGAAATCTATTGATAACTACATAATGGTTGACATCTAAGAAGTGAACGACATTTATGAACATGAATTGACAATCTAGAAATTATATTAGAACATAAACATGAAGGAATGCTAGTGAAGTTCTACCTCTAGTGATTGTTTTGGCCCAAGGGCAATTTAGGAACATAGAATGGAATTGAGGATTCGATAGTTATATTAAGTACTTAAAATGAGATGGGTTGTGGTTTTAAGTACTTGACAACACCCAATGATGTATTAAATGGTTTGGGAATACGTATTAATAGTTAAAGTACCTAGGTTCCATATAAACTTAAGATCTTAACCATTTCATTTGAGTGTTTGTAAGCATTATAAATATAACATTTGGTTGAGGACTTATTAAATTAAGTTATATATTTTGACATGATAAAACGTCCTCAATTAGTGCTTGGAGAGCTTTATAGGTGTTACAAATGGTTACCTACAAGACTAAATCCATCCAAGCAAATTTAAGCCTAAAAAAAGTTAGTTTTAAGGTGTGTTTCATCTGCATCGGGATGCGACCCACGTGGTCAGGCACATGGCCTACGTTTAGGGGTCAGAATGTGCAGCTTGACCAAAATCTAAACTTTAGTATTTTTCTCAAAACATTTAAATAGACTCAAATTTACGCACAGTTTTCACCTACATTCATATTATTACATAAGGAATGAGTTGAAGCAATAAATTTATTAATGTAACCTATGATGTTTTTTTTGCTCATTTGGTTGAACTTTACCTACCTATGATTGAAGCGAGTACGTGTTGAGATTTTTCCCACTTTGGGATAAATGGGAAAATGATTTTTATGATGATGAAATACCAATGCGTAGATAATATCAAATGTTTTGAAATTAAAGTGTTAAATACTTTTGAGAAAGAATGTTTTGAAATGATGCCTTGAAAGCAAAACGTTTTAAAAGTAGAGAATGTTTTAGTAGAACAAATTTTCTGATATGTGAAATGTGTATTTTCAAAGTATATCTTTCTAGTATCATATGTTTTATAAATGATGATATGACTAGTAATAATGTGGAATGTGAAAGCTAAAAAGAAATTAGAAAGGTGTAATGAAAAACTGTCCGGACCCTGATACCTCATAAGAGGCCTAAGAGAAATAAAATGGGATCCCACCCCCCTTCACAATATAGTTGTCCTAGATTAATGATACCATGGTGAATTGATTTTTTCTTTTGACCTTGTCCTTGGTTAATGATACCTTGGTGGGATGATTACTTATATTCACCTTGGCTATAGATGTGATACATAGGTTGAATGATTAGTGCTTTTCACCTTGTCATTGGAAGTATGATACCTTGGGGGATTGGATTTGTTCATTTCACCTTCGCCTCAAAGATGGAAAGATATTAAATCATATGATATGATATGATATGATATGATATGTTAGGTATGAAATGATTTTCATGTATATGCTTTGAAATATTTTTGGTCATAAACCCCTATTACTCACGAGACATTATTTTCTTACTTGTCTCTTTTTAATGTCATGCAGGTTGTACTTAAGGAGAAAAGATGATGGACAGTAGTTAGAAGTTAATAGATAAAGTGCTTATCAAGTTCCTTAATGTTATTAATGTAATTTGTGTTTGCTTCCTATGTTTGTATTGATTCTTAATGGTAACACTTAATGTTATAATTGTAAATGTTTTTGTGGAACCGAGCTTTTATTAAATACGGGTTAATTCCCAATATATATATATATATATATATATATATATATATATATATATATATATATATATATATATATATATATATATATATATATATACATATCAAATAACACTTAACCCAAACATACAAACGAGAACTTTTGTGTTACCATTCCTTCACTGCTAGAGCACTTTCCACTTAGAAGTCTCTCTCCTTCTTCCGCTTTAGTTTTCAATGTGACGCTTTTCAGATCTAAAATCCCAAAATTCAACAACAACGCTTTGCGGATATGTGATTCAGACGACATTTTGTAATCGATGAAGATGACAGTGGTGATAGGGTAACTGATAAATATGACATCGACGCTAGGTTACTGTTGAAAATGGTGACTACTCTACGTCCAAAATCTAAAAAAACTATATTTGTTCATTTGTTTTCTTTATCGTTTCTTGCCGAAAAACCTTATTAGATTTGGGTTGAACGTTTACGACGACGGAGGTGGCCTGACTTGGTGGACACGATCTTCAAACAAAACCTCTAACTGACTTTGTAATACTGATGGGACGAAGTGGTGGGTAGGTAGATGTGATTTTTTGGATAGTTTCAATAAAGGAAAATATAAAAGAAAAAAAAGTAAATAAGTAATTTAATATGGGCCAAGTGTAACAACATAAATTTTCAAACAAAATTTTCATTTTAAAATCGCATACTTTTCGTAACGTAATGTATAAAAAATCTCGTTTACTCAAATTGCAAACACAACTCCATTAATGATCCAGGATCCTCAAAACATAACTCTTTCTCTGGTGTGTACAATCAAGCCGGTGCCGTCCCGCTATCCTGGGAAACCTGAAACACATAACACATAACACAGTAAGCACAAAGCTTAGTGAGTTCCCCAAAATACAACATACAACAAATTCACCACTCGAGGCTATACTCTGTAAGACCCTCCGGTCGATGTGTCTCAGCAGGACCCTCCAGTCCCATAGCTCGTTGGACTCTCTGGTCCAGTCTAGCTCATTGGAACCTCCGGTCCGGTCTGGTTGAGGACCCTCTGGCCTCATAAATCGTTGGACCCTCTGGTCCGGTCTGTAAAAATCCACATGGCATAAATCACAAAGAAATAATGCACAACATAACACATAAGGTAGGATAACATAATACTCAATGTAAGCACATAAGACCTTCCGGTCACACATAACTACCACTCAAGGTAAAGTATATTGAGAAGACTCACCTGACAAGCACCAAGTAAAGACCTCGATCCCGAATCTCGAACTAGCCTCCGCCTAACATAAGGAATGAATATCTCTAAGTGATACTCTAATCACAACTCTAATGACTGAAGGCTATTCTTTCTCTCATTAAATCTTTTGAAGTGGATAAAAGACCATTTTACCCCTCCATGGTCTCTACTAATGTTGACCAAAACCCCAAAGTCAATAGAAGTCAAACTCGAGTCAACAGTCCATGTTTGACCCGACTCGCCGAGTGCACCCTTGCGACTCGTCGAGACCACTTATTTCCCTCAAAAGTCTCATGATAGTCCAACTCAGCTCGTCAAGTTGACCCACAACTCGTCTAGCTATCACATGATTCAGCTCTTCGAGACAAACCCTAACCAACTCGTCGAGTCGTCTCATTGACTCAGCGAGTTCATTTGGACCAAATGTTCATTCAGACGATCTCAAACATATCTATCACTCCAAACACTAGATATATCATCCTAAGGCCCAGTAATCACGTAAGGCTTCGATCTTTACATTCATACATGAGGTTATCGCTCCAAAATGCTAATACATGCCTTTCATGAATGATTAAGCCCAAAAACCCTCTTATGGATGAATAAAGTTGGGACATATATACTCTAAGGACTACACAAGGTCCAGATATGAGGTCTAGACTCCTTGATAACACATGCTACTCAAGAACCCAACCAAAATGACAAAAAGCCCTAAATCTCCATAGATATGAGATCCAACTAAATAGATGAGAAAGATATGAGCTTTTTACCTTCCAGAGAAGCTCTTAGAGAAGAAATGCTAGATCCCATAGCCTCAACCCACTCCTTGCTTGAAGCTCACTCCTCTTCTTCCAAAAAGGTCCATCAAAACACTTGATACAAGCTCAAGGACTCTCTCTTAGCTTCCATGACCGCCTAGGGTTTCACACAGGAGAGTTTAACAGAAGATGAGCCGCAAATGAGACTATAAATGCCTTTAAATAGGTCACAAGCCATAAAGTTTAGCGTTTCCTTTGCCAGCGCTGACTTGGCGAGTCGAAACACAGACTCGTCGAGCCAGCTCATTAATCCTCGTCACCTAACGCGACCCTACTCAACGATTTGAGGCGTCGACTCATCGATTCACCCATGAAACTCATTATAACTATATAAATGATATACCCCGGAACCAGGATGTTACAATTCCCCCCCCCCCCCCCCCACTTAATTTGATTTCGCCATTGAAATCGCTCTTTATCCGCGCATCGCTCGAACCTATAACTCAGAAAGCACCACTGAAAAGGGCCTCATACCCCACCGATATCTCTTCTGTGGACACCTGAATCTAAACAGCAACTCCTAAATCCTGAACAAAACCGACCACTCTACCGCTAACATACCCCCTTTCTGACCTCCCAAAAATCTGGAAGCACTAGTGGCCTGGCCCACCGCTAGACTGCCCACTCAAGATATCACTACGTTATTCACTCCTCAAATAACAAACCCTGATAACTCACTACCCCTCTGATTCTCTCCATACATAAGCCAACAATCGGCTACCAATCACTCATGCCAAACATAGCAACGATCCGAATCACGCCCCAAGAAACGGAAGGGTTCACAACCTAACAGGGCACATCCACTGAACTGCCATCAGAACCCATCCGAACAATGAATTCTCAACACTCTGCCCTCAGACACAAGAGAATAATCATGCTTGCTCAGAAGTGTCCTCGGACATCTAAATATCATAAGTCTCAGCTCCATTTCTCATATCCCTTTTTAACACTGTGCACCAGGTCTAATCTCGACCCAACAGATGAACCTCAAAGGTTATCCATTGCATTATCCTAACCGTCTTAATGGTTTCCTTCTCACAATAACTACATCGGCCCATTGTGACATGCAAGTCACGATGTTCACCTAACCCCAAGCAAATGTTACACTCCCAACTGAAGATCGACTCAACCCTGACCTCTATCGTTTACTGCTCAAAGTTCCATGCATCTCGCGGAACATCCTGTACCCGAGTATTGACCTACACAGGTCTAAGACTTTAGATGATAAACAATACCCCTCAACATGGAACCCATCTCAGAGTCCAGAATCTCATCTCGCCTACCCAACGCACCACCAGAGCCAAATTCAAACTCGAAAGTTTGGTCTGATCCAGAGTTGGAACCACTCGACCCAATGAAGCACTCAACTCATGACTCATGATCTGCAACCCATGCGTACCCCACGTATCCACTTCCCTTTGGTTGCGAAACCACTACTCAATTCAGAATATAACGACTCCCAAAAAATATGGAGACCCCAGTCTCGCCCCTGGTTTGACCACCAGGCTCCCACAAACTCAAATATTAGGGCTACCCAAGCCTAAAACTCTTCTGCGTCATGCTCTGATCAGATATTACTTCATCACAACATTCTCTCGCTGACTAGTGGGTACTACGGCTCCCCGCAGCGTCACAACGACCTCTCACTGAATGGTGAATACTACGGCTCCCCGTAGCATCACCACAACCTCTCACTAAGTAGTGAGTACTATGGCTCCTCGTAGCATCACCACAACCTCTCACTAAATAGTTAGTACTATGGATCCCCATAGTATCGTCATAACCCTCACTGAATAGTGAGTACTACGGCTCCCCGTAGTATCACCACAACCCTCACTGAATAGTGAGTACTACAGCTCCCCGTAGTATCACCATAACCCTCACTGAATAGTGAGTACTACGTCTCCCTTTAGTATCACCACAACCCTTTTCACTAACTCATTGAAACTGAAGCTACCTATAGTCTTACCGCACTTCCTATAACCACTTCACAATCTCACCCTCAGCTCGATGCCACCCTGCGATCATTAACTCATGCCCTGCGTACCAATCAAAGATAGGTGTACACACTTACCCAAATTATGCATTGCTATTTTTAACGACATCCACCATAACAAAACGCCTTTCCCTGATGCAATCCACATTCTCGAATAATCTCACTTAACATCAATTAGCCGAAGTGCTCCCACCGGAACTATAGATACTTGCTACACCACTTGCCAGCTATCAACTGAGTACTCAAACTAATCTGGAAATAAGGACATCATACTCGGATACCTCGGTATACCAACACAGAATCTCATGATGCTTTGCCCAAACCATTGATCCCATACTCACGACACCGTACTTGGATACTGCATTGCTCTTTCGGATTCTCTCAACTGATCCTACTCTCTCACCACTAGAACCTCAGAGAATGCCATCCCCCAATTTGAAACACAGAGGCATCGTCAATGGCTCCGAACATGCTGACGAAAACCCGAAGCTCCCCCTCTACTGGTCACCACCAATACGGAACTACTCATATCGGCCTTAAAATTGATTGGCAAATCAACTGCTGCCCTTCCAGGGGTATAGATCACAATCTATACCTTCACTTGAAAATCACAGCTATGGCATCCGCAATCCAGCGATTCGATTGCACTAGAACTCGACATATGCTAATTCTGGAAATCACAGGTCACAATGAATTTTTCCCAATCCACGGCCACCTGTCGTGGATCCATTCATCCTTTCTTAAACACAAACTCTTACATCTTCCTGTCTAGCACCTCAGATTCCCATAACCATTCCTCTGACTGCACACGAATGGATCGCTGATCCTCTAACTGGAGAACCAGTTCTCCCCCACTCAGGGTTTGAACAATCATTAATTGGCACATCTGTGGTCTACTCAGTATATTTTCTCACCAGTCACGTCATACTTGACTCTTAAACGTGTTTCGCAATCATGCCAGGGCCTTCCCAAAGGACACCAAACAATCTCCAATATCCCGTTCCTGACAAAATCTTGGAATCCTCTACACATGACTGCATCTAGCCACCTTGAAGACTCATACTGACATACCATCGGAAACCCCACTATTCTGAATCCAATCTATCTCAAATCCAGAAATAGTGCCCTGCCACGCACTTCGACTCTAGCTCATCGATCCACCTCCCAAAACGGGAATGATCATAAAAGCACAGACATCATTCTCATTAATGATACACCATGTAGACCACGAGGGCCACTACCTCGATATACTCCTTTTAACCACTGGAAATTACTAATACAATTACCTTTACCTCAACAAGGCACATCTTTGCTCTCATCCGTCTTAGTCCCACTAATGAATCTCTCTCTCTATCTCTCTCTCTCTCTCTCTTGGCATAAGAATACCTCGCAGCCAACAAATTGCCCAAATATTTTGGTGATAAGGTCACCACGCTTGCTACCCCACGGGGTTTACCTTCAACTCTAAACCAGAAGCTCTATATCTCTCTTGCTTCCCGCAGAACACTGAAATAGCACCACTCATGTCATAGAAAGTGACATCTCCACTATCGGCTGGTCGCTCAGCCCAGACCGTATTCTCCCACAACGCACCATCCCTACTATCACACCCCCAAACCTGACCGGCGGAAACGTTCAGGGGCGGATGACTTCATGTGGTAACGTAACAAATGAATACATAGTAAAGAAAGCAATACAACCATCATATATATAATTGTAAGTTTACATTTGTCAAAAGTTACATGTTCAAAACCAATTACAATATGATGTCAAAATATGAGATTAAACTGGCGCCGCAGCATCTCTTCTTCAAAAGCATATTAGTACCTGAAATTACTGAATCCCTGGTACATACAAGTAATTTTGAAAGAGTAGATCAGCATTTAAGCTGGTGAATTTCATAAGTATTTAAGTGACAATGTTTGAATGAAATGAAATGTTTTATCTTTGTTTGTTTGTGTTTAGAAAATCCTATTGACTCTGAATGCCTATACACAACGTTCTTCAGGCGTTGGAATGTTATGACGTTTGTCACCCCAAACGGTGGACTGCAGCTAACAGTCAGGGCGCGGGTTGTCAAGACCGTATAGATCTATACACAAACACCATGCTCCCCCTCCAAGGGATTCTGGTATATAATACAGGACTTGAAATGTGTACTCGAACGTACATGAAGTTAGTGTCTCACAAATCCGTGGTATAAAAACAGATCTACTTGTTAAAATGTTACGTTTGTTCTTGTATACGAAAGTAAACTTCTTGAAGTATATGTTTCTAGTACATAAGAGTTAGAAATCTGTTCGTAAAACTATACCTATTATAGTTTCCAAAAAGCGTGTCTTGTTTGTTTAGAAATATTGAGAAAAGGAATCACTTGTTTATGAAAGTATAGATTTTTGGTGTAGAGTCTAGGATAGACAAGAAAAATCTAAGAACAGTTTAGTTTATACATGCATTACAACAACATTATATTTTAAAAGGTAAAATGCTATTGTGACATATGTTATATATATATATATATATATATATATATATATATATATATATATATATATATATATATATAAGTTCTTTTAAATGTTTATAAATCGCATGTGATTTGAATATATAACAGTATATAAAAGAGTTTCTTTATGTAACACACGATAATACTCGTGTGTTTTACTTGTAATTCCCCCCTTGAAAGCATATAAAAGTATTTAGAATAATTAAAACGGTTGATTAAGGGGTATGAAACTCACTTGAAAGTTTGAAGATAGCGAGATGGAAAATCGGGCAGAGTTTCGTCTCGGGAAACGGATTTTCCTCGGGATTTTCGGGAATCTCGGGAGTAAAATCGACCTTCGGGACTTGAGCCAAAAAGACCAGAGCTTCGGGTTTGAACGGACACGGAAAACGAGGCAAAGTTGAGAGAGAGAGAGAGAAGAGAAATGAGCCCTTTCTTTGGAAACCCTCGCATCCTATTTATAGTAAGGCTGGTCTGCCTCGGTACGCGGGGCGTACGCTCGTACGCAGCGCGTACGCGTACGTCATGCATGACTGAAGCCTCGACTGCCTCGGTTCGGATGGGACGGGTTGCTGGGTATGCGGGTCGGATGGGACGTCGGGTCGGATGGGACGTCGGGTCGGATGGGTCGGGGCTTCGGACGGGTCGAACGGGTCGGTTTCCTTCGGATAGCGCGACGTGGACGATCAGAGGCCAATCCTCTCGGTTACGCGGGGCGTACAGGAGTACGCAGCGCGTACCTCGGAAGAGGACGCTGACTCCCTTTTGGATAATATCCGAATTTTAAATAAAATAAATAATTAATTTATTTAATAAACTTCAAAAATTCATATCTTCTTCATACGAACTTCGTTTTCGATGGTCTTTATATGCTCGCGTAGGTGAGACTACGCTCTACAACTTTCGTTTAGACTCCGTCGGCAAATTCCAAAATTATTTTTTTTATTATTTATTAAAAATCCATCGTGTTTAAGAAATTTCTTAGAAAATTCATAACTTCTTTATCTGATGTCGGTTTTTGCCAGACTTTTTACCGCTGGAATACCATTGTCGAGACCTTCGATTCTCGTTTAGGTCATTCCGGCCAAAAGTCGCTTGATCTCCGATTCGAGTTTTTAGTTGTCTGCTGCTAAGCCGAACTTGGAAAAATCATAACTTCACTATATGAATTCGGATTTGGGCGTTCTTTTTACGTACGATCATGGTTCAAAGACATTTAATCATAGAAGGAAATTAAGTGCAACTTACTTATACATTTTATTATGAAAGTAACTTTTTATTATTCAAAAGTGGTTACAATACTTGACCCATTTTGGTCGTTACAAAGAGTTGAAATATCGGGTTGTCACATCATCCCCCCGTTAGAGAGAATTTCGTCCCGAAATTTAAAGTAGTAAAGATACTAGTGAACATGAAAGAGATGAGGGTACTTTTGTTTCATCTGATCTTCGCGTTCCCATGTGAATTCGGGTCCCCGCTTGGCGTTCCAGCGAATCTTCACGATGGGTATGCGACTTTGTTTTGTTTGCTTGACCTCTCGGTCCATGATTTCTACTGGTTCTTCCACAAAGTTGAGGCTCTCGTTGATCTCGATCTCGTCGAGTGGAATAACAAGAGTCTCGTCGGACAGACACTTTTTCAAGTTTGAGACGTGGAAGGTTGGATGGATGTTACTAAGTTCGCGCGGTAGGTTAAGCTTGTAAGCCACAGGGCCGATTCTGGCAAGAATCTCGAAAGGCCCTATGTATCTTGGATTTAGTTTCCCACGCTTTCCAAATCGTATTAAACCCTTCCATGGTGAGACCTTTAACAAGACGTGGTCTCCTACCTGGAATTCCAAAGGTTTTCTCCTTTGGTCAGCGTAGCTTTTCTGTCGGTCTCTTGAGGCTTTCAATCGTTCACGAATTTGAACGATCTTCTCTGTTGTTTCACGTATGATCTCCGGACCTGTGAGAGTGCTTTCCGGAACTCTTCCTCTAGCTAACTGGGTATCGCCAACTTCAGTCCAGCACAGAGGGGATTTGCACTTTCGACCATAGAGGGCTTCAAACGGAGCAGCCTTTATGCTTGTATGATAACTATTGTTGTATGAAAATTCGACAAGGGGTAAATGAATATCCCATGCCTTTCCAAAGTCAATCACGCAGGCTCTCAGCATGTCTTCTAAATTTGTATTGTTCTCTCACTTTGTCCGTCTGTCTGTGGGTGGTAGGCTGTACTCATGTCTAGCCTAGTTCCCAGGGAACTTTGTAGGGACTGCCAGAATCTTGAAGTGAATCTACTATCTCGATCGGAGATAATGGATATCGGAACACCATGCAGTCGCACTACTTCCCTTAAGTAAGTTCTTGTAAGCTTCTCCATTTTGTCAGTCTCCTTGATGGGTAGGAAATGTGCGGATTTGGTCAATCTGTCGACAATGACCCATATGGTATCGAGTCCACCTGTCGTCTTGGGTAACTTGGTTATGAAGTCCATAGTAATCCGCTCCTATTTCCATTCCGGTATCTCTGGTTGTTGTAGTAGTCCTGACGGTTTCTGATACTCGACCTTAACCTTAGCGCAAGTAAGACATTTACTCACGAAGGTAGCAATTTCTGCTTTCATGTTAGGCCACCAGTATAGTTTCTTAAGATCCAGATACGTTTTATCTGAACCCGGGTGAACGGAATATCTTGAATTGTGAGCCTCGGTCATGACTACGTTTCTGAAACCACCATGATTTGGGGTCCAGATTCGGTCCATGAGATAGTAGGCTCCGCCACCCTTGACTTCTAAATTCTTCTCCATTCCTCGCAGGGATTCACCCGCCACATTTTCAGTTTGCAAAGCTTCCATTTGTGCTTCCTTAATTTGTGTGGATAGGTGGGAATGGATAGTCATGGTCAGAGATTTGACCCTCCGACCAGTGTATTCCTTTCGACTGAGGGCGTCGGCTACTACGTTGGCCTTGCCAGGATGATAACGAATTTCGCATTCGTAGTCATTCAGTAACTCAACCCATCGTCGTTGTCGCATGTTGAGTTCCTTCTGATCGAAAATGTGTTGAAGGCTCTTGTGATCGGTGAAAATAGTACTCTTTGTTCCGTATAAGTAGTGCCTCCAGATCTTCAGAGCAAATACCACTACTCCTAACTCGAGGTCGTGTGTCGTATAGTTCACTTCGTGTGTCTTAAGCTGTCGGGAGGCATAAGCGATAACCTTCCCTCTCTGCATAAGAACACAACCAAGTCCTTGATTTGAAGCATCGCAATACACTACGAAGTCTTCTATCCCTTCGGGGAGGGATAGTATCGGTGCGGTGCACAAGGCCTGTTTTAGTGTCTGGAATGCCTTCTCTTGTTTCGCTTCCCAGTCAAAGGCCACTCCTTTCTGGGTTAATGAAGTAAGAGGTTTCGCAATGCTCGAAAAGTTCTTTATGAATCTGCGATAGTAGCCAGCTAGACCTAGAAATTGACGAATTTCTGTAGGTGTCTTTGGTGCCGACCAGTTCTCAATAGCCTTAATTTTGGAGGGGTCCACGTGTATACCTTTCTCGCTAACAACGTGACCTAAAAATTCGACTCTTCGAATCCAAAATTCGCATTTAGAGAACTTCGCATAGAGTTTCTCCGTTCGCAGTGTTTCTAGGACTTTTCGTAGGTGTTGGCTATGCTCTTCCTCACTTCGAGAGTAGATAAGTATATCATCGATAAAGACGATGACGAACTGATCCAAGTAAGGGCGGCATACCCTATTCATTAGGTCCATAAATACTGCTGGTGCATTGGTTAATCCGAACGGCATCACCACGAATTCGTAGTGTCCATAACGAGTTCGGAAAGCTGTCTTTGGAATGTCCCCCTCTAGAACTCGTAATTGGTGATATCCGGATCGCAGGTCTATTTTGGAGAAGTAGTTCGCCCCTTGAAGTTGATCGAATAGGTCGTCAATACGGGGTAGAGGATAGCGGTTCTTGACAGTAAGTTTGTTCAGCTCTCTGTAGTCGATGCACATACGGAACGATCCGTCTTTCTTCTTTACAAACAAGACCGGTGCTCCCCAAGGTGAGAAACTTGGTCTTATGAATCCTTTGTGAAGGAGTTCATTAAGTTGATTGGAAAGTTCCTGCATCTCTGCTGGTGCAAGACGATAAGGCGACTTCGCTACTGGGGTAGCTCCTGGAATTAAGTCGATTCTGAACTCGACTTGGCGTTGCGGTGGTAATCCTGGTAGTTCTTCTGGAAAGATATCGGGAAAGTCGCGTACTACCGAGATGCTCTTGATGTCCTTCAGTTCTTGACTTGTATCGACGATGTGCGCTAGGAATGCTCGACAATCCTTCCGCAAGCACTTTCGAGCTTGGATGCACGAAATGATGCGAAGGTTTGTACTAGATTTGTCACCGTAGACAACTAATGTTTCGTTGTTAGGGAGGTTAAGACGGACTGCTTTCTCAAAGCACATGATGTCGGCGCGAAGAAGACTCAACCAATCCATGCCGACTATGACGTCGAAACTTTTAATTTGAACCGGCATGAGATTGATTGGGAAAGAATGGCCGTCTAATGTTAACGTACAGCTCATGTATATGCAATTTGTGTTTTCAGTTTTTCCATTGGCCATCTCTACAGTGAATGATTTTTCTAACTTGCTAGGTTTAGGTTTAAGTAAATGAATAAAGTTTTGACTCACGAAGCTTCTCTCCGCTCCACTATCGAATAATATGCATGCGTATGAATTATCGAGAAGGAACGTACCAGCAACTATAGTTGGGTCAGCTACAGCTTCGTCATGGCCTATTGCCAAAACTCGTCCTATACCTCCGGTGCCTGCTGCCTTAGGACAGTTTCTCTTGTAGTGGCCCACCTCGCCACAACCGTAGCAAGCCTGCCCTACACCCGCACCGGGAACTTGAGTGATCGGCTTTGCGGGTTCCTTGCAGAAACGGGCTGTGTGTCCTTTCCTGCTGCAGTTGGTGCACTGCATATCTCGACAAGGTTTATGGTGGTGGTAATTGCATTTGGTGCATTTTGGGAGGTTACCTATATAAGGCTTTGTTGGGTAGGTATTTGTAGGGGCTGTAGATGGTACAGTGGCAGCATTTACTGACACCAATTGTTTCTTTGTGGATTCTTGGTAAGATCCACCCTTCCCTTTAATCCACGCTCTCTTCCTGCCATTGTTGTTGTTGTTGCTGTTGTGGTTGTAGTTGTTGTTGTTGTTGTTGTTGTTGTTGTTGTTGTTTCCTTTCTGTGGTGCTGGTGCAGAAGTGGTTGAGTTCTGATGACCTCCGTAGTCGATCAGAGATTGTGCCAGTTCCTTAGCACTTTCAAAGGTGTTAGGTTTAGAAGCTAACACGCTTGATCGCATTTGGGGCGTCAGTCCCCAGATGTACCTTTCTATCTTCTTGCTCTCGGGAGCAATCATATCTGGACAAAGGATTGCCAGTTCGCAGAATCTGTTGGTATAAGTAGCGATGTCGGTACCCACCATTCCGAGAGTCCATAGCTCGTGTTCAAGCTTTTGAATCTCTCCCCGTGGGCAGTATTCTCTCATCATCATGGCCTTCAAGCTCTCCTAGCTTATGGAGTTTGCCACGATTAGGGTAAGTACTTTAACGTGGCCATTCCACCAAGTTAAAGCTTTATCGAGAAGGGTGAAAGTTGCAAATTTGACCTTGCTGTGCTCGGGGCAGGAGCAGATTTCAAAGACTGCCTCCGTCCTTTCAATCTACTGCCTCAGGGCCATCACACCACCAGTACCATAAAACATTCGGGGCTTGGCATTAGTGAAGTCCTTATAGGTGCATTCTCGAGGTGGTCCATGACTCTCGCCATGGTTGGATAGGTGTGTGCCGGATCCCGAGCCATTAGTACCCGAGTTATTGATCTGCGACATGGCAGCTGCTACCGCTGCGGTGACTGCTGCTTGAAACATAACAGCATCAAATTGGGGTGGTGGAGGTGGTGGTGGTATAGGTGCTTCCTCACCGTTGTTTCGCCTCGGATTCCTACGCGGAGGCATCCTTCAACTATAGATTGAAAAGACAAGGATAAGAATTTCATAGAATGGAAAAATGTATGTGTCTCATGAACTAAATCGCTATAGATCAACAACAGATGATAGTATGAGTCTTAAAATAGAAGAATGAAAGTTATTTGTAAGACTGAAGGTATGAAACAAGTATTTGGGTTCACAAAGACCATTCAAGGTTCGAACGAAATACTTAACATAGTAGTAATAGTGCCACTTATATTAATATAAAAGTTGTTACAACGATCACGAAAATTTGACCCCTAACAGGGTCTCCGATTACAAAGTTCGAGAAATTTAAAGACTTTTAGCCGATGTCCTAAGCTATAACAAAATTTGAGTCCTAGACAAGCACTACTTGCGTCGAAGGTTGCGCTTGGAGCTTGACTCCGCATCTGATTGCTTTGACTCCATTAGACGCCTATCGAAAGCGGCTTGTTGTTCCCTTAGTTCGGCGAGGGCTGCAATCATTTGCGCTTCAAACGCTTCAGCTTGGAATTGGGCGTTGTCTTGCATCTTGTCTAGCCTACGGATGTCAGAAGTGTGAACCTGCACTTCCACGTTGATATCCCGGAGTCGACTAGCTTGTACTCCAGACTGATAGGACTGATTGGCTAATTTACCCACCATTACCGGGAGTGCTCGATCAGCCGAACCTCCGCCGCGGACATCATAGAAGTCTCGGCACATGCCGTAGGGAGGGCGTAGGTTTTGCTGTTGGCTCCAATGGTGGAGGTGACTTCCGCAGACGGGAGTCGGTCCTTGAAAGTTCCTTACGAAGACGGGAGGCTGAATGGGTGGTGGATCGATAACTTCCGGCTCTGAGTCGGTACCGGAGTCATCACCCACTTCTATGGGTTCCTCGTCCTCTTCGGGATCATCTTCGATCCATCCTCCGTTGCCTTGGTTGGGAAAGTAGGGGTCGCCAGGGTGGTGAAATCCAGCCATTTGACTGTACGAGAAATAGGGTTATAAGAATTGGGTAAAGTCGGAACATGTAAAACATGTAAGTTAAACTAGTTTAGATAGCAAATACTCCTATAGTATTTAAGTTCTTGTGTTTGATTCTTGTAATGGTTTGGTAAGTTTTGACTTGTTGCTTACTACGATCATTCCTCGATATACGTTGGTCCAATCTTGGGCAAATATAGTTGATCACGCTATATTTGTCCACAATCTATTACATATATCGAGTCTCAATCGTAGTGTCAACTTGTCTAAATACTTGTATAGTTGTATAACATGAAAATAGTTTGTGGTATGCATGTAATTGTACTTAAATGAACTATCAATTTAAGTTGAACGAAATGCTGCTTAAGTGTAAAAAGAAAATTTGTTTCGTCAGAGAGTATTAGTCCCTTAAGCATTTATAGTTTGTATATCTTATGTGGTTCGATATACTTAGTTCACTATAAACATTGCTCTGATACCAATCTGTCACACCCCCAAACCTGAACGGCGGAAACGTTCGGGGGCGGATGACTTCATGTGGTAACGTAACAAATGAATACATAGTAAAGAAAGCAATACAACCATCATATATATAATTGTAAGTTTACATTTGTCAAAAGTTACATGTTCAAAACCAATTACAATATGATGTCAAAATATAAGATTAAACTGGCACCGCAGCATCTCTTCTTCAAAAGCATATTAGTACCTGAAATTACTGAATCCCTGGGACATACAAGTAATTTTGAAAGAGTAGATCAGCATTTAAGCTGGTGAATTTCATAAGTATTTAAGTGACAATGTTTGAATGAAATGAAATGTTTTATCTTTGTTTGTTTGTGTTTAGAAAATCCTATATTTTCTACTAGTATAAAAGTAGCCTTCACTCAAGGCCAATGTTTGTTTCCAAAAGGTATGTAAATGTAGAATAACCAATGAGTTTGAAAAACCTTGTAAATCAATGAATTTTTAATACCCCTTGTGAGTTTTATAACCATACTATTGACTCTGAATGCCTATACACAACGTTCTTCAGGCGTTGGAATGTTATGACGTTTGTCACCCCAAACGGTGGACTGCAGCTAACAGTCAGGGCGCGGGTTGTCAAGCCCGTATAGATCTATACACAAACACCATGCTCCCCCTCCAAGGGATTCTGGTATATAATACAGGACTTGAAATGTGTACTCGAACGTACATGAAGTTAGTGTCTCACAAATCCGTGGTATAAAAACAGATCTACTTGTTAAAATGTTACGTTTGTTCTTGTATACGAAAGTAAACTTCTTGAAGTATATGTTTCTAGTACATAAGAGTTAGAAATCTGTTCGTAAAACTATACCTATTATAGTTTCCAAAAAGCGTGTCTTGTTTGTTTAGAAATATTGAGAAAAGGAATCACTTGTTTATGAAAGTATAGATTTTTGGTGTAGAGTCTAGGATAGACAAGAAAAATCTAAGAACAGTTTAGTTTATACATGCATTACAACAACATTATATTTTAAAAGGTAAAATGCTATTGTGACATATGTTATATATATATATAAAAGTTCTTTTAAATGTTTATAAATCGCATGTGATTTGAATATATAACAGTATATAAAAGAGTTTCTTTATGTAACACACGATAATACTCGTGTGTTTTACTTGTAATTCCCCCTTTGAAAGCATATAAAAGTATTTAGAATAATTAAAACGGTTGATTAAGGGGTATGAAACTCACTTGAAAGATTGAAGATAGCGAGATGGAAAACCGGGCAGAGTTTCGTCTCGGGAAACGGATTTTCCTCGGGATTCTCGGGAATCTCGGGAGTAAAATCGACCTTCGGGACTTGAGCCAAAAAGACCAGAGCTTCGGGTTTGAACGGACACGGAAAACGAGGCAAAGTTGAGAGAGAGAGAAGAGAAATGAGCCCTTTCTTTGGAAACCCTCGCATCCTATTTATAGTAAGGCTGGTCTGCCTCGGTACGCGGGGCGTACGCTCGGACGCAGCGCGTATGCGTACGTCATGCATGACCGAAGCCTGGACTGCCTCGGTTCGGATGGGACGGGTTGCTGGGTACGCGGGTCGGATGGGACGTCGGGTCGGATGGGACGTCGGGTCGGATGGGACGTCGGGTCGGATGGGACGTCGGGTCGGACGGGTCGGGGCTTCGGACGGGTCGGACGGGTCGGTTTCCTTCGGATAGCGCGACGTGGACGATCAGAGGCCAATCCTCTCAGTTACGCGGGGCGTACAGGAGTACACAGCTCGTACCTCGGATGAGGACGCTGACTCCCCTTCGGATAATATCCGAATTTTGAATAAAATAAATAATTAATTTATTTAATAAACTTCAAAAATTCATATCTTCTTCATACGAACTCCGTTTTCGATGGTCTTTATATCCTCGCGTAGGTGAGACTACGCTCTACAACTTTCATTTAGACTCCATCGGCAAATTCCAAAATTATTTTTTTTATTATTTATTAAAAATCCATCGTGTTTAAGAAATTTCTTAGAAAATTCATAACTTCTTTATCTGATGTCGGTTTTTGCCAGACTTTTTACCGCTGGAATACCATTGTCGAGACCTTCGATTCTCGTTTAGGTCATTCCGGCCAAAAGTCGCTCGATCTCCGATTCGAGTTTTTAGTTGTCTGCTGCTAAGCCGAACTTGGAAAAATCATAACTTCGCTATATGAAGTCGGATTTGGGCGTTCTTTTTACGTACGATCATGGTTTAAAGACATTTAATCATAGAAGGAAATTAAGTGGAACTTACTTATACATTTTAATATGAAAGTAACTTTTTATTATTCAGAAGTGGCTACAATACTTGACCCATTTTGGTCGTTACAAAGAGTTGAAATATCGGGTTGTCACACTTACTCATCCTTGAGTCTTGCAACTCCAACTGGCATCTCACCAACAATTCCTCGGAGCTAGCTCAATTTCCCTTTCAAGGGATGATCCACTAAAACTCGTTCATCATGGCCCTCTGGCCCCATCCTCTTTCACATATGATCTCAGTCTAGAAAATCACCACAGAATAACCAGTAAAACCAAAAGCACTAACTGCCACATGTCCTGGTACTCAAACCAGGTAACCACCTCTCGATCTACTATGAATCATGGTACCCGAACCATGTTATCTCCTCTTAATCTGCTATGAATCATGGTACTCGAACCGTGTTCCCTCTTCTCAATCTGCCTCAAATCATGATACTCGAACCATGACATCACCTCTCGATCTACTACAAATCATGGTACTCGAATCATGACATCACCTCTCGATCTGCTACAAATCATGGTACTCGAACCATGACATCACCTCCTGATCTGCTACAAATCATGGTACTCGAACCATGACATCACCTCTCGATCTGCTACAAATCATGGTACTCGAACCATGACATCACATCTCGATCCGCTACAAATCATGGTACTCGAACCATGACATCACCTCTCGATCTGCTACAAATCATGGTACTCAAACCATGACATCACCTCTCAATCTGCTACAAATCATGGTACTCGAACCATGACATCACCTCTTGATCTACTACTTAGATCCTCCGAAATACTCCCTACATCAAGTATGGGTCCTCTGCTTTCAGTAGTACGACCCCATACTACCTTCCACATCTACCGATACTCTCCACATGGACCATCCCATAGTCCCTAAGTAGCTGCTCAACCTTCTCAATCACCAATCCCGACACGCGTGCTCGCTTCATAGCGAAACGCTCTACTCTGCCAGCATACTCATATGACTAAGGTCACTTCCTAGTTTCTCACACTTCTCTGCCATCAGCTGCTGAGAAACTCCTTATGGTGCCAGTCATCTACCTCCTCAATATCGTCACATTCACTTGGTAGCTGACTCTTACCATCGGGAGTTCCACAAAGCACGAAGCAAGCAGTATTCAGACATTGAATAAACATGCAAAACCGACTCTAGGTGATAACTCCACTTGCTCTACTCATACTCAAAGGATATCACCGAACTCAGCAACTCTACCCCTCGCGGGTAGCTAACTACTCTCTCGATAGGCTCCACAAATGCTCATCTAGGTATCTCTCCTAGATTACTCCTCTACTCATCCCTCTCTATAAGGATTCCTTTTGGATACTCTTACTCAGCGCATGCTCGAAAGCACATCACAGATAACAACAACTCCTAGGCTAAGGCATCACAAATCAAGCCACTCTAGTCCTGAAATGTGAAATACCTAGCCTATCTCTAGCATGCATAATACCTCATAACATATCTCATAATACAAAAGTAAGGGTATTTTGGGAAATCGCCGTTTGGGCTCTGGCTGATTGTACACACTGCTCTTAATCGTTTTCTCTTAGAAACTCTTGTTCACTCTAGAAAAATTATTTCTTTGAAATTTTTTCTCAAATCCTCAGTTTGAGTCCAGATTTACCCGAAGGTGCATCCGAATCCCTCAAACCAAGGCTTTGATACCAACTTGTAACAACGTAAATTTTCAAACAAATTTTTCATTTTAAAATCGCATACTTTTCATAACATAATGTATAAAAAATCTCGTTTACTTAAATTACAATAACAACTCCGTTAATGATCCAGAATCCTCAAAACATAACTCTTTCTCTGGTGTGTACAATCAAAGCGGTGCCATCCAGCGATCCTGGGAAACTTGAAACACATAACACAGAACACGGTAAGCACAAAGCTTTGTGAGTTCCCCAAAATACCACATACAACAAATTCGCCACTCGAGGCTATACTGTGTAAGACCCTCCGGTCGATGTGTCTCAATGGGACCCTCCAGTCCCATAACTCGTTGAACCCTCTGGTCCGGTCTAGCTCATTAGACCCTCCGGTCCGGTCTGGTTGAGGACCCTCTGGCCTCATAAATCGTTGGACCCTGTGGTCCAGTTTGGAAAACTCTGCATGGCATAAATCACAATGAAATAATGCACATCATAACACATAAGGCAGGATAACATAATACTCAATGTAAGCACATAAGACCTTCCGGTCACACATAACTACCACTCAAGGTAAAGTATAGTGAGAAGACTCACCTGACAAGCACCAAGTAAAGACCTCGCTCCCGAATCTCGTACTAGCCTCCGCCTAACACAAGGAATGAATATCTCTAAGTGATACTCTAATCACAAATCTAATGAGCGAAGGCTATTCTTTCTTTCATTAACTCTTTTGAAGTGGATAAAAGACCATTTTACCCCTCCATGGTCTCTACTGCTCATGATGACCAAAACCCCAAAGTCAACAGAAGTCAAACTCGAGTCAACAGTCTATGTTTGACCCGACTCGTCGAGTGCACCCTTACGACTCGTCAAGTCCACTTATTTTCCTCAGAATTCTTGTGACAGTCCAACTCAGCTCGTCGAGTTGACCCCCAACTCGTCGAGCTATCGCATGATTCAGCTCTTCGGGACAAACCCTAACCAACTCGTCGAGTTGGCTCATTGAGTCGACGAGTTCATTTGGACCAAATGTTCATTCAGACGATCTCAAACAGATCTATCACTCCAAACACTAGATCTATCATTCAAGTAGGTGATACACTGAACATCGATCCACTGAACCATACTCATAAAACAATCAGACACTAGAAGATCTAAGTCCACCCGATTCCACACCTCCCAAGCCAAAAGCACTTTAAAAACAAATGTATCACATCTTCAACTTTCTCAACATACATTTAACACAATAATGAATCTAGATTAATACCTCGTCTATCTAAATTGGCACATGTAGGAATAAGATTGATCATAATTCTCCAAATAAAGACATTAATCTTTATTAGAATTGACCTATTCCATCAAGTAACGATAGCATCCATCAAATCTAACATATCTCACAAGATAACTCCAGAAGAATCTAGATCCTACCCCCAAGAATCAGGTCTTGAGGTCACCTGAATCGACTGCATCAAAGGCAACTAATTCAACAGTTGAGAAGCCATAATATCACATGTAATATGTAAGTGCCAAGTAAATATCCAAGTCTACAAACTCCAGAAGGCATAAAAACCTTGTTGGTTATCAGATTGCACACCGAATCAGGCCCGACCTTTAGTGGAGTAAGGTATGCAACCGCCCAAAACCAAAAAAATATAGGGACCCCAATTCACCCAAAAAAAATAGGGCCTTAGAAAATCAAATTATTATTATTATTATTATTATTATTATTATTATTATTATTATTATTATTATTATTATTATTATTATTATTATTATTATTATTATTATTATTATCATCATCATTATTATTATTATTATTATTATAATTTGATTATTATTATTATTATTATTATTATTATTATTATTATTATTTTTAAATATCGTTATCATAGATATATAAAACTGTTATTAATATCATTTTTGTGTATCTATGTATATAATATGAATACGTTCAACCTTACACAAATATCGTCATTTTCATGCATTCTCACTAATTTTTATTCAATTTTATCGTTTTTCACTCATTTTCATTTTTACAGAATACGACTCAATAAACATTCTGACAAAATGAGAATAATAATAAAAAAGTCTATAATAACCTTATATATGATTTAATTATTGAGAATATGTGATAATGACAATAGTTATGTAAGAATGAGCGTATTCATATTATCAAACAACATATTTTCTTTGTCATTCTCACAGAATAACAATGTCCACATATCTGTACAATAGATGTCAATCCACATTTGAACCTAGCTCTCTCACTCTCTCTCACTCTCTCTCTCTCTCTCTCTCTCTCTATATATATATATATATATATATATATATATATATATATGTCATTAAATACAAAAATGATATTAATAACAGTTTTATATATCTATGATAACCATATTTCATAATAATAATAATAATAATAATAATAATAATAATAATAATAATAATAATAATAATAATAATAATAATAATAGTTTGATTTTCTGTAGCATCATACATCAAAACACGTAGAAGGATGAAAATGTCAAACTTCTGGGGAAAGAAGGAGCAAAATGGCATAATATGATGCAGTATATCAAAGTCTATGAGCATTTAATGGTATGTCAACTCTCATATTACGTCTTCATGAACATACAAATTGGAAACCAACATAAAAATGAGTCACAAAAAATTTAGTATATCGAAATCTATGAATTTCTGCTAGAACTGGAACTGATCTTAGATGTACCCAAGAGCTGATCCAGCAAATAAGATCCTAAATCCTCAAAAACCACAGGAATTTTTTGAGAGTCTTGATTCTTATTGCACCGAAATGAACCTAACCTTCGATGCATGTCGCTCCTCTCGCACCTTCGGACCCGAGACCCTCCCTTCGGACCCAAGCCTTCCCTTCGGTTCCTCCTTCTCCCTTCTCTCAGTTCTCACCTCCTAAGGACCGAACCTCGCAGGTTCGCTTCTACTGTCCAGTTTTCGACCACTTTCGCTTCTTAAGCCCGTTTTTGACGTTTTTGACCGGGATTTTTCACCAGATTCATATTTTTATAATTTTAAACTCACTAAACTCATATTTTATTCATTTCTCAAGGATTTATTATTTATAAATCATTATTTTACATTAAGAAGAGTATCCTACACCACAAGTGGGTCAAGTGTGCCCACTTGTCTCCATGTGTCATCTTCTCATTGGTCCAAACCTATCCACATCACACAAACCAAGGTAAAAATCCTTTCAAGTTTGCAAGTTGTGTTGAATCAAAAAAGTGACCCTCTTGAACTTTAGCTACCGTAGTCTTCAAGCCACTGTAGTCAAAACTGTCCAATGTGGGCACCGTCCGCAGCAATCATGAAACAAACCTACAGTTCCTTAATGGCTTGGGAAGACATTGGACAACAGCCAAAATGACTGTTCAAGGAGACAGGAAGATTCACTCGTTGTCCCTCTATAAGCTCTATGGAGAGTTGGAAGCTCAAGAGTCCACTGTACTCAAGGACTACTCAGACTTCGGAGGTCCACTTGCTCTTATAGCGTAGTCACCTCACACTCAAACTAATCCCACTTTGTATGACTCATCACTGCAGTCATATGAAGCAGACTCAGAATATGACGATGAAGAAGAGTTTCAAAATGTCATTGCCGTTGTCAGTCAAAAATTCAATCGCTTACCACCTTCATTTCGTAAAAATCAACAGTACAACCGACCACCCTTCAACCGCAACTTTCAAAATAATCAATTTCGTTCCACCAAAAATCCTCTCCCTCCACCGCAGCCTCAGCAAACACAGTCTAAAGAAGTATCACCACAGCCTCAATCAACTGACTCTGGTACCTTTTTAGAATACAAAAGTGACATTGTTATATGTCACAAGTGCAACAAAGAAAACCATTTTGCTAAGGATTGCACGGCAAACATAGTGAAAGATAGAGCCTTCTATCTCAGAATGGCTCAAGAACTGGAGGACAAAGAAAAGGGAAAAGCCTACGTTGCTCAAGTGAAAAGGAATCATCAAGTGTGGTCATCTGGAGACGAAGATGAAGACGACCGCAGTAAAGGAGAAGGCAAGATCTGTATGATGGCAACTGCTTATGAAGACAGCTCAACCAAGCTAAAGAAGAACCATTGCTATATAGCGAAAGGTGGAACTCTCAGCATTGTGGAACAGGTAAAACTTATGATTCAAACTTTAAATTATAGCATGCATGACTGTCAACCTTACTTGGACACACTTAATGACACATGTGTTGCCGTCCTTACAGACTACAATAAAGCCTTAGATGAGAAGAACATCGCTTCGCAGGAGATGTTCCACGTTAGAGGACGTTTGGACAATAAGAGACTCTAAATCGCAATGTTAGAGAAGGATTTCATGCTAGAAAAAGATGTTAGGATGTTAAGCGAAACACAATTAGAAATAGCTTTAAATCAGAGAGATTTAGCACAGAATGAAATTGTACGCTTAAATCTATTAATCGAAAAGCTTTTTAATGAAACTGAGGCCATTGAGAATCTTGTTAATAATGGGAATGTTGATAACACTTTTAATTGGGATTGGTCCAATGGATATCCAACCGCAATAGACTCCTCACCTCGGTTCACATCGGAACGTCCCAATGTCCCTCCAGACCACAACTTCTTATTCCCAGTTAATGACACAACATTTCCGGAGGATATCTAAGCTCATTTTGGTAAACTCCATGATCTGAGTAATAAGTGTGTTATCGAGGAAATTCTCCCTGAATTTTCTAATCATGTTGATAACATAGATCACTATGATTCTCAGACATCATCTATAGCTGATGAGGAAATTGTTATAGAAAGTCCTGAAGTCTCATTAGACTTCCCAACTCTGCAGTCTAACCGCAGTGTTCCTAACCGCGGTCATGAACTGCAAACCGTCTCATTACCCAATTATCCCACTAAAGTGTCCACCAAGACTTACTCTACGGTTGTCCAAAACACTACATCGCAGACCATAGTCAAAAGTTATGTGACTATTGAACCAATCAATCATGAATTACCAATTGTACCAGTCAAAAGTTAAATTGTATGAACATCTTTTGATTATCAACCTCATATGTCTATGTGACCACTTTATCATATGTCTAGGATTAATGAACATGAAACTAGAATTAATAAGAAAATTAGGTAAATTCATGTGTGAGCTTGTGTGATGACCATCAACAAGAAGTTAACTAAAGGACCAAATTAGTTGACTATTGCAAGTCTAAATTAACCCGAATAATTAATCTAGTGAATTTAATTAAATTAGCCAATTGATCACTGTTTGAGTTAGTTTATTCACTAAGGATTAGTGTAGTGAACGCGAATCTAATCACTTGAATCGGTAACCAACAAAAGAGTTAATCCATTGCACTATTACCATAATATCAACCATAGGATCAACTGAGTTGAACTAAACAGAAGTTCTTCTCATTATTGAATCGAGTTAATTCTTTGCTTTTCTAGTTCTTAAGTGATAGTAAGTTTCTAGTCTTGTAAAACTAGAGAAAACCCCTACTTATTAATTAATTTAGATAGAATTACTTTTTAGTTTTAATTTACCGTTCCATGTGTTCGATACCCTACTTATTTAGCTATACCACAATTGATAGGTCCACTGCCTTTGTGTGTTTATTTTATAATTAAAAGTAGGTTTAAAACTAAGTGAGTTTTCACACATCAAGATTTTGGTGCCGTTGCCGGGGAACGGTTCTAAAACTAACATCAAAAATTCTAGTTTAATCGATCCTTTGTGTGGGATTTATCTTACACAAAGTTAATTCTTAGGTAATTTAGTAATTAATATAAGTTTTAATAAAAATCTGTTTTTAAATGTAATTAGAAATTTTTTCTATTTTTGCCTTCAACTCGCCGAGTGCACTCGTGCCGACTCGGCGAGTTCATCGCTGATTCACAGTTTTAATTTTTATTTATTTTTTGTTCTTTTTACGCATTTCTTGTTTGGCTTACAGTTGTTTCATGACCCGAGGATCTGATACACCTCTGGTCCCTCCTCTCAAAGACCCAGAATCCGCATTACAGAGGAGCAAAGGAAAAGTCGTTGGAGAATCCGCTTCTTCAAAGAATTCGCCACTAAAGAACCTCAAGTCCGTTTTCAGCAAGAAGAGGAGCAGCAAATCAGGAGCATCCAGTGCCTCTTTGACAATCGAAGACCCAATTAAAGAAGACACCGAGTACGAGACCGAGGAAGAAGAAGAACCCTCATATGCGCACGAATCCGATTTTGAAGACAATTTAGCTATCACTATGGCTAATATCGATGAAGTACCCATGCGGGAATGGAAGAAGAGGATGCGCGATGACACTGGCCCAGGACTTGTGCAGCCCGCAATTCCCGCTACCGCTACTTTCGACCTAAAGGGTCATATTCTCGCTCAACTCAAGGAGATTCCTTTTTATGGAAAAGACCACGAGGACGCCTACAAGCACTTGGATGAAGTAAATGATGTGGTTGATTACTTCAATGCACCAAATGTGCCATGCGAGACCCAGCTACTTCACATGCTTCCAGTCACATTCAAGGGTGCTGCAAAAGATTGGCTCAAGTCACTTCCTCCCGAATCGGTCACCACTTGGGCCAAGATGAAAGAAGAGTTCATAGACCACTTTTGCCCGCCTTCCAAAATAGCTAAGTTGAAGAAAGCTATCGCCAACTTCGAGCAACAACTCGGGGAGTCACTTTATGAAGCTTGGGAAAGATACAAAGGTCTTCTTAGAAATTGCCCACACCATGACCTCAATAGCCAACAAGAGGTCTCCATCTTCTACGATGGAGTCAATGTCACCACAAGGCAATTGCTCGATTCAAAAGGCCTGCTCACGAAGAAGACACCCCCGATAATCAAGGAGTTAATTGAAGAATTCTCTAAGCATTCTAGAGAATACCACAATCCAAGAAATGAAGTAAGTCGGAGGGTAGTGAACTCAGCAAATGATGGCATGGAAGCAGTGATAGCTAAACTTGATAATCTAGATAGAAGGATGACAAAAATGGATCAAACAATCCATGTTATTCGAGTTGGATACGAGAATTGTAGAGGGCCTCATCTCACAAAGGATTTGTGACTTGGATGAAAATGGAAACAAGAAAGCTCAAGTGTTCTATTCAATCGGCGATCGATACGACGAGAATTGGTGGAAACCGAAGAAGGAATAGCTCTCATATGAAGAATATAAGAAGGCTAAGGAGGAGAAATACAAGCAGAAAGAAAGGGGATTTTATCAAAAGGAAGAACCGGTTATGGAAAATAAAGCCGATTTAGAAGAAATGTTCACTAGATTCATAGCCGCGTCCGAAAAAAGGCACAATGATCATGATGCGGCTATATAAGAGACCAGAAATATGCTAAGGAATTAGCAGGCATCTATTCTCAACATTGAGAAACAGCTAGGACAACTTGCACATCAAGTGAACGAGAGAAGACCGGGTCAACTTCCAAGTAACACCGAAAATAACCCGAGAATGGAGAATTTGAACGTTGTGACTTCCAGCTATGAAGAAATTCTCACACCTGCTCAGAAGATCTCCAAGGTGAATACAGAAAAGGCAGAAGAGTCAGCTCCAGCTAAACCCAACCAGACTCGCCGAGTCCCTTTCATGGACTCGAAGAGTCCATGCGCAGATGACAAAACTGTTAGGCCCTACAGCCCCCCTTTGCCATTCCCAATCAGAGCCATGCCTAGTGAAAAAGTTAGAACGTATAAAGCTTTCATGGAGCATGTTCGAGCCCTTCAAGTCAACATTGCATTTGTGGAAACAATGCTTCAAACACCCAAGTACTTTAACTTGCTAAAGGTTCTATTTGCTGCTAGGAAAGATTTAGCTGAAGTCGCGGAGATAGTATTGAGTGAGCTACCAGAAAAGAAGGGTGATCCGGGGAGCATCATAATTCCATGCCAATTTGGAAATGTACTTGCCACTCAAGCGTTGACCGATTCGGGTGCAAGTATCAACTTAATGCCCTTCTCTTTCTTCAAGAAGCTGAATTTACTGGAGCCAAGACCAGTTAACATGAAAATCCATTTGGCGGACAAGACAACAATTCATGCAAGAGACGTTTGTGAAGATCTTCTCATTAAGGTCGACAATTTTATTTTTCCCGTAGACTTTGTAGTGCTTGATATGGAAGAAGACCCCAAAATTCCAATTATTTTGGGGAGATCATTTTTGAACACCGCAAGTGCATTAATTGATGTATGCGAGTCCACACTAACGTTGAGGGTAGGAGACGAGTTGGCGGTGTTTAAAGCTTTACCAAAGATCAAGCAAGAACAAGAAAGAAAAGAAGAGATCTCATTCATTGATTTGGATGATGAGATACTACAAAAAGAACTTGCACTTTTGCAAGAAGAAGATCCAAGCAAGTTGTTGCTAACCTCTGGAGGTAATGAAGATTTTGACAAAGACTTGGAGGAGATAGAAAAGCTGCTGAAAGGAGCCGACTCGGAAAACACAGTGGGAAGTGTGGAATACGATCCGACTCGTCAAGTCGCTTTCCCAGACTCGACGAGTCCAGTCGAATTTACCAATAACTTGGACGATTTTGATATGCTTGTTACCAGCTCCTTGTATGCTCTGGACATGAAGATTTTCCCTCATTCTTTAGAAGAAAAAGCAACAAAAGGCGAAGTAGATGGCGAATTTCAACACGTTCATGTAGCCTGCCTTGATACGATTATGCAAAAAGAAGAAGATATTCCACTTGAAGATAAGGCAAGCTTTAGAGAAGAGGAAAAGGCAAGGGATAGGAGAAATGATGTTGATCAACCATACATTACCAAACCTAGAGCATGAGTTTTCACCAAATATGAAGTAATTAAGTTTAAGGAAAAGGAAGTGCAAGGGAAGGTGCAAAAGAATGGGGTGAAGAAGAAAAAGATGAAGAAAAGAGAATTTAATGCAGTTGAGGGTGATGCTATAAGGAAGAAGAAAGAAGACTTGAGACGAGCTTACAAGAAGAAAATTCACGCTTACAAGACGAAGTACAAACCGCAAAAGATTAGGCATACATTCCCGATACAGGAAGATGAAGAAACGTAGATGGGAAGGAGTCCAGCTAACGACTCCTTAAAAAGAAGCGCTTGGCGGGAGGCAACCCGTTTTTTATTAGAGTTTGCTTTCTTTCATCTTTTAGTTTTGTTTGATTTTCGTTTTTAGGATTTTAATCTTCCAAATCATCAGACATGACTGCTTGAGAGTGTGTATGTACTAAGTGTGGGGTGGAATGAATTTTCTTTTCTAAATGAATGGCACGATTATATAATGTTTGAATTGTTTGCAATTGACTCGCCGAGTATGACCTTGACTCAACGAGTCGATTCAGATTCTAGATGACTTTAAAAATCGAGACTAGACTCGCTGAGTCTAACCCTAACTCGACGAGTCAGTTTTATTTAAAAAAAATATTTTAAAATTATTTTTACAACCGGTAGCTAGGGTTTTTAACCCTAATGAAATCAGTTTTCCCCCTTCACTCGCCATGCGCCTCCATTTCTGCTCTCTCTCAAGCATTCATCATCCTCTTCACTCTTTCTTCAAGATTTTCGATTTCCATCACCAAAGGTACTTAATTTCTGTTAAAGCCATGATTTTTAGATGATCTAGGGTGTCAATTTCATAGAATACCCGATTTTGAGTTTTGGTGAATTTTTAGGGTTTTGATTTTACATCAATTATGTTGTTTTGGATGATTGTTCTTGCCCTAATACATCTTAGTAATGTCCCTGGGCAAAACCCTTGAAGAAATTTTGAGTTTTCATGGTTGAATTTTGATCGACTCGTCGACTGACTAGCGCAGTTCATACGACTTGCCGAGTCGTTCATGGACTCGACGAGTCCAGTCGGGGAACTAGGTGTAATCTGTTTTGATGATTTTCTATGTTTTCTGGGCTGTGTGTTCTTTGTTATGCAGGGAAAATGTTTCATAGGAGTCAAAGCTCAAGTGGACACCAAGGAGGTTTTCCTTGGTTGAATTTTCCTCAAATTGAATCAGCCTCAACCATGGCAATATGGAAGAAGAAGTTGGTTGAGATCAGAAAAAAGGAGATTTATGTACCCAACAGGGTTGATTGGGATTGGTTGCAAAGTGTTCAGTATGAGGAGGAGTTAGCCCCTTATCTTTTGAAGGAATTTACACACGAGGGGGAGACAATGGTTTGTGATGGATGGAGCAGGGTCTTTAGGATTCAAGAACCGGTGTACCGGGAACTTTGCTCGGAATTTTTCTCCAGGGTATCTTTTCGTGGAGGATACGATTGCTACCACCCGGCGAGTTTCAGTTTTTGCCTTGGGAGAGAGTTTCATCAGTGCTCCGTTATTGATCTTGCTTGTCGGTTGGGGATTTATGACCGGCCATTGGTCTCGACTGCTATTTTTCGCGCCTTTTTGGAACACTCTCACAAGGTGTTTCCCGATGGTGTTACGAGTACGGGTTGGTGAAACACGATTGCCAACAAGTTGTACATTCTAAATTCGGCCCAAGAAGGAAGTATTTAGTCACCCACGCACCGTCTCATTCACCACCTTATCTCCACCACCATCAACCAGCAGAAGGACGACGATAAGGTTTCTAACCTTGATGTCTTTTATCTTTGGAGCATTATCACACCAGACACCTTTTGCAACATTTCCTTGTGTTTGGCTTCTTATTTATCAGAGGGTGCGGTCAAGGATCACAAAACCTCAAAAATTAATGGTGGCATCTTTGTCACCCGGTTAGCCAACTCATTTGGGTTGATGACCTGTGGTGCCTGGAATTTGATGATGGTGATTCCTATCCCTCCATTTAATCCCATTCTTTTTTGGAGGGCTAGGATTATTGAGGATTATGGCGGTGGTCGTTATGCTATCCCGCATGATGATCCGGTGGTTGGTCCCGAGGCGCCGGGAAGGAGGGTTAGGCCGAGGCGAGAGCGAGACGTGGAGGAGGAACCGCCGGTAATTCCGGTGGATAATGATGAAGTACCAATGGACTGGTATAATGTTGAGATGAGGAGAATGCAAGATCAAATGGCAAGGAGTCTCAATTTTAGCAACCAGTCCAACATTCGACTTTTTGACCACTTCCATATTCCACATATTGATGGTGGTAACTTCCCATACATTCCATCTTGGGATGAGGTGATTAATGTAAGGAGGAGTGGCGCTAGTGGAAGTGGAGTTGCGCATGATCATGATGAGGAAGAGGAGGAGGATTAGTTCTTTTATGCTTTGTTGAACAATTTTCAATTTGTTTTTGTTTTTTTTTTGTTTTGTGTGTTTTAATTTAAAACTTTTATTTTATGCTTGATGTTTAAATTGCCTTGATGACTTTCGGATTTTGGGATTAGGAATGCTTGCATAAAAGGGTCTAGAGTTTGAGAGAGAAAGGAAAATAACGAGTGGAAAAGAGTCAAGAAATGGCGGAGTTTAGAGTTAAGGTGTCGAGTCCGGTCCTGAGGGACATGAGTGAATGAGTCTAGAAGTTTTCTGAAGTTTTGAAGATTTGTAAAAAGCTGGAACAAATGCAGAATGTAATTTTTTTTACCCAGCGGTCTACTCGTCGAGTGCACTTAACAGACTCGACGAGTCGCCTTGTATTTTCACACTTTCGAAGCTGTTCGCGACTATACTCGACGAGTTGCTTATATGACTCGCCGAGTCACTCACTTTTATACCAACAAGACTGCTGATTCGATGTTGTTGAATATACCACTTGAATATTTATTCTTTCCTATTGATTCTTGAAGAGTTTACACTATTTTTCCTGCCTATTTGGAGCTGCCTACACGAGATTTTGACACCCAAGACATGGATGAGCTGTTCCCATGTCTAAAGTCAATTGAAGATGGAGCTGAAGAGAAGAGATATCTACCTAGCGACTGTTACCCCAGGGGAGTTTGTTCCAATTCCCTTTTTATTTTTGTTCTTTTTTCATGTATAATATGCAATGAGGGCATTGCATAAAATAAGTGTGGGGTAGGGGGTTGGTCACATATTAGTAAATCTAGAATCTTAATTTTGGTCTAATTTAAAAAAATTTGCATACCAAAAATGTGACTTAGGGATAAATTTAGGAAATTTTGGTAAAAAGTAATGAGGATTCCATATTAGAATTGTGTGGATGATTGCATGAAGACCCAAATGTTTAGTTGAGCCTATATACGTTCTAGTGCATTTGTGGCTTCCTTATTTCAGTGAAATCATGGGACAAAAACACGGCGTCGCTCAACCCGAAGGATGCAACATGTTTAGCATCGTGTACCAGAAATGTATCCAGGAAAATTATTATTGTTAGCCAATAAAGGTTGAGGTTGAGCGCCCCTGCTTAAGCATGTAGGATTTTGAGTGAAAAAGTGAGGTACATGTTTAAAAAAAAAAAGAGAGAGAATTGTAAGAAAAGTTGAAGAATTTTGGAGCAAATAAAGTGAAGATCAAAAGATCAAAATACCAAAAAATTCAAAAACTGAAGATACTAAAAATCAAACAACAAAGGTGGTGAATTCAAAGAACTCAAAGATCAAATTATCAAGGAAGTGAAGAATTCAAAAGAGCTCCATAATGGTATCATAAATTGTAATTCTAGATTATGTATGCTTGGGTTGCTCAACTAAAAATACCTTGAGGGGTAAGAGGTTTTCTGGGGATGGATTCGGAGGGATGCATAAAATGAGCATAGTTCGGGGTG
Organism: Lactuca sativa; assembly: GCF_002870075.4. Lineage (NCBI taxonomy): Eukaryota > Viridiplantae > Streptophyta > Magnoliopsida > Asterales > Asteraceae > Lactuca > Lactuca sativa. The sequence goes on along the minus strand of NC_056625.2, from coordinate 92,406,661 downwards.
AGTGAGCGAATGTTTATGAGGATTGTGAGTATTTGTAGTATGGGGGTTATTTAGGAAATTTTTTTAGACACAAATGTACGCGTTGCGATCTTGGCATAATGGCTGGGTTAGATTGGAGTTGTCATATGTGATTCTAATGTGTTAAAATTCAGTTTTGCTTGGGGGCAAGCAAAAGTCAAGTGTGGGGTATTTTGATACACTACTAGAAAAACAACCTTTTACGACGCGCAAACAATGACACGTAGTGATTTACGATGCGTAAAAGCATGTGCCCTAAAAATAATGTCATCTCTGCTAAAATTTGAAGGATAGTGGACACGCATTTGTGCGTGCCCTGAAATTAGTGTTAGAAAAGAAAAAAATACAAACACGGAGGGCGCTTATCTTAAACGTGTGACCTCTTCAAATGTCGCTTTATATTTTTGCTTAAACGCGCATTTTTAAAGGGGGAAAACAAAATCGTGAAATTCGAAAATTTTGAAGAACCCCGCTTCTACCCTCTCTCCTCAATATATCCCTTCATTCACTCCTTCCTTCGATCTGTAAATCCTAATCGCCACCGCCATTGAACCTTAAAATCTCAATCCACACTTCACTTTCATTCACTCAATCCGGCCCTTAAATTTTAGCAAACCCACCAGAACCCTAGGTCATGCCTTTTATGCTTTCACATCCTTCCTTCCCTAGTCGTATGTTATTTTGAATCCTTATTTCCTTTCTCTATCACGAACGCGCCTCTATCGCATCGCTCTGCTCACTGTCTTCATCTTAGGCTCTTACGCCTCCATCGTGGTCTATGTGCTCATCGTATCATCATACATGCCGTCTCTTCTCGTCGTTCTTCTCCTTCACCCTACGCAGGTAATATCATCAGTACTCCCTCTTATCGTCGTTTTGCTCCTTGACCCTACACAGAGCATGGCTATTACCTTCTTTTCCAACGACCCGTCAGCCCAAATCCTGACATGGCTAACCTATGGCGAACTGTGATGGCGATTCACCGCCCAATGCCGACGACTATGGCGACAGTTGGCATTCAAGCTTTTGACCTAATACACCTCATCAGAGAAAGAGAAGGAAGATTCGATGAATTCAATCTGACGGTCAATTGTTCACTTCTCGAGGTCTGTTACGATCTCTATCTTTTATTAATTTTTTTTGTAAATTTTGGTATGATGCTCGTTTCTTCAATCGCATAGCGACATGGCTTTTAACATGTCATCATCATAACTGGATCTGGATCAGCAAACAACGGAGTACATGAAATTGAAATTGAAATTGGTATTATGTAGCTGAATCGATATCGATTTGACTCCAAATTGGAGTCAATCGAAGGATTATTTGGTAAGGTCCTCATTCTTTTATTTTCAACAGAGACGAGTTTTGTTGAAAAGATTGATGCCTTCTGCTTTTTAGATTCACTTCCAATTTTCTTTCAGTTTACAACATCTTTTATATGGGAGGTGATATTGCCACGACTCTTTTTTTAAATCCACGGATTTTAAACCATATTGACTATTTTGCCCCTCATTTATATGGCCTTCTCCTTCTCTTACTCTTCCACCTAAATAGCTATCTTCCTTTTTAGACACCCTTCATATACATTCATCATTATCCAATATTACTTTTCCAGCTGGATATATACTTATACATCATCTATACTGATACAGTCATCACAAACGTACATTACAGATATGGTTTGGAAGAACTCTACAGAAGTTGGATTCACTTTTATTGGGTAGGATGTTGAACACAACAGGGAAGGATGTTGAACACAACCCTAAGGTTGTTGAAGTTGATAAATCTGAGATTTCTGGTCTTACATGGATGAAAGTTCCATGGACTAATCAGCTTGCTGTTAGAATCAAAGATGGTTTGAAGTACAAGTTCATTGGTTTTCGTGATCAGGTAGCTTTTCATGGTGATTCATGCATGTATCTTTATTACATATCAAACATATTTTTCCTTATCATAGTGTTCTATTTATTACACTGCAGGATGTTATTAGCCTGACCAACTTTTTCCAGAACTCCTGTGGGTTAACAACAGAAGAGAAACAACTTTCTATTAGTGGGAAAAACTGGGGAGAATTTGATTTAAATGGTTGAGACCTTTATCCTTATATTGTTTTGTAAAATCTCCAAATTAGTATATTGTGGAGCAACACACATTTAGTAATGTTGAGATGTAAATGAAACTAGTTAACATGTTATTCTAACAGCAAGCTTTTTTACTGAGTGTGTTGAAGATGAGTGTGCAAAAGATGATGAACATTGGTTTGAACATGGATTAGAACACAACAGGGGAAGATGTTCAACACAACCCTAAGGTATCCCTACATGTTGATGATGTTGTTGTTCTTTGTGAGGTAAGTGTCACTTCTCAAAGACCCAAAACATTCATTTCAAAACTTATACTCATGATATGTAGGATTTATACTTTAAATTCATTCCTTTTAGTATTTTTCAACAAACATTTTAGCATGCATTGAGGTTTCTCATCATAATCTACCTTTTGATCCCAAATTTACAAACCCTATATGCATTCCAACCATCAAGAATGTAACTGGAAACTCACTCCACTGATATGTTACTTGAAATTGGACAAAATATGTATACCCATTTCTAAATAACAGTATAAGATATACCAAACATGGATGGATATATCTAAAGAGTTTACACATATCCCTTACATAACCAATTGGAAACAAAATTCTACCAAAGTGAATACATGGCCACAGGACCTTCATATGAATGCTGATGACCAAAGAAAATGCTTCTCTGATTCCAGACATGTTTAAGGTTGTGTTTTTCATTGTGATCTTGAAGCATCTGATAATGATTTCCATATCTCCCACTCCCAATCAGATGACACTATTCAGAGCTTTGACAAGCGAGTTCATGATGAGATGGTGCTTCAAGCTACATAGGTATGAATGTTCTACTAATTCTAACTTATGTTTGAGCAAACTTTTAAAGACATTTCCCTTTATTTAACATTTTTCTCTTGAATTTTATTATCACATGGAACTGTTGCTGAAGTGGAGGATAAAACAAGCAATGATGATGTTGGTGTTACTGTGGTTGACCCTAATGAAACTATGCCAGAGTATGAGGGTTTTACCATAGATGAAAAGGAACTGGAAAATGCTGAAGGAGGTGGTGGAAAATATTTTGACAAGCTGGAATTGCCTAGTTCCCCATCAGTTTCCACACGTGCTAGTATTAGAATGAATGCATCCCTTCATATTTTTTTACCTTTTATCACATTTTTTATATGTTTCAGGTTTTTTACCATTTTCTTGTTATGTTTCCTTTAGACCTAGTCATATATTTCATCCGTTTGTCCTCAGATTCTATTTGAAATCTTACTCTTTGTCAAAAGCATGTATAAGAATATTACAGAAAGTTATTAACTGCTGCAAATTTATATCTCATAAATGTTCTTTATCTTTTCTTTTAGGACTTTAAGATATCTCCTAAGGAAATATACTTCCCTTTTATGGCAACATGATTCACTTATTGAAGTTATAAGTCTAATTTACTTTCTCACATCTTTACTTAAATAGGAGATTTTACACAGTTTGTGATAATTTTGGTTTGGTTTTTGTTGGGTGTGACAGGAGTTTAAGGAAGTGCACATTTCAGGGACTAATCCTGAGCAGTATCAATCTTAATGGATCCATACAACCCATGACTTTTTCTGATGATATCACAACAATGTAAGAACACTTGATCTTTTACAGGGTATTGTTCTTGATTCTTATACTCAATAAAAAAAGAATTTCATATGATAAAAGATTGCATTGATCTGTCAATGAATCAAATTATTGGAACTATTTCCTTCTCATATGGGTTTTCTTGTCCTAGGCTATTATGAAGAATCTAGTGGAACTTAGTGGAAAGGGAATGACAAAATGAGCCACATCTGGATAGGTGTTGGTGCTAGCTTGGAGCTTCTAGAAGGAAAAACACTTCTAGGCATGCTGACCTTGAATGACGCTTAAGCCCCTATCTTTAATCTTGTTTTGTCTTTTGAACTAGGGTTAGAGAGTCATATTAGAAACTAACTTGCCGTTTTTGATAGTTTTGAAGTTTAGACTAGAAGTTAATAAAGGTCATGTGAATAACCTTCAACCAAAACAAATGAAATTTCTTATGTTTATTTTTTAATTAATTTGGTAGCTTACCAATTTTGGAAATACTCAAATAACATGATGCTAACTTATGATATATATATATATATATATATATATATATATATATATATATATATATATATAGGAAAATGAACCATTTATGCTACTATTGAGGGTCATATTTTGTCATTTGTAGATAAAATGTCATTATTTATTTAAATATTATGTTTCTACATGTTTCTAGGTTATTCAAAGAAAATTAGTAAGTGTGCTTACACTATCCACCTTGATCAATGGCAACATTGGGCCTTGATCAATGTCTTACACAGGGACTATAAAAATCCTATGCTTCCTGTTGCATCTTCAACAATAGATGCTACGGGTATGGTAAAGTCATTATTCTTTATAACAGCTTGAAGGATTGTTTTCTAAAATTACTCAACTTTTTGTTGTATTATATATTTATACTTGTTTTATGCTTACTAGTTTGGCAACATTGTTGATCCTAGACAACACTTATTTTGTAGTTATGTTTTTTTGCAGGCAATATAGATACTGTGACTAACTTCATAGATTTAGAGTCCTTGAGTGGTGTTATTAAGGAAGAGTGGAGACAAGTCAGACACACATTTAAAAAAATCAGCACATATCTTGTTTACAGTGAGGCACACATTAGGTTATTAGAACTATTAATTTGTAAATTTGTGTTACATCTATTGATTTATTTTATCTTTCCATGGAACAACTATTTGTATGACATTAACTTTTGTGCATTGTATTGTATTTTTTGTATATGGTATTTTATTTTCTATTATGAGACATGAAATGCAAATTTAATTTGAAAATCAGTAAATCTATAAATAATTTTTAAAAAAAAATTAAAATTATGATACGCAAAAATGTGTGTCGTCTTCATTTATGACATGGCCTTTCTTGACAAGGGCTTCCTTGATACGCATTGCGTGTCATAAACACGCGCGTCGTAAGGTTATGACACGCAAATGCATCTCGTCTTCCTTTATGACAGGGCCTTCCTTGATACGCATTGCGTGTCATAACTGCGTGTCGTAAATGCGCGTCATAAATGCGCGTCGTCTCTCTTTATGACAGGGCCTTCCTTGACGCACATTTGCGCGTCGTCTGAGCGTTTTACGACGCGCAATGAGCGTCGTAAAAGGCTGTTTTTCTAGTAGTGATATGTGCATATTTAGTTCATATTAAGTATAGATTTTTTATCATTTATTAGCTAAATTATTGCATATCATGGATAAAAGGTACTTAAAACTGTTTAAATTACATTTTCAGTCCAAAAGTGAAGCTCAAAAGCAAAAGGAAGCAGGATAAGCGGTTGGGAGCTCGGGAATTGAACAAAGAAGAAAACCACCAAAAACAACACCTACTCGGCGAGTAGGGTCATCTACTCGGCGAGTCCGAGCGAATACTCGAGAAGATAAATACTTAAAGACCCAGAGACTTATCACATATCTCACAAGATAACGATAGAATCAATCAAATCTAACATATCTCACAAGATAACTCCAGAAGAATCTAGATCCCACCCCCAAGAATCAGGTCTTGAGGTCACCTGAATCGACTGCATCAAAGGCAACTAATCCAACAGTTGAGAAGCCATAATATCACATGTAATATGTAAGTGCCAAGTAAATATCCAAGTCTACAAACTCCAGAAGGCATGAAAACCTTGTTGGTTATCAGATTGCGCATCGAATCAGGCCCAGCCTTTAGTGGAGCAAGGTATGCGACCGCCCAAAACCAAAAAAATATAGGGACCCCAATTCACCCAAAAAAAATAGGGCCTTAGAAAATCAAATTATTATTATTATTATTATTATTATTATTATTATTATTATTATTATTATTATTATTATTATTATTTGATTATTATTATTATTATTATTATTATTATTATTATTATTATTATTATTATTATTATTATTATTATTATTATTATTATTATTATTATTAGTATTATTAAGTATCGTTATCATAGATATATAAAACTTTTATTAATATCATTTTTGTGTATGTATGTATATAATATGAATACGGTCAACCTTATACAAATATCGTCATTTTCATGCATTCTCACTAATTTTTATTCATTTTTATCGTTTTTCACTCATTTTCATTTTTACAGAATACGACTCAATAAACATTCTGACAAAATGAGAATAATAATAAAAAAGTCTGTAATAACCTTATAGATTATTTAATTATTGATAATATGTGATAATGACAATAGTTATTTAAGAATGAGCGTATTCATATTATCATACAACATATTTTCTTTGTCATTCTCACAGAATAACAATGTCCACATATATGTACAATAGATATCAATCCACATTTGAACCTAGTTCTCTCTCTCTCTCTCTCTCTATATATATATATATATATATATATATATATATATATATATATATATATATATATATATATATAACCGTTTTTTTATGTCATTAAATACAAATATGATATATATAACAGTTTTATATATCTATGATAACCATATTTCATAAAATTAATAATAATAATAATAATAATAATAATAATAATAATAATAATAATAATAGTTTGATTTTCTGTAGCATCATACATCAAAACACGTAGAAGGATGAAAATGTCAAACTTCTGGGGAAAGAATGAGCAAAATGGCATAATATGATGCAGTATATCAAAGTCTATGAGCATTTAATGGTATGTCAACTCTCATATTACGTCTTCATGAACTTACAAATTGGAAACCAACATAAAAATGATTCGCAAAAAATTTATTATATCGAAATCTATGAATTTGTGCTAGAACTAGAACTGATCTCAGATGTACCCAAGAGCTGATCCAGCAGATCAGATCCTAAATCCTCAAAAACCATAGGAATTTTTTTAGAGTCTTGATTATTATTGCACCGAAATGAACCTAGCATTCGGTGCATTTCGCTCCTCTCGCACCTTCGGACCCGAGACCCTCCCTTCGGTTCCTCCTTCTCCCTTCTCTCGGTTCTCACCTCCTAAGGACCGAATCTTGCAGGTTCGCTTCTATTGTCCAGTTTTCAACCACTTTCGCTTCTTAAGCCCGTTTTTGACGTTTTTGACGGGGATTTTTCACCAAATTCATATTTTTATAATTTTAAACTCACTAAACTCATATTTTATTCATTTATCAAGGATTTATTATTTATAAATCATTATTTTACATTAAGAAGAGTATCCTACACCACAAGTGGGTCAAGTGTGTCCACTTGTCTCCATGTGTCATCTTCTCATTGGTCCAACCCTATCCACATCACACAAACCAAGGTAAAAATCCTTTCAAGTTTGCAAGTTGTGTTGAATTAAAAAAGTGACCCTCTTGAACTTTAGCTACTGCATTCTTCAAGCCACCGCAGTCAAGCAATCTTATCATCTGGCCATCCGAAGTCTTCAGCACCGAAGTATTTATCTTTACTTTGTTTATTTTGTCTTTTCTGTAAAACAATCTAATATCCAATATGCCTTGCATGGGTGCTTTTAGAGTTGTAAACTTGTCTCTATAAATAGAGTTCATTTCTCATGTAATTGGTACCGGTGTGAATCTCTCATCAAATTCTAATACACATCAGTTCTCATTCTATCTTACTTATCAAACCTTTTTACTCTCATAATCAATTACCATCTCTTTTAAAGAGCAAGTCACTCGTGACTTAATCACTAAGCTAGATCTCAATTACTAACTTGGTTTGAATGCGTTCTTTGTTATGAATCTGCTTATGTGTATACTTGATATAACAATTGTTGTCATTTACATTCCTTTACTTTTCCGCATCTAACTCACTAACTTCTAACTCTTAATATTATTGTTGAGCTAACAGATCCTTCGAGATTAACTATTCCGCTATATACTTTTTCTAACGATTTGTTCAAGTGTGTCTCAAAGTTTTTCTCTCAACAATTGGTATCAGAGCCATAGTGGTTGCTTTTTGAAAATCGGACTCTGATTTTTCGAAGAGCCTTCTATACCACTGAAGCTCATTTCTAAAAAAAATAAAAAAAACAAATCTTCAAAATGGCACAATCGTTATCACTAAATGTTTCCAACAGTGTTGGTGGTTCTAATCGAGCCCCAATACTAGTTGCGAATGAGTACCATCACTGGTCTCAAAGGATGGAAAGATATCTCAGACGACTTGGTAGAGATGTTTGGCGTTCTATAGAAGAAGGACCACATGTTCCAGTCCTCACACCAGTCCAAACTGTTGGAGCCACAGCAAGGCTAGGAGGAGGTCAAACAGCTTTGAATCGTCCCACCAAAGATGATCTCGGCAACATGGAAAATGATGCTATTGCCTTTTACGAAATCTCCTGTGGAGTTGCTCCTGACAACTTCGACATCATCATAAACTGCAAATCAGCAAAAGAGATCTGGGATGTTCTCAAAAACTTGTACGAAGGTTCAGAGCAGGCTCAAGAAAAGAACCTCACTACGGCCCTCAACGAATTCAACAACATCAAAGCTCACTCCGGTGAAAGTTTGGAAGACTTTTTTAAGAGATTCAACCTGATTATCACAAAACTGTCCAATGCGGGCACCGTCCGCAGCAATCATGAAACAAACTTACAGTTCCTTAATGGCTTGGGAAGACATTGGACAACAGCCAAAATGACTGTTCAAGGAGACAGGAAGATTCACTCGTTGTCCCTCTATAAGCTCTATGGAGAGTTGGAAGCTCAAGAGTCCACTGTACTCAAGGACTACTCAGACTTCGGAGGTCCACTTGCTCTTGTAGCGTAGTCACCTCACACTCAAACTAATCCCACTTCGTATGACTCATCACTACAGTCATATGAAGCAGACTCAGAATATGACGATGAAGAAGAGTTTCAAAATGCCATTGCCCTTTTCAGTCAAAAATTCAATCGCTTACCACCTTCATTTCGTAAAAATCAACAGTACAACCGACCACCCTTCAACCGCAACTTTCAAAATAATCACTTTCGTTCCACCAAGAATCCTCTCCCTCCACTGCAGCCTCAGCAAACACAGTCTAAAGAAGTATCACCGCAGCCTCAATCAACAGACTATGGTACCTCTTTAGAATACAAAAGTGACATTGTTATATGTCACAAGTGCAACAAAGAAAACCATTTTGCTAAGGATTGTAAGGGAAACATAGTGAAAGATAGAGCCTTCTATCTCAGAATAGCTTAAGAACTGGAGGACAAAGAAAAGGGAAAACCTACGTTGCTCAAGTGAAAAGGAATCATCAAGTGTGGTCATCTGGAGACGAAGATGAAGACGACCTCAGTAAAGGAGAAGGCAAGATCTGTATGATGGCAAATGCTTATGAAGATGGCTCAACCAAGCTAAAGAGGAACCATTGCTATATGGCGAAAGATGGAACTCTCAGCATTGTGGAACAGGTAAAACTTATGATTCAAACTTTAAATTATAGCATGCATGACTGTCAACCATACTTGGACACACTTAATGACACATGTGTTGCCGTCCTTACAGACTACAATAAAGCCTTAGATGAGAAGAACATCGCTTCACAGGAGACGTTCCATGTTAGAGGACGTTTGGACAATAAGAGACTCAAAATGGCAACGTTAGAGAAGGATTTGATGCTAGAAAAAGATGCTAGGATGTTAAGCGAACCACAATTAGAAATAGCTTTAAATCAGAGAGATTTAGCACAGAATGAAATTGTACGCTTAAATCTTTAATTGAAAAGCTTTTTAATGAAACTGAGGCCATTGAGAATATTGTTAATAATGGGAGTGTTGATAACACTTTTAATTGGGATTGGTCCAATGGATATCCAACCACAATAGACTCCTCATCTCGGTTCACACCGGAACGTCCCAATGTCCCTCCAGACTGCAACTTCTTATTCCCAGTCAATGACACTTTCCGGAGGATATCTAAGCTCATTTTGGTAAACTCCATGATCTGAGTAATAAGTGTGTTATCGAGGAAATTCTCCCTGAATTTTCTAATCATGTTGATAACATAGATCACTCTGATTCTCAGACATCATCTGTAGCTGATGAGGAAATTGTTGTAGAAAGTCCTGAGTCTCATTAGACTTCCCAACTCTGCAGTCTAACCGCAGTGTTCCTAACCGTAGTCATGAACTGCAAACCGTCTCACTACCCAATTATCCCACTAAAGTGTCCACCAAGACTTACTCTGTGGTTATCCAAAACACTACACCGCATACCATAGTCAAAAGTTATGTGACTATTGAACCAATCAATCATGAATTACCAATTGAAAAATTTGAATTTGGTCAGTGTTCTCGAAGTCCTGACTTCTCCAGTTCGGATGAATCAAGTCCCTGTTTTTCAAAATCTCCGAAAGATTTAAAGAAACCACAATTAAATGTCACTGACTGGGGTTCTCCTAAGACTGAAGCAAAAAGAGCTTTTAAAGAAGAATTTCGTTCCCGTGGGAAGCAACGGGAAATTCATTCAAAACGAAAGAAATTTGTGAAATATCCCAAGTCAAAGAGTCCTGAAAAACTTATTTTCTCAAATTATCATTTCAAATTAACTGTTTCCAAGAAAAAAAAAAGGAAGGAGTTTACTGTTTCTGACATTGCTCAAAAATCACCTGACCCTAAGGATAAGTCTTTTCGATCAAATGGTTTTTGATATGTGCATATTTAGTTCATATTAAGTATAGATTTTTTATCATTTATTAGCTAAATTATTGCATATCATGGACAAAAGGTACTTAAAAGTGTTTAAATTATGTTTTTAGTCCAAAAGTGAAGCTCGGAAGCAAAAGGAAGCAGGAGAAGCGGTTGGGAGCTCGGGAATTGAACAAAGAAGAAAACCACCAAAAACAACACCTACTCGGTGAGTAGGGTCGTCTACTCGGCAAGTCCGAGCGAATATTCGAGAAGATAAATACTTAAAGACCCAGAGACTTATCGCATACAGGGATTGAGAGATGGACTCAGCGAGTCGGCACCTGACTCGACGAGTCGTTTCGCAAATATAAAGATAACTTCTCAGATCGACAAGAGGGAATTCTGGAACCCTTCTGGAGAGATTAGCTGCGATTGAAGAGCCAGAAGAACCCTAGAGAACGAAGATACAACCTAGAATCCAATTCTGAAGGAGATTTGAGGCAAATTTCATCATTCTACTTAATCTTTTGTTTTCCATTATGGCTAGACAATTAGAATTCGTTTATTTGCTATTTATTACCTCAATCATGAGCTAAAACTCTTAAACTACTCTTTAGGGATACAAAATTGAGACTATGGTTTGATTATTGGTAGGATTAATTCAATGTTGGTGATTTTTGTTAGTTTTAGCCTTCTAAAGAACCTTGTGTGTGAATGATAATTAATTTTATGTTAATAGGAAGGTAATTAAATTGTATGAACATCTTTTGATTATCAACCTCATATGTCTATGTGACCACTTTATCATATGTCTAGGATTAATGAACATGAAACTAGAATTAATAAGAAAATTAGGTAAATTCATGTGTGAGCTTGTGTGATGACCATCAACAAGAAGTTAACTAAAGGACCAAATTAGTTGACTATTGCAAGTATAAATTAACCCGAATAATTAATCTAGTGAATTTAATAAAATTAGACAACCGATCACTGTTTGAGTTAGTTTATTCACTAAGGATTAGTGTAGTGAACGCGAATCTAATCACTTGAATCGGTAACCAACAAAAGAGTTAATCCATTGCACTATTACCATAATATCAACCATAGGATCAACTGATTTGAACTAAACAGAAGTTCTTCTCATTATTGAATCGTGTTAATTCTTTGCTTTTCTAGTTCTTAAGTGATAGTTAGTAAGTTTCTAGTCTTGTAAAACTAGAGAAAACCCCTACTTATTAATTAATTAAGATAGAATTAGTTTTTAGTTCTAATTACCGTTCCCTGTGTTCGATACCCTACTTATTTAGCTATACCACAATTGATAGGTCCAGTGCCTTTGTGTGTTTATTTTATAATTAAAAGTAGGTTTAAAACTAAGTGAGTTTGCACACATCAGTTTTCAAGTCTATTCATTAGGCAATCCAAAATGGAAAGGTATTCTACCTACTCCGACTCTTCCAAAGTCACTTTCAAAAACTCAAAAATGGAAAGGAATTTTGTCAACTCTGGCACTCAAAAGGTCACCTCAAGAGTTTACAAAATCACCTCACAAAATGCCTGCACGTGTCTACACACCTGCAAGTCCTACAAAAAACACCTTTTCAAAACACAAAAACAAAAGGGTTAAATCTTACAATCCTCGGACTAGACAAAAACATATTTTTTCTTCAAAACAACAGACTAAGCCAAATGTCAGGGGAAATGATAAAAAAGTTCACGTGTCAATGTCAATGTCAAAAGATCTACTCTCATGACAAATCTCATCGTTCTCAAAAAACTCGTAACTATCCACAATCTCACAAAGCTCCAAAAGATCACAAACACCCAGGACTAGGCTTGAAAGTTGACTTAAAACATATCTGTGCCACCTCACATCATGCATCGATTAATACCTCGTATGTGACTCCGGGCTCCAAACTCGCTTGGGTGCCCAAATTAACCACTTAATTTCTGTAGGCATTGTGCAAGGAGGATCAAGAAGAAGAATGGTTGATCGATAGTGCCTGCTCCTTGCACATCATTGGAAGGTTAGAATACCTTCGGGATTTCAGGCCTATATGAAATGGTGGAAATGTTACATTTGGTAACAATGCGAATGGAATCATCTGAGGTTACGGTGTACTCACTACGAGGAACTTTTCAATTCAGAAGGTTGCTTATGTAGAGAGCCTTAAACACAATCTTATCAGTGTTGGCCAACTATGTAAGGTAGGCCATCGAGTTGAGTTTGATGATAAATTCTGTTACGTTATGACGAATGATAGAAGTACCTGCTTGATCAAGTCACGATCCGAGGGCACCATGTATCCTTTGGATGTCTCTCTCATCATTGGAAAACCGCAGTTGTGTTTTCTCTCCAAAGTTGTATCCGAAGTTAGCTGGTTATGGCACCGCAAGCTCGCTCATCTCAACTTCAAGTATATCAACACTTTGGTTACTGGAGAGCTGGTCAAAGGATTACCCATTCTCAAGTTCAGCAACGACACTCTATGTCCTGCTTGTGAATGTGGTAAGCAGTCCAAGGCATGTCGCCCCATGGTGATTGATTCGTTAATATCTAAACCACTTGAACTTCTACACATTGATCTCTGCGGTCCATCAACTGTAGCCAGTCTTCATCACAAAAAGTACATACTGGTTATAGTTGATGATTTCACTCGCTTCACTTGGGTATTCTTCCTCAGACTCAAATTCGAAACCCCGCAGATTCTCATCAACTTCATCAAAGAGATAGAACTTCAGATCAAACAGCCTGTAAGACGCATCCGTAGTGATAATGGCACTGAATTCACTAGTCATCCTCTCAACAACTTCTTGGTGTCAAAAGGTATCTCTCATAACTTTTCAGCTCCGTATACACCTCAACAAAATGGTGTAGTAGAAAGGAGGAACCATACTCTAGTGGAAACAGCCAGATCCATGCTCAACTTCGCACACCTTCCTCTTTACTTTTGGGATGAAGCTGTAGCAATTACATGCTTTGTTCAAAACTAAAGCATCATGTACAAACGCCTCAATAAAACACCATATGAGGGTCTCAACAACCGGAAACCAAATGTTTGTTTCTTTCACATCTTTGGGTGTAGATGTTTTGTGATCAATAACAGAGATCAGCTTAACAAATTTGCACCGAAGTCTGATGAAGGCATTTTTCTTGGCTACTCTACAAAAAAGGTTGCCTATCGGGTTCTTATCAGACGAACGAGGCTCATCATTGAAAGCTTCGATGTGAAGTTCGATGACGCTTACATCCGCAACACCCATCAATCTACTGAAACCCTTGCCATCATGGAAAGCGACATTCCTGCTTCTTCAGGTCCTTTGAACCTGGTTGAAGTCAATTATGATGATCTTTTCGACCCTGTTAAAACTGCAAAACTATCCGAAATTCTTGTATCACCTACTACTCAACAACAACATGCTAATGTCTCTGGTCCATCTCTATCCGAAGTAGAATCTCTCAATACTTTCACCTCTCTGGTTGAGGGGGAAAGCTCTACTCCGAATCAAGCAACAACCATCGAGGTTCCAGTATTTGATGATGCTCAAGCTCCTCTTCCTAAAAGATCACTACCATCAAACGTATCTTCGGATTCGGATGATGAAATCATAGAGACCATTGACACTCGAAGTGACTCAAGGATCATTTCTCTCCCATCAGCAGTCCAGGGGGAACCTTCTCAGGTTCCAGAGGAACTCCTTTCAACAATCCAGGGAGAACCTCTCCAAACTACTCAAGAAAATGTCATTCTCGCTCCAACAAGTCAAGATGATTTCACAGGCTATTCACAAATCCAGGGGGAACTTCCTTCCCCATCCGAAGCAACCTCTGATATTGAAAACATTCCTTCTACCACAGCTGCTGACCATCTGATGCCTCGTCTACACGTATGAACAAAGGATCACCTACCAGGTTAAATTATTGGCAGCCCATCTGTAGGTATCCAAACTCGATCTGCCAAAGATTTATCAGATCATTGTCACTATGCAGCTTTCATGTCCGCAGTCGAGCCTCGATCTATCAATGAAGCATTATTGGAACCAGATTGGATTTCTGCAATGCAAGAAGAACTGGAAGAATTTGAAAGAAACAAAGTATGGCAACTTGTTCCCATTCCACAAGGCCATACTATTGTTGGTACAAGATGGGTGTTCAAAAACAAGTTAGATGAATCTAGTGCAGTTATCCGAAATAAAGCAAGACTATTTGCAAAAGGGTATAGTCAACTGGAAGGTGTTGACTACGATGAAACATATGCTCTGGTGGCAAGAATGGAAGCAATTCGAATCTTTTTAGCATATGTTGCCCACAAAAACATCAAGGTACACCAAATGGATGTTAAAAGTGTCTTTATCAATGGGGAATTGAAAGAAGAGGTTTATTTGCAACAACCTCCCTGTTTTGAAAATATTGAATTCCCTGACCACTGCTACAGGCTTGAAAAGGCAGTCTACGGTTTGAAGCAAGCTCCAAGAGCTTGGTATGAGACTCTTTCTAAATTCTTAGTCTCTTCAGGCTACAAAAGAGGAGTGATTGATCCCACGCTATTTAGAAAAGCAAATGGTTCTCACCTTATGCTTGTACAAATATATGTGGATGATATCATCTTTGGATCGTCTGATCAAGGAATGGTGGATGAATTTGCTAAGCTCATGACAAACAAATTCCAAATGAGCATGAATAGAGAGATTAATTTATTTCTAGGTCTTCAAGTCAAACAAATTCAACAAGGGATATTCATTCATCAAGAGAAATACACCACTGAACTCTTGAAGAAATACTTTATGGACAACTGCTCATCGGCTAAAGTCCCTATGGTCTTCGGATATAAGATCTCTGTTGATCCCTCTGGCGAATATGTGGATCACAAGACTTATAGAGGTATCATTGGCTCTCTTATGTACCTCATTGCAAGCCTACCGAACATTGTCTTTGCTACTGGTGTCTGTGCAAGGTATCAGGCTGACCCAAAAGTGTCACACATGACCGCAGCCAAACAAATTCTCCGGTACCTGAAAGGAAGCAAATTTCTTGGTCTATGGTACCCCATAGGCAATGACTTTAGTCTTCAAGCGTTTACCGATGCGGATCATGCTGGATGCAAACTTGATCGAAAAAGTACATCTGGTGGATGTCAATTTTTGGGAGGTAGACTTGTCAGCTGGTCCTCAAGAAAACAAAGTTATGTTTCTTTGTTTACTGCAGAAGCAGAATATGTGGCCGCAGCCAATTGTTGTTCTCAAGTTCTATGGATGAAGACTCAACTATTAGAATACGATTACAAAATGTTGCGGATGCCAATCTACTGTGATTCAGAAAGTGCAATAGCGATTTCTCATAATCCTATTCAACACTCCAAGACGAAACATATTCAACTACGGTATCATTTCATCAAAGACCACATT
Organism: Lactuca sativa; assembly: GCF_002870075.4. Classification (NCBI taxonomy): domain Eukaryota; kingdom Viridiplantae; phylum Streptophyta; class Magnoliopsida; order Asterales; family Asteraceae; genus Lactuca; species Lactuca sativa. The sequence continues at coordinate 92,390,482 of NC_056625.2, read as the reverse complement.
CTAAAAGGTAACATCGAACTCATCTCTGTCCCTACTCATGAAGAGATTGCTGATGTTTTTACAAAAGCACTTAACTCTACCAAACTCAACGCGTTCTTACAAATGTTAGGGATGATGAATCCCAACCCCCAATTCTTCTTGAATTGATAGGTACCGCAGACCTTCTTGGTCTCCATTGCGGTTCTAGATGAAAGACACTTATAACAGATGGTTTTGGTACACTCTGTGTACCGCAGTCAATGTACCGCAACCATATATTATATCTATCTTTCGTGGGTCTTTCTTGTTTGTTGTTACTAACTTTTGTACAAGTGCTCTTCTCAGTTTCTCCCACTGTAGTCATCCGCAATGCCAAGGAAACCATCCGCAATGATGTGTTCGTCCGCAGCCACATTAATTGTTTTACAGACGGTTCATTTCTTTTTGAAAAACAAAAATAGTGTGTTATTTAATGATTCTTCATTAAATAAAACATTAAGTAAAAACATTCCTTTGAGAAACTGTCACATTCTTTTCTTCCAAAAACCTCGTGTCAGACCTATTTTAGGTATGATGACAAAATAAAAGATTTTCCAAATCAAATCCTCTAAAATGTCTTTTCATATTACCCTAAACCATCCCATCCGTTACAACTTCTACTTTATCCAATGGATTTTTCTCAACCCCCCCCCCCCCCCCCCCTCCACACGTTCTCAAGATGTGATTTTACCTCTGACATTTCATTAAATGCATAGTTCTTTTTAGTTAATCCCAATTTCAATCTTTATCCCTTTTTTATCAATTTGTGTTTAAGATTAAAAGATGCCCATTCAAAGTTAAACTCAAACGTTTTTACCCAATTTCACCTAGGTCAAAAACATAAATGTTTCCCGCTCCAACAAACCACTATAAAACCCTTTTCTTCTTCACAAAGAATCTTTTATGCTCTTAAAACCCTTGATCTCTCTCTGCATTCTTCAAGCTCTAATCAACTCAACAATGGTGAAATCCGGTGCTTCCAAGAAACAAACAAAAGCCTCTGGATCAGTGAACCCAACTGGTTCAGATTCTCCTATAATTGCCTCGAGAAATTTCAGAGTTGTTTTCGATGATCAACCCACATATAATGCACCAACAAAATTGATGATCAAGTTCTTGAGGAATCATCCCCTGTCTGGATCTTTTAATGCATTTACAGACATTGTTCCACTCTTCACTCTCTACAAGTGTGCCTTTTCTGCATATCGCCCAGTCGATAACCCTCAAGAAGTCCACCTAAACCTTGTTAATGATTCCTTGGTCATCCTGACCAAAGAAAAGTTCCTTTCAGCCACTAATCTTCTAATTCATCCCTCCGTCAAGTTTTTCACACCATAGATGGCGGACATCACCTCTGCACTATATCAAATGGGCTATCAGAAGCCGATCAAAGGAATCGGTGAGTTCAAGAAGAACCAATTGCCTGCGGTCTGGCAGTTTTTCTGTCACTTCATCATCCGCAGTCTGTCCGGCAAAACCGGAGGCACAGACAATATGGGCTTAAAGTTGTTAGAACTGGTTTGGAGCATCTTCACAGGCCGCGACATGAACTACGGTCAGATTCTTTGGCATGATTTTCTCCAATACATTCCCAAGGAGAGCCCAAGGCAGAACCCATCTGAGCTTACTTTTGTACGGTTCTGGTCTCTGTGCATATCTGACTTACATGCGGATGCAAAGATTGACATGGTTGATGACATCAATTTCTTCGTCACCAAAGACTTAAAAAGGTACAACCCTTCCTCTGATCAAACTATTTTTCATCCCATCGGCAGACTCCCTACACACATTCTTTCTTCTCTTGGTCTCGAGACTGCTGATGTCTCAGATCACATAGAGGCTACAAAAGGTATTGACCCATACCTTCCTACCCCGCCTCTCCCATCCACAACCTTAAACCCTGAAGGTACCGTAGTCCCTTCTTCCACTACTCTTTCTAACGTCTCTCAAAGACGCAAACATAAGGTTTCTTCTCTCCATGGTCCCCGCACCTCAAAGAAATCTAGCACTCCAAAAAAGGATGCCCCCAAACCGTCCAAACCATCAAAGAAGAGAAAATCACCACCCGTAATCACAACTGTTGAACCGAGTCTCCATGACTCCGGTAGTGATTCTGAATAGGATAACCAACCCATCTCTATCCTTAAGAAACGAAAAGTTGATCCCACTAGCCAAATGCATGACCGGACCGATACCTCATCCTCTCAATAGGCTCCGGTAGTCCTTGGGATGCCTGCACTTCCATTTGACAACACCATCCTTTTCCTTTCAGACTCAGAAAGTGAGTCTGAATCACAACAAAGAGGAGACTCCCCACCAGTACATTCCCAAAGGGATAATACTGGTGATCGCCCTAAAGTCTCCAGGGCTTCCTGACTGCATATTTTTTTATTCGAGGAGTTGAACTCCGTCCTGTTGAAAGTCACCCATACACTTCAAACACAGTCCCATCCACAGGGCACTTCTTCTGCCTTTGCCAGAACTGAGCCGAGGCCAAACTTGACCACGGGTCAAGGAGACCAAGGAAGATCAGGAAATCCTATTCTGCTTACCTTACAATCAGGTGGTTTAGGCACGGTGAGCACAAATGTGCAAGGATCCGTGAACCCTGATAAGTTAAGAACTAACTTGAAGATCGATTAGATCTTTAAAACAGGTAAAGTAATAAATCAGAAAACAATACGAACACAAGAATGGATCAAAGATGTCGAATGATTAATCAACAATCCTCAGCAGAGCTCGATAAAGAACTTCTACTATAGAGGATTAAAGGGTTTACAACAACGATGAAGAAAATAATCTATGAACAATCGTAATCGCTATCGTCTTCTAGATCGTTAACCTAATATGCATGCAAGCACATTATTATATACTAAACCCTATCAGCTCACGGTTGGACAGGCCCAAACCGGAGTACAAAACATGGACTATTCACCGAGCCCAATGACGCAATACAAATAAATCTGCTACCCAACAATCTCCCCCTTTGTGTCAAATTGGAGCGAGATCATTACTTCTTGCTTGGGCCAGCAGAGGCAGGAACCTTCTTCTTTACAGTCTCAAACATACGAGAGATAAGCGCGAGGATTGTCTGTCTGAATCGGATGTACCACTGAATCATGTCTTCAAAGTATTTGATATCATCCGCTGTATTTTCTTTACACCTGTGGATGATCCCCAGCACATGCTCAAGACAAGCAGTGGTATAAAGATGTTTATCCGCTAAGGCAAAGAGACATTTCTGTCCTTCACTCCTAGTGAACATGACCGAGTTTCGCCTTGGGTCAATCTTTCCCATCTTCATCTGGTTCAGATCACTGGCCGAGCCAACAGGAGAGATCTTCGGTTTCTTCTTGAAGACAGATGCAATCTCCTGATCCATTAGGGCGACCTCCATGATATAGCACACCAACATCCTCTTGATATGGTCAATAATCGGACCATATTCAGCTTCATTAGTTAGAAGGATGTTGTGCAGAACGATCCAGTCATGGGGGTTGAGGTTCGGTAGATCTGCTAAAGAGATGATATGTTCGGTTTTTGCAGACCCTCGGAGCACTTTGAACCGAACGTTGATAAATCTCCCTTCAGTGTATGGCTTCAGAACCCGAACGTTGATGATCTTCTGAGCGCTCCAGGTTTGGTACTGGGCTAGAGTGGCCTTCAGATAGAACTCAATCAATTCCCGATCAACCTCCGGATGAGGATGAGGGAACTCAGCAACATTGGCAAAGGCGTGAAAGATGAACGCCTTTCGGGTTAAGGGCATGTCGAACTGAGAGTCGACGGAGTTGTAGCAGTCAAAGGAGATTACCGGTTCGAGCCATAAGATAATCGGAGTATCGATTGCCTCCTTTATCATCCTCTCTCGAGTCCAAGCAGGGAAAAGAGTCTTCCTGCTCTCGAGGAGGTCGTGGGCTTCTTTCTTTTTGCGTTCAGCTTCTTCAGCTTCTCTCGCCACACGAACATTGTCATCTTCAACATTGCGTCGACCTGTGCGTTTCAGCAAGTCGGCAATGGTTTCATTGTCTTCTTCTTCTTCATCCTCAGCTATCTTCTTTCCTTTATCCTTCACACCCGAACCAGAGGCTTGGCCTACAGAAGGAGGTTCGGTTGTGTGAGCAGCTTTCGAGGAATGAGGTGGTTGCGATCCAGACTCCTTTTCTCCCCCTTGTTTCGGAGTGGACACGAAACTGGGTAGCCCTTCAATTTTACTAAGCAGATCCAGGGCAGGAGCGAGTTTCTCTGCGAAGGTACGCCTCACAGAATGGTTCAGGATCGGATCGTGCACTTTAAGGATGTTGGATATAGCTGAGTGTACATCCGAAACACACGTCCTGACGACCTCCCGTTCGGATCGAAGAGCGTCAATTTGTTGCTGAGAAACTGAAAGTTGAGCACTCTTGACCTTTAGGGCAGTGGTCTTCTTTGCTAGAACATCCATCAACGAGTTTTCAGCAGCAAGATCCTCTTGAAGTTTAGAGAGGCGCTCGTCAATGGAAGAACGGAGGGCTGAATTGTCATCACTGAGCGATTGGCGAAGTGTAGCAAATGACTTCAACTCCATGGAGACAAACGTGGCCAACTGTTGAACAATTGGTTCCAGCGTTATCTTGGTAGCAGTGGCACTCCCCTGTAAAGATTGTAACAGGGTAGAGGCGTCAGAGAATAGTTTATCGACTTTTTCGGTCGCTGCCTCACAAGCTTTCGTCGAGGCATCTATGGCGGCGGTGGTAGAAGCGACCGAATCTTGCTGAGCCCTGGAGAAGGCATCAACAATCTTCTAAAGAGCAGCTTCAGAGAGAGATGATTGAGAATTGGAGGAGGAAGCAATGAGCAAGTCGACCTTCTCATGCAACTCCTTAAGTTGCTTCTTTGTTACCGGAGCATCCTCATCATCGTCGCTTTGCACCTGAAACGGACTGTAGTAGACTGAATCGAATGTCATGTTCTCCCCGGCAAGGAAAGGGTTATCTCCGTCAGAGGCATGACCGGGAGATGGTGGTGGTGGTGAAGCTGGTGGTGGTTCGATTGTATGGGTGGGTTCTGGTTGGGTTGTTTCGGGTGTAGGGGTAGGTGTAGGTGTAGGTTCGGTTTGTTTTTGAGTAGGGGTAGGTTCGGGTGTTTGTTGGGTTTCGGTTGTGTGTCTGGGTTCGGTTGCTGGCGGTGGTTCGGTTGCATTGGTATGAACCCCCGTATCAGATACGTTGGTTGTAACCTTTGCAGTAGAAGTTGTTGCATCGGTGAAAATGGGTGGTGGTATAGGGAATGAGGTTTTGGGAATATGGGTAGAGGGGTTTATGGTGGGAATGGAAGTAGGAATTGTTTGAGTAGGAGAGGGAAGTGGAGAGGTATGGATTTGCATATCAGGGGTAGGTGATCTAGGTGGTGTGTTGCCCCTTGGAGGTGTGTTGCCTCTTGGATAGTCGTCCGAATCCGAACTCTCACCCTCCGACTCACTGGAAGAGGAAGCGATAATGAGCTTTCGCTTTGGTTGAGTCTTTCGCCTCTTCTGCTGCGGGGACTGAGCAGCTTTAGCAGCTTTCCTCTTTTTAGGAGAAGGACCTTTAGCCCCTTTCGCCACTTGCTTCCCTTTGTCTGCCTTTTTGCCTCTATGAACAGGCTTATCAGTATCGTGAATTGACTTGAGCATCTCCGGCGTGAGATCCCTTGGACCAGACCGCTTGAACTCCTTGTAGGTCCGGCTTGAACTCCTTGTAGATCCAGATGATTCTACTATCAGCTGGAACATCAGCGTACATGGTTTCCGGGATGGAACCATGGAAAGGGAATTTCGAAGCATCTGAGACGATGATCTTCGTGGTATGGAATGTACCAATCGAAGACATCGATGCGCCGGCAACAGTAGGGACATTGTTCTTATCCATCGCCCACTTAGTGATCAAAGTCCAAAACCTGGCATACGACACCTCAGAATGTCGTGAAGAAGAAGATAAACTCTGGATGAGTTGTTGCCAGACAACCAACCCATAGTCGACGTTGACGCCGTTGTAAACTCCGTACAGAATGGACAGGAATAGTCGACTGGAGCCATCTGAACCTAAGCTCCTTTCGGAGAGTCCCTTGAAAAGTACAGTGAACAGTCCGTTCCACTGTGGCGGCAAACACGATTTCTTGAACTTAGCGACGGAAGTTAGCACCTCCGTGTACCCCATATTATAGAACATGTTGAAGAGGTGTCCCATCGGAATTGTCTCCGGATTAACCCTTGAAGGGTCAGCTGCAAACCCTAGCAGTGAGCCAAATCGTTGCTTGGAAATAGAGGCTTTGTGATCAGAAACCTCGAAGAAGATCCTATCGACCACTTTATCATAGTGTGCAGTCGCATAAATCTGCGATAAGAGCTCCATGGGCACTGATTCCACCCTTGATAGTGCAGGTGCTATTGGCGAATACTTCAAGCACTCGATGATTGGGGACATGTAGGAGTCATATGCGTGAGGGGTTAAATCGATTACTAGACACTGTTGAGGGCGGATGGGAAGGATGTGAGAAGTAGCGTGAACGGAGGATGAATCTGCCATTGTTGAAGATGAGAAGAAGATGATGAACAGTTAGGTTTCAGGGAATTTTTGCTCTCTTGAGAATTCTGATGCAGTAAAGAGGTAAATGAGAGATGCTAACGCCTTTTTATAGTGGGTTTAAGGAGAGAGAAAGATCTGCCTAAATCTTCTATCGAAATACCAAGAGTTTTCCGGAGGTGACTGATGCGTGACAGTTGGGGAACCGATGATCACGCATGAGAGAGAGTGTCAGAATCCGGAGAACACGCCTCCTGTCAAGCGCCGTTTCTGATAAACCGTTTCAAATCCACACGCGCCTTTCTGTGCCAGAGAGGAATCGTTTCAAATTCGCACACGCGTCTGCGACGTCAGTTAGGGATTGGACGTTTCAAATTCACATGCGTTCCCTTTTTACCGCTATTTGAAATCAAATCAATTAATCTTCCGCCTGAGTCAGCAACCCTTCATCTTATCCCTTTAACGGCATCTTTTGAATAATACGCCCACGTGGATTAAAATTGACCACATCTTTATAATTAATCACCGATCCAAAGAAAAAGCCTGTAATTATTAGTACCAGAATGTTGGAAAATCAAAGATTTTCGTGCTAAGGGTGTAAAAAGAAAAGAAATAAAGCAAATCTTTTTAGGAATAAATATGATGTCAATAATGACACGAAACAAATGATCCCGGGCACGAATCTCTTCCTTTAAAGTCAAGAGAGACCTTAAAGTGTTAGTGTGGTTTCCTGTTGAATAACGATCAAACACTTATTAAGAAGTGTTGAAAGGCTTCTTTTAATTAGGCTCCTTAGGGTGGCTTTAGCTTTGATTCAACAGTCCTAATCTTGAAATAAGATAGAAAGTGAACAAAGTACTTGTGAGACCGGTGTAGTCTGTTGAACAAGTAGGTAGGAAACAATTTTAAAGTGGCTTGGAAAAATATAAAATCTCAAAAAAAATTTAAAACTGGATCCCAAGGGAAGAAATGTTATGGTGTTTAACAATTTCATAGGAATCACACAAAAGAAAAACTGGAGATTTCATGAGGATACGTCCGTCAATTCATTAGTGAAAACTTGAGCAAATTAATTGCTCACCGTCAATTCAGATTTGGTATTGAATTTTGGGTTTCACTCAGCTCGTTGTGGCACGAAACTAAGATCATAAACATAGTTTTTGAGTAACCATAAACCTCTGCTATGAAAAGTACATTGATGAAACGAATTTAATGGAGAAACGTAATGGAGATGGTGTAAGAAAGAAAAGTACCTCTGCTATGAAAAGAAGGACCAAGCAGAAAAACTCTTATCTCATGTGAGAAGAGAGTTAGGTAGCTCTCGATTAGAATAAATGTGATAGCCTAATTGGGAAGACAAGGTTTGTGTATACCAAGTCATTAAGGCTGTTATTCAGAATCTGATGAGGCTTTGGGCACATACAGCAGCATGCTTCTTGGGACACTTAACTAATCCAACAAATATTTCCCCATAAACAAACGAACACACATATAAAAATTAAAGACAACAAGCAAATGAAGAACAAAATATTTTTGGGAGTTTTGATATATATAAAAAAATGAGAAATAATAAGAAAATTAATACTAAAAAAGAAAATAAAAGATAAAAAAAAGTTTGGAAAAGAAAAGAAAAACATTAAGGAAAAAAAAAACTTTGGAACCGAACCCGAACGTTCGGTTGGTTTCGGTTGAGAAAAATTTTGAAAAACCGAACCCGAGCGTTCGGTTGGTTTCGGTTGAGAAAAATTTTGAAAAACCGAACCCGAGCGTTCGGTTGGTTTTGGTTTTGAAAAATTTTGAAAAACCGAACCCGAGCGTTCGGTTGGTTTCGGTTTTGAAAAATTTTGAAAAACCGAACCCGAGCGTTCGGTTGGTTTCGGTTTTGAAAAATTTTGGAAAACCGAACCCGAACCTTCGGTTGGTTTCGGTTTTGAAAAATTTTGGAAAACCAAGGAATCTAGACTTTCAAAAAGGAAATACTTTTGATAATAAGATAAACTACCCTTGAAATGATTAGCGAGTGCAGATGATTCAACCAAACCCGAACGTTCGGTCTATTTCGCTGCTGACGGTTGAGGTTGAGAGGTAGTTTGTGGTACTGACTCTGATTCCATCATACCTAGCCCTTGTAGAATTTTGTTGAATGACGCTTCAGGAAGAGCTTTGGTAAAGACATCAGCCAATTGATCAGTGGTTCTAACAAAGTGTACTTCAACGTTTCCATCTTCCACATGATCTTTGATGAAGTGATACCTCAGTGCTATGTGTTTCGTCTTGGAGTGTTGCACTGGGTTATGACAGATCCTAATTGCACTTTCAGAGTCACAATATAGTGGGATCTTTTTCATATTGAGTCCATAGTCTCGGAGTTGACTCTGGATCCAAATCACTTGAAAGGTACAGGATGCAGCTGCAATGTATTCTGCTTCAGCTGTAGATAAAGACACGCACGTTTGTTTCTTTGACAGCCAGCTAACCAACTTCCCATCAAGGAATTGGCAGCCTCCAGTGGTGCTTTTCCTGTCTAATCCACAACCTCCAAGGTCTGCATCTGAGTAGGCTTGAACAAAGAAGCCCGAGTTGGATGGATACCATAGACCTAAGGAGGTAGTTCGCTTGAGATATCGTAGAATGTTCTTTATTGCAAGCATGTGAGGTTCGCGTGGGTTTGCCTGAAATCTAGCACAATAACAAACAGAGAACATTATGTCAGGCCTGCTAGCAGTAAGATACATCAGTGAACCAATCATCTGGCGATACAGCGTGATATCAACTGCCGGTTTATCCAAGGATGGAGTGAGCTTGGTGCCGAACGCCATTGGAACTTTGACTTTTGAATCTCCCATCATGCCAAATTTTGCAAGGAGAGTCTTCGTGTAAGTTTCCTGATTAATAAAGATGCCTTCGGGTCCCTGTCTAATATTTAAACCAAGGAAAAAGTTAATAGGACCCATTGAGCTCATTTCAAATTTAGTCTCCATCAGCTTTCTGAAATCAGCCGTTAAGCTGGGATTCGTATAGCCAAAGATGATATCATCGACGTAAATTTGAACAATCATAAGGTGATTACCTTCCTTCTTGCGAAAGAAGGTTGGGTCAACCGAACCTTGTTTGAATTTGGACATCTTTAAGAATTTAGTCAGCGTTTCATACCAAGCTCTCGGAGCTTGTTTCAGTCCATACACGGCTTTATCCAAAATATAACAATGATTAGGATACCTTTCATTTACGAAGCCAGGAGGTTGCTCCACATACACAGTTTCTTCGAGTTCTCCATTAAGAAATGCACACTTGACGTCCATTTGGTAGACCTCAAAGTTTTTGTGGGCAGCATAGGCTAGAAATATTCTTACTGATTCAAGCCTAGCTACAGGAGCGAAAGTCTCTTCATAGTCAATGCCTTCCTCCTGACAGTATCCTTTCACTACCAGACGTGCTTTGTTCCTTATAGCGTTCCCTTCCTTGTCCATTTTGTTCCTGAAGACCCATTTGAGACCAACAACCGAGGCATCTGGAGGAGTTGGAATAAGTCGCCAAACTTTGTTCCTTTCAAATTCATTCAGTTTGTCTTGCATAGCTTGAACCCAATCGGAGTGATCAAGAGCAGTGTTAACTGTCTTTGGTTCAACTTTTGATACGAATGAGTTAAACATGCAGAAATCGACTTTTGAAAACAAGGAAGTCTGTTTTGCCTTGAGTTGTGATCGAGTCAGAACTTTTTCAGATACATCACCAACAACTTGGGAGACAGGATGATCTCTGGTCCATTTAGTGAGAGGAGGGTAATTTGGATCAAAGGTTGGATCTAATTCAGCGTTTATCATTTCTTTTGGTTCGAACTGGCTTTCATAGTCGTAAGACATATCAGCATGCTCCCCCTCGATAGATGATCTTACAGGAATGTCTTGAGAATCTTGAGCTACAGTGGTTTCTTGTGGCGCTGAGTTTCCGGGCGTTGAGGCACCTTTAAATGGTGAGGCACTTTCGGTTGGTGTGGTACTTTCGGTTGGCAAAGTGCTTTCTAGAGTAGTTTGAGACCTTAGCTCCCCCTCAACTTGTGAGTTCGGCTGGGATGATGATGGTGGATCCTCCCCCTCGACTGAAGCATTGTGTTGTGGAGGGTCTTCAGAACCTGATTCTCCTTCATTCATTCTCCTTGCAGCATCGTCGACAAGTTGCTTTAAGTGATCTACCCTGTTGTCTGCTGCACTGGCTTCAGAAAGAGTGGCCTTCTCTGGTTCATCAAAAAGCTCCACGAACTTCTCAAATAGATTAGCGATCGAGGCTGTGACTTGGCCAGTTTGAGGAAAGATTTCCCCAGCCGTGTCTTCGTTGGCCTTTAGCATTTTGATATAGCTATCATCAAAAGTCACGTAGTAAGTTTCTTCTATTTTCCTCAAACGCTTGTTTAGTACCCTGTACGCTTTAGAGGTTAGAGAATAGCCCAGAAATATCCCTTCGTCGGCTTTGACATCGAACTTGTTGCGGTGTTCTTTGGAATTGAAAATGAAACACCGTGAACCGAACACATGGAAAAACTTCACATTAGGCTTCCTATTGTTGATGATCTCATAAGGAGTGAGAGTGAAGCGCTTGTTAAGATATGACCTGTTTTGTGTAAAACAAGCAGCAGAAATAGCATCAACCCAAAAATACAAAGGTAAGGAAGCGAAACTTAGCATGGTTCGGGCTGCTTCACATAAAGATCGGTTTCGTCTTTCGACCATTCCGTTCTGTTGAGGTGTGTAGGGAGCTGAGAATTTGTGACTGATTCCCTTTTCTGCCAGGAATTCTTCGAATTCTCTATTTTTGAACTCCAATCCATTGTCACTCCTGATGTTGCGAACGACCTTCTTCAGCTGTACTTCAATCTGCTTGATGAACACTTTTAGCTTGTGAGTCGCTTCAGATTTAAGCTTCAGAAAGAACACCCATGTAAAACGCGAAAAGTCATCAACAATAACAAGAATATACTTGCTACCACCGATGCTTTCGATAGATGATGGACCACACAAATCAATATGAAGTAATTCTAGTGGTTCAACAACTTTAGTGTTTATTATAGATGGATGACTTTGACGACTCTGCTTCCCCATTTCACATGCAGCACACAAATGATCTCTATCGTACTTGAGCAATGGAAGACCTCGAACATGACCTCCAGTAACAAGTTTGTTGATATCTTTAAAGTTGAGATGAGAGAGTCTTCGGTGCCACAGCCAGCTTTCGTCAGATTGTGCTTTTGATAACAAGCAGATAGCTGGGTTTCCTTTGATGGGTTTGAGGTTTAGAGGAAACATTTCGCCTTTACGCTCCGATTTGAGAATAACTCTTTTCGTCTTCTTCTCAATTATTTCAGAACCCTCATCGTCGAATGAGACTTTGAGACCGGTACCTCCAACAAGCTGAGATACACTGATGAGGTTGTGTTGTAGTCCTTCCACGTATGCAACCTTCCTTATCGTGAAATCACCGTTTGTAATCATTCCATAGCCTTTTATGGTGCCGAAGGAGTTGTTCCCGAACTTGACGTTTCCACTGTTTGAAAGAGACATGTATTCCCTTAGCTCTTCCTTCCTTCCTCTCATGTGACGCGAGCAGCCACTATCAATGTACCATTCTTCGTCAAACTGCTCGTCACTGATAACCTGCAAAAATTAAGCAGATTTAGGAACCCAAAGTTTCTTGGGTCCTCGTGAGCCTTTCACAGGAACAGGAATAGTAAGAGAGATGTCAACAAGGTATGTTCTTTTTATTAGTGTTGTTTCATCTTTCCTTTTGATGGTGAAAACTTTAATTTTATTGGGATTCGATGCTTTCGGTTTTGACTCTGGTTTAACTGATGAAACCCTTGATTTTCCTTTCGGTTCAGTCGATGATTGAGATTTTTGAGAGTGAACAGAATGGGATTTGGAACGAGGCGGAGAGGAATTAGAAGCGTTTGAAGAATTAGAAGAATTAGAATGAGAGAGCTTAGATTGAGATGACTTCTTGGTTGAAGATTCTAGGTGACCCTTTTGCTTTTGATCATCAGTGGGACTGACCCTAGAGTTTTGATCTCTTTTGATTCCAGAACCGAACCTTTGCTTTCGGTTGGAATCATTCTCTGAACCGAACCTTTGCTTTTGGTTGATGTATTTCTCCGAACCGAACCTCTGCTTTCGGTTGTTGTTGCTCTCTTGCGATCCAACAGGACTTTTCTCTGACTTTAAGTTCTTGTCTTGATGCGAGAAATAGGCATTCTGAGATTGCCAAAACTGTTTTCTCTCAGAGAGATTCTTCCTGTATCTCTGATTCCTTTGACGTTTTTGATCTCTCATCTGCTTCGGTTGATGATGGATGTTAGCTTTCGGTTTTTGTTTTTCTTTAGCTGGTTCACTCTGAACTGATGAAGTTTCACTTGGGGATGTGACTTCTTTTGCAGGAATTTCTTTTTCCTGAGGAATATCTTTCGTACCACTAGTACTTGGCACATCGAAGCTATCAGGTTTATTCAAAGGTTCTGGCACATATCTGCCTTTGCTTTTCCATGAAGTTCTTTCAGACAAACCTACCGTTTCATCAGCATTGTCAATAGGAGCTGACCAGAAGAATTCGTCACAGCCATCAGCATTGTCTTCGTTTACAATAGCTATGAGTTCCACAGTCTGATGTTTGGTTACGCCTATTACCTTGTACACCTGATTTGGAGTGGTTCTTACTTTTTGATATACTACTGCCTTCTCTGCAAGAATCGGGGACCTTTGTTGGGACATACAAGCGAACTCCACTGAATTTTCTGAAATAAGATTCTTGTGATTTTCGGGTTCACTCTTGACAAATTCTAAACAGTCAACTGTATCCTCTACAGAAATTTCACTCATATTGTCGTCCTCATTAAGCTCAAATGCATTTTCAACATCAATTTTATTTTCTGAGCTCAAGTTGGCGTTTAAAGAGTCAAATTTTTGTATGGTTTCGGTTCTCAGTTTCAGTTTATCATTTTCATCCAAAAGGTCTTTAAGCATGTCCTTATGGTCCTTGGACTTAATAAAAGATTCGATTTTGTCCAGTCCATACATGTACGTCGGATTAACATCCTCAGATGAAATAACACTCTCACAATTATACGCTTCAGCATCGATTTCATCCTCCTTAAACTCAAGGAAGGGTAAAATCATGCGATGAATCTTTTGTCCTATTTCACAATCCAAATGAAGCTGAGTAATATTAGTGTAAAGACATTTTGCAATCAAACAAAAAACATTTCGCTGTTTCAAAAGCTTTAAGTTGTCTCTTTGCAAATAAATGTTTTCATCTTTTATTTTGATTAATTCCGACTCCTTCAGTTCGATCCACATCCGCTGTTCCTCACTCTTCGAAGACACCCTGCTTAATTGGTCAGTTAGGTTAGAATTGGTGACTCGAGTTTGAGTTAGACTACTATCTAGATGAGAGATTCTTGAATTAACACTTTTTAATTCTTTTTCATATGAGCATTGTGGGACTTTAAATGAGACAAAAACTGATTGTACCTTCTTGATCAGTTCATCGAGCTCGTTGAACTGCACGCTGAGCGGTTTGGCTGTAAAGCACAAGTTCTGTTGCTCCTTCGTGTCATCATTCCCACCATCAGTGTTGTATCCCCTCATCTGAGATACGTCGGACACCATCAAGCATCTTCCTCCACTTCTCTCTTCTTTCGCCACATAAGCCTTTCCATGAGAAGGCTTCCTCACTTCATCATCTTCAGAGTCGGTTGACCAGACCTCCACGCCACCGAACTCATCATCAGCTACCGAACCCTGCACAATTAACGCATTCATAGGAGGGTTAGCAGTAGATTTCTTCTTCCTGATTTCATCTAGCTTTTTCTGCAACAAAGCTTCTTCATCCTTTTCCTCATCCTTTTCTGCCATCTTTTTGAGGACGCAATCTTTTGCATAGTGGTTCTTTCCTCCGCAATAATAGCAGCTCACTCCCGAATCTCCTTCAGCCTTCGGTTCCTTCTTTGACTCTTCAGCCTTCGGTTCATTTTTGACCTTTTCAGAACTGTAACTCCCCTACCAATGTCGGTTCTTGTTAGTGGGGAATCTCTTCTTGATGAACCTCTTGGGGTTTGACACCATCATAGCATAGTCCTCAGAAGTGAGGTCATAGTCATCCAAGTTGAGGTCTTCATCCTCCATCACCGCTTTGCTTTTGGACAGGAGTGCCAACGAACCTAGGCTTGAAACCACAGTTTTCTCCTGTAACACTATCTTTTCTTGAGATTTTAGGATGCCCACCAGTTTCGCCAAAGAATAGGATTTGAATTGCTCGTGTGCTTTAACTGTGGACACAACTGCTCTCCACTCAGATCTGAGTCCGTTCAAAAACGTAACCTTCTGCTCAATAAGCTTCCTTTCGATGTCGTGTTTGATCATCTTGCTAAGAAGATGATTGAAGCGATCGAACGTTTGAGTCACTGTTTCTTCGGCTCCTTGCTTGAATTCACCAAACTTGGACAAGAGTAAGGTTTGAATGGAGTGTTCAAGATCTTCGTCTGTAGAGTACAATTCACGTAGCCTGTCCCATATCTCTTTTGCAGTCGTGCATGAACTCACCAGCCTAAAAGTATCGGATTGAAGAGCGAATCTGATCAATCTTAACGCTTTGATATTGCACTGAAATTTATCTTTTTCGTCTTGCGCAATATCTTTAACGTCTTTCAGAAGATCATTATACTCCTTTTGAGTTTTAATAATCCTTGAAGTTGCTGAATGAGAAAAAGGTCCAGAGATGATTGCTTCCCAGATGAGGTATCCATTATCTTCAGATCCTATAACATAATCTTCAAAGTGATGCGCCCAGACTTCATAATCATGGGTGTACAGGATGGGAATCTTCGTTGTTGATCCAATGTTGTTTGAAATATTAATGGGATTGGATTGCGACTCGTCCATAATTGATCGAATAACCTGTTCAAAGATCAGACTTGTAATATATCAAATTAGGGCAAAACAATAAATATCGAGATACGTCAATTATGATATGACGGCTCAATAAATATCAATAAATGCGGAATAACCCTAATCGAAATCTTTTTCACAGAAAAGAAGTGTATCGATTACACAGCCTCCTGCTCTGATACCAATTGATAAGTTAAGAACTAACTTGAAGATCGATTAGATCTTTAAAATAGGTAAAGTAATAAATCAGAAAACAATACGAACACAAGAATGGATCAAAGATGTCGAATGATTAATCAACAATCCTCAGCAGAGCTCGATAAAGAACTTCTACTATAGAGGATTAAAGGGTTTACAAGAACGATGAAGAAAATAATCTATGAACAATCGTAATCGCTATCGTCTTCTAGATCGTTAACCTAATATGCATGCAAGCACATTATTATATACTAAACCCTATCAGCTCACGGTTGGACAGGCCCAAACCGGAGTACAAAACATGGACTAGTACTCTGCGTTGATACCACTGCTT